>NC_134964.1:3822000-4457750 GCF_965638725.1 Aptenodytes patagonicus | reverse complement strand
GAAAATTAGAATAATTATCGGTTAAACTTGTTTTACTTAATAAGGAGAATCCGAAGCCTAACAGCCAGGTAGGTGCCCTGCAATGGGTCGTAGTCAAGGTTAGAATGCAAACCATTTCAATATACAAAACATTTCCCACTCAGAAACAAAACTGCCTTTAACAGCCGAGGGAGGCGTTTCCTGCAGGCAGCTCTTGCAGGTAAGTGTTCACAAACGTCCCTGCTGAGGCCTGAGGTATCTAGGACACGATGGCAAGGACTTATTTATAGATTTGTCTTGAGGCGACATAGGATGGCATTCACGCTACATGCCTCCAGGGATATGGAGGGTTTCTGAGCAGTGGGGTTTATTAGTCGGTTAGGAAGAATCCAAAGGGGAGAAAAGCCGTAATTTTTAGAAACTTCGTTCTGACTTTCATGAAGGCTAAATGTCTACCTGTGGCTAAAGGGCAAGGTCGAAGTATACCTTTAAAATAATGCTCTTTTGAAAGAGAGAATTCAAGTACTTTAAAAATACATCGTGTTCAGAGAGATTTCTATCGTGTAGCTATTGCCAAAGCTCTTTGGAACATTTTTTGGCTGCAGCAATCCCCTGCAGAAAGGGGGACCTCCACTGACAATTTTAGTACTTTCTCTAAGTATATTTAACAGTTGCAACAGAAGTTATTTTTTAATTTCTAGATATTTAAATACAGTTAAAGCAACAAAAGAGATTTCAGACTATACTATCCACAGGTCTTTTCTTATTTCCTAGCCTTTCTTACATGCCATATAGCTAAATATTTAATAAAATTTGGCTACTCAGCTGTATAAAAGTCCCGTGGTCTGTATCGTGCTAAAAATAGTGGTTTACAAATATTGTCTCCTCGTGTAACATTTTTATTTGCTACAGTATTCTATTGCTGTAAAAGAGGGAATAAATTATTTTTATTACTTTAAAATTAAATGCCTCAAAGGTGAGTGTAAAAGAGACAAAAGCTTAAAATCGCCCTCTTTTTGCTTTACTCAGACTACCTGAAATGTGAGGTTGAAAGGTCTGTGTTTGTGCCAAAAGGAAAATAATACTTGTGAAAAAAGTGGTTGTCCTTGACTAGTACTGAAATGATGGTGCCCGGGGAACAAAGTCCTGTTGCAGATGAAATAAGAATTCACGCAATCAAAAAATTTCACGTTTCCTTAATACTTGGCAGGGTGAGAGCTCTGGTGTCTTAGCAAAATACCAACTCAGGAAGTTATTTTCTTGCTGTCTAATGGCTCTCTGTAGTTTGAATAGAAATTATTCATCTTCTCTTCATGGCCGACTCTTTTATGGTGATGCTATTGAGTACAATTTACCAGCTCCTGCTGCTGTCACACTCTAAAGTTACATGAAGCGTCATCTCCAATTCAGATACTTGTTTTTGGAAGATTACTCGGTGTCCATAAAAACTATTTTAAGTCATTGATGAAATGCTTTAAAACTTGAGTAAATTACTGTAAAAATGTAAGAGCAGCCCCAAAAATTGACTGCTGCTGTAACTAGCTTTGTTAAGATGTGTTTAATATTAAGGAATAACCAGGCAAGTTTCTTTCAAAAAGGATACTTCAAAATTGAGAGTTAAATCTTTGTTCCATTTGTTAATGGAACGTAGTGACCAGAAAGTGTTTCCAAACTGCATGTGACTTATTAAAATGTTCCCAATTCCATGCCACACAGAATTAAAAAAAAAATCACCAGTAACTTAAAATATTGTTTGACTGTATTAATTTTTTTCAGTACGAGTTTATAAAACTTAATATTGAGTGCACAAGAACTCAGACATCACCGTCTCTGGATCAGCACTATTTTCCTTTCAGATTGTAATAATATAGGATCCAAAGGAGGTTTATGAGCAAAATAAATAAATAGAAATTAAAAAGTGAAAAAAATCTAACAGAGCAAATGACTGTACAGTCAGGGGAGATTAAATCTGACTTTGCTCCTCAGAATTGCAGTGAGTTCTTAATATTTAAGCACCTAGAAGAGAATGAATGGATAAGATACAGATGTGGGCTTACGCAAAATGAAACAGCAAAGCCATCTCATCCCATTTGGCAGGGTAACTGACCTCATGGACGTTGAAGGTGACATATATAGAAAAGATTTTAAAGTCGATAAGCCTCTTGATATTGAAATTATTTGGGAGCTTTATCTTAAGCACATTTGAAAAATCAGTCTAAATTTGAGCAACTGTGAGGTTCTGTGGGATGCTGCAGGAGTTGAGTATTTTCATCAGTGGCTTGGATATTGGAATAATGTATAGCTACACCATTTGCAGTTGACAGTAGGGAGGGCTTACAAGAATTAGAGGACAATATTTAGGTTCAGAATTTTTTTCATGTACTAAGATACAATTTAGTAAAACAAATGAAAAAAAAAATCACACTTGAGAGGGGAAAAAAAAAAAATCAGTGTGAACTGATTGTGAAGGCACCAGCGCAGAAGAAAATGAAGCAGGTCTTTTAGTGGGTCATAAACTCAGTACTGGCCAACAGTGCGCCTCTGATACAAAGGCGATGAATTTCCTGCAGGGATATGTTAGAAATGATTATTCCTTTTTTTAGTGAGATGTTTTATGTAGAATTCTGCAGCTCTTCTGGAGAGGAATTTAGAAAAGAACTAAAATGTTAAAGGTCTTTAAAGCATGACCTTTGAATATTTTCCGTGTCTGTTAAGTTGTAACCAGGTATCATACAGGCAGCTTGTGGCAAGGGAGATTCAACTACATAACTGCGAAGTTTTTCAGGTGTAACGATGGGTAACTGCTGCAATGGGTTACCAAAAGAAGAAATTAAGATTTTTGTTTTGGGGTTTACTTCTCTAAACAGTGCGGTAGGTATTATCTGTGCCCTCATCGGACCTAGGGGAGAGGCGAGATGAGGTCCTGCAAGGCTCCATCATGCTTTTCATTTTGATTGAATCTAAAAAATTCATATGCAGGGGGACCAGTGGAAATTTATCATTTATAAATGAGTCCAGGAGTCCAGTATGACAGCAGTGAGCTTGGGTTTGGCCTTAGGCTTGGAGCAATGCTTATGTCCACGTTTACTATTCAGTTTGATAGTTGTGGTTGTGATACAAATGATATGAAGGATCTTCTTCCTTGAGTCACACCTCTACACCTAGTAGGAGTAAACGAATATAACTGGGCTGTCCTGAAGGGTTTAGTCATCTTGACCACATTTCTTCTTCTGTTCAGTTCCACATAATGCTGAATAATTTTTTATCTGCCCCACCCCACCCCCCCGGCCTTTAATTATGCTTCCAGACTGTTCTACATGTAGGAGGCTGGTTTCAGAGTGAAAGAAGATAGTTCCTTTACTGGTCTCGGGAATTAAAAAAAAAAAAACAAAAAACAAACAAAAAAACCCCCAAAAAACCTCATGAAAAGAAAAGGCAGTAACTGGAAGCATAGTATTAAGACTTACTGTAGAACTAGTTAAAAAGGGATTTTAATCAGAAAGCTTTGCAGTCTTTTTCCAAGGATAATGAAATGCAGCAGCAGGGCATGTCTGATTTGGTTGTTTTTACAATGAAAAGCAACTATTATCTGTGTTCGACATCATGAGTGACCTGAGCAACAAACAAGCATCACTGATAAATATTGTATCCACCAAGGTTTGGGTTTTTTATTGCTAATCTGAATTTTGGATAATAGGCAATCTTGTCCTAGAAATATTTTCTTTTTAATTAAAATAAAAATCTTCTCACTTCATTACAAAAGATACACAAAGGCAGGAAGATCTGGCAAGATACAGTTTACCGCTTGCCAGATGAGCAAAAATGCTCCCTTAAAGAGAAGCCTGTATGAATTTTTTGAAGTGATTCTTAAACAGTTGTGATGCAATAAATTTATTAATCTTTCATTGTATACCCTAAACAAAGAAAATGTAAAGCCCCCTCTATTTACAAATCGAGATACTAACTCAGTGTGTTTGCATGTCTGTTTTCTAATTAGGAAAATTATTAGTCATGATGACTTTGTTTACAATAGGCATTATTAGATGGGGACAGTAGGTAATATTCTTATTGTAAAACAATTACAATGCCACCATACTTTTGTCAAAATATGAGATTCCTGACTATATTCCTACTTCCCTTTCCCAAAAAGCTAGTCCTAGGTTACCAAAATAGAGATCACAGTCAATGCAGTAAGTACTTTAAAACAAATTTTACAGGATAGCAAGGATATTTTTATTACAAAAATAAGTATTTTATTTCTTGTGATTGCCCTGACTTCTGAATCTCTGCAGAGTGCCCGAAGTAGTTTATGGAGAAATAAAGGTTTCATGCTTATGGTTTTGACCTCAAAGCCCTAAAAATTAACTGTAGGGAAAACTTGCTTTTATAATTTTTTAAAAAGTATTTTTAAATGGTACTGTGCACAGCTATAATGGCTCATTATGAAATGTGGCTATTTGAGTATATTGGCAATGAAATTTCAATTTGAACAGAATCAGTCCTGAGGTAAGACTCCTTTTAATGGAAGAGGGAGAAATTAAAGAAAGAAATCTACCCAAAAAAGTCTCTGTATATATTGTGTATATATTCGGCTCATACTCAGCTGGCATCTGAAGGAGGTTCATGTATAAGGTAGGGAGAACGTGCCTCAGTTTCCTCCATCCCACTCTTTCGTTGGACAGTCAAGCGCTCTTAAACTGGGACAGCGTCTTATGTCCCTTGACGTTCCTCTCCCCTTACTGGATACTTCAGAATCCAAATGCTATTTTCCCCCCCATCTCAATAAATAAAATCCAGCCATATGTCATCCTCTCCACCTTATGTTCATCACCAGTTGGCAGGCACTGCCTGTGTTCAGAAGTTTGCTCCTCACCTGCCTGTGGGTGGTTTACCACTGCTCAGTGCCCATGCACAAGCTTATTTACTGATCAACCAGTTCAGTGCTCCTTCAGAGACAGGTTTTAATCGCTGTTAGCTGGCTGTGCAGAGGTGTTCATGCCGCTGCTCTCCTAAACGCCTTCATTTAAGTAGTTGGAAGCAGCTTCACAGGTTACCTTGAAAGCAGTTCATGTACTGGAACGTGTTTGCATTTATCATCTATTGAGAATACATTTGTACCTTCTATTCCTAAATTAAAGCACAGGCTCCTTTTGTTGCCACTAAAATGGCTCTTTAAGCTAGAGTTGAACGATCCTCAAGAAAAATAGAATTAAATTACAAAGGAACAGGTTCATGAACTCTTATAACTACTTATAATCCTCACCCCTTCCCTCTGCCCTACAACACAATCCTGGAATTGACTCTCTGAGTTTGTCCATCTGCAGAAGATCCATGGAAAAGTTTTTACTGCGGTATTGAAAAGAGCTGTATGAATCCTCTCCTCATACACACCCTGCTTATAGGAAATACGTGATGGGTGACCGCCTACACAAAATGCGTGACTCCAAAGCCACATTTGCTTAGGTCCTCCATTGCAGCCTGTGGTGGGTTGACCCTGGCTGGATGCCGGGTGCCCACCAAAGCCACTCTGTCACTCCCCTCCTCAGCTGGACGGGGGGGAGAAAATATAACGAAAGGCTCGTGGGTTGAGATAAGGACAGGGAGGTCACTCGGGAATTACTGTCACAGGCAAAACAGACTCGACTTGGGGAAATTAGTTTAATTTATTACTAATCAAAATAGTAGGATAATGAGAAAATAAAACCCAAATCTTAAAACACCTTTCCCCCACCCCTCCTTCCTTCCCAGACTCAACTTCACTCCCCATTTTCTCTACCTCCCCCCCTTTCCCCCCCTCCCAGTGTCGCAGGGGGACGGGGAATGGGGGTTGCAGTCAGTTGATCAGACGTTGTTTCTGCCCGCTCCTTCCTCCTCAGGGGGAGGACTCCTCACACTCGTCCCCTGCTCCAGCGTGGGGTCCCTCCCACGGGAGACAGTCCTCCATGAACTTCTCCAACGTGAGTCCTTCCCACGGGCTGTAGTTCTTCAGGAACTGCTCTGGTGTGGGTCCCCCACAGGGTCACAAGTCCTGCCAGGAGTCTGCTCCAGCGTGGGCTCCTCTCTCCATGGGTCCACAGATCCTGCCAGGAGCCTGCTTCAGCATGGGCTTCCCACAGGGTCCCAGTCTCCTTCAGGCACATGCACCTGCTCCGGTGTGGGGTGTTCCACGGGCTGCAGGTGGATATCTGCTCCACCATGGACCTCCATGGGCTGCAGGGGGACAGCCTGCCTCACCACGGTCTTCACCGTGGGCTGCAGGGCAATCTCTGCTCCGGCGCCTGGAGCACCTCCTCCCCCTCCTTCTTCCCTGACCTTGGTGTCTGCAGGGTTGTTTCTCTTCCATATTCTCATTCCTCTGTTCAGCTGCAGTTGTGCAGTTTTTTCCCCCTTCTTAAATACGTTATCCCAGAAGCGCCACCACTGTCGCTGATGGGCTCGGCCTTGGCCAGCGGCGGGTCCGTCTTGGAGCCGGCTGGCATTGGCTCTGTCAGACAGAGGGGAAGCTTCTAGCCACTTCTCACAGAAGGCCCCCCTGCAGCCCCCCTGCCACCAAAACCTTGCCACGCAAACCCAATACACAGCCCTTTCAGTTTATGGAGCTTGCACCTGAGACACTGGACATGTAGTTTAACTAGTTTTTTGTTATAGTCTCTGAGCTTTGAAAGTTCATAGCTTTTGAAAGCTTTTTATTTATAAAGAATATCTTTTTTTATTTTCCCAGTCCAGAACAATTCAAATGCTGAATAACTGTATCATAAAAAATTAGAGTTCATATTTTTATTTACTAGGCTTTTGCTGTGCAAGATACAGTATAACATAGATGATCCTTGTAAGAGTTAAGAGTTAAACAGAGACAGTACTGCTGGGAGAGAGGAAATTTATATAAATGATGAATCTAAAAATATCAGTGATTTTCATAAGTTAGCATTGGAGAACAATTATTAGGCAGTGATATTATAAAAGGAGAACTCTCAGCGAAGTTACTCCCGATAGTAAAAAGAAATCTTAATAGGGTTGCAATTTTAGTGGCAGTAACTACAACTGATTAAGCAATCTGCTGAGTGCTAATTTCACAATCAAAACTTTTTCTGATTCCCAAAATTGAAGTTGACATTATTCAAACAGCCCTTATTTTCCAATTGTTAGAGTATATTTAGTTGCGCAATTTAAGTTGAATTTAATTATTTCCTCGTCATCTTATACTTACCCTTTGCAAAAGTTTGTTGTGTCTGACTTTAAACTGTATGTAAATATGACAACATGATATCAGGGTTTAGGGGGGAAGAATGCTTAAGACACACTAATAATCTGTTTTCTTATATGAGATGTCATGTGTAAAATGTACCATAGCCATTTCTGTCAGGTTCCACCCCCACAATCATGTGTTTTTAAAAAAAAAAAAAGTCTGATGATGGCATACTGAACTTACTAGCTAAAAGGAACATACGCAGTCACAGACCACTGAGAAAACCTTGCAGAATGCCAAATGTTTTTATCACTGTCTGTTTTTTGAGGTGGCAGTTCTTACACCAAAATTAGTTGAAATCTTAATTTGGAATAAAATGAGTGGGCTAATTTTGAAAAGCACTGTAGATCCCATATGCTACAAATAATTCTAGAATGTGTCACCAGAGAGCATGCCTATCTTTGTAAATTATTGGTAGCTATTTCCTTGGGGCGCTGGGAGAAATTTGCTAACGACTGCTGAGTTAAACTGGTATAGCCTCTGTTTCTTAATATAAATTGCACAACTCCAGTAAACCACCTATGGGGCTGGGGAAAAGAGAACAACTTGTACTTTGTAGGAAAGAGCAAGTTTCTTTTATCAAGGTGTTTTGACCCTGGCATAGAGAGATGAAAGAGAGAGCGGAAAAGCAAGGAGGGGAGGGGAAGCAGAGACACATCCTGACCGGCAAGAGAGCAGCTGCCGTCCTTCTCCATTTGAGCTCCGTTAATCTGACTGGTCCTGATAAAGCATTTGGGTAGCTTTGCATAAACCAGAACAGTTTAGTTTCATTCTTGGGCATGCTTTTGTTACTTTGTTTGTTTCCTCTTAATTTTTGCTGTCCATTATTGGGGTGATACTCTTAAGAGATGCAAATAGTTCACGGATTTTTCTTCAGCCTTTGGAAATGTCGTGGTTTAACCCCAGCCGGCAACTAAGCACCACACAGCTGCTTGCTCAGTCCCCCCCGGTGGGATGGGGGAGAGAATCGGATTGGATTTGTCTTGAAATAGCCAGTGATATCAGGGAACGTGTATTAGATGATATCATTGTCAGAAAACATTTTCTCATTTTTATAATTGGTCAGATTTTTATAATGAACTAATGAAAGTAGATGCAAACAGATTTTAAACCAACTGCGTATCACCTGCACCGAAAAACAAAATCCTGATGCTTCTGTTGAAGTAACATTATGCCAGTCATGATTCCTTTCATAATTTGACTTCAGCTATTCCCTTGCAAATAAGTAAACACTAGTGTGACCCATGTAATTAATGCACCTTAATCCTTAAAGTACCGGTGACCACAGGCTGAGCTCATAAACTAAAAGCAAAAGCATATAATAAATTCTGGTAATGAGAACTTAATAGATATAAGAGTCAGAGATTGATTTATTCTTTTTTCTTTTTGTCCCCACAAGAAAGGTACCTGCTGAACTAAGGCATGAAAGAAATTTCTCTGTGTTGGGAAAACCGTTGTAATCTGTAACAAAGCTACCTTCAGGTCTGTTCCCATGGCAACAGGAGCATCAGACCAGCAAAGAATGGACCAGAAAGGAGATAAAAGCCTCTATAAAAATAGTTACAAAAAGCGTATGCATAGCTTTGGCTACTTTTGATTCTTTTTTAAAAAAAGAAAAAAGAAAAAAAAGCCCAGAACTCGGAGTTTTTTGAAACCTGGTTATTATGGTAGCTATTTAGGTTAGACCCTATTGGCACTGGAGAACTAGCAGAATAATAACAAATTATTAACTTCGTGGACATTAATTAAGAAGAGTTTCTAAAAAAACCAAAATCTCAAATCTAAACTTACTAGAAGCAATATAATTTTTAAAGTGATTTTTATGTAACTCCTCTTAAAAAAAGCATTTCCTGAACCTTAGGGTCTTCATTTTTTTATAAAAAAGTTATAATGGGATGGGAAACGATACATCTTTGGTCTGCAAATAGCCTTTTCTCCTGTCCAGCTAATTGCTTTATTATCATTAAATTTTCTTTTTAGTGTCTAATTGCAAGCGTGTGAATTGTAAATCGCATACTGGCAGGCCATATGGTCAATAGTCGTCTTCTCTTTGTCCTTGTGTTGCCAGAGATTGGGTAAGACCATGTGAAAAAGAATAAAAAAAGCTTTTTCCTCCATCTTTCAAACGTTTAACTATGGTCATTCCAGTAGGAAAGGTGCCATCCCCAAGACTAATGAAAAAAGTGTGGAATTAGTGCAGTATACATCTGAACTTGATCTTAATACCCTGATACTTCTTGAAAATGAAATCTGCTGATTTCTGTTTTTAGCCAGTCCTACTTTTATAATGGTTCTCTCATTGTTTCCAAGAAAAAAAATCTGGTTATAAAATGGGATGCATATATACCTGTTTTTCTTCTCTTGTTGAAATTAACAATCTTTATTTAGAAAAGAAGAAACCTATCAAATATTCTAGCTCTAGTTTTTGTGCTTTAGATATTCCTTATATGTGGTTCTACAGGTGCTTTGCAATGCGTTGCTGTTCAGAAGTCTGACTTCAGGAGCTTTGAAAGCAAAAGAAGAGTCCAAGTAAATTAATGTGCATAAATAACACAGCAAAACACTGTTGCCATATTATTGAAAGAATTTACTGTGTCATTTCTTTATAGAACTGTGGCACCATTTTTTTATGTTTCTTATTTCTGATAATGTCTTTGTCAAGTGTAAAAAAAAAAAAGCATGATCACATGATTTCAAATGGGCATTACTTATACAATGACTTGGAAAATAGCGAGCAGGTGCAGTTGCATAGTCTGATTTCTTGAAATGAACAGCAAATCATGATTGTTTGATTGAATAGGGACTTCAATGAGCGTAAGTGAATGGTTACGTTTAGTGTGTTTGTATAAGTAGAGATTTATAAAAATTCTGATATACCTTGTCCAAAAAGTAGGCTAAAAAGCAACCTGACTGCAGCGATGAGGTTTGAGGCAGTTCGGAACAGTCGGGCGTAAGAATATGTATAAAATCTAGGTTATAAAGGCTATACATATATACATGTAGTGTTTATGAAGAGGATTCTTAGCTTTGTTGTCACAGATCTTTCTTCTAGAATAGTTTTCTAGAATTTTTTTTTTCCTAGAATCACTTGAAATCTGGGTTTATCCCAAGTTACTGTTTTCTTCCTGAGAAAATTCTTCGCATTTAATTAAAGATAATTTGAGCCCTACAATCCTAGCACGCAACAAGAAGACGACCTGTCTCTTCTTATAAATAGCTTCATGAAATCCTTCATTAGTCAAAATCCACTTTTATTTTTCCAGGTCTATATTAGTACCTACAGATTGACCTACTTACGAGCAAATGAATCATGTTGTATTGTTAAATCTGAAGCCTAAAGTCCCGTTCCTCAGCACACGTTAATGGCATTCCTTTTTTAACATATTAAAAAGCTTTTTACTTCACTTATTTAAAACAAATAAGAATTTTAATAACCAGAGAATTTAATTTGTGTGGTTCTCCTCCAAGTTTATTCGTTTTGTCATGTTGACCTTGTTCGACCAAGTTAAATTCAGTTCTCAATCTTGAGATTTAACGAAGTCAATACTCTGGTTTAATATCGGCAACTAGAATAAGAGAGTTGAAGGTACTCTGCTGCGTACTGCTGGCATCCTCTGCTGATGTGCCGATAGCTCCCAAACGGCTCTGGCCCCTAAAGGGTGCAAGGGGAAGGAAAATGCTTTTGGAGAAGCGGAAGCAAAAAAGATAGAAGGACAGTGAAAAAACCAGTAGAAATGAAAGCAGTCCTGTAACTTCAGGAGAAATGTATAATCCCTCAGAGTTTTGTTTAACATCTGTTACTTGTATCTTCATGTGCCAAGAGCATGATTGGACCATTCATGAAAATAGAAAGAACTGTGCAATCAACAGACTTTGTGCAATATTCCTGCATAAAGGGGATTTGCAATAAATAATACGAAAGACTTCAGTCAAACACAAACGGTTTTATATTCAACATGCTTGATTTAGAAACATGCCACACAGAGGTAAAATTAAGAGAAATAGAAATACACATCTTTTTTTTTTTTTTTCTTTTTACTTGCTGGAAGCACGTTATAGAATGAGAGGGATAGAAAATGTTCTATTCTACCATTCCAGACTAATCCTTTGCTCTTATGTGAGAAGGTACAGCTGTTTACTGATCTTACAAGCTCAAATCAAAGCAAAGTGTTTCCTAGTGCTTTGTATTTGGCAACGCTAAAGCCCTCGGGTCAAATGAGGAGACTGCTTCTGCTCCAGAACATATACCTGAACTACTCCAGGCACCCTATCGAGGAGGTACGTTGTATATCTAAATTAAGTCACTTTAGTGACATAATAGTCCAGAAATGGCTGCTATAATAAAAGTTTATTTTCAAGTAGTTCTCAAATGAATGAGGAAAAAAGGCACCATTTAAATTTTTTTCACATTAGCTGTCATTGCACTGCATTTTATTTTTTTACTCTATCTGCTCCTGTCACAGCAGTCCATCCACTCAGGTTCATTACTGCTTGTTTTGCCAATACTGTTGGGATACGCTCCAAGAATTTGGGTTATTAGTCATTGCAATAAAAGACCAATGCATCTTAATCAATACAGGCTTCCAAAAATTAAACATTTCCTGAAGTTGTGATTCCAAATGATCACATTTAAAAGTTCCTCCTTAATAAGCAGAAGATTTTTTTTTTGTCTTGTGAGAATGTCACACACGAAGAGATCTTTAACATGAGATTTTTTTCTTTTTTTTAAGGCCTTTTGGCAAAATTTGCCCTGCTCTAAAAAGGGTATGAAATTCCTCATCCATGCACACACATCTGACATACACGCAGACGTTGTTCATTTTACATGCTCGTTAGTGTTTGTGTTCACCAGCAGAGTCAACAGGAGCTGCAAGTAGGCACCTGGTGCTTCTGAAAATTAGGCTAATAAATCATAAACACCTAATCTGGGAGTGTGTGTGTGTTACACGCTGTTTAAAATAATAGGATATGTACTGTTTGCACTGGCTTTTTCTTATGCAGTTGTATGCCTATTTGTGCATAAACATTATCACCATATATCATAAAGTATTTATGGTACCTATATGTTTAAAAAGCATTACAGTTACACTAATATCTGGATGGAAAAAAAACCTCAGTACTGCAAGTAATATGGCTCAGCGTACCAGTTTTAAGAAATCACTTATTTTTCAAAGGGAAACTCTCTATATAAATGAGAGCTTCTCTGAATTCAACGGACTAACAGTTGAGGTTTGTAAAGTGTGGTGAATGCAAAATACTGCTTTGGAAATCTTGACGGTAAAGACAAATTCAGGAAAAGGTCTCAGAAACAGTGGGTTTCTAGGCATTTCTAACATTAGTACAAAACTTGCCTCTAAGTCAGTGGGAGTCTTTTCAGTGCTTAATGAACTGTCCTTGATTTACAAACTTGGTATTTAAACTGTTTCTTGAACACAAAAATAAGATGTAAGACTGCAACTATAATAAAAACTAAAAAGATGCAAAATATACTATGTTGCATCTATTCAGTTCAGAGCGCTTAGGAAAACGTTGATTATGTAGAAGTGTTCAGTGCGTTTTCTACAACCTCCCAGGCAGAGCTACCTTTGGCTTTGGTGGCGATGGCATGAACACACGCTGCTGCCGTAGTAATGATGTTGAATGATGCCTATAAAATTGGATTAAAAATTGAGAGTTCATTTAGCAGGAAATGGAATATGAAATGATACCACAGGTATATGGTGTACTCCTGCTGTCCTTCTGTTTTAGGAGACTCAAACAGCCACAGTAAGGAGAAATTTCTTCTGCGGGTGGACGTCTCTGGCAGAACTATGTGTGGCCACTGTGATCTCTGTTGGTGACTGCCCGCACAGGGTCACGACGATGAGCTGTGCATTTGCTGCAAAGTTTGTCGAAGTAAATGTGCCCGTAAGCACCATATATTTTGCCTAAAATACGGTGTTATGCAGTCACCCCATCTTTTTTTTTTTTTTTTTTTTTAGAAGCTTTGCAGCTTTTATATACATTTTATTCATTGGGATTAAAAAGAGGTGGAGGTGCAAATAAGGCCAGCGGCAGGAAACTGTTAGTTCCAAAAACTTGCTAGAATAATAATATAAAAAAAGGAAACTAGAAAAAAAAAGTTTTAACTGGATTTCTACAATATCCCTGACCTTGTGCAAAATCATCCAAGTATAGCCAGTTTTTAAAAGTCTGTTAATGCTATTCTAGCTTAAAAGATAACAACTTAAAAGTGAAGTCTGTCAATAAAAGGAGAAAACTAATAGGTAGTAATCAAAAAAACAAAGAAAAAAAATGGATTAAGTCTTTGCTAATGATATTCCGTAATTAGATCTCCTTAATGCATGGGTAGAATAATCTATTTAATTGTAACTGTAGTTTGTGGTAGAGTACTATGCCTTATTGTATTATGTCTCTATAATGAAAGAACCAGCATTACTTTTGCAATAAATACATTTTTCTCAAAACGCTCTCTTTTCTCAATTTACTAGACATTTTTATATCACCTTGTGAAGTTTTTCCATATTCTTTCTAATGAGACTGATCTTTTGATCCTTTGATGGACAGGGATATTGCACCAACGTTCTCAGTTAAGCAGCAAGTTTTTTTGGCCTTATGTATTTTCAATTATATGCTGCTATTTAATGATTTGTCCTTGACTGGCATGCCTTATGTTGAGATGTTCTTTATCTACAGCCTAATTAAACTAAATCATATACCATCTGTGTCTAGTTCAATTAAAATGAATTGGACAGATTGACCTCCTTAATACTCTTCAAAGCATGTTATTAGTCTGTACCGTCCCTTCAAGATAAATTGTCATCTCTTGAGACAATACTTACTGTCTGCTTGAAAAAAGTTAGAAAAAGATGCCAGTCTGCATAACTAAGATGAAATAAAAATGTCTGTCTTTCCACTTATACCAGAAACTTAAAACCAAAGTAAACAGTAAACCCCTGTGAAGTTACATCAGGTGCAAGTAGGAATACAACCATGGTACAACACATGTGCAGCTCCTCCTGATAATAACTTAGAGCTGGGATCCCGGCGTGTGGCGATTGAGTGCTCAGTGAGCGTGGGAGGAAGGGTGGTATCCTCATGCCTGGCAGAGTGCGAGGGTCTGGTAGGAAGCAGGGGAGGAGAGAGGTGCTCCCCTGCTCCCCTCTCGCCTGCCAGAGCCCCAGGGCTGCCACTGGCCAAGCTGGCAAGTCTGGAGCCCCTGGCTGGAGCGTGCAGTCACCTCTCAGTGGTGTGGATCTCCCCTGGGCATGTGGACTGAAATGTCTCATCTAGCATTATGGCAGGTTTTCAAGTGTACTTTAGGTTGCGTTTCATTTTTATATTTGTGTGTGCTACCCCAAGATCATATTCCGGTTTCAGCTTGTACCTGCCTGTCTTCGCAGCTCCTTACTCCCCTTTGCCTCCAGATTCGTTACATCCTCAATTTATCAGCTTCCTCGTGTCTACTACAAAGGTACTTTCAGTCTGGGATTCTGCACGTTCGTTTCTCTGAAAAATCTAGTAAAAGTTTCTGACGAGGTCTGTGGTTCAGGATTTGTCGTCTTTGACTACTAAGCAGCCCTTGACACACTTCTTTAATATGCATTCTTCCTCAGCTTTTATTCTTTTAGGTCTTTGCTTTGGGGGCTTGTTTTGTTTTGGGTTTTTTCCTAACTAGTGTTCATTTTCTTGTTCCGTAGCTGTGTTTCCCCTTCCCCCCTTTCCATGGGGCTCCCACAGAGTTTCTGCCCTGACCCTTTTCCTGTCCTTTGGTGTCACTGTTGGAGCGGGCATTTTGGCATGGTTTGCACTATGCTAACGATGATGGCATCATCGTCATCTCTGCTGCTAATGTTTTTCTGATGCTCAGAAGTTTGTCTTCAGAGCTCTTTGGGGAAGTGAAGGGTCTCTTGTACTGGGTGCGAAAGGACCAGCTGTCTACAAACAATAGGCAAGGGTGCTCTTAGTGCAGATATGTTTTACTTAGCTAACAGATAAACAGATACAATGCTTAATGTATCATGACTTGACAAATGTTCCATACTTCATACTTAAAATGAGGAGACGTGAGAAATCTTTAAGTATTTTTGCGTTTCCTATGTAACTTTTCTAATGATAATTAATAGCATTGAATTATTCCATTACATCTGTGCTTTAGGTAGCTTCTGAAGTTCTAGCCCTATTTAAGAAATTTCTGGGCATCTCTTCTTGAATAAATAGCAAAAGATAAAATCAGTAAAGCGTATGGACTCCTGATAGGTTTTTAAGTTATGACCTGCCTCCACTGACGTTGACAGTCAGCTACAATAGTTCTTTTCTTCTCTATAATAAGGTAAACTATGATTTTTGATTCTGCTATTATTGCTAAAGGGATTTCACTTGACTGGACATGGATAGTGATATTTTCCTTAAGTTCACTTCAGTGTTTGTTTGCTATCTTTAAGTAATTAATTACATTTTAAACACAATAATTTAGCCTTTTATTACTCTTTTGACCCCAACTCTCCTCTCATATTGGACGTCTGATCAGGAACTCATGTTTAGTACAAAGCCACTATTTTTCCCTTCTCTATGCATGCAGATGGTGTTTCATTTCTTGCTGGAAGTAGTCTCTGCAGAAGATGCTGCCAAAGTATCTTCATTAACTAGCTGGCAGAAGTTTTGAGCAATTGACCACCTTTCCTTGAGATGATAAAATCATTTTGTCTGGCGAATCTTTCAGATTTTTTAGTGGCCTTCAGCGTTCCTTCGTAGCCATCCTTGGAAGAATGGTGAACGCAGCAGCATGCTACAGGTCTCGGCAACGAGAATGAATTTTTTTGAGATTCTGCTAATTATGTTCTTCATAGTTCATGCAGGAGAGTGAGTTAAAAAAACGGAAGAGACAGTGAAATATACAACCAGTTTTTATTCTCCAGATTGACTTGTTGTAGATAATTGCCCAGCAGACTTAAAACACTGTCTGTCTTACGCAGACAGTTCTTTAACAGCATGGTTGAAGCTAAAGCACCTTGTGAACTGTGCTTCTTTACTGTGTTGGGGTTTCCTTTGGGATATTTCACTGCCCTGACCTTTCACAAACCTGCTGCATCCAGAAAATCCTCTGTGATTACAGTCTGAGATGCTGTGACTGTACAATAGTATTCCGCAATTTTCTTTAAAACATATTTAATGATATTTTAAAAGAAATTTAATTATTCTGCAGAAAAGAAATTTTTTTGTTTGTTTGTGATGCAGAACAATAGAGAAGACAAACAGTAATTTTTGCTGGCTGTTTGGGTGATTCAGTGAAGGCTTATGGAATATCTGTTAAGCACTTTGAAGTTTGAGATTTAGCTACAAAATTCATCATCCTGCAATAAAGAGGAAAATTTAATTTCATTGTCAATATGCAAGATGAAAATTTACTAAAGCTGGATGTTACTGTGAGTAAATTGAGTTTGAATTCATTAAGAACCTAGAAACAATCATCAAGTCAGTAATGAAACAGTAGCAAATGCAAAACCAGGCTTTTAATATTAGCACAGATTTTGTTGAGCTTGCTGCATGCTTCTTACTGCTACCTGCTTATTTTCCAGTTTTTAGGCTGATTTTGTAAGGAAGCTGCATATGGCTTGTCAGGACACTTGGTCCATCCTGCAGCTCAGTCTTTGTGACTTAAACCATGCTACACCAATTAATTCATCCGACAGCTTCTTTCTCCCGACTGTTCCCCCACCAGTTAGAAATTCAGTTGTCTGATTTTGTGCTGAGGAATTCCTGATGCTCTTCAGCCCTGTGCCTGCTCTGAGCTGCTGCAGCACAGCAAGGAGCAGGTGCTAGCATGACGCTTGGCATTCTTACAGCACCTCTCACAAGCCTTCAAGGCGCTCCACAATCATCAGATCTCGCCGTGTCCCTGCAAGTTAAGGACGTCTTAATACAGGTATTTTACAAATTGGTAATTAGACACAGAGAAAATGAGTCCTGCCTGGATCATAGCGTGAATGGGACAGGATTCCCATTCTCCTGACCTCAAATTCGTTCTAGGCCCCCCGCGTTGCAGAGTGTGTGTGTCTGTAGCTCTCTTTGCCTTCAGAAAGGCAAACGTGAAAATAAATGGCGTTTGCTTCTCATCCTCAGGAAGTGTTTATGAGGACGGGGTCTTTCCTTTTAGAGGAGAGGGAATTGGAGACTGGGAGAATAAGTTTTCTAATCGAGAAGAAACCGAATCCCTTCCTTAGTAAGGGCTCCATTTGGGTTATTATAGTGCAATATTTCAGGCATTTATTTTAAGGCCATGTGAGAAGATTGTATCTTTGAAAGATATTGAATATTTAAAACGAGTGTTCTAAGATGTTCTGAATTCTCAAGGGACAGATTAATAACTTCAAGCTAAAATATTTCAAAATAAGAAAGTTATATTCCAATGAGTTTTTTGCCTACTTAAAATAACCCAGCTGTGAAACTGGAAGTATGTGGTACTAAGTGTTCTTTGTTCAGAGTTTAAAAATAATTCAAAACCCCAGAGATCTGGAAGCAGATGTCTGTGCTTCCAAGATTCATATGGCCCCAACAATGGGAATATCTCATTGTCAGCATACTGATTTCATATTCACGTGGCACCCATTTATTTGCAGAAAGGTTTCTTTTCCCACTGGTTAAGCATAGTTTTTAGAGATAGGGGGGTTGGTGGTGGGTTTTTTTAACTTGTTCTATGTGCTTGGGATAATCACTGCTCCAGTCTGATCCAGCATTCTCAGATGTATAATAGGCATCTCAACTTTTGTACCATGACGTTATTTCCAAAGATTAAAAAAACAGTGGAAATCATTTTGAGATCCGTCTTCCCGCAGTCCACCCGGCACTGCCTGTGCCCTGCCCGCCCTGGGCTGGGGCAGCTGTCCTTGGCACTGGCAGCGTTCGGAGAGCAGGACGGCAGTGAGAAATGGAGGTTCTCCCACGTGGGTGTAGAAGATGCCACCAGCCTGGGGTTACACAAGACCCATGAAACATTCACTCGCAGGCTGGGGATGTGTTAGACTCTGCTGTTGGCTCGGTATGCACTAAAAATGGTAATTGCCTAATATAACGTTGGTCTTTGCACACAGGTGCCCGATCCAAGCCCAGTACATTCACTGGATGTGTTGCCTACACAGTATAGCATAGTATAAAGAGCTTAGGAAACTGCTCTTCCCGTACCACCCTTCACAGTGTTCCATTAGCGTGACGTCTCCAATTTTCTTGTTTTAATTTTACTGTCTCTTATCTTTATTCCTTTGTCGTATTTTTTCTGTAACAATTCTAATGCATTCAGTGACTCCATACAGATATGCCCCTCTTTGAACTGAAGAGTTACATTTTTAAATAGATATTGCCATTTTAACCTGCAGTTACAAAAATAAATTACCATTTTAGTGGATTGACTACTTCTTCTAAACTGTTCATTTCATGATGCTGTGGGCATGATAACCAAACCGGTAATATTTGAACACAAATACCTGTTTAATCAAGGAGCATTGCAGAAAGCTTTAGGGTAAAGATTTAACGTGAAATGTTTCTGTTTCATTAACACTAGAATAATTAATACTTTCCTGTAGTGTTTTTCATCCATGGCTTTTGTCATTGTTCATTTTTTAACCTGCAGTTTATGTAAAGACAGTTATAATTGTATACATTATTCTCTGGAGAGGAGGTTTTTAAACACGTAATCTTAATTAAGAAACAGTCAGTATTCATATTTCAGGCATTATTTCAGTCTGTGTATTCAACATTTCTTTATTTAACAGAGAAAGCTTTGATTTTAAAAGTACCTACCTGATTCACAGTGTCTTTGATTAGACAGACATGAGAACGTTGTCCTGTTGGTTTTAATATAGTTACTTAGTACAGTCTTGAGGCAGGCTGAAAATAAACTATTATTTAATTGTGTTAAATTAATTATATGTAATTTTTTTCGGGGAAAGACTTGAGCCGAATCTCAAAGAAAAGCAAATAGTTAGGCATAAAGCAATCTTCCCTGATCTGCTGGTTCAGATTTCTCTACTAGCCGTAGAAAGCTATTCTGCACGTTGGATGACGAGGCTGGTGGAGACCCCAGGGCAAAGCCGGTCGTCTCCTTCCGTGAGGTTTTGTGGCTGGTGCAAGGGTGGGGCCACTGATGGACGGGTGCAGTGTGGCACAGATGGGGGTGTCATCTGCAGGGGTGGGAGCTGCAACTTCATCCTGAGCACAGCTCAGGTATTTTTTCATCCAAAGGGGACCTGAGGACATGTCATTTTTACCTACTGTTTATTTTTGGGAAAGAAGCTTTTTCTGGGGAATCAGCACTACATGTCCTAAAGGCTGTAGGTAGAGCACAAATATATGTCTCACTAAACACACAGTATATTGACTTTATTTTATGTATTCGGCTGTATGCTTTTGGGGGCTAATAAGTTTACAGAAAGTGGATTGCTTATTCTCTGTACTGTAAAATGAAGGCTTTGCATACGTTACTGGCTTAGTAGGTAACCTGCTTTCTAAGCTCTTCCCAATTTAGGCCATCAAATATGTTGTATAGGGTCCTGACATTGTTTTTTTTTTTTTAAAAACAAAGTCCCGCATTGTTACATATTTTAGGAGATACTAGAACATATCTGTACCAATTGCGAGTGTCGGGTCTGAAACCTACTAGTCATTGGCAGACTAAAAAGCAAGTATAAATGTTTGGGTCAATAAGAAGGTTGAACTGCATCTAGAGCAGAAGTCATACATAAGCGGTATATATATTGACAGAGTAGCTGGTAGTAAAAGGAAAAATGATAGGCTAAATGATTGGATAAAGTCACTCATACAATTTTAAATCTCTACTTTATTAGCCGCTGTCACCATCCATAGATCACGAGCACAGATGAATGTGGTACATCTGAAACACTGGCCAGAAGATGGAGTGCAGTAATGTAACCATGTTGTACATAATATGAAAAAACAAGTGCACAGCTGCTGGACTTTCAGTTAATCTCTCTCGATCATGCATACTGATTGAATTTTACTTTTGGAGCATTTGAGAATTGCTCTTCTTGCAGTGATTCGTTGGGTGAGACTTCAGGTTTTTTTCTCTTTGTCATATAAAATGCGGTATAGTACAAAAAGTAATAATGAGAGAAGAGAAAATCTTCTGACTCATGATATCTGTATTTAGTCTCTGAAATAAGTGGCTCAACGTCTTAGTTGCACAGACAGATGTCATATTTGATCAAACTTGTTGTGATTCTTCCTCTTCTCTTTCTCTTAGTTGGAGGTATTTGCTAGTTTGCTGATAGACAGGACTGCCAGTTGCATAATGTAAAATCTCTGGGCAACAGTTCAGTGCCTTCCAAATGAAATTGTTTTGTTATTGATTAAAAAAAGAAGGTGGGAGACCTTTATTTTGCATTTTTTTAAAAATTTATTTTTGAGGCTCTAGAACGGTAGTTACTTGAAAAATCTTCAAAAAAAAAACCCTGGCTATGCTGGTATAGCTTCCACTTAGAGAATCTGACGTGGCATGTCAAAAACCAGGTTTGCTGGGACGTTTGAAACTGCCCAGATGACTCTGTAAGAAGGGCTTCCACTGTGTCTGGCAGTAGGTAATGAGTTAACTGAATTGTGCTGAACCGAGTTGTGCTGGTTTGTGTAGGACAATATATTTTGGAGCATCAGCTGGTTGGCAGGCTCAAAATTTACTCTATTTCAGAAGAACTTTTTGATGAAAATATTATTACTGTGATAATAAAACATCTCTAAATGCTTCAATATAGCTTTACAAATAGACAGATCATATAATACTGGGATGAGAATGTGCCTGCCTCTGTATATGGAAAACGGTCTAGTTGTTTCAGGTGCTGCTACATTATAAATAAAAATGCCGTATAAATGCAGCATAGAGCTGTGTTTATACCTTGTGTACTTAAACTTTTATTAAGCTGTTATAAAAGCGTTTTTTTTAATGTTGTATTGCTGTTGCAGAGTAGCCTCGTTTGTTGTGCCTGGCATGAAATATGTAAAAAATAAAAATAATAAAACAAGACCTTGCTCTGTCATGCTTAAAGTAGCCGTGGGAGTTGGATGGAATGAGACTTGATAAATTAATGATGCTGAGTGCTGAAGGAAAATGGAAAAGTGATGAATGTAAGTAGAGAGGTGCCAATCTTTAATACTGTGATTGATGAGCCAGGCATATAGGTAGTGACAGAAACTGTGGGCAAGGCTATAAAGCAATGAATGAGTTTAAAGCAATTGGCTGAATTTGGGACTAACAGGAACAGTGGTTAATAGAGACACATTTGTTTTAATCACTTTAAAAAATATGCTTACTTTAGGGAAGGTAATATGATTTTGTAAATATTTAACACATTATTATTCTGTTTTTTTATCTTGTAACCATGTGTTATGTTTTACTGCAAGTCTAATTTGACTTTTTCTAACTAACATTTATTATGAAACTATATTTTTCTTTGAACTTGAACAAATATTATTTCTGGTTTTCAATTAATTTTTTCTTAAATAATCTATTTTTATGGATTTCTGTGCCAGATTCAGTCAGTCATTATCAGCTCTGGGTTTTTTTGTGGTTTGGATTTTTTTCGCCTTGCCCATAGGAACCTAGGGGCAGGTTGTTTAACGTTGAGCTGAAGCCTGTTGCAATGCTGCATGTCGACAGGGGGGAGTCTTAAGGCATGGCAATAAAGTAAATGGCATAGGTGCAGAAAAAGTCTTCCTAGTTTGGGAAGTGAGTTTGGTTTTTGCTTTGATTGCATCTCAGAATAAGTCCACATTAAAGCAGGTCAGACTCTTTTGCCTTGTTCCCCATGCACACGTAGTAGGTAAATTGATGGCTGCTCTCGGTGACAGCAGAAATGATGAAATGTGCAATAGTGGTTGTTGCTGGTATTTCTAGTATCAGATAAACTAGAAAGAACTTCACGTTTTGTGGACCTCATCTCCTTTGCGACCTGTCTTTGTTACGATCTTCTTGTAATGAAAGGATGTTACAAATTGTCAGATAACTTTTTGAATCAGAAGATCTCCAAAGAGTAGCCTTTCCGTTCTCACCAGCTGATTTCCAGAAAATGGTTAAACAGATCATTCTCAGTAGCTTCAGCACTGCAGTGCAGCTAGACTCGAGTATCATTCGTGGGGGCAGAATAGCTGTTTGCATAATGTATTGGTTTGTGTCTGACGGTTGAACTGAGGTTTGCCCTTCTATAGCTTATATCCCACACAATTTGTTTCTCTGGAATTAATCTGAAGGGTGGTAGATGCAAAGACAGCTACCTGTATTGGCTTGAAAAATACGCCAAATTACAAAAGCACCTGCAAAGGCTGAGTCTGCTCTAACAAACACGTGCTTTGTCATTAGCCGTTGCGACCGACTGTTACTAGGCATTATAGCTGGCCATAAATCTCATAAAAGGGCAATGTAAAGTGTTCTAAATAAAATCTAAGCGGAATTAGCATTCAGGCATGATCCTGACTGAACATGAATGTCCAGAATATGGGAAGGAGGTTAAGATGTTGATTATATCTGAAAACAGATTTTTTATTTCTGTATTAGGAATTGGTTTTTATATGCACAACTCCTCCATGAATTTGATGGACATGCCGTAAATCTGATTAGGATTGTAGCAGCCACATGAGGCTTAGTCCTACGTCTTGATACATTCTGTCCCTTCCACTTCATGAAGTTTACAGATTTACTGCATGCTTTTTTTATCAAGTGACACTTAATGTTAGTCTTGGATCAGAGGGACTACAGGATATTTTGCACCATAATTGTAGCTGTGTTGTGCAAAACATACAATCCATGTACAGTGCATTGAATAATGCACAGAAAAATACTACGTCTGCTTGATGCAGTGCATCTGTTTTTTTGAACAGATAAAGCATTTAGTGTAAATCTGAAATTCATCAATTAATTTTTTTGCCAAAAATCAAATGTCCAATGAAGAGCAATGTATGAGATGTATTTTTTCCTGAGTATGAAATTCTCAGTGTAAACTGTAACAGAAGCATTTATGTTGTTATTAAGCAACTTCATGCTAATTGCATTATATTGCCATCTAATAACTTAGATTATGCACATTGTAAAAGCATTATCTGAAACCATTTGTTTTCTTTTAAATGTGAAAGTTCATCTGGAGGACATCTATTACTGTCTCCTTGGTTTTATTTCATTTAATGGTGAGAAGAGATTTTCTGTGCTGAAGTGAAGTTTCTTAAGGACTCTTGGAGACATAATATAATTTCTGGCTGCCAATTTATAAATATTTGCTTTGCATTTAAGTTTTTCCATGTTATGCACTGGGGGTAGTCTATTATGGAAGGATTTTTCTCCGCAGTTTTTATATTTTGTTTTATCTTCAGCTAAAAAAAACCACCTTGAATTTCCTCCAGCAGCTTCTTGATAGGCTATGAGTGTCTAAATTGTTGCCAAGATGGCCACTGTAGAAGGAAAGATGTACATCTTACTGACAGCGTTGATTTTCATGTGTTTCTACAGGCCCATCACTTGACCAGTGCTAGCAAAACTGGTTTTCAAAGATTTTTTTTTCCTTTCTTTGCTCCTCATGTCAGTCTTCTACATGTTTATCATATCGGATTTTTCTTTCAGCAGGATTAATATTGTGCAATTCCATTTGTACCTGGGATTAATTTTAATAATTGCTTTTGATGCAGCCTTACAAAGGCTTAGCTAGCAGCCCTAGAAAAAGCCTGTGTTAATCTATATACTGGGATTATAGAGGAAGACTGATTTCTTTTCTTCTTCTTTTTAAACATTACATTACTTGCAGATGAGGAAAAATGCACTTATTCTGCTGTCATACATGACAGGCAATTTTCTTAGATGCCTGCTTTGTAATCCCTGACTAAACATTGCACTGTAATGTCTTTTATGAATACAACTTAATATCTTTCCAAATTTTTTATTTCCTCCATAGTCATATCAGTCGCTCCTAACTAAAGACCGTACCTAAGTGGCACATGATGCAAAGAGCAGACAAGTGTCTGGCCTGACTTGCCTCATGTTGGCAAATTAATTACAGTTGTAATCATTGCAGGGACTCCCACTACGTGTTTTTTGACTGAATTTTGTAAAACCAGGATAGAGCCAAAATGGCACAACTTTTCTCCTTTGTTAAGAGAATGAAAAAAAGCTATTTATTTATTTTTCACTCTTGACTTCTTTGTCTGTTGCTCTTGGATATACATTTTCTGTATAAAATGGAACTAGTAGCACTCAAGAGGACGAACTTTAAAAAGGATGGATGACGTGCATAGCAACACTTAGGACACCATTAATTTGCACTGGCTGGGAGATTTCATGCCAAAGAGAAGGAGGAAAGAGAAATGTATGCGGAAGAATCTTACCTGACCTGTAAACTCAAGAACTGGTAGAGCTGTGACAGTCGGTGTCATAGGCTTGTTTGAAAGTTTGGCCTTGGTCTGTTAGTTTGTGTTACCAACTACACGGAGCACATAATATTTATAGAGGTTCACAATGTCTAAGGTAGGAATGTACTGCAATGCTTTCTACAGCTATGAAGCCTCTTCATAGTCAGAGGCTCCACTAAGGAAAGTTCTTACCCACAAGTGATCTCTGAGAAAACTCGTTTTCCCTTTGTTGGAAGTACTCTGCCAGCAAAACGCTTCTGTGCAGGCTTTCTTCCGAACAAAGAGCCTTCAGTGTAATCTGGGAAGCTCCTTTGCCATCAACAGCCTTGAGAAAAACACTCTCATTAAAGAAGGAGAAGGAAAAATGCTTATTACTGAAACTTGTGTCCATGGAATGGCCTCAGGATGGGCATACGCAAAATATCTAGCTAGGAGATGATGTTGCAATGTTACTAAATGGTTTGGTGAGGCCTTTCTGTATTTCCATATTTTTTCTTGCTTTGAACGGTGCAGAGGTAATTGCCGGATATTAAATATGTATAGATGATATTATTATTCATTGCTAAATGCTGTAAGGACTTTTCCTGATTCTGCAAAGCAGTTGAGACTCATTCAGCGCTAGGAGGAAAGCGGAGATGGCAGCCATAAGGAAATCCTCCTTTCAGGGCTTCAAGCGCTGGAGCTCACCCTTCTTCTAATGTGATTACAACAGTCCTTATTGTGTTCAGATTTTTGATTAGCAAACCTCAAAAGGGTCAAATTCTGCCCGAGGGACAGAAGATTTGTGTCGGTTCTTGTTTTTAATCTAAGTGCGATCTCAACTGTGGTCACAATGAAGCACTTTTCGCCCCAAATAGTAGCATTGAGTTTTGGTTTTAAATCATAAATAGCGCTGCCAAATGTCGGAGAATCAAGAGGCTGTGCTAAAAGCCTGTCATTCTTTCAGGGGTTTATTGGGCGCCGTTAACTTTTTCTTTATGTTTCAGTATTGTTTGCTGAACGTGTAGTCAGCTAACAAATAGCAACTGCTACACTGCTATGGAAAAATCTTCTGGATCAGACAGCTTGGCTGTGATCTCTGCCATTGTAAGGTCAGGATTTGAGTACAAAAGCTATTGTCAGAGCATCTTCCACATTCAGTCTCAGCTGCCTATTTATAGGATTTTTTACTTTACTCAGAGGCGTAGGATTAGTGACTTTTTCAAAGGAGAAGATACTGACTTCGCTATAGAAAAGATACCAAATGCTCTATAAATACTAACGAGTCTAATGTCTCTATATTCCTTGGTCTGCAAAATTTTATGTGCTTGAATTACTTTTCTGGAGGGTTATTTAGACATATGGAAGAACATCTGTTCAAGGCGTAAATAAATAGTGTTTCAGTGGTTATAAAATGTAAAAGACCATTCAAGGACTCTGCTATAGTATCTACCATGATATGATTCTGGCTATGGGTTCTTGAAAGCAGCATTTTTCACGCTGAGGTCTAGATTTTCAGATAAACATGTTTGAATCAAACCCCTCAATCGTTAATGGAATTTGTATGTACAATCATTCAGTGGGATTTTCGTCTCTGGAGAACAAAATTCTGCCCGTGTTGTGAAATGTCTGCCTAGTTTATAGATACTAACTTCCATACTTCTGAAAAGACAGAGCTGAGATGAAGAACAAAAATGCGACGGTATGTTTAAATTATGCATATTTTACCTTCCTTCCTGCCTTTTTTTTTTTTTTTTTGCTATTAACCAATGTATAAAATGTCAGGCAAAAATGAATTATTCAGCGAGTAACTTTGAAGACAATTTGCTCGGGTGTTTCAAATTTGTGTCTGTCTAAATAAAATTTGTCAAATGAGAAGCAATAGGACACCCCACAAGTTCTTGTAGGAGGAAGCTGCTAAGTCATGAAATTCTGACTGATTTTGAACCAAAAACTTCTCAGACTTTTCAAAAATCACTGTTTCTGATTTTGTGCACGATCAGCACAGTTTTGCCATTATACCAAAATAAACATGCATAATTTTGTCATGGGCAGGAAATTTTTAAAATGTATTTATTAGCATGTATGTGATTTTTTTTAAATTTAGGTTTTAGAAAAAGGAATAGAATGTCTTTCTTTACAAATTACAGAAATGCAAGTACACTGTTGGCCTTGCATTTAAATAGGCTGCTGAGCTGTGACATAAGGAACTGGATAAAGTGATGACAGATATGAAGTTCTTGCACTGTGGCATTTGTCATGGCTGCAAGGCTTCTTTGCAACCCTGATTTTACTCCTATATGTGCCTTTCCGCAGCTGTTGAGCTTCATCCTGCCATCTCTTCTGGAGTGATATTCTATAGATCAAGCCCTGGATTGCAGTATTTTGTGTGTGATGTGGTTTTGGTATTTGTGATTTGGGGGTCTGCGATGAGAGGGACACGTAGAAGTTAGCATTTAAATTAAATACCTTGTAAACTCAGTAGAGAATACAGAAAGCTCTTCCAAAGGACAACTGAGAGCACGAGAGAGAAATCTTTTACTGTAAAGATGCCTGAAGTTAGTGGTGCGAATGCCCTCCCCGGTGATCAAGACAGCCCTCTTAAAACTATTTAGTATTAAAAGTAAGGACAAAGTATTTAGAGGAGAAACCTTTTAAAATGACACATGCCTGTCATCTCTGAAAAACCTGAGGTGATTGTAATTGCTCCCTGTGTAGTCTAATTTTCCCGAACAGTTCCTCTTAGATTCCCTTCTTCAGGCAGACAGAGTCCTCTCTTCTTTCAGGAAGATCAATGTGCAGTTTTTAAAAAGTCGCTGTTGAAACATCAGTGCAAGATTCCAGTGAAGTTTGTCAAAAAAAAAAAAAAAAAGAGAAGGAAAAAGAAAAAATAAAGATGTATGTGTCAGAACTTAGCCTGAAGTAAAGGTAAGAGAGAGATGCAGAGCTCTAGGGTGTGTAATACCCTGGGACAGACGAACTTCTCTTTGGATTTCCTTTTCACTGTTCAGGAAACGCCCTCCTGCAGTACTTGGTTTCCACAAACAAATCTGTACAGAAGTTAGTGGGGTTGGCTTTAGATTTCGAACCATCTGTTGATGTATATGGATATTACATCTTCCTGTTGGTAGCAATACATCCAGACATATAAATGTCTCGACTTGGAAGTACGCTGAAGTGTACAGACGCTGCTGTGGGAGGTGGGAAGGAGGCAAGGCGCTATGTAAATAAGCGGGTAAGGGTTTAGTGAGAACGTGTAAGGTGTGCGTTTATAAATTGGTGGGTTCTTCCGGTAGCATTCACCATTTTAGAGGGGAAAATGGAGTTCTGCAATGTGAGGAGGAGTGGGAAATGTAAACCAGTTATTGTTCAGGGCCTCGCATATTGAAGTAGCTAAGAGGCAAGAACAGTAGCTTAGCAAGCTGCATTCATTAGCTATGTTCATAGCTCCGCTGCTACTTTACTCTGAGATTTTTGGCAAATCAGCTCATCTTTATGTGCTCAAATCTATCATTTAATAGTTGTAAAGACCTTCGTTCAAGCCACATTAGACAGAACTAACTGAGGGCAGGTTTGGCTTTACAAATAAAATCTTGAGTTTGTTTCATTTTTGCTGTTGTCAGCAGTCAAGAAGTTTGGAGTCACAAAGACGCTTTCTTAAGATTTAACATGCTAAATATTATCTCGACTTATGGCTGTGATGCCTTCTGAAAGAGTGTTTGGAGTCATTCCCATTTTTCCCTGCCTTGATTCTGATTACTTAATGGATAAATGTGTATCACTTTCCTGTATGAATAACGTTCAAGCTACGACAGATGTCGAATTGTTTGACCTGATATCTCTGCACTCGGTCACTGCTTTTACAGAGAAGCCAAGGCATTTCAGGTGAGGTGTTTTCAGCCTTTATCTCATTTCGTCTTCTGTTTAAGTGAATGAAAGAAGGATAGTATGAGCTCCAGCTGAGGATAAAGGGGAAAATAAATTTAAGTTGTATCATCTCTAGCATGAGCAAGTTGTTGTACACAAATATATTAATGTAAAATAATTGTTGTGCAACTTGATGTCGCACAGTACAATGACAATGACAACATTACCTATCGGTATTAAGTCCTTTATCAAGTTAATGCTGCACTAAACCTGGCCACATTTCAGTTCCATTGGAAAGCATAGAAACTACATTGTAACTTGTAATATTACACAATTTGGCATATTGTACCTATCGAGAAGTAGCAATACCCTTTTATGGAGCGGGAGTTTGTTTAAATTACTTCTTCCCTCTGATCAGTGTTAAACTATATTTTGTAAAATGTATTCAAGGTGTAAAGGATACTGTGTTGAAAAGGGTATATGTTCAACAAATAAATTAATAAATGACCAAATACTAAAACTAATAAATTAGTTTTTTAAGCAAGGCATATACAGCTGCGCCTCTGTCTTTCTAGAACTCCTTTTGGATCCAGATCCCTGGCTTCAATCTTTATTGAAATGATTTGTACACTGTAACATTATGTCGAGTTGTATCTGAAACAAAATCTTGCCCCGTTTCTTCCTAGGCATGAATCAGTTTCCGACAGGATCTTTTTTTTATGCACTTTCTGTAATTATACTGCAGTTTCTTCATTAAAAAAGAATGAAGAAAAAATAGCCAGTAGTCCCTTCCAAATTTAACTGTCTTTATAGTAATTAGGAAATTACAAATCCCTGTGAGTACAGTCATGGAGATCTTCTTTCTCCATTTGCCAACTCAATCAGTACTATGCTATACAAGAAGAACACGAACAAAAGGCAGCAATCAAAACCAGTTGATTCAATGACCACCTGTTTCTTTTAATTAAAAATAATAATTTAGTCTGAATTCCAGGAGGGGACTGAAAAATCTGCCTTTGAATCATTTTTGAACTGTCGTCAAGTTGTCGTCTTCTATACAAGTATAGAGAAGGAAATAGTTGATTGATAATTGTCACTATTAATTAAATATTAAACTTTTCTTCTACAGAACTTGAGAATCAGCCTTCATTTCTGAATGTAATTCCAACCCTTGAACCCACAGATGAATCGGCTGTAGTTTGGACTTGCCGTTCTGCAGCTGCTTTCAAACGTGCTTGCGTGGGTCTGCGAGCAGCACAGCAGTGTTTGCACAGCGCTCTGCTGTGTGTGTGCATAAGCTCAGGGCTCTCCTACCTCTCTTATCTCTGAAATCCGTCATGAAAAGAGCCTGCCTCTTCTTTTTTCCATTGCATCCTTGTTGTACAGTCTTAAAGACTAATTTACATAGGTTTTATTACCTGTATTTTTGCTTAGTCTTCATTTTCTTATCCCACCACTACCTTTGTAATTGTGGAGTTGAATGCAACTCTGTTTGTGCACTTAACACCTACTAATATGTTAAGGTGTGCAAGTGGTTTCCCATCCTGCAGATGTCAGTGGAATGAATGCTTTCTCTGAGCTATTCCTCAGAGTCACGCCCAACGGCGGAACTCCAAATTCTGCCCGGAGGTAGGATTCCTGGAAAGAGTCAGTGTACAATTTCTTACCAAGTAAGAAAGCATGGTTATGTCATTCCTCTCTGTCTCCATTGCAGGAAGGTGCTCTTAATAGCTATGTGTCAACCTATGGAAGATTTTTTTGGGGTGCTTGGCAGATAGATGTGGAGCTCTGCGGAGTCTTGCAGCTGGGGAGGAGTAACCCCATGAACCGCTGCAAAACCCAACTGATCTGTAGTTGGCCCTGCTTTGAGCCAGGGGTTGGGCTCGGTGGTCTCCAGAGGTCCCTGCCAGCCTCAGCCCTTGTGTGATTCTGTGATATTTTTGACTCTTCAGGCAATAGAAGTCTTACCTTTTACTGTCCTTTACTGAAAGCAACAAAATTTTCTACACTGCAGCTCTGAGAGAGGAAATATCAAGCAAGCTTTAAGCACTTGTACGTTTTGTAATAAAAAGGGATATGATCTTTATATCACTGACTTCATAACATTTCTAAATCACTTCCGAGAGTCTCAAATTCTCTTTGCTTTCCCTTTCCCATGTACACAGCCTCATTTGGTCAGGAAAGAACAAAGCTGGTGACCAGTTAAACAATGACTTTTTGCTGTTTCTTGCCTCTGGGCTCTGATCATAGAAGCCATATTTTGAGCCCTGGAAGTTATTTCCAATAGAAGCACCTGGCTCCTTGGCTCTTGCAGCTCCTCTAGGTTGAAGCTGCTTTCTCAACGTAAGATGCCATGCAGAGCACCAAGATTTTTGTTATCTCAATAGGAAAATAAATAGCGAACAGAAGAAAGTCGCTCAAACAGACATGGCATCTGAATGGGGTCTTAGATATTGTAGTCGCTGTTTGGAAGGTGTTTAGGAGAACTGGAGTCTGAAGACTTTCATAAATGAGATGGAAGTTTGCCTGAGGACAGCGTGGGATGAATGTGGGATTTGGCTCCATACAGAGAAAACACGCTAGGTTCTTCTTAAATATGTTTTATTAACTTGGTATTCGCTTGGGGAAGTTAAAGCTATTTTAAGTAAAATATCTGCAGTACAAATTGCAGTGGTTTCATTGATCTGTTAGAGTAGCGTTCCTTACGATCCAGACTTTAAAGATATTTGGAGGGGGACAAAGAAAGATGTAGGATTCAGTGTTGCATCGCAGTAGGAAATGTTTAAAGGTTATGTATTAATGTGGGGAAAACAGACCTGCCAGTCTTCCAGGGATTTTCTATTGGTAAAGAGGAACGGTGATCTCTTATCTCTTACAACAATTTGTATATGAGTTTGCATATATTTAATGTATTGTCTCCCCTTCTGTTTTCGACAGAAATTCAAACAGTTCGTACCACAATTTATGCCACTGAGGTTCAGGAATTATTTTTTTCTTTTGTCTAAGTGAGGTAATTTGGGATGTTTTAAGCTTACTTTTCCTTTATACCTTTTAAACTGGTAAATAAATGTATTTGTAAGTGGTTGGGGGTGAATAACAATCCTGTGGTTCTGTCATGGAGGTAGGAAATGGAAAACTGGGTACATTTGCAGCTATTTACACAAAATTCTTCTTTGTTGTTGTAGGCCCTGATACAACCTTAGGACCGTACGGGTCATCTGCTGCAGAACTCCTTTAAGTTATTTTTGTAATGGAAAATATAATCTTCCGTTTCTCCCAGAATATTTTTACACTTGTATTTTTGCATTTTCTGCTTCTTAATGATCACAAAAATAGCAGTTCAGATATGGAAAAACCCCTTTCACCAACCATAGGCAGTTTAAAAAATAAATTAATCTTATATCCTGCCTAACACCGTGTTAATGTATGCGTGCTGGTATTAATGGCTGAAAACAGTCATTTTTCCCCCCACTTCGATCACTAGAACAGGCTCTGGCACTGTCAGATCTGCTTGCAGTGTTGGTTTAGATTCCTTCTAAAAATCACACCAGTTCTAGGTGTGTCACCTAGAAGACACCGAATTAAAGACAATATGGCTATAGTTTCAGAGGTTTTGGACTTAAGATACCTGGTTCTGGTGACACAGTTATTGATACTATCAAGTCGCATACTATGAAAGGGCTTCAACAAGTAGTAATATGATGCTGCTTTGTATATAAAATCCCCACTGATGCAGCCTCACATGAGGTGTTTTTTGTATATTTTGTACTTAAAAGCAAAGTGATGATTTAATGCCCACAAAATTATAGTCGGTTGAATGTTGCTATCAAGGGGAATAAAATTCTAATCAAAAGGGAGCTTTTAGAAAGAATTCAGAAATACAGTGCTCGTCAGCTGTTTTGTAATGTGTTAAAGCACAGTTTGACGTGTGCTGCTGGTTAACCATGCACTTTCAATTACTGCACACCCCCGTCTTTGAGCCAGAAAAATTATGGAATGGTTTCTCGTGGAGGGGTGCTTTCTGTTGCTGTTCAATAAAGGAAATGGATTCATTTGTGCTAAACAAAGGAAAAAAGCAGGAATGGTGGCAATACTGCTGCAGGGGGGTAAAATGTAGTTCAGTGGCAGTGCATAGATTGAAAAACATGTGGTTTTGGTGAGATGCCTCCATATTCTTCTGCTTCCCTCTGCTGGAGTGCGGCAGGATTCCTGCCCGTCTCCCGGCCAGGCTTTGGAGCAAATCCAAACCCCTTTTGGCAGAGCCAGAGCTGTCTGTCTGCGCAAGCCACTTCTGCAAACTCATTTATTTATTTTTTAAAGGTTTCTGCTCCGTTTTCAGTTTTCTTTCAGTAGGTCCACACAGTGCAGGTCTGTGTACAACACAGATCTCCTGGTCAGTGCGATTCTATGGCTGCCTGTCTCTGTATAAGCATGTCTCAGCTTTGAGACTAATGAATAATATTTTGATTTTTTTCAGAGCTGTACGGGGTGTAGATGCCCAGTTGCTAGTCATCTTTATAGGGATGCTGCACCCATATATGTCATTAGAGGCTCTGAAACTCCAGTCTGTTGTACTGCGGTCAAATTGCAGAGCACTGGCTGGATTTCTGCCAATTTGAAGGTTTTTCAAAGACAAATATTTAAATGTCGGTGATATCGATTGCCCCGAGTTTCCTTTCCCATTTAATTATATTATATTGCATTCAGTTGTACTTATAAAAATGGGGGGATTGTCTTAGTAATAGCAGAGAATTCACTTTTTAGCATGAAAATAACATGAATTTTAATAGAGCATGTCATTCATCACTGCTTAACAAGTGCTTTCCCATTGCTTTCCCATTGCCACTTTCCCCCTTCATAATTTTGATGGATTTTGGAAACAGAAGTGGGTTTTCCCTTTAGAGTTTCACAATTAATCTATGCCAAGTTTAGTGCAAAGTTCAATTCTCTTGCAAATAGCAGCCATTATTTGGCAGTTCATCTGTCATCTCCTGGCTTGGCTCCCTGTGTTTACTATGAAATATGACTGCCAGCTATGCTTTGGTAATTATTGAAAGTTTATGTTGATTAAAAGGGGATATTTGAAGAAAATTTACAGGAGCTTACCTCTAACTCAGTAGTTTACCTCTAGCTGAAAAACAGGAAAGACGATGCTATTTTCTCAATAATGCGTGTAAGTCACTTAATGCATATTTAACATTGGGAAGTATTAAACTGTATTTACAACTAATAAGTGTTAATTGCTGTTAATAATACAAGTAATTAGGGCTGGCAATGTGATAATTACTACTAATTTAGTTACTTATAATTAAAGCGTAAACTGTAAGTTCAAGGGTAGTCCTAAGTACATGAGAAGCCCGTGTTAATATAGGGAATAAGATAAAAAGGTTTTATCACCGATGATGGGTGTATAGAGATCTCTTAGCTTTCCCTGTATGTTCTCAGACTTGTTTTCAAAATAATACCATCTTGTATACTTTACCAAAAATTTAAAAATGCATAGGATTGAAACAGAAAAAAGGATTAAATACTGATGAGAAGTGCACTCTCTTGTTTGTTAGCTTTTAAATATTTTTGAGGTTCTTCTATTTACTTCTATTAAAGTGATTTTAAAAGAGAGATTTCCTACATGCAGAGTTTCCATTTCATCAGTGGTTTTGATACTGTTTTCCTTTGTCCTCTTTTTTTATGCTGTGCCTTGAAGAAGTGACTTTGTGTGTGCATATAGAATAATAACTAATAACAGTCAGAACATGCTTGCTGCTCTTTAAAAAAAATTAATTCCTATCAAATTGTTCATCTTAAACTTACAGTAGGCATTTTCACACAGTGATAGAAAACTAATATTTATTATAGAAAGCAAAAGATGATTCAAATTATATACATTGACTCATGCAGGGCCAACTTCAAAGTGTGATCCAACTTGATTTATTTGTTCCTGTGACTGGTTTTATTTCATTGTTTTATAAGAATGCCTTTGCTGGTATTTTGTTGTTACGTGCAGTTAGGCGCAGGAGTACATGAGCCTTTGCTCATGTAGTGCCGCTTTGTAGCGAGCGTAGTAAAGTTGTCCTTACATGTCACAACATTTTTAAACCACACACACCCCCCTGCTTAACTTAATTACCATGTATATTCCATTGATTGGAATGGAATTGTTTGGTAGTGATCGTTATATAATTTCAGTATAATATACAGGTTCAACGTATTTAGTAGACATTCACTACAATAATTTCCCATAGTTCCTTCCCCTCTATATCATTACTTTATACTCGTAAATACCACTTATGTCAGATGTTAAACACAACTTTTAAAATCTGTTTGTTCAGTGTCATTCTTAGAAGCTGCGGGTTTTGTCCTTCTCAGCAACAGATGTGCTTACCAAAGTAATGTTTAGGTGTATATATTTATAAGGCAACAAGTCGCCTTATGTCTTCTAAACAAAACAATTTAAGGAAGAACTAGCTTTGAAAATGTGTTTTAAATTGTTTGGAAGGCATATAGTCAGAGTCGATCCATCAGATAAACCTTTAGTAAAGCAATGTTCCCGTGACCCCGCACCACAAGACCCATTGGCTATATCTTTAATAAATAATGAAACAGATGTTCTGGAGCATTGAATGTCATTCCATTTAGGTTAACTGTGTTTACAAAATAAATATGGTTGTAAGCCGTTTGCATTTCATCTCTCAGGCAGTATAACAAACAGAACTATTGAAACGGTCTCAATCTGAGTTCTTAATGTAAAGTCTTTATTCGTTATCCTGGATACTATATAATTTCTATCCATACTGGGTATGGATTCGTGATAAAACTTAGAATCAGTACCAAAAAAAACTCACACAAAGAATGCTTACCAAACCAAAAAATACCTTCACAGATTTTGAAGGCAAGATTTTGCCTTCTCATAGTCATATTTTTACGAAAATTACAGTTAGGAGTTCCCAAATTTCTTCAGTTTCTTGGGAAAACACTTACACTAGAGGAATCTTTTACTTTTGAAGAAAGAGTTAGCAGGTTTTCCATTTTGTATAACATGCTGTGCTTTGCTTTTGATTTTTTGGAAAGCTTTTATTGGCAGATGCAAGTTGAAAAGTTAGTTTATTTTTTACGACGGTTTAATAATTCTTATATAAAGGTATATTACTATAAAATATAAGCAGAAGAAAAACATTTTGAGGCCTCATTTTGCAGTTGTATTTTTGTGAAGGATGCTTTAATGCATGAAAGACCTGACATTTTGTAATTTCCATGGTCTTTCTGTCAGTGTATGAGGCTGTAAAAATCTGAAGGAAAAAAGAATGAATGTTAGCAAGAATTGATTACAAACCCCGGTGTATTTTTTAATGAAGAAGAATTACTGCTCTTCCCAACCTCTGATCAAGACTGTGTTTTTACTAAAATACAGAGGTAAACAGCGTTTCCCAAATCTGTGTTAAACCGTGTAGTTGGGACTGGAAGTGGTCATAAAGGTTATCAAAATATATATGATGTGCACAGAAGCATCGGGCTATCATGCTGTTTGTTTTGGCAACGCACATCTCCAAGTGTTGGGAACAGGCTGCCCGAGTCTGGTGAACGTGGAGTTCTGTGGCTATGTATATGTGGAATGAGCCTGATGTGGGTGAATGTATTGAAGTTGTGATTTCTAACTTTCATATAAATGTTCTTGGTTTTCCGAAGGGGACCTCTAGCCCTAGAGAAACAGCAGATGTATTTGGATGTGTCATACCGTGTTTGGTTTTAAGTGATTTGGGTGTATTCCCTTTCACTGGTCCTAAATTAGAAAGCATTTCCAAGCTGCTGGTGGCCTTAAAATGTCCTCGCTATAAATTTCTCTATTGGAAAACCAGATGGGAATAGCAGTCTCGGTAAAATATTTGCTACGTGCCAAGTTAGAATTTGTTCACTTTCATTTACAATAGTGTACGTTATAAATTTGCAACTTTTCAAGATGATCCTTTCTTTGAGATCCTGATTTTACAGTCATTTGACTGTATTTCAGATCAGCCCCTTAACAAACCCTTACTTCCCTCCTCTCCTGCTATGTTTTGTGTCATCATTTCAGAATGGTGATAACACGCTGTAAACAAGCAGGCAGTATGTGACACTTCAGCCACAGGCTGAATGCCGTCATTACACTTAGAATCATAGAATCATAGAATCATTGAGGTTGGAAAAGACCTCTAAGATCATCGAGTCCAACCGTCAACCCAACACCACCATGCCCACTAAACCATGTCCCTAAGCGCCTCATCTACACGTCTTTTAAAAACCTCCAGGGATGGGGACTCCACCACTTCCCTGGGCAGCCTGTTCCAATGTTTCACCACTCTTTCAGTAAAGAAATTTTTCCTTACATCCAATCTAAACCTCCCCTGGTGCAACTTGAGGCCATTTCCTCTCGTCCTATCGCTTGTTACTTCGGAGAAAAGACCAACCCCCACCTCGCTACAACCTCCTTTCAGGGAGTTGTAGAGAGCGATGAGGTCTCCCCTCAGCCTCCTTTTCTCCAGGCTGAACAACCCCAGTTCCCTCAGCCGCTCCTCATAAGAGGAGTATGTATCATACATACACTTTATGTATATGTACAGTCAGTGTTTGTAAGTTTTAGTGTAAATGAATCACAGGAACAAGTCTGCGTTCACTGAGCTGACGTATTCTTTCTTACACCAAAGCAAAGGAAAAATAGGAACGGAGGCCAACGTACCTGCACCGATGTAGGTACCGCTGTTGTGGTGGTGAATAAGCTACATGCTGGAATATATTTTTCTGTAGCATAAGTTGCAGAGCTGGAAAGTTTTTGGCAGTTGAAGTAATATATTAATGGTCTGTCAATCTCACTTTTAATGACTTGGGAATCTCTTTCTGTTTTTTCCTTCAGGATCCCAGAAGCAAGCACAAATTTAAGATCCACACATACGGGAGCCCAACCTTCTGTGACCATTGTGGGTCACTGCTTTATGGGCTTCTGCACCAAGGGATGAAATGTGACAGTAAGTGAAGTTTTTCTATGTTACCAAAAGGGTATTTTAGAAAGTAAGTGGAAACACTGGGTAACAGCTTCTTATCTCTTTTCTGTGGAAAATACCATTTCAAATGTCAGCTATTTATAGTACTGTTATATTTCAAGTGGATATTTCAGTACTATAATAATCTACTAATGAAAATCACCTCTGTTGCTGAGAACATGGTATATTGAGTTTGATGTGGCTGAAGAGCATTTGCCGTGGCAGTTTTGAGGAAGGCTGGTTTTGGACTGGCCAGGTGAATACACTGTTGAAAACTGAAATTTCAGTTTGGTTGGTAGCCAAGGTCCAATATTTTCCTCGCATTTCATTTGTCTTGGAAGTCTTCTGCTAGAAAATCTAATAATCAATTCAAACCTAACTCCCTTCATTGCTAACACTGGCACGAATGCTCTGTTTTCTTAGTCGTATTCCCAGCAAGTCTTTACTCCATTTTCACTTTTTTTCCCTTGCACTTCATTAATGATATCTTTAGGTTTCTGAAGTGGATTACTTTATTCTCTGTTCCATTTGCTGTCTACAAAATGTGTTGTAAGATGGAAAGTAGCCATGTTGTTCAGCTGAAAAACATGCAGCTGTAATCTGAAAGTCTTGCCAACAGTTAAGCATTGTAATCTTAACTTTCACTTTGCTCGGTGTTTGCAGTGTAATCATATTATTAGCTTCTCATAGCTGTCTGAACCATTTTTATATCCACAGCTTGTGATATGAATGTTCATAAGCAATGCGTAATAAACGTCCCAAGCCTCTGTGGCATGGATCACACAGAGAAAAGAGGAAGGATTTATCTGAAAGCAGAAGTCACTGGTGACAAACTGGAAGTAACAGGTACACACCTCATTCTGGAATTTTGCAGTGTTTATAAATGTATAATATACTCGGGGGGGGTTAGGTACCTTGGTCAAATCTTTGTGTATTAAAGCCAGTGACAGAGTATTTCCCTTCAGAAGTGTGAGGATTTCATTCAACATGTCCTTGAATCAAGAAACTCTATGAACTGGTGTTCATAAAAATAAATAGAAAAATGAAAGCTGTAGTAATAGCTTCAAAAACTCAGGAAAATTAATTAGAAAATCACTGTAATGTCAGTTTTTCATGTAGGAAGCAGCCCCGTAGGATAGCTAGCTGTTCAGGATGTTAGCCATCATCTTAAGAACACAAGAAATACTCTAAACTTTCATCAGCTGAGGAGTTGTTTCCTGTATTTCAAAGTACTTAATAAACAAAGGCAACTTGGATTCAATCCCAAATATTACTCCCAGCGAGTTATAAAATAATAAAATAATCACATTCTGTAAGGTTAAGGTTATTAAGATGGGGAGGAGGGAGAGAGGAAGGAAAGAGAGGGTGGCAGTTCATTTCCTTGGAAGTGTTTCTCCCAGGATTTATGAGTAAGCCTTGGCTGTGCACACGTACGTGTGCACTCACACACCCCCACCGACCCATTCCAAATCTGAAGTTGCAGAAAAAATTCTGGAAAATGTATTTTGCAAGTTGAAGGACTGTTTTGTCCCCCTAAATAGACATGAAATAGGTGGTTTAACTCCAACAGAACTTCCTTGTGCAGTACCAGAAAGGGGAGTTTTCGCTCAGGATCTGCATAAGAATTTGTATTTACAGCATATGTTATGTTTGTTCTGTGCGTGCTTTCTATTTGAGCTGGGGCCAACTGATATTTAGTGTATCTTATATCTGTACAGTACAGTTGAAGTACAAAGTTGGTAGTGAACTTTGTTGTTGGTTTTTTCTTTCTGTTGGACACAAATATACAAAAGCGTTCTTTGCCAATCAGATGACAGTGTATCTACTCAAAGGGAGAGCACAGGGTAGGAATTAGGAGGGACAGAATTGAAGTAAGGGAAGGAATAACAGAAAATTTTGTTCATTTTTTTTTTAGAGATAGAGGCAAGTCTGTAAAACAAATCTAAATTCTAAAAGAAAGTCCCAATTTTTTATGGCTCAGAACTTTAAGGAAATTTTAAAAACATGCTGTAGTAACTAAAACCAAAATAAGTATGATACAACTTAGGAAATGGAGTAGAAGACAGTCAGAAAACACAAGTTATCAACAGCTTTTACCTCAGCAGAGTGGATGGGTTAGTGTGTCATCAAGGTGACCAACACGGCTTCTCTGGTGAAGAAAACCTACAGGCAACACATCTTAATACATCACATTAGATGTACACTGATACATCTTTAAAATTGGTACTGCAAGAGACTGAATTCACAGTGTCCACACAATGAAACAAGAAGAGGGTACGATGCTGTTATCGTTGCCTGTTTGGTGTTGCAAAATGGAATTAAATTCGAGGGCAGGGCAAAGGAGGAGGTTTCTTACACCATCTCAACTTCTGTCTTTGTTTCTTGACGTAGTTGTTGGCAACCTGTGGATGTTGAGTGCTGTGTATTGCTTCAGCGTTGCTCAGTTGGAAGGCTAGAGCCTATTATACGCCAAAAGGATGTTCCTTCTACCTCTGCACTTCTTTGGGGAATGAATCTCAATGGAAACCATACCCCTTGTAGTCAACATAAAGGAAATCAGACCATCGCGCTGAATTTTCACAGCTTATAGAACCAGCAAACTTCCCTCCAGTCGCTGTATTCATTCATGGCTTTGTTCTCTCTAAATCTGAATACCCCCATATTCTCCTGTCAAACCTTGTAAAATGCATTGAAAAGGAGAGGTATGATAAAATTTAGTTAGAAAGGATCAGAATGGGTCCCAAGTGGTACTTAATTGTAGCTTAACTTTTCAAATAGCTTCCTGTCAACGTAGGAGGGGGAAATTTGTCCCAGGTACTGTCATTAACAGAAAGGTGGTTTCACTAAGTAATGAGACACTTCAAAGATGGTGATGCAGGTTCTGAAAGTAACTGTGCCGTGAGAGAGAACTAATTTGAAAATCACCCAAGTGACAAAATTTAATATTTGCATTATTCTAGGCTGCTTTGCAGCAAGGTTCTTAAACGTGGCTTAAACTTTCTGACATAATGCACATAATTTGATAAATAACATGTACATATTTTCTAATGATTCAGCAGGTTCATAATCCTTTTAGGGACAAAAACGTTTGTCACAAGTCTTTGTGGTACCAAGGCACTGTAAAATAATTACACAAAGAGGTATTCTTTTAGTTCACAGTTTTATTTGAAAAGGTCTTGTCTGAAATATGAATACGGTAAAATTGTTACAGATATTTTGTAGGTTTTCTTCATAAGCTCTTTTTGGTGTGAGTGTACTTGGCAAATGCTGTTACTTTGGTGTTTATAAATAAAACATTTCCGTCCCACAAGTAAGTAGGTTTCTGGACAACAAGAAAAATGTTTACTATAACCTTGTTAGGTATATAGCAATTATGGTGCTGTTAAGTTGTTTTGGTTGAGGCTTGTCAGCATTTCCAAGCTTTCAGAAAATTTCTTCAAATAAAAATGACAGTAGCCCTGAAAGTAAGCTTCTTTTTTTTTTAATAAAAAATACTGTACAGACTAAGCCCGGATTGGGTGAAGTTTCAGATACCTTTTGTGCACGTTTAACTGAAAAGGAAATGAGCAATTGTCAGTTAGTTCATGGACATATTGCTACGCAAAGATTTCAAACTCCTTTTCTCCCAGTACGGCATTGCTTCTAAAATATTTATTGACAAAACCTTTATTAGAATATACAGTTCCCAGAGCTGCCAAGCACGATACCGCTGCCTTTAGATTCAGGAAAGGGGGTGAATTAAATGTCCAGGAGGTTTAGGAACAGCAGGAAAAATAATCAATGATTGGCTGTTTGGTTTGAGCCTTTGCCTGAATCTTTTTCAAAGGAATTACTCTGTAGGTGTCGAACTCCTTCAGCTGAATTCCTTAATATCTCTGCTCTGTGTCCTGTTTTGGTTGTTAATTAGTTCCTGCTGATTCTTTCATAGCCAGCCTTGATTGCGTGCAAAACATCTGTGCTGCTAAATGAAGACATGCCACTCTGGTTGGCATCTTGTGCACACCTTCGATGGGCAACTCAGCCATCCCGGTTCCAGGCAGGGAAGCCCATCGAGGATGCAGCACGCTTAATGACTACTGGAAGATACGGTCATTTGGGGGGATACTGTTGAGTACGTTGCAATTTGTCTTTACTTCTGCGTAATTGCTTTGAGGGTTTTGTGGTGGCTTTTGTTTCCAAAAAAAGGCCACAGTACATGTTCACTTGCTAAGTGTTTTCCTGATAAAATATTGTAAATAGGACTGGGTTTTTTTCCCAGTGAATACTAGGAAAGAGGCAAGGCAGAGTACTGCCAGGTGGGGTTGGCCAGTGGTTCAGTCAGATTACCTAAAATATCTAGGTACTTTGGCAGGTTTTGAATGGAACTAATGGTGGGAATGATTCAGTCCTATATGTAAACATACTTAATTCTGGTTTACTGGGTTGGATCTCCAAGCTGGGTGCTTAAAGGTAGACATACGGTCTTTTCCGTGTGAACGTTAGGGACTCTGCAACACTTTTTCACAAATATGTAGGAATTTTGTATTGATATACTTTGCCAAAACCTTGCCATGTTCCCAGTGCTAGTCAATATGCCACATTCAGTGCTCATTTGTGTTGCAATTCTTAAATATCAATGGTTTATTTTAGAGCTACTAGCTTGAGAGTTGCACTGAATGTTAATAATTTATTGCACTTGCAGTAAATCAACTTGTTAGTTTTCTTTTTATAGGAACTGTCTTGAATTGCTTTTTCCTGAAATCACTGAATTCATGACCCTTTCATAGGTTGGACTGACTTGCAGATTCTGCTTTTAAGCATAGTAAAGCAGTTTTTGCTATTCTTAATCTATGCTTTTTGCACTGAATTTTCTTCCTCCTGATGTGCGTTAAAAGTTTTGTCACTCTTACATTTACTTGTTGAACCATCTTACAATTTGGGGCTCTTCTGAGTGAGTTTGTAGGTGGTTGAATCACAGTTTTCATTCTTTAATTTTATTTTTGAATTATTTTTACAGTGAGCAAACAATAACCTCTGTGAGAAAATAACCCCATCTGGTGCACTGACGTAGAAAAAGCTGCCGCATTATTAGGATCCTAAACTGTGACCTGTCAGTTGCTGGGAGTTGGATTTGACAGCAGCTGACAACAGCGAACTGCCCTCCCGACACAGGCACCGATTTAGAGGCAGGGTGTTAGCGACTCGCTGTCAGCTAATGCACCCTACCGTTACATAAACATTATTAAAATATATATATACGCAGCCCAGAGTTTTCAGGGGGTTTTAAGTGTATTTTTCTTAGCTGAAAGAATACAGACAATCTGGTTTTATTCTTCAGTGATGCTTCTATTATTTAAAAGAGGAGGAAACCTGGCAGTGATCTCTGCAGAGGTTGGGAGCACATAACAGGCTGTCCAACAATAATCTCCCTAGGAGCTCTGTACTCCCCACCATACGTTTTTCAAATTATTTATGAACGTATGAATGCTGAGCCACCCTGCGGCACTGCATATTAATGTCTTGTCACACTGCTTGCTGTGGACAGCTGGGTTAAGAGCCTCTGCCCAAACAAGCTTGAGAGACAAACTGGAGAATTTTGGCACATTTCTAGATTCTCATAAAAATTGTTTCCTTAAAAGACCCCACCACACACACACACTCTAATAATTTTATTTATGATTGTGTAGGTCCGTATTAGCATCTGTCTTTGTTAACATTAATTTAATGATATTCTGCAACTGATTTTAACAGGGAACATATATCAATATTCTGGCTATTTGGCCTTTAGTACCAAATATCTATAAAGTGATCCCAAAAAACTGCTTGCATGTGGGAGGCGTTTTTAATGTCTCAAAGAACGTGAATCGCATGTTTTATCTCACTAATATCTTCTCTCTTTTCTGGCATTCCCAGAATCTGCAGGGTTGCTGCGTTCTTTACAGAAAGAGCTGTGCCTTTAACAAATGCCAACCCTGGTAGCAACTGAATGCTCCCCATTTCATTCATTAAATTAACTTTACCAGAAGTTAATAGGCAATGCACAGTATTTAAAAGAAACATTAGTTTTTCATAAATGGCCATCTGCATGCATATAAAAAAATTAACTAAAATGCTATATATTTATGTAAGATAAATAAACAGATAAGAATTAAAATTTAATAGTCTGAATCCCTTTTCAGACGATTTGATACGTTAAGACTTATGTTTTATTAAGTAGCTGTCCTACCCAGTAGTAGATATTTTTTTATGATGATAATTTTTATAAAGTAATCTTATTTTAAAAATAAAATACAGTTGCTCCTGTGAGATTTCCAGTTGAAATTTAAACCGGAGAACCTATTGCAGGCACAAGTACTTACTAAGCAGCATTAGAGACGATGGTACATTTTTTGTTAGGAGGAGAGAATATCTTAATGAATACAGAGGAATGAAGTATCATGCAACATTGGTTCATTTTCCCTCTTCTTCTAGGAAGGAAATTAATCACTCACCTATTTCTTGTGTGTAAATCACCTGTGAAATGCAGGCGTCCCAGTAGCCTACATTCATTACGTTGCCACCTTTCAGGATTCAGGAAATTGGGTGTAATGAGTAGGCAGTGGTCTCAGGAGGGATGTTAGAAGAAAGTTTAGCTGGGCAGGGGAGTAGTTATGGAATAGAGAAAAGTCTCGTATTGAAAAGCCCTTTTAGTGACCAAAAACTGTATAGAAATTGGAAGTTGTCTGAAAAGCAGGATTTGTTTTGAAGCCAGTTGTACGTGAGTCACAACCAGCTCCAGAAAGCGAGCATTCAGTGATAGTTTTAATAAAATCTTATAATAAATCTTTAATGAAAGCTGGGCAGTTTTGGAGGCAGCTTTGGATTTTGTGTACAGAGAGTACAAGTACACAAATTGGAAGAAAGACTATTTTCAGTAATAGGTAAATCATTTAAACTGTGATTAAGAGGAGTGTGGTAAGGTACTGGGGAGAAAGTTCCTTGGCTGGGAATACAAGATCCTCTGTCACTCACCTAAGTCATCTGTCAGCTGGGCAGGTCACTGGAATCCGTACCAGAATCTTCTTCAGGAAGCAATGAGAAATACGGAATAATTTACTAATGCTTTATTGTGGGAAGACAGAAACTTTACGAAGCATTGGCGCTAACAAAGGTCTCCCTTTTATTTCATTTGCTAGGTAGCTTGCCAGACAAGACCATTTGAGACTTGAAGCCTCTTCTAAAAGCAGCTATTAGCATGCAGTTGAGAGATTTCTGCTCATCTAAGTTGCCTGTAGGGAGTAAAAGATTGGCAAGAAATGGTTTCTGTGATTAGTAAACTGTTTTATTATCAACATTTGGGAATTCAGGAAAAAGGTAGCTGTGACTCACTTGAAAAGGAACTGAGTAAACTCATGCTGCTAATAATTCAGCTTTGTTATAGGCAGAGAAACATTTATTTACTCATTCCCATGACTAAATTTATTTGCTGGTATCACAAGAGGTTATGAATCCATAACTGCATATGGCTTGCAACTTTTGACCTGTACAATCTCGTGGAAAAAGTTCCGGTTTTGTCATCCGCTCTCTGAATTCCTCAGAATTCTGCCTGAATTTCTTCTCTTTATGTAAAATGTCAGTTGTTCTCTGCCAGCCCACTCTGTCTTATTTAGATATTTATTTAAAGTATGAATAACTAAGAATCAGCTCTGTATTTGCTTATGTCTTTATACTATTCCTGGAAAAGTGGGCGTCCCAGTTTTAGGCATGGCTTCTGGATGGATACTGCTGGATTATAAATAGCACGTAATAGGACAGCCATAGGACAGTCATCAAATAGCCTATATTTTCTGCTGACTGAACATTTATGATCTCTTCTTCATTAACCGTGAGGAGGAAGATGGTACCCTTTTTCCCTATGGCAAGTTGACGACTGTTTCTGGTTTTTAGAAGGAAAACCTGGGCAAGGTTGGATTTGGTAGAAACTTCAATATGTACTTCTCTTCGCTCTCTTTTCAGCTGTGTGCTTTCTCAGTCCCCGTTAAACATCTAATCTGGACAAAACGTTAGGAAATTTAACTTGTACCAGCTACTTTGCTCAGTACAGAGGTCATTATCGTGCTTAATAGTTATGACAGAAAACTGGCAAAGTAGGTTTCTGCCCAAGTTACACTCCAAATGATGTTGAACTGTATCTCACTTCAACCATCTATAAATTAGAGTAACTTCTCTATCACAGTGTTGAGTTTAATTAACTAATAATTATAAAGGACTATGCGATTGCTTGCTATCATTACAGCTATAGCAGAATTCAGCCACAGTAAGTTGATTTATTTTCTTGGAGTTATTTTTAATTTATCTTTTTCTGTTTCAACCACACACAAGAGATACTGCCTTCGGTGGGGAGGGCAAATCTCTTCTTCCTGTCAGCCCTCTTGTAGAAACCTGACCTGTCTTGTTAAAAATAGGGTGCCCTTAAAGAGATGGACTGCTTAGATGGTAATTCTTTATAAGCACTATTTAGCACAAGTATCATCATGCTGTTTCCTCAAGAAACGAAGTGCTAAGCCTGTTGAAAAAAAGATGTCTAAGGGTACTAATTATGCAGACAAAAGTACAAATGGGCCAGATATCTTAAAACAAGGAGTGAGATAATGACTTCTTTGGCAGCCTGTATTTAGTATATGTTGCACCTTTCCGTCCCAATTCATCTTTGAGCTTCTCTTTTCCTTGTATTTAGGGAGCTTTTTTCTTTTTCTGTGTTTGCTGCGAAAGAAAGAAGTAGTCTTACACATGCTGCCAGGTCCTCCTGCTCTCAGTGTTGTTTTCTAGGCTCAGGAGCATATATCAAGGCTAAGCAGTGATGACGTTCTCCAGAGAGCTCTCCATGGCTGAGCCTTGGAGGATGGCTCTGCATCCACCCAGCCAACTTCTCAAAATTCTGCTTGGTTTCACACTGAGCATCTCCAGGTAGAATTTAAACATAAAGGATCAGCCTGAAGACGCCATGTTAAAATTAAGCCATTTTGTTCACGGAATGAAAAACTTCCTAGTGTGTATTTCTGGGAAGCTGTAGAACATTAGAGAGTTCTGCTCCTCACTTACATCAAACTACAGTATAGAAGTAAAAATCAGAACGTGGATTTTGAAGTAATAGCTCATGTGCCAAACCTAGCAGTGCAGTCACAAGTGCCATGCACAAGAAGACAAACAAAAAGAAAAAAAGGATGAGAGAGCAAGCAATTTGCATTGAAGGCTGTCGCTTCATCCTTCACTAACTTTATGGTTCTTAGTCCCTTTGGGATTGTAAATATTTAACTAAAATTATTTAATCTTGATGTTACTCATCAGAGGTATTTGAAGATCACTTTCAGTGTGCTAAATTTTAATATTGGGTGGGGGTTTTTTTCATGGATTGAAAACAGAAATGGTTTTCCAGCTGACCACTGGGTGCGGAGACCCTCAAAGGGCAAACTCAGAGTAGACGAGAGTGGAGACAGTTTCTCTAGACTGAAGGCTACCATTTCTACAACTGCAAAGCCCTGTCAGCTTTATACAGGGATCATGGAAAACTAGAAATAAAATGCTCTGCAAGAAAGACGCTTGTTTCTGTTCTGTTCTTTTCAAACGCAGTGTATTTTTTCTGGTACAATTATTTGAGTAATACAGTTAGTGACTAAAATTACATTTTCTTCTAAAATTTTAGCCCATAAGCATTTTCTGTCTCACTTTAAAAACGCAGATTTAAGAAAAATAACTTAATCAGTGTCAACTGTTGGTTCAAGTTAATGTGATTCCTTTCCAGCCATGATCTAATTTCAATAATTAATTTACATCAGGGTATCTGTTCTGCATGAGAATTATCTTGACAAATAAACTAGCATGTTCCAAATAAGTAGCTTGCATTCCTGTATTCTGCCTTCTTTCTACAGCTATTTTGGCTATAAAGTACCACTTATATGTGGTATTTCCCTCTTCCAACTTGTTCTACCACACCTAATACTCTCTCATTAAATAAACAGAGCAGGTCAAACTGTTTAAAATTATGTGTTTTCTGTGGTAGTGGCTGGGTTTTTCCCCCAAGAATTTTCCCTCTACAGCTTGAATCAAATGACACAGCGGCTAAGTAGTAGATTTGCACTAAAGCACTACTTAGTAGTTATATCATTTGGAAGAACACAATCATTATGAGCACTAAACCACTCTGTCCGTCGTGTAAAAGGAAAATGTCAGCCTAGAGCTAGTTCCATCAACTTGTAAATATACTTGGTGTATAGGAAATGGAACAGAACTGGTGTGTGATTCTGTAAATCACCTTCAGCTCTATCTTATGGGTTGACAACACCCACATTATCTTTCATTTCACTGTCCTTAAGTAAAGCACAGTAATATCTGTCCTGTGCTTTACATTCATTGTCCATCTTTGTCTTATGGAAGCAGTAGCACATAGTTGTCAATCCACCTCAGCCCTGCCTTTAATTCTAAAGGGAGAACAAAGGGTATTTTGAAAAGATGTACTTCAGCTGGTTTACAAGTAATTTGACTGTTGCCCAAAAACTGTCCTCCTCTTATTCTATAAATAATGAGAGTAAACAACACATTATAAAATATCTGTGTTGCTTTGATGCCTTTCAACCTCCATGCTGGGAAATAACAGGTTGAAATCCTGTGAAGGTCTATAATTTTTGTTCACAATATGAAAATGCCATTTAAATCTGGGGGAAAAGGAGGAGAGTGCCCTGAGCAAACAGTAACTATCTGTGGCTGAAGATCCTGCCAAGTTTTGGGGTTTTTTGCATTAGCTCTGATTGAGTTCTTAAGTGACTCTAAAGTTCAAATTTTTGTGGGAAGTGTTTTCCATCAAGAAATATTAGGTGATTTAAGGGTTGATCTTTCCTAAATTTCCTTTCAGATTTCTTTTCTTCAGTTAGGTAGATAAATTAAAAAAGCCTTTCTGATGCTGACACTGTGAAAGCAGTAGCTGAGGGCATTGTCAATCAGGGATAATATCTCTAGTGACTCACTCTTAAATGCTGGCCTTCCTTCATACCCTAGGAACTATGTCACCCTCAAAGCTTCTTGAGATTTTCCTTCCAGGAACAATTCTAATCTTAAACTATGAATCTCACAAAGGAATTCCTGAATGAAAACTGCTTTCTGTCTAAAACAAGCCCAGAGGATTACTGCTCCCAGTAGGTTTTGAGATGCCCAGTTACGAGCTCTGAATTCCCCACCTCCAACTCGATCACTGCAGTCCATCGCAGCACGACTGGTTCGGGTGGGATGGGGTTTCGCAGCATGAGGAAAATTCACCTCTTCTTCTGAGGTTCAGCAGAAGCTGACGGCTGAATGCCGTTAACACAGAATAAAACCTTACATGCCGTATAAATGTTACATGGGTGTTATGCTGGTCCTCTACAAGAGGGAGGAAACACTGTCTTTGCTGCATTGGATCCATTGGAATACTCCGCTCCCCTGCAGTGACTTCTGAACTCCTTAACGAACCCCACAGCTGCTGCAGTAGCTCCAGCCAGACTGAAACCTGAAAGCTGCCGAGCCCCCGATAAATGCCTTCGTAACCCACCGTTGCCTGCCTTGTTCCACGTAGGGATGTGGCCTTGCAGGGAATGGCACCCTGTGCAGATTGCTGGCTATTCTTGTCTCTCTCTCTTTGGGGATCGGTAGCAACATGAGATATATTAACTCACTTTATGCCTTCTTTTGATATTGTATAAATAGAAGCTACATTAACATTTTTGTGAAGCTGAAGTTAAACTTGTCTTCTCTGCGCTTTTACTTTGATTGCGGTCATGACGTAATGCTTACAGCAATTCCATCTGACAACTAATGAACCATGAATCCGGGGGCAGTTTAGTGTTAGATACCTTCCAGTGAGGCATTTTGTCAAATAACCTACCTTCTGAATCTATTGTGATCTGGCTATCTCCCTTATAGTATTTGGCTGATAGTCCTGTAGTTGTATAACCTAAGACTGATGAGGAAATAAAAGCACAAAGAATTGCTACCCACTTAAAAATTTATAGTGATGGATTTGGACATTTAATCATTCCATTGCAGAAAAAGAGCTGCCTGGAAGCTGCGTGTCGTTTGTGAATTGCTCTTCTCTCCTGTCATTTCTCTCTACTGTTCTTATAAACATCTTATAAGTGCAACCTTACTTTACAACAAGTAGTTTCTTCCATGCCAAGTCTGACAAGTGGGTTTCGTGTCTTATTTGTTTTATTTTTCAACATGTTTCAATAACTCTGGTTTGACATGTTATTGCTTTCTTAATGGTGATTTGTAATCCTATACAAACTAGCTGTGTTTTATATTGACAGTGCGAGAAGCAAAAAACCTAATTCCCATGGATCCAAATGGACTTTCAGATCCTTATGTTAAACTGAAGCTCATCCCAGATCCTAAGAATGAAAGTAAACAAAAAACAAAAACCATCCGTTCTACTCTGAATCCAGACTGGAATGAGTCATTCACTTTGTAAGTTTAACACCTTTTAATATAGTATCTTTGTATGGATTGAATCATTTATTTCAGCGTTGCATTGAAAACTCCTCTATTTCTCTCCTTTTTAGTAAATTAAAACCTACAGACAAGGATCGACGGTTATCTGTAGAGGTCTGGGACTGGGATCGAACAACCAGGAATGATTTCATGGGATCTCTTTCATTTGGGGTGTCAGAGCTTATGAAAATGCCAGCCAGTGGATGGTAAGAGTTTCGGAAGAGAGAGAAGGAGAGAATATATCACAAAAAGTTTAAAATCAGTATTTTTCTTCAACATAGTCGACCTTTTTTGGAGCTTTTCACTGTATCTCAGGCTATAAATTCACTGAAAATGCAACTAAACCTAGGAAACATAGGCTATATATAACAAAGGAGGATAATAAAAGGAATGCTTTTCTTCTGTGTTGTTCATGAAACTTCTGCTGGAGCCAGGAGCTGCTGCAAACTCAATTCTGTGTACATAGTCTTGTGATATGAATTTTATTTTTATCTCAAATATGATATATTCATTACTAAGTGTATCATGTTATATATAGCTCTGCAAATTCAAAGTACATGGGAACTGACTTAATAAATGCCATCTTATTACCTACGAAGCTAGGGGTAGAACTCATCACATCTTCTCAAAAAGTACATCTCATCCAAGATAATTGTTTAGGGCTATAGAAGCACTGGAGACAAAGGTTCTTCAGGGTTGGTATCTCCCATCATATCACAGGATGGGAGGGAAGAATTTCCTTGTCCGTTAAACTGCCTTGGCACACAGTTTGGGATTAAAGATCTAATTTTAGGTTAAATATATTCTGTTTCTGAGTTTGCTTTAGAACTTTGAAAGCAGTTCTTTACATACCTGTGACATTGATATAAACCACACACAAACAACTAAATCCAATTTTAAATCTAACAGGAATATAACTGTAAAGTCACCATTTTTTTCTTAAATGTTCCACAGGTACAAGCTGCTGAATCAAGAAGAAGGTGAATATTATAATGTTCCAATTCCAGATGCTGATGAAGATGGAAACGCAGAGCTCCGACAGAAGTTTGAGGTGAGGATTAAACACAAATGGGTGCAACTACATTTTTCACTTTATCACAAAAATTGCCTGTTAAAAAGTTGTATATTAGAGTGCTACTATTTCCATTGCCTGTGACAGCAGTACGTACCTTTGGGTTTCTTGAAGATTGGACCAAGTGATTTAATTCAGTAGTGGTATCATTTTTCTGACAGTTCAACTTCTCTGCTATGACACTTAAAATATTTTAAAATACCAACTTATAAGTCAAGTATATGTAATAATTTCAGTGTATTTTAATACTTGCTGCAAAATCTGCCAGCCGTTATCACTAGTATCTATAATATTTGATAAATGAAGTTCTCAGAAACAACAGTTTAATACTTAGAATGTTTCACACTAAATGAGGGGGGGGGGTTAAGAAAATATTTACAGTGTTAATTACTGATTATTTGGAGCTTCAAAATCTTTGTAGAAGGTTGTCATCTAAAATTCTGATATCTTTAACGTGGGTATGGAAGTTTTTAAGGATCAGAGGTATTGCTGGTTATGTACAGAAAAGAAACACTGAAGAAAAGCGATACTTTCTGCAGAGTCTTCCTGCCTTCTGTGGTGCAAATTGGAGTGGTTGGTAGTCACAAGCATGGTCTCACCGTGCCATGCAAAGGAGTTGTTTCTTAATGAGTAGACTTAGCCAGCAACTCTGCCTCTTCTGACAGCTGCAGCCGATATTACAGCAACATACTTGCTGGCCACTAAACCCAGCAACAGGAAAGGTATGGTTTGGGGAGGGAGGTGTTTTGCTAATGGCTGCACTGGGTTCAGCTCATCTGACTTGACTGCTCTTTCCAGCTGCATATGCAATAATGAATATGAAATATTCCAATCTACAATATTGTTTTCTTTTTTTCTGGTCGAACGTTTACAACTTCAGTCTAGCTGTTTATCCAAAAAGTAATTAATGTACCTGTAGTGCATAAACAAACACTTACACCTGTTCCTCTCAACCTGAAATGGCAATTTTTTATGTTCACCATCAGGCAGAATTCTACATTGTTATTATAAAAGATGGGTTAACCCAAGGAAGTGAGGAAAAACGGCATATGTTCAACTTTCAAGAAAGAAAAAGAAAAGGTGCATCAATTTCTTCTGAACACATTTGGATCAGCTACCATACTTTTGTCTGCAGCATGAACTATGATTTTTGTTATACATTTGAGAAGTATTTGAATCTCCATTTCATTTTCCTTTCTTTACAATTGTGATCTGACCAGTGTGATTTTATTTTGCTGCACTAGGTCATTTTCTATTTAAGATCATATTTACTTTTTATCCTTCCTAGAAAGAATAGCGTCAAAAGTAATTCTTTTCACCCCTTACATGTCTCTGTGCAATATACAGAGTCTGGAATTGGGTGGATGTGTGTATGTTGGCGATACAAGTATGGATATCTACCTGGTTTTTCTCAGGACAGAGGCAGCACAAAGAAGTCACTAAAATTATCTATTTTAAAATGTCAGTTATTATATGCAGTATGTTTGCATATTGAATTTACAATCTCTTAGGTTTTTTTTCTTAAGCCTACAACATCGGTTGCAGAATGATCAATCAGGGTTTATCTGTGTCCTGCAATGAAGTGGAGTAGAAATCCTGAGAGGTTGCAGCGTGTAAAGCTATTGGACTGGGTCCCAGAAACGGCAGCTTCGCATAGGGTCAGCTCTGCCCAAGAAATAATTAGTCTGTCTCAAAGTCTAATTAGTTCAGCTTCAGCACCGTGTATTTGAGGCTTTCCCTGTTCTGGAGGTAGCCTGGTTGATGCTATTTTAGGGGTCTGAATTAATCAAGGAAAGGGAATATGTTCTCAGTGAACACAGTGTCTCCAGGAATACCATTTACAGAGTTGCATAACAAACAGTTTTAAAACTTAGTGACGATATATGGGAATACTGGTAGCCAAACAAAATGTGTAATTATAACTAGACCAAGGCTAGTATAATGCAGTATTACATGGTAAAAGGATTTAGGGTCGACCTCTTACTCTTTCACAAAGTTTACCACTGTGAGAAGGAATGGAGGGAAGCGGCACCCTCCAAGTAACGTTCTTGCTTGGTTTCAAGGGGAATTACTGTGATGGCTTATAAAAATTAACAGCACAGATGTCTGAATGGTGGTATTTAGCTTATTAGCTATTCTGGTACGGTACATAAGTGGTGCTGACTCTGATCATCTTTTACACTATTTTTCTTATCAGTTATATCTTGGCTTACATAGTCATTTTATTTTAGGTACCCTATACTAAGGAACAAGTAGATAGCGCTGAGAAATATGCTGCTATTTGTGATGTAATGACATCATCTAAATAAATATTTCCACTCTTCTGAAATCAGCTTTGAAACCTTACAGGAAGAAGATTACAGATCTTGACTGCCATTTTACTAGGGGAGTGTATTTGTCAGGAAGATTCAGAATATAGATAGACCAAGAGGTCATACTGGGCTATCTTCTCGTTTATCAGTTTATAGAAAAGAGTAACTTCAGAGCGCTTGCTAATCAAGTCTACATTTGTGGTGCGTGGTCTACTTTTCGATATATGACAGTGTGATTGATATCTAAGCTACATTGATTTAATTTTGAGTTCAAGATTACAATTTCTACAAAAGTATTGCATTACTAATATCAAATACTTAAAATGAATAATGGTGGTCTTCAGAGTAAAGAGCTGTATACAAACCTAAGCTATGCAAGAATAGAGAAGCTTTAGGATGAGAATTTCATTGCTTAATATTAAGAAAGAATATTTTCGGGTTATAAAAGATCAGAGAACCGGTAGATGTGAAATTTCCGAAACCAGTTTCTGGTCTTAAAAAAAAAAAAAGTCGACATTCTCAAAACTGACTTTGCCCTTTTGACTAAGGTTTAGAAATGTGCTTAGTAGAATCTCCAAGAGCACTTAGGAGCTACCTCCCATTTAAATCAATGAGAATTTTTAAAATATCTGCCTGCATCTATAGTTCAACAGACATGTTTAAGATTTGACCTCAAGCTCTCATTGATTTCAAACTGTTTACACAATCCTATCACATCCTTCTAGCTCCACTTTAACAACCCAGACTTTTATTTAAATGTGGTTATTAGTCACACAAATCTCATTGGTACGCTGCTTTACTTACTGGGTCTTCTGACACAGATTCTTTAAGTCATTTATTTGATGTAAATCTACCATAATATAGCTATACGAGATTATAAATAAGTAAATAAATAATAGATTGAAACATTCTCTTCACTTGCACTTGTAATGGAACAGTAAAAACTATTTGTCATGAGAAAAAGTTTCCTCATGGCCCATTCCGCCAGATCTAAACCAGTTGAAAAATTCACACCTTACTTGTGCCCAGTAGTTCTAGATCCTGTCCAACAAATGGGACCAAGAAAGAGAAGAGTTGAGGAGGACAGTGGTTTCGTTAATGGAATCATGCAGTGACCTCGCTGAGTATTTTTAGATTTTACTACAAGGAGTTTTCTTTTTATAGACTGTCTATGTATTATCTATATGAAGTTGTACAGCATATAGAAATTGAGGTATGTTATGCATAGGTGCCGTGCAGTATTTTTTATACAACAAATTTTAATCGATCTACATGTTTTCTGGATCTCACCTGTCACTAAAACTTACGAATCAATTATCTGCTCATTTAGCAGTATGATCAAATCTGTCTTCAGTGATTTATAGATGATACATCATCCCTAATATTTAGAGATAAAAATATACTCCTGTAGGAAGTGGAGGCAGGATAAAATCTGTCAGTGTTTTTCATTTGGTTTTAACCTTTGGTTGTGAATTTTCTCTCCGGAATGGCATTATTTGTGGCCATCTCAAAACTAAACTCCGTTCTCAACAGGCATATTCAGAATAATTGTAGCTGCTCCATAATTGTCCGTGCTGAGGTTGCCATGGGAACTCCCAACAGTCCCAGGTGGCTCCATGGACCCAAACTAGCAAGTCTTTTAACTGCAATATGTACTATTTGTTATATACTTATTTTCCTGTTATACTATTTTGCTAGTCAAAGCAAAAAGCAGAATATTGAAATAATGCAACCTTATGGTATTTTTAATACTGGTTATGATTTGAGCAGTAATATGTTTTTGCCATTTCGGGCATTGTTCTGTTTTTTATTTGGGGAAAAGAAATGTGCACATTCTAAAACTTCTGTTGTAGGAAGTTATTTCAGCTTTGTCAAGCCCTGTTTCTTGTAATTTGCTGCTTAGTAAAGCACTTCTTGATACTTAAATATCACCTTAGAATAATACTGGTTTAAAAATAGGCTGGTTAATTATTCTGTCTGTCCCCTTCTTTCCACATCACCATCATGGAAAAAGTTATTAAAAATAAAGCAGCTGTTATGGTCCGTATCAATGATTTTTTTTAATTAAAAAAGAACAGAGTAGCAATAATCCTTACATGTGGATACATTTACCAAATACAAGGTATATTAAGTGATGGAGTGACCTAAGTCACTACAATCAGCTTTCGTAATTGAAGTGATCCAAGCAAGTCGTTATGAGGGAATAGGTTACTGCTCATATAATCTTCATTTTAAGGCATCTGTGGGGAAGGTTTGTAACAGCCCTCCTGGTACATACTCTTAAGATGTCAGACATTTTCTTTAGTTTTAATTATTTTCTTTAGTGTAGCGCTCTGCATGGGTTTCAGTAGAACAAAATCATTCCCTTAGTTTCTGAAAGACAGCTCAAACTACCGTCCCCACCGTGGGGATCCATCCGGGACCATTCGGGCGGACCTTGGGAGGTGCTTCCTTGGGGACATACATCCACATCTACCGCTGTGGCCGCTAGCGTCGAATTGTGTTGATGTTAGAGATTTCAGCTGAGGCATCAGGTGCGAGTGGCTTTTCATGGCTGCTAGTTTTGTACCATTCCATTTAATTAAGTGAATAACAATAAAACCACTACACAATAAAATGAAGTTATTCTGATAAGTACTTTTTCTGCAAAATAATTACCAGTCGGTGTTAGTAAAAGCAGGTACCATTTTCAGCTACTAGTCGGCGTTGTGGGCCAGATCCGCAAACCCGTGTGTAGTAGGAAGGCCAGGCAGTGTACCCGGGGAAAGTGGCCATACTGGTTGTATGCTACATTTCCAGCCTCCCCTTTCTGGGATCGATCCAGGTACTGGGTAGACCACCCAGGAGCAGCTCTGATTTATTATTGTCCACTTCCCTGACAGTAATGACCCGGCTTTGCAGTGTTTCCCAAGGACTGTAGCTGGTGGGGCTGGGCACCCGGTGCTGTTGCTTTGGCTGTTCTCAGATTGTCATTACATGAGTTACTTTTTCAGCGGCTTTGTGCCAGTGGAATCGCTGATGACGGCTGTGCAGAAGCTAGACCTGTAGTTTCCTTTTGCAGACTAAGCAGATCGAAACATAAGGAGAGAGGGAACAGAGTTCAGAACAGGATAAATATTGTATCTGGAAATTGGAAGTGTACAGTCCGTGGTGACATTTTGGTGACATCTCAGTGCTTCTAAACATAATTGTTGTTAGGATCCTAAAGAAAATGTCTTTTTAAATGCCCTACCATTTTAAATATAAGAACAGGGACAAATGTGGTGCTTGGCCATCAGGCTTGGTTATTAATACTTAGAACCTCTCCGGTGACACAGGAGCTGTAGATATTTCTGCTTCTGATGTGCTAACTCCAGTATGCAGGGCAGCGGTTTGTTTGACCAGACTGGTGCGTTAATCCTTGTGCAGGCATGAATTTACAAACAAGTAGCCTGTCTCAGTCTGTATATGTATCTGTTGCATACAGAACTAACGTTTATTTACACCATGGGGCCTCTCTCTGTGGCGGTACAGCTGGTGTTAAATGGTATTTGAAAATGTCTGCAGATTTCAAGGCACAATTAAAGCTTTCTGATGAGTTTCGATGTTGTTATAGTCTAACGCTAAAGAAACCTCGTTCATTTATTTATCATTCCCTTTCTGAACATCAGTAAATCATTTCAGTTTGTTTCACTGCAGGTACTGCATTTCTTAGATCTTTAACACTCCCTTTAGTTTTATTTTTTTTGAAGCAGTTTCTGGCTGCTTTATTAGAAAGGAGAAGGTCAGTACTTTCTGCATTAATCTGGCATTTTTCTGGTATTCACAACAGTTTTAGGTCAAAAGGACATTTTCTTTCTTTCTTTCAATCAATGGCCAGGACATCCTAGAGCAGTTTTAATTCTGAGCTGGAGGCTGGGTAAAAATGCTGCAGTTGCATAGCCAGGGCCTTAGCAGAAGACTCCAGGGACTGTTTCAGTAGCTTCTTAAGAACCCAATGAGTTTTCTAATTAAATATGACATTTTCATTCAAAAAAAACCTGTAGAAGAGCTTGTGATTTTGTTAATTTGCGAGCTAAGTTCCTCAGGTTCTGTGTAGTCTTATAAGGGCTGTGAAGGAGACATTTCTTTTAAGTCTTTGAAGGATGGTGATGTTTTTGCCCCAGAGCTGTTATACTGCAGTTATTTTACTCTTTTTTTTTAAATAAATAAAAGATACGATCTCTACCATATCTGTATCTAACCAACATGCATTTCCATTTTGAAGCAATAACTGTAACTTCAGGCAGTTCAGCAAAGGTGACATGGAAAAGAGAAATTATGTTGCTGACACTTCAAATTGTAAATGAAAAGATTAAGTTTACTTCTCAGGAAACAGACACTAAGCCATACTGAAATCATGACCAGCCAAAATATCACTGGCACATCAATCCACACTCGTTATGTATATAGAGATATAAAAAGAAGAGCTGCTTTTTTTGGCCGTGGCACTCATTCCTATTTTTAAATTGTGCGTATTTAATCATTAGAGAATAGTTTGCAGCATTATAGAGATGCTGTTGGATGACTCCATCTGTTCTACACTATAGTTTGGCATGGGGAGTTCCCATATGCAGTTATCTGGAGGTTTCCCATCCGCTTACCATATCTGAAACTAGAGAACTTGAAATTTCTTAACCAGATGACATACATCTCTGGTCTCAGTTCCTATCAGCTTGTGATTTCTGTAAGGCTTTTCTCAGTCTACGTGTTGTGATTTAAAGTGAAGAATGTACGTAGAAAATCCTATTGATCGGAGGGATTTCTTTCTCCCTCACATAAAGGTTAAATGAGTGTCTCAAAACATGGCAAAAAAAAATGAAAAATAGCTTTTGTGCTGTCACCCCTCTACAGGGCTCATTAGTTGCTAAGAGCCCAGACCACACACACCTATACGTGCATTTAGCTTTATGCATTGCAGCGGTTTGACAACATGGGGAATGTTTCATGCATGAAGCGTATGTATGTACAAGACTGAGTTTAACGTTGAGGAGCGTGAAGACCTGTACTTCATTGTGCTATGCTGTACTGTGCTCCTTGCTGTTAGGGTGATTAACACCACAGTTTCTTTTTCGTGATTTTTCTGTGCGTAACAGATGTGTCCATTTCTGTATTCTCGCTGCTGTCTCTTTATTTGTTTATTTATTTGTTTACTTCTGCTACTAATTGTTGTTGCTTTGCTTTGCAAGCCCTTTGCTAACCAAGCAGTGTTTCTCCCTTTCCTGTCTCTTCCAGGACTGTCATGTAAATACCCACTTCTTCAAGGTAGTTTTCTCCTTGGTGTTCTCCTACACCTTTCTCTTCACACAACCCTCTTTACCAAAGTTTGAAGTTTATTAAATTCAATTTCATTCTCACCGTGTTTTAAGGATGCACTTGTGTTTTCCCCAGTTTAAGCTTTTCTAATGGATTAAAAAAAAAAATTGAAGTATGAATCTTCCATAATTTGTCACAAAGTACTCCCCAGATTAGAAGTTTACTTACAAAAAAGGGGTCACCAAACCTCAGCAGATGCAGTGTGCCTTTCCTTTTGAAAGAGTTAGTTAACTGAATTCCACCTTCTTATGGAAAATGGAAAATGGTGCATCTTTAATTTGAAAGACATTCATGGAACTTTAAATAACTTCTGCAGATCAAATAATGCTCATGTTCACTGTATATTTAAATAGATAAATTTACATCATATAGCATGCATGTTTTATGATATAATATACTACGTACGTTGCTATATGTTAGCTGGAGTATACTATATCATAAGAGATATTACCCATATGCACAGATGCCCTGATACCTGAAATACCAGTTCACCTGTTTGCTTCCCATTTTACTTCTTTCACCTATCACCACCCCACTGAATTATTGCCATAAAAGATACATATCAGCATTGAGAACATACATGTGTGGACTTCTTATTTGCATGCGTCTCTAACAAATTATCTTGCTTTATTAGGGCAAAGTTACTGACACAAATCACAGTTTCAGTCTCATACATTGGTTAAGTTACAATTTAAATGGAAATTGAAAGCTCCTGTGCTGTAAACTGTTTTAAGAATCTGTCTAAGGTTACTGAAGCCGTTATCATCTTCAAATGGTATTTTTACAATTTAAGTTGACCTAGAGCAGTTTACATGTTATAGCTCAAAGCTTAGAATACTTAATTTAAAAAATCAAATTTTGTTTTTGAAGAGTTGTTCATATTATTAATGCATGATTTTACCGAATGTTTTAATACTGAACCGGAAAAACAAAGAATATGACCATTTGTCATTGCCAAGTATTTCCTAATGCAGTAATCATTTGTCATGCAATCAGTAACTTGTTTTTTCTTAACCTCGATTCTTTATCTGGTATCTTTAGCTCAGAAAAACCTGTACAGAAGAGGACTACCCTTCCTCAATCCTTTACACCTCTTCTTATTTGAAAATAAAATCACATGTTGCTTTCATTGATGAAACTTGTTTAATGCAGGGAAGTTGCAAGTTTCTCTGTTTAAATGTATTTTAAACCAGAGCAAAAGCTACCCTGAAAAAATTAATCTGGGATAAATACGAAGCTATGTCTAACACCGTGTTGTCACGTCATTGTAAAATCCAGACCTTGAAGTGCACTGATATAAACTAACAAAAGTCCTTGGTCAATTCGTGTTTTCATCATAGGAGTGCACCTAAAAAAAGAGCTGAATGGTTTCCTACAGCTGCTGCTTCATAGGCAAAATTCCTGCTTAGTCCTTGTGAATTATAAACACAAATTCCAGCAAAGAAAGTTGGCACTCTGTTCTGATGTGAAGAGGAGACTCAAGAAGGGCCGGAAGGAGGATCCGGGGAACTACAGGCCTGTCAGCCTGACCTCAGTGCCGGGGAAGATTACGGAGTGGTTCATCTTGAGGGCGCTCACAAGGCATGAGCGGGACAACCAGGGGATCCGGCCCAGCCAGCACGGATTCATGAGAGGCAGGTCCTGCTTGACCAACCTGATCTCTTTCTATGACCAGGTGACCTGCCTAGTGGATGAGGGAAAGGCTGTGGATGTGGTCTGCCTGGACTTCAGCAAGGCCTTTGACACCGTCTCCCACAGCATTCTCCTAGAGAAGCTGGCGGCTCACGGCTTAGACAGGTGGACTCTGCGCTGGGTCAAAAACTGGCTGGACGGCCGGGCCCAGAGAGTTGTGGTGAATGGAGTTACATCCAGTTGGCGGCCGGTCACGAGCGGTGTTCCCCAGGGCTCAGTTTTGGGGCTGGTCTTGTTCAATATCTTTATCGATGATCTGGATGAGGGGATTGAGTGCACCCTCAGTAAGTCTGCAGACGACACCAAGTTGGGCGGGAGTGTTGATCTGCTCGAGGGTGGGAAGGCTCTGCAGAGGGACCTGGACAGGCTGGATCGATGGGCCCAGGCCAACTGTATGAGGTTCAACAAGGCCAAGTGCCGGGTCCTGCACTTCGGCCACAACAACCCCATGCAGCGCTACAGGCTTGGGGAAGAGTGGCTGGAAAGCTGCCTGGCGGAAAAGGACCTGGGGGTGCTGGTCGACAGCCGGCTGAACATGAGCCGGCAGTGTGCCCAGGCGGCCAAGAAGGCCAATGGCATCCTGGCCTGTATCAGCAATAGTGTGGCCAGCAGGAGCAGGGAAGTGATCGTGCCCCTGTACTTGGCACTGGTGAGGCCGCACCTCGAATACTGTGTTCAGTTTTGGGCCCCTCACTACAAGAAGGACGTTGAGGTGCTGGAGCGTGTCCAGAGAAGGGCAACAAGGCTGGTGAGGGGTCTGGAGAACAAGTCTGATGAGGAGCGGCTGAGGGAACTGGGGTTGTTTAGCCTGGAGAAGAGGAGGCTGAGGGGAGACCTCATCGCTCTCTACAACTCCCTGAAAGGAGGTTGTAGCGAGGTGGGGGTCGGTCTCTTCTCCCAAGTAACAAGCGATAGGACGAGAGGAAACGGCCTCAAGTTGCACCAGGGGAGGTTTAGATTGGACGTGAGGAAAAATGTCTTTACTGAAAGAGTGGTGAAACATTGGAACAGGCTGCCCGGGGAAGTGGTTGAGTCCCCATCCCTGGAGGTATTTAAAAGACGTGTAGATGAGGCACTGAGGGACATGGTTTAGTGGGCATGGGGGTGTTGGGCCGATGGTTGGACTCGATGATCTTAGAGGTCTTTTCCAACCTCAATGATTCTATGATTCTATTCTATGATTCTATGAATTCCATTTTTTCATGCAAAAAAAAGCTTCCTTGTTTATTGTCTGTCTTTTCTCCCTGAATTATTACAAATCCCCGTTCTGCTTGCTGCTGGCAGTGACGTAGCGTCACTAACCTAAGCTCAGAAGTGTCACTGCATGCTGCATTCTGCAAGCTAGTTGCCACTGACGTTAGCATGTCTTTGGAAGTAATTTTGTAAGTATTCCGTTTATGTGGGACTGCTGGGGAGGTTATGTTCCCAAGTTTACAAGATTGGAATTGAAAGGAAACGGCGGGAGCAGATGAAGAAGGAAGGCTGTGTTCCTGAGGATAATGTAACACTTCTGAGCTAGAAACTAGTAAAATGTACAAAAACTATTTTATAATATCACAGCAAATCTGAGAACGTTGTGAGCAAGGTCAAACAGCATAAATACTTGCTTATGAAATTATCAGTTACTGGGAAGGATCACACATTTATGCTGCTTTTGTTCCGCCAGCAAAGTGTATGTTTAAATAGATTATTTTCACAACATTGTGCAGAAAACACCTTCATCTCTGTGTGTGTGCATGTGCGTGTTAAATAATTCCATAGCATGTTAAGACTTGGATACAGAATCCCAAGGTTTTAAAATCGGTGCTAGTCTGCAGCTTTTCATGGCTGTTGCGTTTGATCCCAGGGATTTGCACTAAGATCAGGTAGAACTGAAGTCTTTAAAGATTATTTTAGAACAGAATTTTATTTTTTATGTCCATATTGTAATGATTTTTATGCTTAAAAGCAAATTCTACACTCTAGGTTTTTTTAATTATTGAAAATGAGCAGTAATTTGCATAATTAAAAAATGAAGGAGCATATATAAAAGCAATTCTTTTTTTGGCACTTAGGGATTTGCTCTTCTATCATCATATTTGTTGTTTGGGTTTTTTATTACCACTATCACAAGATATTTCTGCAAGAATTCTTGGATGTTATTCCTAGGCAGCCTGTATAATTACATTTCATCTAGTTAGACACTGCTCTGTTGCAGGGGATAGTGTGTTTGGCAATAAAGGCAGAAAACAAAGTAGGCTCAGGTGGCCACAGGATTATTAAACAGATTAAACATCTTGACAGTGCCAAATGGGTAACTGGAAACTCTTCCCTCTCTAGATTTCACTGCTCGCAGCCAGACATCCGTTGTCCAGGGCGATATTCCCTGAAACTCCTATTCTTAGGATAGATATATCCCTTTTCAAATGACTATCTTTCATAGTCACTTGACTTCGATGTCTACATTTTCTAGGGGATATGGTTACCTTAATCTTGTGCCTGACAAATTTGGGAATTTTTTAGAAACCTTGTATTCTAGTAGTTCATACAGTTTTAACTTCTATACAGCAACACAAAAAAAGTAAAATAAAAGAAGAAAAAAAATTGAGTAGGGAATGTGATTGTAAACCCCCCAAAATAAGCAGCTCTGTTGAGATGCTGTATGGTATATTGAACTGTTGTATTGTCCTTTAGGATTCTCTTACTGCCTTTGTCCTAAGTAAACATCCGTTTAACGTAATGTTGAGCTTGAGAAAATAATTTCTCCTCGGAGTTAGAAACCACGAGGGGTCAGTAAAGAACACAGAATAGGTCCCAAAGCAAAAAGCTGTCTCTAGCAAAAGTCCTGAAGGAAATGAAATAATGCAAATTGTTTGTATGTATATATTTAGAAAGATACAAACCCATTAAATTAAACTGCTATTTTGATAAAATTCAGTATAACGTTTTCCCTACAGCCCTTTATTCAAGACTTTTAACTGGCACTGATGGTGATTTTTCCTCTAATCAAAATATTTAATAATTTGCAGCTGTAAAAGCGAGTACTGCCTCTGCTCACCTTTATATTGCTCAGTTCATCTCTGCCTTCGGGTGCCTCATGACTTCTGTAATTACCTGCCTCCGTCGTGCTCGACTTTATATGCTAGGTGAGAGAAACGGACCTCCGCGGAAATCTCTGAGTCACTAAGTAAAAGTATCTCAGGAATTTTGTGAACCCACAAGGCATTAGAAGAGGCATGGGTTCCAAACGCACAGCTCGTGCTAGGATTAGACAAAATAACTCAGTTTTACTAATCATCCAGAATTCTCTGTGGGACACGCTGCTTTCTCTTCTGTTATTTGTAACACGGATTAATTCATGTACACTCTGATATCATCGTTCCTACGTGCTGAGCAGAGCAGTACAGCAGGTGGGTGGGCTTCAGGAGTGGGTTTCCTGTGTTCTTGGACATGCTTTCTGCAAAAAGGCATTTTTAATCCTTTTCACATATGGCACAATTTTTTTTTGAGGCAGATCCTTTAAATAAATTTACTATTACTAACCAAAAGGGTAAATATGACACAAGTTTAAGGGGAGGAGGAGAGGAAATGAGGGGAAAAGTAAACTAAAGACATAAAATAGTCCATATTTAACTCCCAGGTAGAGTTTTATCACGCTCCCCATTTATATTTTTATGAAACATCCTGTTTGCCTTCGTGCCTTTTTACTAGCACTGGGAATGATAAAGAATTTTTTTCTAGCTATTTTTTCAATAACTATTTTAGCTATTGAAGTAAAAATGCATTTTACTTCATTTTTATATCTTGCATTTTTTACTAATTACGTCGTAGTTCACCATAGTGACATCGCCACCATGAAAATAAATATGAGAGTGCAGCTTTCTGCTTATTTGCGTATTTTCAGTGTTCTCCTTGCTGCAAAGAAGTTTTGCTAGAATGCAATTTCACCAAGGAATACGTGGCTGAAAAACGAGCTGTGTAAACCTCGTGAATCCTTGACCGTGTCCGTGGTGCGGTGCATCTCCCTGGTACGGGTGTGTCTTGCTGTATTGCAGTGCCTCGCATAGGCATCTTCAGTCTGCTGCAGCCTAATCCAAGCGTGCTCCTTTCTGTAGGCGTAAATATGTGCGTATGCATTCGTTAGTGCAATACATTTCGTAGTTTAGTGCATTAGTTATTTGTTCTTGGAAGGAACAGGGAGAACGCACAGTAAGATGGGAAAAAGCTGTGTGTTGCCGCCTTCTTCATAAGCATTTGTTAAGCCAAGGAAAGAAGCGCAAGAGCCAGAGACTGTGTCTTTTGTTCTGTTTCACAGGAAATTCAATGCAAAAGCATCTCCCCAGATTGCTCAGCACATCTTTTGTAGAGGCGGGTAAAATGGTCAAGGAAGTTCCTTCCCTCTGTTGACTTGCGACAGCAAAGACATGAGCTCAGGCTGGACCAAGATGTAACGCTCGTGCCATCCCCTCTCCGGTCAGAGCTGCTGGGCTGCTAAATCATCAGGAGCTTAGGCTCTAACTTTCTCTTTTCTGTGTTGTTTCCATGACTACAAAACTCTCCGCTAATGAATTACAAGCTTGCATTAGGTTATGATATTAAGCTTAAAACTCAGTCTGGTGAAGGATTAGGTCTTGCTGGGGCTTAGGAATGGACTCTTCTCATTTCAAATTCTCAGCATCCTGATAATTAAGTTGTATAAACTAGGAAATTGATAGTCCTTCATAGCATCTATAATTACAGGGAATTGGAAATGCAATAATGTAAGAAACAAGCTGCCACAATGATGGAGAACATTTCAGTGGCTGGGAGGTTTTTTCCCTCCAGATTTTGACTTGAAATTTATTGGATTTATTTACTTTATTAAAGGCTTGCTAATGGCTCAACCTGTTGATCAAAATGCCCACGGAGCTTTCATGACTGGAAACCTGAGTAGGACTTTTTGTCTTTCCTTGAGACTCGGATAAATTATTTCGGTTTCTCCTTTTTACCTCCTTAGTATGAGTTTTGCCAGCTCTGCCAGTGACACCTTCTGCGGTTTGTCTGAGATCTGAGCTGCTCTGGTGCTTCTTGTGTAGAGTCCAGGTAGCGACAGACATAACTGACCATTAATTTCACACTTGCAGCCAAAGCCTCCCGGGCTCTAATAGTGAAACTGGAACGTTATTATTAAGACTGTTCCTTCCCTCACTTCTCACCACCTATTTTGCCATTTCTTTAAGTGCTGCAGAGTGTTACCTACAGCTCTGCTATGGCTTTGGGTTAACTTCAGAATTAGGAACAGAAACACTGGGAGCAAGGGAGGCTAGCATGAGATGGCTTGTTCCGTCACCTCGTGACGTTTGTAGGGCATGTTGGGGTCCAGGAAAGAACTGGTGAAAAGTTGTGGCGATGTGAGAAGCAGAGATTTTGTTAGAGTTTCGCAGAGGGATTGCATCCTGGCAAGCAGACATTGCTGCTCCACGGATCTCAAGTAAGTCTTGAGACCCAAGATAAAGCCTGCAGCAAGCCTGCTCGGTCAGTCCTTAGACTGCTGATCCTCATGCTGTCAAAATTGTGGTTTTTTTGCAATGGAGACTGAAGCCAGTGCTGCTCTCTGTTGTCACATCCTTCATTTGCTATTTACGGCTGAATGTTACTGCATGGGCAAAGCAGTCGGTGGTAGGTGGAATCTGCTATAGAGGAGGAGAGAGGATGCTGGTGTGTAATGTGAAGCAGAGCTGTGAGTCTGGAGGAGGCTCCACTGCCGGGAACGAAGCTCTCAATTCCTCTTCCCGGTAGGTGTCAGTGGAGCCAATAAGTAACAGATGAAATGTGGCGATACGCGTGCTGTTTCCAAACAGAAGTTACGTGTGCTGTATGTGTATGTACCTCCGCACATGTGATGGGAATTCAGCGTTGCTGTTACATATTTTTTCATTTATCACTTTCTCCTCTTGAAAATTTGTTACCAGTAGATCTCCCCGCTGGGCATCTGTGAACTTGCTAAGAGCGAGTTGCCTTGACAACCGAGGAATACATCCTCTAGTGAGCTGCACGTCGCAAGGCCGTTTGTTGGCTTGAATATTTTTTCATGGGAAATGATGTGGGTTTCTCCCTTCTGAAGCTGTGCTTGGAGGGTGGCAGGGTGGGGCAGCAAGTTTGGGCAGTTTTGCAACCCGGTGTTCATTTTCCATATGGGAACACCCCCAATCTTACTGAGCTGAATGCTGCAAACAGCAGCAGAAGAGAATTAACGAAGGTGAGCAATACAAGGTGTTAAAGCACCGACGTAATGATACGTAGCTCATTGCCCTGAAGAGACTGAGGGTAGGAATGTAAATTGTGTAGATATTTTTTTAAAAATTCTTCACAAATTTTGTTTGTTTATTGGCTAATGGGAAAAATGACCGATTCAGTCTTTTTGCTCTGTAATTCTAAAGTTTCTGAACTATAGTTAATAACTAGAAAGCAGAAATGCCAATGTTCAGATTTATTGTTTTGTCCTATTAGATTGACTTCACAGTAAAAAGATCAGAAAGTTTTGAAAAGACTCAATGAGAACATTTACTGTGGTTGAAAATTGAGTGCAATGATGGATTGCTATTCCCTAAATCACTTCTTTTTCTTCTTTGCATCACACTTCTCATTAGGTTTTGGAGAAGACTTTTTTTTTCCCCATATCTAATTAAAAGAACAATTGTTACCCTTAGATTAAAAATAAATTGAAAGCGCTTTTACTGCAAAACCTGAGACACCTTTTCCAGAAAGCACATACCAAATTCCAGGAGACTCTCCAGTATAACACACTGCAACTTCTGTAACGCTCCATGAAGAAGTGCATTTGGGCTGAATATATAAAGTATGTCTCACCTGTGGTTTCAGGGTAAAAGAACTGGCCGAGATAAGGTGCGTCCAAACCAGAGCAAGTAAGATGATGTGCATGTCTTGTTTTCTTTTAAGATTAACTCTTCTGCTACCAGTGCAGACTAATTTATCTTTAACATACTGTTTTCCTGGTTTGTTTGCTGCAAGCTGGCTTCATTGTAACAATATTGTGTTTTTATCAAAGATATTAAGCCAAGCAGTCTGAATGTAAATTGAAAATGAATCCAGTGCCTGGAATGCCATCTTCAACTTCAGCAAGTTTTAACGTCCATAAAGAATAAAGGTGGATTCAAATAGGATTCTGCTATTTTCAACTGTAGTCATGGTAGGAAGAGGCAAAATATTGTTGCTCTTTTTCCGTAAACTCTTACGAATCATTTGAATTTATGTCCCTTCTATAGTTGCAAAACTGTTTTTGCTCTGGGAATCTGGAAGAGTATGTTGGTTGCATGACGTTTTCTCTCTGCAATATTCAAGGCATATCAGATATAAAACTCATGGTGGAGCTCGATGAGAGCACGTTAAAACGTTTCCTGTTCTTGACCTCATGAGAATTCACTGACATACACTGGCTGTGGATACAGAAGCTGGAATACCCATTTTTGTGCTCTGCCTCTACAACTGGTAAAAGAAGATTTATAAGTATTACCAGTCATTGGACTCTACATTAGACTAATCTGAATAAAAGTAGTTCTTCATTGTAAGAGAGTTTGTGGACAATTTTAAGCAAGCTAAGGCACTCCTGCTAGTGTAAAAAAAAAAAAACAAACAAACACCTAATGTATAAAATCAGTAAAATGGTTTGAAATGTGATATATGTAATGCTGTAAGGATGAGTAGGTCCCAAAATAATACGGAACATTTTAAGTAAATCTATTAGAACTGCTTTTTATGAAATATGCTTTCCTATAAGACAGCAATCAGTAGGCTGTGATTCTGGTTAGCTTTTCCTCCTTTCAGATCTGCCCCTCTGTCTTGTCCAGGTGTTTTCCATATTGTTCCTTTTTTCTAGCCATATCCAACTGTAAGAAAACCTGCTCCTCTGCAAGAAACTGAGTGTGTTTAAACACCTAAGAAAATACATTTCTTTGGCTATTTATAAGGCCAGAGCTTGAAGAGAAAAATGATGGGTCTGTGCAAGATCCAGAAAGATCTGAACACCATTTAACAGTGTCGGCTTTAGGGAAGAAGACATCTGTCTGTGGTATCACATCTGGGTGCCTTGATCTGTGTGTGTGTGTCTCAAGTCCAATGCCCTGCTCTTCAGTTTTGTGTGTGTAATGCTCTACATCACAAATTGCTTTCCTTACACACAGTTTAGCTATCCAAGAGAGTCCTGGGTCTCTTTATTCCTCTGTGGTCAGTCCCGTTGTTGAAACAGCATTCCCAAGAGCTCTGGAAGTCACTTCTATCCAATATCTGTCCTATTTTTAGTGCTTAAGTTGGCCTTAACAGAGCATAAGCCTCAAACAAGTTCTCTTCCCTTCTAATAAGCAGTAAAGCTATTCATCATGGGCGATCCTGGATGCAGAGGTGACGGTGAAAGTAATGGTGTGTGCACCGTTTGCACAAACAATGGTTTGTGCAAGTTAAAATGCATCAGTAATGTAATGTTTTCTCTAGTATTTTTATTTTTATTGTGGTCCCCTCCTTGACTGTGTTTTAACTGTCGTTTTAGTTTGTAGTTCCCTATCTCAAGTACCTGAAATATATAATTGTTCTTTATGTGAAAAAACAATGTCCCACATGTTGAGGTATTCAAAAAGCTGAGGAAAAGTGTTTTTCTAGCAAAATGTCTGTTCAGCAAGTTATTTCCCATATGGGTCATAACAAGAAATTAACATTGCTGTGTGTGAAGAGAGTTTGCAAGTCATGGCATTGTATATAACGTCATTAACTCCAGTGGGCACAGCCAACTAAATATTCAACCAGAGGGTGAGGTGAAGGCCCACTCAGATGCCAGACACCCTGCGGAAATGGCCACAGCATATGGGTGGATGAGGTCTCCTCCACGTGCACACTAGCCCAGCACATTTCGGATGTGTTTTCTCCAAATCTTTACTAAATCTTGTAAGCAAATGATTGTTTCCCTGTATCTTCACCCATTGCTTGCAATAAGGCACGACATTCACTCACTTTGTAGATTTTCTGTAGTTTAACATAAAGCAATTTTGATATTTGAAGACATCTTCCTAATCCTTTAGTCATAACGAGAAATCATTAGCTGAGTTTCTGAAGTACTTCTGTCTCGCCCCATATTCTGGGTTAAGTTCTGTAATAAAAGGGCAAGGTTAAAGACTTTCCTTAAATCCATCAACATCAATTATTAGCGATGAGTTGTGACATTTCTGCTGAGTGTAGAAACTTCCGTGAAGCTTATAAGAGATGTTTTGGTTTAGGTTTGTACTTCAGCATGAATGGAATAACATGGAATATACACAGCAGCTAACTCTCCAAGACAGGTAATAAGTACTAGATCTTTCAGGGTTTATTTCATAAAGATGTCTTACTGTCCCATCAAAAACTTGGTGGCACAGGTAGCATCTGTAATGGCTTGACCATGTTTATCTAATTTTATTTCCATGCCCGTAGCCTAATTTTGTTCTAGTAGCTCTGGAAATTTTTTTAAATAGTACTAAGACGACAACAAAATTATATGCCTGAGGCAAAGTCATGATTGAAACGTTGCAGTAGTACTTTGGGAAGCTCTTAATGGATCATCTGTGAAATGTTTTGGTTTGGATTATTATTGTTTCCTTTTTTTTTTTCCTCCCAGTACATGTTTGCCAGCTTTGAATTTTCCACTATATTTTCACTAGGACCTTAAGCCAGAAAGCAGTAAAAGGAGTTCACAGGCTAAATGTGAAAAACTTTTTTTGTCATGCTCGTGAGCAAATGGTCAGTGCCCAGCTGAAGGGAAATAGGGACCTTTGATAAGGTTATGATAATTCAGTAAGGTCATTAGGCCATTCCACTTGGGTCCGTGTGCTTGCATTGAGTCAGCCTGGTCGTTCTCGAGCATTTCGTGGATGCCATTTTCCTGTGTTTTCTTACATACGGTTTGCAACGGTTTTGCTCTCTTACCCGTACCAGTGTCCGGGCTAATGCACCGAGATAGCTCAGCACTAGTGATGAGACAACCAGGATTGTCACCTTCCCGTCAGCACGGATCGCTCACAGCTGAGGTACAGTCCGATAAGCTCCTGCCCACCTTAGCCATCCACCTGGAGCAGATGGCACAAGGAACCCACCTGAGCGAACAGGAGGCACCTGGTGTTCTCCTTAAAAACCTACCATATGAAAAAAGAAATTACCAAATTGAGAGCGACATCTAATTTTAAAAAGATAATAAATGGAAGTAGAGGAGCATGTCTGTAGCTCATTGAATGTAAGCGTTTTCTTGCGAGGGTGCAGAGAGGCCTTGGTTGGGTTCTCTAATACTATTTTAAGATGCCGTCTTCAGATCCTGACAATTTCCTCTCGCAGGGGTTTGATCCGAGGAAGCGCGGTGATTTCAGCTCTGGGAGCCGGCAGAGGGCACGGGAGCCTGCTGATGAATCTGCCACTCTCTTTCTTTTGGAAAAAGTGCTGTTCACCCCCCAAGCCTGGGATTGCAGCACTGCAGAAAGCAGTCCCTGCCTGAGCGGCAGGTTTGTACCCGAAGAAATAAACTGCCTTGGAACAAAATTTGATTTGTTGTTTCAGATGATACATTTTTCAAACAGGCTGCTGACAACCTACCCAGTGGGTTTGAAATATAAGAAACAAAACTAGTGGTTTTTTCATTCAGTGCCTGATTTGGATCTCCCTTACTTGGTGAAAAGGCGGATATTGAAATTGCTTCTTGTATCACAAGAGCACGATCTTTTATCTGAGATCCCATATGTGAGAGCATCACAGACATGGCCAGGAAAGCTGATCCTTTAAACCATGTCTTCATCTTTACAAATAAAGGATATTAGGATTTTTCTTTTTTCACTTGTTCTGTTTGTGGCTCAGTCTTGTATTGTGGCCTTGAAAGGAGCTTTGTCCTGACAGCTCCATTGCAGACACTGGCTTTGTCCCAGCAGCCGGATCTGCCGAGGCGCTATCCCTTGCAGAATCAGGGCCTTAGGCTGATGCCCAGGACTGGCTCTTCCTAAACGTTTGCACAGCACATGATCCTGATTAGCATCTCCAAGTGCTGCTTTCATGCAAGCAAGTAATAATAGTGGTGGAAGAATTTCCATGTTTTGAGCTGTATTACAATTAAAAAAAAAAAAAAGAGATCAAAACTGCCAAAATCCATATCCCTGTGGCACGGTTTAAGATTTTCTGCATTTATAAAGTTTCAGGAAGAGTCATCCAATCTGAATATGCTTTTCAAGTGACGTGTGGCTATTTTATCAGAGGATTACTTGACATTACTGCCTGCAGTAGTACAGGGCTGGAGTCTGAATTGAGTCGCTTGAATCTTCTGGTTTTAAATTTGTCTGGGGAGGGGAGAGTTTGTATCTTCCAGTTTCCAGTGAGGCTGCCAAGGGTATATGCCAGGCCAGGCTTTTAAGGTGATTTGTTGTGTGACTTTGAATAAACTTTAGTTTCTCTAATTTTCTTTATCTGTAAAACAGTGATAACATGCAAATACTGTCCTTTTGCGGTGCAGTGAGAAAAGTAGTTATCCTTAAATGTCAAGCATCTGTCAATGGCACAAAGTAAATTAACCGTGTTGGAGGTTATTTACCAGATCAACACACTAGATAGATGGAGGGAAAGCACTTACATCCCAAAGTATTATTAAACCTTCTTGGCTTTGCTTCTGCTGGTATATGGGATTATTTTGAGAAAGAGAGAGATATTATGCTGTAGCCTGCATTATCTTTTGGTGAGTCTTACTTTTTTCTCTTCTATTAACTTTGAGATTTGAAATGCAACTTACTTGAGCAATTACATGGTGTCTCATATGAAATACTGAGACTGTTGCAACCTTCTGCAAACCAGACTGTCTTGCCAAGGCAGAGCCTTTGTATATAATAGTTCCCTTCCTCCCTTTTCCAGATCAACACTTGATTGAAAATCAAAGTTGATTGTATTGCTAGTTTGAAAGTGGCCATCTTCATCTGCATTAATTCTCATGTGTTGTGGGTTTTTTTCATGTAGGTTATTTTTCTTAATGCATGTCAAAGATTTCCTAACTCTTGCTATGCAGTGACTTTAAGAATTACATTTTAAAAGAGAATGTATCGAAGAGACTGTTTATATCCTAAAATACCCTATGTAGATACAGCATGATATTTTTGAAAAGCATTTTTTGTATTTCAAAACAAAACCACCAGATAAGCCTGCTTTTGGCATGAAAATAAGTGATTTTTTTTCTTTGGCTTTGGTTTTTTGCTTTGGTTTTGCTCTTCTAACCAGATAAGTATATCTGCTTTTATCTGGTTATACATGAACACAGTTTTCCACTTTAATTCACTCAATAATGTCAAAAGTATCGTTGGAATGAGTCTTCGAAGTTGTGTCTGTGCAAATTTTGTTATGCAGCCTTTCTCCTGGGAATGCCACCTCAGATATGGTCATCTCCAATTCTAACCTTCACCCAGTGATCCATTCTGCCAAGAAAATGGGCTACTCTTCTTACTTCCCTGTTTTTGTGTGTGTATGTGTGTGTATGTTCTTCAGAAAGCCAAACTTGGGCCAGCTGGTAACAAAGTCATTACTCCAACAGAAGACAAGAACTCAAGTGTGCCATCCAACAATCTGGACAGGGTGAAGCTGACAGATTTCAACTTTCTCATGGTTCTTGGAAAGGGGAGCTTTGGGAAGGTAGGAATTCTTGATACCTATTCCACTCGCATTCTTTTTTTTTTTCTTGAGGAAGAATGTATGAGTAAGTCTCTAAGAAGCAAAATCCAGAGTCAAAAGGATGTGCATTTCTGAGGGAGGATTTCTTAACATGCAGTAGGGTGATTCCCTAAGGACTAGCGGAATCATTCAGTCATGATTGGCCGTTTTCTTGAAAAAATAAAAATACCTCAGGCTGCTGGGCAGGGTGTAAGAAGCAGTTGCTGACTTTTAGATCTTCACTTCTTGGCAGTTTCAAGGAAATTAAGTCTACTTTTCTAGCTTTACTATCTAGGTCACTCTGCCAGTTCTGGAAGTCACCAACATCGGTAAGGCTGAATATTGCGGAAAAAACAGGAATAGTGTATATATATTTGAAATCTGTTAGTCGAAAGAAAGGACTGCTATTTTTCTGTCTGTTTGAACAACCGCTTACATGATAAAGTGCCCTTTACTGAAGAAGTCCCCTGGGACTTAACATTTTATCAGCCCGTTGGCAATGTGCCTGCGATTAACCAGAGGGTTTTGGCACAGGCTTTGTCTGAAATGACTGGTACAGCTCATTGCAGTGGGTGAGTAATGATGATATTTTTGGAGTTTTGATCCAGTTAGTCTATACCAATAAAAGGAAAAGCTGGATTGCCATCTGCACAAATCTTCAGGCGTATGAGTCACCTTCCCTCCTTGGCAGGTAGGAAGATTTACCCTGTTGTTTCTCTTTGTGCAGGTGATGCTGGCAGACAGGAAGGGGACAGAGGAGCTCTATGCAATCAAAATACTGAAAAAAGATGTGGTGATTCAGGATGATGACGTCGAATGTACAATGGTTGAAAAACGAGTCCTGGCATTGCAAGATAAACCACCCTTCCTGACACAGCTTCACTCTTGTTTCCAAACAGTTGTACGTGAACTCTGTCTTTCTTGCCACCCTGATGTTTTCCATACTATACGATCATGGATTTTATCAGTTCAATAACATTTATTATCATCCGACTTATATATCATAGCTTCTGCGCATAGAAAATGGTGAAGAAAGAGATACTGCATGTAATTACCCCTTGTATTTTAAATATAAAACCTAGGTTTAAAGATTTTTCTTCATACAGTAATTCAAGCAGACCAGTCTGACAATTCATAAATTTAATAATGTGTGCTTTGCTAAGTCAGAGCCTTAAGCCCAGATTCCCAAAGGTTCCTAAATACTTTTAAGGATCTGAGGATAGTACTTGAAAAGTCTTAATGGCTGTTGTTATATCGTGAGGTGATTAGTCATGAATCAATGTTGATGGATTTAATTTAGTTTTCTGGCACCCCTGGCACAGAGGAAAGCATTGGGTTTTTTTTTCTTCCTTCCTTATAAATATGTGAAGTGGACATTTCCCCAGTACATTGCAAAACATTTCCCAGGGACAGACTGCAGGGTGGATCTGACAATCCAGTGGCACCATACCGTTCTGTTGGATGACATGGAAAGCCGCGTGGTAGACAGTTGGCGCTCAGTGTGCTTTTGGTTTTCGGAGTGGGCATGGGTACGCTCTGACACTAGTGAACTGGCTCCAAATGCTCCAAGCTGGGCAGAGGTCTTTAGTCACAAGAAATCAAGGCAGCTCTTGTCTCACCTTGTAGCCGTCTTATGACAGTGGCCCCAGGGGTGGGTTGTATCTTCATGGGGTGATGAAAGGACACACGTTGTTGTTTTTCCACTTGACTATTCCATGTCTTTTACCTCTGATGTTGTTGATGGTTTTTAATCTAAAAGCAAACGAACAAACAACGGGCAGTTAGTTGGAAGTAATAACATTGTAATATTCCACAAACAAGCCGCGTCATCCCGTCACCATTTCATAGCATAATTGTCTGTGTTGTTAGAGGCATTTTCAAACTCTGTTTCATGTCTACAAATCTCTGAGCAGAAAATGGCCTGAATGCAACAGATTTGCAGACATAATTAATCACAATAAAATGTGAGTCTGGGAACTATTGTACTTGGTAATTCTTGCTTTCTAAAATATTTTTCCTGCCTCTACTTATAATATGAAGATTGTTATAATAAGATAAGAGAGGTCCTAGTGAGACATAGACTTCTATCTCCCTCTAATTCTTTATCTTTATATAACTTCATTAGTAACCAAAAAACTTAGTGCCATCAGTAAATGAAAAACCACTTTGATTAATCTTATCTTTTTTCTGAGCAGCCACATTTTAAATGTAAAATCTTAAAAGTACAAATGTCTAGTGTTCTCTGGCTAAGGGGGATGGAGGAAAAAAGTTGGGGTGTTTATTATTTACAGTGTAATTTTTCTGTTTTATCATGTACAAGAGCAGTGGAACTACATTAAAGGCCCAGATAAATCATTAACACCTTTGCCTAATTTACTTCGTGTTTTCCAAAGTGTTGAGTAGTTTGCACTTGATGCTATGAAATATTCTGGAGGATTAATATTAGCTACAAAAATGAGAAATTGTATATAAAGGAGAAGAAAAGGCATAAACTGTGTGACCACAGGAAAAATTGATAATTTGGGGTTAGTGCTTTTAGATGCAGGCTTCTATTGCCACGGATTTTACAATAAGACAATTCATACAAAACCCTAAATTTTATTAATCCCATCTGGCCAATTAAACATTTTGCCCGTGGCTTGTCTGTTGGACCCAGCTTAGGAAATCACAGCTTTTAAATGTATGTTAATGTTCTGAAATCTTAGTTACGGGATGATTGGAGACTTTCAATCAATGCCGAAGGAAAGAGATTGAACTAGAGCATCTTAGTAATGAGTCTCTTTCCCATCAGACTGTTGGATCAGAACTTTTCTACAAATACTTGAGGATAATGATTCTGTCCAAAATATCTAACGGAAAATCAGAGGAAGCCAAAAATATGTTTCCCATAACTGGGAGGAAGATTATTAATGCATTTTACATGCTGTCTGGGTCATGTTATAACTGCAGATAGTAAGCTTGCCGTAATGTTGTCCACCAGAATTTTTAATGTTAGGTGGTCAAAATCATCCACCCTAAATCAAAGATATTTGTAGAGTGTAAACAATGTATCCTTACTGAGGTCACTTGGAAGAGCTGTTTTAGTCCTCTGAAAACTGGGGGACAGACCTACTGTTTTAAGTCTTATTGTCTGAAGGTGGGTGGGAAAATACGACTCAAGTGCACTCAAATGTGTTATGGTCATGTTTGATTTGAGATACCTGGATGTGGCCTTTAATAGTCCTCACTGTGCAAGAAAAATCTCCCTCCAAAATACCTTATTGCCATCTTCCTCTAGGTGAAATATGTGCCTACGAGAAATTGATTTAGTGTCACTTGTAAGGGTTCCAGATACTTTTGTAAACCCTACCATTACTTTTCTTCTTGCCTCTTTAATAATCAAAAAAAATTTGTTTTTTAATACCTCCCATCTTCCAAAGGAAAACTTATTAGGAAGGATTAGAAATGGCCTCAAAGTAAGAATTTTCAACCATCTTTAATTTTTTTTTTTTTTACATTTATTTTTAGAGAGACAGATTTTTCAGACAGAACTATATGTGGATAATTATGGGAACCATTGTAGACAAATAATATAGTGCGTCACTAAAATTGGCAAATCTAGACAGATCTCATCAGTCATTTACTCTTGCAGGTTTTACAAAACATTCCACTTCCATTTCCTGATCTGTCAATTTTTCCAGAATGTACAACCAGTCCTAATAATCTTAAAAGCTTTATAATAACATATTAGTGACTTTTTTGCTGATCAATGCATATCTAATATTTTCCCTAATGTATTTATGTGCGTCTTTAATACTTTATCCTAGGACCGTCTGTATTTTGTTATGGAGTATGTGAATGGTGGTGATCTCATGTATCACATTCAGCAAGTAGGAAAATTTAAGGAGCCACAAGCAGTGTGAGTGTTCATGTTTACATATTTAAATCATGTCATCATCTTAATTTTACACTGTAAGAGGATTAGGTTTCTTCTTCTTCCCAGGTTCAGTATGAAGTCTAGGCTGGCCTTTTTTGATTGTGTTTTTTAAAGGCCCAAAAGCTGAAGGTTATGTTAAAAATGTTGTTTGCACACATAGACCAAAGGTGGCTATGCCTTTTTATTCAAAAATACAGCACGAACAAAGGCGTGCAATGCCTACTTTAAAAGCGACAAGAATTTAAACAAGGCAAGAGGAAATTAAAGATGGTACTTGGTATTCTGGTGGTGTTTTTAAAAGCGACTATAAAAAAAAGTGAGTAGAACATTTCAGTCTGAATTAATGTTATAGGGAAAGGCAATACAAATAGACTCAGCGTTGCAATATAAATTGTAGTTTATACAAGATAAATTCAATGTATGGCTTGTAAGAATTTCTATGGTCCTACTTTTTTATAGAAGTTTTATTTGTGAGGAGTTAATAAGCGATTAGAAGTTGTTTATATACATGATCCCTTTTAGGTAATTGTACATCTGGCATATCAGTGAGCAACTGATAATGATCTCTAGCATATTCGAATGTGAATAGATCCATCAGTACCGTTTTAGTCATGCTTATAACATCTCATCATCATTTATTAGTGTTTCATAAATCATTTACCAATGAAATTTGAAAATCAAGTGTGACCAACTGTTTTAAGAATTCAGCTAAAATAATGTCTCATTCCAATTTAAATAATCAGGGCTTGTTTAAATGAGAGGCCTTCTAAATATAAGTATTTGAGATATAAACCAAAATTTCAACAACTTGCTAAATAAAAGCTAGATGGTGTCAGATCATCCTTGACTCCCAGCTAACGTAACTTGCCAACACCCGTTGCAAACTATGGTGCTTTATGACAGTTTATGCCTGTGGAGCATATTCCAGCACACACGTTCACAAACACCTCTGATCAAGTGTTTCAGAGCTAAGCTTTCCTTTCCCTTATGCTAGCTTAAAAATTAAGCTAATCTTTAAATAATCCTCTTGCATATAATTTGCACAGTTCCACAGCAACTGGCTTCAAACATCCATCAATGCTATATATTCTTTAACTACATTCAGCAATTATATCTTATATGGTAATCATTTTAATTAGCTTTATGTAATTAATCCATTAACAGCCTGTCTAAAGGAATAATATTTCTGCAAATTCTTTCATGCCGTATGAATTGCAGTGTAAATTGAGCTGCATCCTGAATTCAGCATTGATACGTGATGAGAGATAGTGACCTTTGCAGGCAGATTCAGATCAGTGCAGTAAAATGCTGTGCTCCAGCTGCACCTTTTTTTTTTGTGGTCTAGGGAGATATTTTCAATTTTTTTTTCTTAAATTCTGCATTATTTTATCATCAAATACTCGAAATGTGTTTGTTAAAGTCAAATTGTAGTATGGTGTCTTTTATGTCATCTGCCTGTAAGATATATTTATATACTTTAATATATAGATACACACTATATATTACATACTTTATATGCTATTGTACTATCATTCTTTACCATGATGCATTTCCAAAATATTTTGTCAGAAGGAAATCACGAGGCGATAAGAAATCTGTTGGGTTTTTTTTCATACAGGTTCTATGCAGCTGAGATCTCAGTTGGGTTATTCTTTCTGCATAACAGAGGGATTATTTATAGGTGAGTATAACCTGACGTAAGTAATTTCTGAACTATTTTTAAAACCCCGAAAGGATCAGTTTCTTTAACATTTCAGTGCCTTTTTAAAACATTTTATAAAAAGCAATCACTGTAGTGTTCTTTCTGTTGTGTTGGTGCTGGTGCACTGTACACCAAAGCCATTGCTTTACTTGAGCTTTTCCGACGTCTGTGCTCTGCCCAACTCAGCTGAAAACTCTTGAAAATGTAAAACATGATCTCGTGCAGTCCTGTGTGATGTTTAATAGTTCTGCACGTTCAGAAGTCTCAGTGTGAGTGTGCTTATGGTCATATACATCTACCTCTCGGTTAATTGTCCATTTTCAGGGCTTATGGTCATTCTTATGTATCTGCAGCGAGGTGCCCGGCTCCGTCTGGACTGTAGACTGCCGTGCATGTGCAGCCCTGTCCCCTCCGCCCCCCAAATAGCTACACATATTCGTCACCTAGAAGTAGATCAGTTGGCCCTCGTTGATCCTAAACATTAACATTAAATTACTGTGATTCTTCATAGAGATCTGAAATTAGATAATGTGATGTTGGATTCAGAAGGACACATTAAAATTGCTGATTTTGGAATGTGCAAAGAACATATGTTAGATGGAGTAACAACCCGGACCTTCTGTGGCACTCCAGACTACATTGCACCAGAGGTAAATATTTACCATTTCAAGAACCTTTTAGTCTCTCAAATGAAAATTGTCCATACGCACATCTCACACCACCAAGTTTTGATAGCTGTAACTCTGGATACTCTGTGGACGGTACCATTTATACTTCTGCAGGTATATTGAATAACTTTGTGAATTAATACAACATAGAATCATTGAGGTTGGAAAAGACCTCTAAGATCATCGAGTCCAACCGTCAACCCAACACCACCATGCCCACTAAACCATGTCCCTAAGCGCCTCATCTACACGTCTTTTAAATACTTCCAGGGATGGTGACTTCACCACTTCCCTGGGCAGCCTGTTCCAATGTTTAACCACTCTTCCAGTAAAGAAATTTTTCCTCACGTCCAATCTAAACCTCCCCTGGCGCAACTTGAGGCCGTTTCCTCTCGTCCTATCGCTTGTTACTTGGGAGAAGAGACCAACACCCACCTCGCTACAACCTCCTTTCAGGGAGTTGTAGAGCACAATAAGGTCTCCCCCTGAGCCTCCTCTTCTCCATTATCAACAAGACTTCACTATTTTAAAAAATAACTAGTTGATTAAAAACCTAACTTTTTGTGAGATCAGTGCTTCAGATTTTGTTCATACTAGCAAAAGACTAAAAAAGCAGGATCACCACCTTGTGATTTTAAATTTGTAGCCTGGAAATGTTATTATACTAAACTTTGTGCTTCAATTTGTGAAGTCGTAGAGACTTCATGGGTGTTGCTGAGGTTGTTGATGAGGTCAGCAAACATTTTACTGGGAGCAAACAGTTTCTTTAATGTATTTCTCCATGGGTTCACACAGGTGCCAAAATACATATATTTAAAGAATTGTTTGGCATTTTCAGGAAATCACAAACCACTCATGGATTTTTGGGGTGGGACTCATGAGGCCTTGAAACTTTTCGCTGACCTCCCTGCAAAACTACTGTAGTCTTTTCCAGGCCATGTCTTACAAATGGTACATGGGTGTCATGAGTTACTGCTCTTGATCTCAGGAAAGCTCCAGTCATCGAAAGCCTCAACAAAGCTGTAAGATCAGGGCTTGAATGGAGTTGACATAATAAATCCAGAATTTGCCTTGAGTTTTCTGTGACTTGGCGATACCTGGGTTGCATTCAAGCCACCAAAAATCACGTTCCAACACGAACCTAACTGCAGTGTGTCTAAAACGAAAACTTGATCATGAGAAACACAGTTCTACTTTAAAGCACTGTGAGAAATACGAGCTTAGAGTTAAGATTTTTAGTCTGGATATGATTTGTATTTCAATAGTTTAGGTATAAAACATTAAAAACAAGCACATGTGGTGATTTGGAAATGATTCAAATACATGGATATTAAAATCTGGTATTTGTGCATACTGAGCTTTCAAGAGTCTTGATTTGTTTGGCTGCAAATGCAACGCAAGAGGCTGTAGCCTGGTCCAAGATACTCAGTTTTTCACTGAGTGCTGGGCAAGAGGCAGCTCTGGCTGGAACATTTCTGGCTGTAATTGAATGTTTGTTGGAAGATGTGAGATTTGTACATGGACGAGTAAATTAGTGTCTAAGGTGAATTTTGTCATCTCTGAAATTGGAATGAAAAATAGCTTGTTTTTTTTCCAGTTGCTAATTCATGCTTTTCAGAGTGAAATATTGTGTACTATAAAACCTCGTTTTTTCACAAATTGCTGCTGCTTGCAGCAGGATATCGGAACAACCAGAGCAGTATTTCATTTTCTCCTGTCAAAACATAAATGAAGCCAATATTACAAATTAAAAAGTGTCCTTTCTGTGGCAATAGTCTTGTGCCAGTTAATACCAAAGAACATGTTGTCAGTGCCAAAATGCTCAATATGGGTCAGTGTTGGAATGATTTATTTTACTTTATTTGGAAATTTCATATAAAGAAATAAACCTTTTACCAAAACATTCAGTAACTGGGAGGAAATTGGCCTTTCTATTATCTTACAAACAGATTTTATTTTTTATTTAGTTGGCTGATTTTCTTTTGTTTCTGAAGACATTGTTGTGACTGACAAATTGCTAACTAGGTCTGTGGTGAACTTCAAAGTAAGGTTCATGTTTTGCTTGCAGGAGCATTTCAGCATGTTTCCATGGGGTAAAATTTATAAATTCATAATAGATTATAATGAGGATGCATTTGCACGGTACCATTCCCTGTTGAGTGGAGATAAATGAGCTAAATCTAACTAAACTGTTGAAGGTATCTAGAGTAGAGTAGTCCTGTGAGTGTGTTGCACTCAAACGTAGAGAATTAGCTCTTTTCATCAGTATTTGGGGAATAAAGTTGTGACTATAGTGGGGTCTGAAGGAGCCCACGCTGCCTCTACATGAACTACCCACAGACATAGTTCGGAGATAGCACGGCTGGAAGGACCATACAGGGACATCTCAGCTGGCTTCACATGTGCAATCTCGGGACAGAAAAGCAGGGGAATATGGTGCTGCATTCAGCAAAGTGGACTTGGCACACTTTGGTGTACTGTAAAATAATGCTTTCCTTTTTTAATGATTGGGAAATTAGCATCTGTTATTACTTAGGTGTATAATGCACTGGAATTAATATTCATTTTCTTATCCTATGCAATCTGAGAAATGTGCAGAGGTTAAACTGGTAGAATCCCAGGTTTGACCACTCCTGTCAGGCAGAAAGTGGTTATCTAGTAAAGAATATTTATTGATGTGCTGAACTTAAATATTTATGGTCAGAGTGGTAAAGTAGCTGTGAAATCAATTAATGCTTTATATTTCCTTGACCAGCCAAGAGAGACAGAAGGAGATGGATGTCAAAGGATTAGCGGGAAGAGATTCTGCCAGCTGCCTGTGGCGCAGTACTGAACCCCACCATCAGCATCCCTGCAGCAGCTAGAGCACTGATTTTGAATTTCAGAAGAATTTAAATTAGAAACTCTGTTTCCCTTCTTCTCCATCTAATAGCCTCAAAACGTTAAGTCCTAACCTTGGATTATGGGAAGCTAATAGGTATTGGAAAGGTTTGGAAAGTGTACATTTGACTGTTTCTTGTGCTGGTAATATTAATTTCTTTTAATAACCAAGTTTTAACTTTACCAGTAGACATAAGATATGTTCACAAAAGACTTTCTCTCTTGCCTCTGGGACATAATCTTTTCATCCCAGCTGGCTACCAGCTGCAAGCTGCAATGATCTAAACATTCCTACAAATTGCTGGTATTAATCTCTGTGTTCTGCTCTTACCTGTGCCTTCCTTGGAGGCAAAAAGGTAAAAAAAGAAAAAAAGCAATCAACATTCCTCTGCCAATTTGGCTTGATGAGAGAAATTCCTCCTGAGCTTTCAAGTCCGCAGCACCTGAAAAGGCAGAGCTCTTAAAATACAGTAATAGGTAGGGAAAATGGGACATTTGAAATGCAAAAGGAGATGAAAAAGGCAATCATTTAAATTAATGATGGAGAAGGAGGGGAAGGGAAGGGTTGGGTCCTATCAACTTTCCACTCCTCCCTGGCCAGTAGAAAGCAGAGATACTAGCTGGAGGAGGGTACAGGTCTTCGTTTCTAGGCACGTGAACTCCCTCACCGCTCTGTGGGTCTGCTCTGCACACTGCGGTGAGACAGGAGGTCATGTTAATATACCCCTACTTATTCTAAAAGATACCAAAATTTGTACATGCAGATAGGATTATTTTGGCAGCTGCTGCAAGGCAGCCAGTGAGGGCTTTGAGTGCAGCAGCTGGTGGGTAATACATCATGATTTCTGGATGAGGAGGAGGGAACTACTGAAAATACGACATTTAGAACTTGCTGACTTTGTACCAATGCATGTTTGACTGTATATTAAAAACTCATCTGCTTCCTCCCACATGTAATTCCTTCCTTGAAGTGAGCGTTCTTTCCTCTCGTTTACATTTTCCAATTAATGCTTTGAATAGCTCCCAATATTATGAGTATAACCGCCGGTTTCCGTGCATGACGCGCAGATTGGTGAATGAACGTGGCAGATTGCTTTTCTGTGTTTCACTTGTATCATATCCTTACCCGGATTAAGCTGGTGATTCAAATTGGGTGTATTTAATTAGGATTAAAGGAATAAAACTTCCGGTGTACAGCAGCAGACATCGACAGTACCACCTTTTCCTACGTTGCGGTAGGTTCAATGAAAAAAGTGTTTTCATTGCATTTGCAGTGGGGCTTTTCTGCAGTGGGACCCTTCCAGTCCCAGTGGAACTCGATGTCCGTATTTATTTCTTAAATCCCACTACTTTCATCATGCGACCGGTTCGAGCAAGGGAGGTGTGTGCCAGCTCGGAGGGGGCACTGATCTGTTCGTCAGATGCTTCTGCTGATGTTGACATGTGGCATCAAATAAATATTTTAGCCAATCACATAGGACAAAAATTTTAGTGACTCTGACCATATGTTAGGTTAAATGTGGGAGCTTTTTTCATGCTAATTCTGCCTCTCTTGATGATTCTGTGATATTCTCTCACAAAGGCACATTTAATTGGGGCAGATTATGCTTGCTGATGAGAATGCTATTTAGAGAACAACCCATTCGTGACTCACCTCTTGCTGGATAAACAAACAGCATCATTGAGTCCGTGCTTTGTTACATCTTTCATTTTATGACATTGCATACCGTATTTAAAAGATTTCCTCTCCTCAGTAGTCCCATCAAACTCTCTTACAATAGGAGGAGAAGCAGACTGCGGCCTCCTGGACAGACCTGGCTGCCAGGTTGAGAACCATGGCGGTGTAGCAGCATTTTCTTTCTAACTGCTATGGATCCATCTTTTTCTCATTTGCTAATTGAAATAAACTGTTCCTACCAAAACCACTTACATGAAGCGTACTTATTGTACAAAATGTTCTGCCCTTATAAATTTGCCCTTATAAATGTTTCTGACCTTCTGAAAAATACCCCTTTTTTTGGATAAAATACTCTTTTCCATAAAGCAAGGAGAGATTGTCGGAGAAGGGTTGAAGATGAAACATTTTATCGTTTTCTGTGTGTAAAGGCCAGTATTTTTTCTGGATAAAAATTTGAAAGTGTTTGGTCTTTCAAGAAGCAACATTGATTCCAGCGGACCACTGGGAACTTACCGGTGATAGAAATTACAGGGAGAGTAACCAAGTGTGTCAACCACTCTAATATGAAATGAATGTCCCAAATATATATTTTAAAGGCCATATTACTGCTAAAGATTGCCTTTATATAGGACCTTCTAGGTGAGAATCTTGTTACTACCTCTGGTTCTGTAATATGTTTCAAAGTGTGATTGATTTTGAAATCCTTTGCTTAGAAACATTGCAGTAATTTTTAATTCATGTGCTGCTGTTATCCCAGCGAAGAACGTATATTCACATAGAGACTCTAATTTTATTTAGTAGCCAGGCAGTCCTGCTTTATTGAACTGGTGACTCACTATTTTCCTGAGAAACTACAAAGCTTGCCAGTTCAACTTCTCTTTCAGACAACTAAAACATCTAGAATACGTGATGTGTACTCGTCTTAGCAATTTGTTTCACAAAGAATAAAAACACATGCAAACAGGAAAATAAATACCAGCCCATCTGGAGTAATGACTGCCACGGTTCTCTGCTTATTCTAGTGGAGCGGTGGCATTGGGGCTGGAGGCTCTGATACTGCCTTCCCCGATGCGGATGGACAGTGGCTGGGACGTCCTGCATCCCCTCACGGTTCACAATATCCCTTCACAGTTATTTAGAAGGAGATCTGAGAGAACATCTGCACCTCAAAACTCCTCTATAGCATGCCCAAATGCATCTCTTAAATGAATTAACACTGATCTCTGAAGAGGCCTCGCCTAAAGAAAGTGACGCACGAGGGGACCTGCGTGCTCTTGGCACTTGCAGCCTTTCGTTGTGTCAGAACTCAATTTGTGCTTCTGTGTGAGTCAGATGTGAACCCAGAGGATGCAAAATACTTGACGTTTCCATTAGGCTGAACAGCAGAAACCCCTTTCTTTTTTGCGTAGCTGGTATCTAGCTTCGTACTAAGAGTATATTAATCGTGCAACTTGGGAAAATGTAACTGAGCTTTTCAGGGTTTTGCTCTTTTCTTAAATTTTTATTCCTTTTACAGCAGAACAAAAATATAAATATTGAAAAGAAAGGCTTAATTATTGATAATCTGTAAGTTAATGGAGACTCATGATTTCAAGCTTTGACACAAATGGATGGATGACATTTTTGCCTTGTCTCCTACATCGTGCTGTTGTACTTCCTTCTTTGCCTTCAAACGCGCATCCCAAGGTCTCCTAAGAGCCGCATTTCCCAAGATATCGGAGTACCAAAAGACGCGGGCAGGTTCAGACTAACATTTGCAAAACAGTCCAGCTCCCAGTGAAACCAAAGATTAGCCAGAGTGAGGATTTCAGTGTTGTCTTTCTGGGCTTTTTCAAGGAAATATGTTCCACCTCTGCATGTTGCTATTTATCTAATATGTCACAAGACTGGGTGTTAGTTAACACAGAGGTTTTTTCTTTGGTTTTTTTGTGATTATACAGATTATTGCTTACCAGCCCTATGGGAAGTCTGTGGATTGGTGGGCGTACGGAGTGCTGCTCTATGAGATGTTAGCTGGCCAGGTAAGAGTTACCCTCCTGTGCTCGCTGTGACCTCCTCCTGCCTCTCCAAGCCGCTCTGTTTCAAGGCTCCCTAATGGATTAGATCCTTAGGGGACAAGCTTGGGGCCTTTCATACTGATATTATCTCCTTGTACTCTTGACTTATTCCAGTGAGAATGTATTTAGACTTTAAGCTCTTTATATTGCACCCACATAATCAAGCACTGTCTTTGAATATGGCTTCTTTGTGCTGTAATAGCTATCTTCAAAATTGAATGGGAGACCCTTCAGCAGGGAAATGCATGTCAAATGGAAGAAATATCATTTAGTAGTTTGAAACCACAGGGAGACATAATAAGAGCATGTATATGCTCTGCGTTGCAGTTATGTCACAAGAATACAGTTTTTGTATTGTATGACCTAGGGGTAAAGTATGGGTCTCACCACTTGAAATATGCTCAGCTACAGACCCCTTATTCTGCACAGTTAATGAGATGCTGCTCTCTGAGTCACTCAAGTAGAAAAGCAATGCTGTACTGCAGTAAATGGCAGATAACTACCAACTTTAAGGAATTCTATTAGTCTTGAGTTGGAAAAGATTTGTGCAATTGGCTTTCAATGAGCGTTAGCTAAAGGTATGCATTTCCTAAGCTTAAAACACATTTTTAACAAACACCTTTAATAGTTTCTCTACTAAATTCCAGTCGACATTTTAAAAGTTTTTAAAGTGTAGCAATTGCAGTTGTTAACATTTACAGTCTGCACTGCAAATATTAGGCATCTGAATGCTTTTGAGAAAATGAGATTTACCATTAGCTGAGCCTTCCACAGTGCCCGTATCCTGGGGACTCACCCACGGGCACTTTCCTCATCACCTACATTGAAAAATAAAATGCAGCCCTTTCTTGTAATATAGTCTCCCCTTCACAGAAGCAGAGTCTACAGCCATGTCTTACAAAACAAACTGGAGTTTAACTGGAATTAAGTGAGGAATGGATATACCTTAGCGCAACATAATTGAGAGTTACAGTCTCCAAACTTCACCCTTTAAAGTATTTTGGCTGCCTGGTGTACAGTAGCTTTAAAAGCTGATTAAAGATGATCGCGAAGGTAATCCTGCACACATTTCATTAACCTGGCTGCCATGCTGGTATGAACTTTCCTCCTCAATTTCTACCTGAGACTGATGAACGCTAAACTGCTGGGTCAGAAGATCCCAAGCTGCAGATGGCTAGAAGTTTGGTTTGTATTCCTGGGCAAGGACCACTGCTGTATACTCGTCTCTTTGGGCATCTGTGATTGACTGGAGGCAGGTTACTGGGCTGGATGCACCTTTGACCTGACCCAGTGTGGCCATAGTATTCTCATGCCATTTCATAAAAAGTGAAGAATTAAAAAAAAAACAAAAACCAAACCAATAAGTAACTTACCTGTGATTTATTTTCAACAGCCTCCATTTGATGGAGAAGATGAAGATGAACTTTTCCAGTCCATAATGGAACATAATGTTTCCTATCCAAAATCACTGTCCAAAGAAGCTGTCTCCATCTGCAAGGGGGTGAGATAGATGCTTCTTTATTATTAAGTTCCTTTTTGGCAATCTTTGTGAATAACTAAATTTGGCTGGCTTTGATACGGCACTGTAGTATTTTTAAGTGCAACTTCCGTCAGGCTGTGCTAAGCTGTATTGTCACGAAGTGCTCATCGCTTGGTGTCACTGATAAGTATTCAGCTCTTCCCGCTGTGCCTGCTGCTTTTATGGTAAGAACAAATGTCAGAATCGGGAGCTGCCAAATCCAAAGCAGAATTTATAAACAGGACGATGGTGTGAAGCGTCTCCACGCACCTTGCCTCTCAGCCCTTGGCAGCGCAACCCCGGTTTTGCAGGGTGAGGAGATATCTCAGCTTGGATGGATACCAGATACTCCAGCGAGTCCTCAGCACGGTATGCCTAGTGACAGCAGCAGAGCAAAAGAGTTAATAAGAATCATTTTTAAATGTAGGTAAAGATGAGCTTATGTGAAAATCTTCAGCGTAAATGCAAGGAAACTGTGGAGAAACCCTGACCCAGTTGTAACCTGTGTGGCCTAAAATTTATCTCAGATTCTAAGTTAATTTAATTTTTTTTTTTGAGGAAAAGAATAGATTTGACTTCAGGGGATTAGCTCAGGAAAAAAGAATTCATTTGACTTTCCCTTGACTCCATGTGATTCCCTAGAGTACTGTTAATCTGCGGCTTTTCCAAACCACCATCTATAAAGCGTTACTTTGATGCCTTCCTTACACTGATAAAATATCACTGCACTTAGTGTCAGTTAATTTTGTATTTACTTTCTTCCTTTCCTTTGCAACCATTTATGAAGTATTGTACATGAGCTGGATATTAATTCCTTAAAGAAAAATCATCAAGGAAAAGAAAAGCTGTTTAAAACAACAAGGTAAAAGGAAAGACCGCTCTAATTTTGGAGTCTATCCCGGTGTAGATGTGCTGGCCAACAAAAACAAAACATGATATATTTTTGTAAAGTACATGCAGATTGATGCCTTGTCGTGAAAATCATATATTTAGACAACACAGTTTTAACTTGATCTAATTACTGTGTTTTCAGCTCTCCTGCTTGCTGCTGTTCTGCTAGGTGCTTATGCAAAGGGAGGTCGGAAAGTTAAAATTGCATTGCACCACTAGGTTTAAGGTCAAGTCTCTGTGATAATAACACGTTCATCATCTGTATTAAACTAACAAATTAATTCCAAATTTCAGTGAGCATTATACCTGAGCTATGAAGTCAGTATGAGAAGGCTTCTGAACCTTGTAGTCAGCAGTAGCTCAGCAATCCTGGGACTGTGCTCCATCGGGCAAGGTGAACGTGCCCACTGTGCTCTTGAAATTGAACTGTCTGCTTGACATCTATTCCACTGATTCAGAGTTTGTTGGGTTTGGTACATGCAGTAACTTTGGAACAGAATTAAAACTGCTAGAATCATTATTCACATTTTCTTATATCACCTACTGTTAAAGCAAGGGGTTTAGAAAAGGTAACAAAAATGGGAAAGTTGCTGTTAAGCTTGAAGAAGGATGTGTTTCCTAGCCCAGCGCACAGCCGACTTCCCAGAGTCTGCTTAGAGTCGCTTTTATTTTAGCTTCAAAATTGGAATCTGATCAACTCAACATTTGGAGGGAGACTAAAGCGGTACAGCTGAGGTTTTAAAAAGGTGTGATGGGGTATCACTCCCAGCAGTATATTAATTATGTATAATCTGTAAAAGAGCTTTAAAAAGTCCCCACAATACTGGAACTGAGAGTTGAAGGCTACATTGCTCAATTCCTAACGTACATATCAATCAAAAAGATTTTGAGGAGCTTGTTAATTAGGGAGCGTATCACTGTTTCCAAGCATGCAGTGCTGGTGGGTTTGGGGTTTTTTCCCCCCCCCCAAGTCTGCTTAATCTATGCAGCTGGGTGTAGTATTGACCAAGGTGTCATTAAGGATGCAAGGGAGGAAACGCAGATTAGATATTGTCAGCTGGGCGCCAAGAAATTGTAGGCTCTGTAATGAGATGTCTTGAACAAGGCCAGAAGAATGAAAGGGGGGGGGTGGGAGGTGCTTCATACAGCTTTAGTATATTGGAATTTATTAAGTTTAGTTGATTGTTTAGGTAGGGCAGAAGCTCTTCTGGAGATTTATAAGACTGAACTGAAAGACCAAAGGGGAAATTCAGGAGTGAGCTGTGCACTAATAGGATGGCAGTGTGCCCCGGGCACCGCCTGCCCACCCACACCTCCAGCGGCAACCTCTGCCGAACGGGAGAAAGTTCTCAAGTGCAGCCCTTAATTTTGCTGCTGACGTGCTGTCTCCAGTGATCAAACAAGAAAAAACTAATCCTCAAAAAATGAATTTTAGCTCTTCAAAACAATTTTATGAGCAACTTGCATCTTCAGGAGAGGAGCAAGAGCATCACAATCTGGGGGAAGTCTGTCTCACTTTCATTCCAGCGTTAAATTTAACCATTTGGTGTTTTCTTCCTAATAGCTAATGACTAAACATCCTGCAAAACGCCTTGGCTGTGGCCTTGAAGGTGAAAGAGACATCAGGGAACATGCTTTCTTCAGGAGAATTGACTGGGAAAAACTGGAAAACAGAGAGATTCAGCCACCTTTCAAACCTAAAGTGGTGAGTGAGATGCCAAGTATTTCCCTCGCTAAATGTGTCTGCAGTCATGCTTTCCCATGGGGTGACATTAATGCTGGCTTGATGGTGCTGCAAATCTGAGACACTTCTAAAATAAGGCAATTTGACTATGGCAGACCGGTCTGTAAATCTGCTAATGTTTTGGCACCTGGTAGCATAACCCAGTGTACTTTGTTCCTGGTGAAAAAGTCTCTCGGTGGTTTGAGTCCTGACCCGGACGGTCACGCGCTGCGTGAGAAATTGAAAATAGGGAAAATTGGCATATTCACATCAGCCACTTGAGATGTGTAATAAATGCGGTTCCCGACTGTCTCTGAACATCTAAAGTCAGTGATGAAAGGTATCTGAATTACTGGGGTGAATTTCCTCCACGGTAGGCTACACAGCACGAGGGGTTTGTATTCCCCGTCCTGGAGTGACAGAACCCACATCTGCTGAGTTGGCAAGAATAATCCCTGGTTTATTTTTAATGTTTATTGCTAGTTTACACACATGTATCTGTAGGAATATTTTGGAAATCCAAACAAGTGAAAGATGTCCTTACTGTGAGTACTGTTTGCATAACACAATTTGAAGAGCTGTATTTGTTGATACAGAATTTCCTTCAGCTTGTGCTGTGCTTTATTGACAAAGAAAAGTATTTTCACACAAGAATACAAGCTTTCAGGAACAGCTGTAAACTTTTATGTCTTAACATTGAATCTTTCTTCTGTAACGCTTTTTTTTGTTTCAACTGAGATGCGTAACGGCTGTAGCACTGCAGGTATAGGATCATTGGTCTGTACGCTGATTTATTTACCGATACAGACACGTGAGTGTGGTATCACAAACTAATGAACAGAGGGAGGCCGCTACCCAGTGGCAGAATATATTCCTCTCTTTTTGCTTACGAATGACTTTTTGGCATCACCAGGAGGAGAGTTGCATGCCGAGAAGAGTGTTTTGTGCTAGGGGAAATACCCTTTTCATATGGTGTGGATTTTGCACGCAGGGAAGGGTGTAAATAAGTAAAGAACACGCGTGGTGCTGCCAGCCCTGCCCGGCTGGTCCCCAGAGCTCTCTATCTGAAGGGGAGCTGCACTTCTTTAAAGCGTATTTAATGGAAGATTTTCATTACATGCTTCTTGAGTCAAATTTAAAGGTGATCGTAAAGCAAAGCTACCTTCACATCTGTAATTTTTATTAGCTCAGGAACTGAGTGCTTAGCCTCTCCTTGAAGTTAAAAGTACCACCAGCGTGAAGGTACTAAAAGCTTGAAGTATGGTCTGGCTCCACCATAGCACGTTTCGTGGCAGATCCTGGCTCCTGTTTAGAGCAGCTGTGCTCTATCTCCGTGGTTATCATGACCTGTTTTGTTTATACAGGCTGCTATTAAAATACACCAAGGTGTATTCACATGGAGCCTAACTTTCCCAGACAAAAATAATTTAAAATCCGAGTCTGATATTTACATACCCTATGTATAACTCATTTGTTGTGATTGCTCGTTCTTTTTATATTGATTCTAGAAAGCAAAAAACACACGACCCTTAATCTGTTTGAAGATACGGATGTATTTATCGGCTTTGTTTGGGGTGGGTTTTTTTCAGAAAACCTTTGTAGGTACATCTTCTCTAGGGAGCGTGTTGCTGCAGGAATAATCCTGCTGCTTTTGCACACAGGCATGGTTCTCACTCGAACACGGAGCTGCAGATTTTGGGTCAGCAGTTGGTCGGTTTAAATAATGTGTTCCCTTCCAGGTTGACATTTCACAGGCGATAGGCATAGACTGATTATTTGGCAAGAAGGACATTTGACTTGTATTTGTAAGCTTAGGAGTTCTAGGAGTCCTGTATTTTCAGTTCTGCTTTAATACTGCATTAACGCTCACAATAGCAATGCTACTCTTTAATGTGAAGACAAATATGTAATTGAAGATGGAAATTTATTGATAAATTATTATATTCACACCCAAAAAATACCCAAATTTCACATAAGTTATTTCTTAGCCTCTACTAGTATAAGCAATAGTGAGAGACCTAACGGAGTCAGGGACTTTGGTTTCAAAATACAGTTTGTTTGAATACCTTCCACTTGCTGGAAGAAGAAGAAAAAAAGAAAAATAAAAGAAAAAAGAGTATAATTTTGTGGAACGATGAGGCATATCTGTAGAACATCTTTTTAGCAAAAAGTCTTCCCTCTATAAATAGCGCTTTTGTTGCTGCTCTGAGTTGACTGTACTGCCTCTAAATAAATTTGACTGTTAATTTTGGGATACATCAACTTTCATTGCAATGACGCAGAGTTTTCCCCTTGTCAAAGTTCAGCTCTGTCCATTCTTGTTCTCCAGAGATTCTGTACCAAAATGCATTGGCTTCAGTGGGCACCAGGGTATTCGGTGAGTGCAGAACCCCGGGTGAAAAAAGCAGACTACCGTTAGCCTTTAACCCGTTGAAGTGTCCCTCTGCTTGTGTTCCTCCAAGACTGAACAAGTGTCCAGTACCTGAGCATGCGGTTTTTGTCTGAAATATAAACCAACTTGTGCCCGAGGCAGCAGCAGTTCTTTGCAGCTCAGATCGGATGGCGTGTCCCAGTCCAGGATGTGCCAGTGATTTGCAAGAAGATCGGAAACTCTGACTGAGCTGTTTTCAAAATAGCCAAACACCTCACCCTCAAATTCCCTTAACGGGCCCCTCTTCAGTTGGTTTCTCCTATAAATGCGCAGCTTTATTCATGTTGCATTAGTTCAGAAAAGCCAATGTTTAACATTGGTCTATTGTATGAGCCATATTCTACCCTCTCCAAGTCATCCTCTAAGTCTGAAGAGAACAGTGTAATGTTATCCTTTAAATCCACGTGTAGATATATTGTAGGGATGGATAGAGAGGAAGGGGTCAGGGACAATGGGAAGAAACATCCAGTGCCTTTACCGTACAACCACGCTTTGTTCGAAGATCTATTACAGTAGACAGTTTTGAGATAAGCAGATTTACCAGTTTCCTTTAGATCTCTCCACAATATTCAATACCTAGTTTTCCTCAAATACGCATTTTTTCTTGCACCCAAGCTAATTTTGTTCTGATCCCACCTTCATCCTTTTTAACTTGCCTCTAATCATACTTCCCTGCCTTTCAAGTGCTTTCTGCATTACTCAAAACTATCCTTTTCGCAAACCTGATTTCTTTTGTTCTCTGTTCTGAATGAGTTGTGTTCAGCGTGTAGCTATATATAACCCCCCCTCTCGGCTGGGCTTCGCGTGGCGACGTGTCTCTTCTCTTAGACAAAAAAAGGAGGAAACCTGTGATAGCACGTTTTGTAACGGGGACCTGTTCCCAGGATGCGCTCCCTGCCCCAGCTCCCTCCTCCAGTCCCCGGGACTGAAGCTCTGCTGTCGTTTATGAATTTACAAGAGTTTGTAGGCTGTACGATGAAGAATCAAAGCATATAAATGAATTACGTCAAGCTTTCTGCAGATCGTGAAGGAAACAGAGGCTAACAGGAAAATTTAATTTTGCATCGTAAAGGTTTTAAGAATGAAATGACTTGACAGATAAAGTATCTCTTACCAATACATGTCCGTAAAAATATTTTCTTTCTCCTTTTTTATCCCAGCGATTCTGAATATTTAAGCCTCTCTACCTTGTCACCTCATGCTGATGGATGGCAACTTTTCTGACTCTGTTTTTCATCAGAATTCATCTATTAAAACTTCTCTGTTTGCCTGGGATTTTTTGTTAAAATATCTGAAAAGAAAATTTTCTCTTAACTACTCATAAGAAATGAGGGAAAGTCTTGCATGTATCCTGAAAAATCTGCAAAAAGCTGGAACTGCCAATGTATTGCTGATTTTTTCAGCCTTTTTTCTGTTTGTTTTTTTCTTGCAGTGTGGCAAAGGTGCCGAAAACTTCGATAAATTCTTTACACGAGGACAGCCGGTGTTAACACCTCCGGATCAGCTGGTCATTGCTAACATAGACCAAACAGATTTTGAAGGGTTCTCTTATGTCAACCCCCAGTTTGTACACCCCCTTTTACAAAACGTAGCATGAAACGGCAGAACAGGAACAAATCCCGCAGCGGGGAACGGTCCTCAACCCTACAATTTTTAGGCTTTTGCCTTGTTGATTCCATTTGGGCCTGGAAATTGTAGGGTTAGAAAGTGTAAGATGGGAGAAAGGCCACTTATTCAGGATTTTGGCTTTGCAACAGCAATGTTCTCTTAATGGGAGATAAATTAGTATACGGTGCCCACTTATTCTTCTAGAAGTCACCACTGACTCGTCTAAACTTACCCATTTTTTGGTACGTTATCTATTTTTGTAACTTCCCACTGTCCTTTTGCTCCCTTTTCCACTCTGATGTGTTAGAAATAATCTAACACATGGTCTGAAAAAAAAAACCACACCTCGAATATTTAGTCCTTCGGTGCGGATGCTGGGAGATAGGAGCCCTCGGCCCCGAGGGACCACTCCTCCCCGCTCTTCCCGGTGACTTCGGGGAGATCGGCAGCACAAGAGACTGAAACGACAGCGGCACCGGGGAGGAGAGGCGTTGCAAAAAAAATGTTGAAAGCAGTTGTTTCGAAAATACGACAGAAACAAGTTGGGAGTGGGTGGGAGGGGGGATAAAATCAAATTAGACCCTGAGGCTTCGTGAACCGATCCTGTAAGCAACACCAAGTTTAAACACACTTCGGCGGTGGCCAGATCTCTAGGATCTTTGCTAAGTAGCATGTGATAAACTCAAGGGTGAAATTTTGTCTTTAATAATAATAATAATAGTAATAATTTTAATAATATTTTTGTGAATTTTAATCTCCATGAGATTATTCTGTGATCCAAGGTGCCATTGTTTGTTCAGTTAATTTAATTTACACCACTCCTCAAGTTTACTGTTAACCAGTTCTAATACCAGTAGTTTACTATGAAATTTGTTAACCTGGAATGTAAAACAAAACTGTAATCCCTTAAATCTTATTTACATGTGTTTGTTTATAGTCTGCAGTATAGGGCAGTACATCGAAGAAAGCATTATGTATACTAAATTAACAAAAAATGCAGCCCCAAGTGACTTCCTGATTTCTCCAGAATAACTCATGAAAATCAAGTGAGATTTAGTCTTAAAATAATCAGGTTTAATTCAGAAAACTTGGGGCTGTAGAATAATCAAGCCTGAAAGAAGCAGCACCTAAAACTTGTTTTATTGATAGAATGGAATTTAATACATTTTACATGTGCTTCATGCAATGAATTTTGCATGTTTAGTAATAACTCTTAATAATAAGGGTTAATAATAAGCAGATCTATATTATTGACATAATCGTATCAAGCATAAAGAGTATTATAAAAATTTTATAAAACAAATTGTGCTTTATTGTGAAAGTTCTTGTTCTGAATGACATCATTTAGATTTAGCTAAATGTTTTATTGCTATTGTTTTGGTTTTTACTTTAGGTTTTGGATATTGTTAATAGCTTAGGGTATAATCTCTTTTTTTAAAAGTAGATCTACTTTTAAACAATAATTGCTACCTGCAGGTTTTATACGAGGTTCAATTAGGCTTTCATTTCACATCTGCTTATTACTTACAGAGAAGGAAATAGACTTTATTTGCAATGATGAACACTGTAATTAATGCAGTCGTCTCCTCTCCTATCACTTAGATAAAAAATTTTGATATTTCCTCTTACGACTTACCAGAAGATATTAATTCAAATATCAGTAAATATTTTTTGTGCATATTTTGGTTTTGTTCCAGCATGTAAACCTGTAGTCAGTGCATTTTCCTTTTTTTTTTTCCCTTCTGCCTTGTTAATGTTAGCAGCCATAGGCACTTTTTCTGTCAGATGTGCATGACGATGCCAGAAGCATGATGTCTCTGTTGCTGCATGCAGACTGATTACAATTTTTCCAGCATGTAAACATATTCAAAAAGTAAGATATTTGCCATAAAAGACTTAAATTTATACTAGAATATGTAACTGGGTGGGGGGGGTGGGAGGGGAATCTACTTTCTAATCATCTTTTATGACAATAAAACATGGAACCTGTGCCAAAGATTCTGTTAGAAAGATCCAGCCCTGCAAGTTGGTAGCCAAGCGGATGGGTTTGACTTACGGGGGTGACCCGTGGTGGAGTGGGACAGTTTTTGAGTGAAACACGGTTGGATGCGAACGGCAACTGTGTCGTGCTTCTGCACCCAGGGTGCCCCCAGAAGCCGTATTTTTGGTGCCTGGGACACGCGATTTGCAACACTCCAGAGGTTTGACTTTCGCCCGGTCGTAGTCCTTTTGCAGCCCCAGCTCTCAGCAAGGAGCATCTCCCCGGGTAAGAGCGAGCAGGCTTTAATGAGCGAACCGAAGCGTTCTGAGGCATGGGAAAGCACACCGCTAACGAGGGGCATTGACCAACTAACAAGAACTAGGTTGTTGCCTAAATAAACAGAACTCAAAATTTTTAAAACGTTTTAGGAGTAAAAATTTTAAACCCTTCTGTGTCAAATATGTTATCAGCCAAGTCTGGGAGTTCGTTTTCTTGTTTTTATATTATATACTTCAAAAATCATGGTGTTCTCCATAAAGCATGTGGACTAGCGCAGCATTCATGACTATTTATGTTTTTCTGAATATTATTAGCCCGCCATAGTTTAGGAAAATCTGGGTATCATGCTGTAGAAGATAATAGATTCCGCAGACTACTGAGGCTCAGATTTTGAATAAATAAGGGGCTTTCAAGTAAGTAAATCTGCTGAGAGGCAGCATTACGTGTGTTTTAAGAATGTGAAGTAAAAAAGAGAGTTTTGAAAAAGGAAAATGCAGGGAGAAACACCAGCGCACAGAGGCAGAACTAAACCGAGCCAGGAGGAGGCAGGAGATCCCACGGGTGGACGTTCCCAAACGGCGCTGGTTTTCCTGATGAAATAGGAATTGTGCAGGGAGGTCTCGTTGCAGGCCGTTGTTGCTGGCACAGCTGCGAGGGTTGGTACTGTTCACACCAGAACACGGCATTAAGGAGCTGGTCCAACATCTGGACAGAGCTGCTCATTTTCTGGCTACTTCCCATAACCAGTTTCTCAGGCACTTGCAATTGCTCCCCAGTTTTTCTGATGTAGAAGCAGAAATTCCTCTTTAACGTTGTTACCTCAAGTCCCTGGGCTTGCGACATCTCGTGTCGTCTTCTGTAGGTGTCTGTAACGCTTACGAAAAGGTACTGTGAACTCATGGATCCTGCAGGAACAAGACAGGGTTGTATAAAGCGGGGATTGAATATTCATGTTACTCCTCGCTGCTCTGCCTAACGCACTCGCACGTGAACGCTCACGCTTGGACCAGCCCTTTAATGAGAACTCCAGGTGGCTTGCTTATCATCCAGAAATTTATAATGGCAAGTAAAACCTTAAGTATCCAGCAAGCATTTTCATATCGTTTTAAATACAGATGTTATTTATATAATATTTTTCACAAGATTTGGTTTTCTAGAGAACATGTATCAACAGGGGGAGAGGCATTAGAACTGCTTTTCTTTCACTTGTGTTCAATAGCAACCGTAATCTGAACACCCACATCATCACAAAGATTTCTAAAAGTCCAACTGAAAATTATAATGCACTGAACCTGGGGTGGAAGTTTTGGGAGCCGTGTTTCCATCCCACGTGCGCTCGAGTCCTGAGGGGCTCCGGAGCAGCCCCGTTCCTGCCGGGGGAGGCACAGGTCTGCCATGTAAAACTTCCAAGTTGTTTTCAGGGATTAAATGGGACTTAACTGACTCCTAGGCAAACTTCTTCATTATTTGGGTACCTGGGTGTTTCTATGCACCTTCGAGTCACCTCAGCAGGGTGGTGGGTTTCCACGACAGCAACTTCACCCGCCGGCCAGTCTCGGTGCTCTTAGCAAGGATTGCACATACATGAGAAGGAGAGAGCACATACCCATAATAAAATACTCCCCCTTAATCCAATTTAGAGGCGAAATGCAATTTAGCTTTCTGATCCTTCATTCTTTCCAGAAATACAATTGAATTTCCTTCTACAAACTGAAGAAAGTTCCTCTGGAAATCAGCTGTTTAGTTTAAAAGAAACTCATCGTATCTAAACGCTGTTGGCCTTTGAAATCCATCCTGTCTTTTGGGGTGAATTCCATTGAATAATGCTGGGCTCTTGTAAAATTAATGAGGTCAAGTGAGAGAGGAACTTGTCTTCTAGCCGGAAAGATGACGTGTCCAAGGGCCGGGATTGAGTGGTGCCACTTGCAAAGTCTCTTTTCTCATTCAGTGCATCCGGATGCAATCCCAGATAAATGCCGTAGGAGACGCGTGCAGTTAGCAGAGGGGGAAGATCCTCCTTATTAAGCAAAACACATCATTGGAAATAATAATAATCCAATAATAAAGCTTTGATATGAGTAGAAAGCATATTTACAGTATTGAGTTTACAGGGGGCTTTCTGACCTGCCATGAAACTTCTGGAAACTTTTAATGTGATTTTCAGTTCTTTCAGTCATTACCGTAAGTTATTGTACACAGGTTTTGTCTCTTTGCAAACATGAGTGTCGGCTCTAGGCGATGTGTTACCTCTGTGTGCTCTTCGGTAGGTAGGCACCGAGCTGCGAAGTAGTAAAAAAGTAGACAAGCTAAAGCACTTTTTTTCCTCGGCTCCACACTCTTAGATGGGATCTGACATAGTTCAGTTGAAGAATTAAGTGAGAATTGACTCCATAAACATGTATGATTTCATACCAACCAGTAACTGTGCCAATAACGATTGGGAATTAAATAGCCTTATAATGAATGACCATCATGCACTACAGCCCTCCTGTTCCTAGGAAAACCGAGAGAGGGCAAGTTACTAACCCCTCTGCCTCAGTTACCTCATCTGTAAAATGGGGACGATAATACTGACTTACCTCACAGGGAGGTGTGAGGACTTCTTAGTTAATGTTTCTAATACACTTTTAACCTGAAAAGATTTGTGTAAGTAGTATTATAATTTTTAATATTAAATCAGCTTATTCGACTCACATGGTATTGCGGGATATACCATGCTATTTCTACTTTTTTATAGAACTTTAGTAATTCTGCTGAAACCGTTTAAAGAAAAATAAAATCAGATCTGATATGTTTCTTACAGAATCTGGAGTCCAGCTTTTGTTAACTGGAGTCAGGGTGCGGTGGGGAGCGGTGCTTGCTGATTGTGTAGGTCAGCTGCACTTGCCTCTTTTCCAATTGCTGAGATTTCTACGTGCAATTTAAAAATTCCATGTAGATGGAAGTCTTAGCAGAACTGAGTATTGTAGGGTGGGGTTCCCTATGGGTAAATAAAGTCAGCACAGCTGTTTTCTAGCAATGTTTATACTGACTCCTATTGAAGGAGAAGCGATATTCTTTATGCAGCTGGTCCATCCATGACAGGTTTATTCCATTGATATTTTAATGTATTCCTGTGTCGTGTATCTTCATGCTTTGCTTTTCCTCGTGTGAACACCATAGTTCAAACTTAAAAGAAAACTGCCCTAGAAGCTATGATTTTTCTTCCACTGATGTCGGTTGACCGGGGGAAAAAAAAAATCAGCAGTCTGTTAATAATTTTAAACAGTGACGTGCAGGAAGAGTAGCAAGAGCACTGGTAACCGGCCCCGGCCTGCTTCCCTTGAAGCTCATTTCTCACTACAGGATACACTGGAAAGTCTACAGCTGATGTTACGTTAGTTTTATAATCGTAAGTTGGTGACAGGAAGATTTTAATAGAAAGGAAAATTACGTTTCTGATTTTTATAAACCTTTTCCTAAGAACTGTTTGAATTGTATTTATTTTCCTTCTGTTTGAACCCTGAGAGGCAGTACTGCCGATGGCTCCGTCCTTCCAGAGGCTCGTGTGCTCCTGTCCTGGCCTTCCAAGGCATCCAGTGGAACCGCGACACGCTCAGAGCTCGCTGTGTGCTTAGTGCTTTATTGGAGCCAAGACTGCAGTATCCAGCGTCTGGCAGCACTAAGCCTATAAGCCCCAATTCTGCAAAAATATTAAGTACGTGGTTGCGCCCGTCGCTGCTCGGCAGAGCGTGGACATTTGGCCTTACCTTGGAGCAGTGCAGCTTCACGTCCCGTAGAAGTCCGTGGAGCTTGCACGCTCGGATGCCTTGCTGACTTGGGGCAGAAAAAAATGTTCTTGCAGTGATAATACAAATTTAATCTGCGGCTTGTTCCCCACAAAGCCTTTCATTTATTCTCTCATGTCTATTAAAACGAATGTAAGAAAAATAATTTCAACGAAATGAAGCTCATTGCCTCTTTTAAAAACGTGCATTTCCCAACACATGTATGATTTTGCACGACAATACAGAGCACACCTGAAACTTCTAAAACGATTGCATGTTATTTTAATGTTATCTTTTTTTAAACAAGGAGTAATCCCGCCTTGAACACATTCATGGTTTTAATATTATTTTAAGACCCAAATTTTGTATTTATAAAGAGGAGAACATTACTTATTTTCTTATCATTTATCTGCAAGATGCTACCAGAAAATTTGGAGAGGCCATTCATTTTTTAAAAAATTTAAAAAAAAAAATCATTGGAAGTATAGTGGGCAAGACCGATGTATAAATTGCAGCATCTTTTTTTTTCTTAATTCTCAGTATCTTCAATCTGTTTGCATGAAATGCTTTTGTTAAATATTAATTGTAGTTTCAAAGCAAGTGTGTATGAATAAAAATACTGATCGTTACTTTTGTGAGAGTTTGGTCTGCCTTCATGAAATTTCGTTTCAAAATTGACTCAGCGAAGCCCGGTGGCTGCAGGGATTACGGCGTGATCAGCCGCAGAGCTCGCCCAGATCCAGACCTTGATTCTCTGTTCACACGCAGAATTTTAACCTGGGTCCTTTTTTAATTCCTGTTAATAAATCAAGAGAAAAAGAGACTTAAGTGGGGAAAAGATATGTCTGTAAGAGGATTTCAGCATGCTGAGAGGTAAGCGGGCGGCTCTTTGAGCCAGCAGGTCCCTGGCTAACCTGCTCGCTGGGCTGAGCATCTCTGAGCCGCTTCGGGTGTGGATGCCGCAGGGAAAACGGCCTCGGGAGTGAAGCGAGGTCTCGGGTCGGAGGGTCTAATTCAAAGCTTGATGTGCGACTTGCTGGTGGAGGGATGTGCCCTCCTTCTTAGCAGTTAGACCCCAAGAAAACTCAAACTTCACTTTCTCACATCCGTGTGTGCGTGGGCCCCGGGTGGTTCATTCCACCCTCTGCCGCTTCTTCCTGGGAAGAGGGTTTGTTTCGTGGTGATTAGTGACAATCAGGGGCCCACCTTTGCCATGAAAAACTCATTTTGGCACTCCTGGAGGAGAGGACACGACCTCGCAGTCCCACCAGCCGTACTCACCCCGAGTCCAGGCACTTGCCTCATTTAGGCTGACGTTTTATTTTCAAAATTTGAAAGCAATGTACAAATATTGTGACAACTTGACAGACAACTTCTTTTTCTGCCTGCTCTCAAATGTATTGAATCTCATGCTAATTCAATAACTGGGTTAGTTTAATTTGCAGAAAAGTCTGGCTGAGTTTGCCCAAAGGAATGGTTGAAATTCTTTTTTTTTTTTCATAGCGACAGCGTTTCCAGGCTGCTACAGGCTGCTCAGCCTTCGTTTAATGTGCACAGCTTCTCCTGAAGCCCATGGACTCGTCTCTTCTCAGGCCTTGAGAGCTTTCTGCAGAGGTGAAGAGGGAGTCAGTGGGGACGTCCTTGCCCTGAGCCAGTGCACGTGCAGAGTCGGTGCATCCAGGGCAAGAGGAAAGGGGTCCTCGGAGCTCAGTACTGCCAGACCTGCATCTCCCACCACCTTGGCTCTTTAGACAGGGGCTGGGTGGGATTTCATTCCCAGCAGTGGCCTTCAGGGTGGACTCCGGAGTCGGCCCTGCTGTGCGGGGAGCACTCGGCTCCCCAGAAGTACGACACTGGGATGTTTGGACCTGTCAAGGCTCCTAATGCTCCAAATGATCATTATTGACCACTGTGCACAACACGGCATTTAAACCTCTCAGAAATATTGTCCCAAATGTAAACAAGCTGTTTGCAGTCTCAATACCAGGCTATTGAGGGAAAAAACCAAACCCCTGTGTAGCTCCTCTCTGCTCCCCTTGCCAGCGAAGCGGGCGCACGCGCGTTGCCCTCTCCAGCTATGGCTTAACCAAGCCCCCGGCGGTACGGCAGCCATTCACGCGGTCGTTGGCTTTTCGGGTGAGACAGAGCTCCTTAGACAAGAGTCTCTAAACACCCTCCAGGCTTGTCCCTGGGGAAAGGCAAGTCTGGCGGAGGCATGCGTGGGTGGAAAATTACTCCAGCCTGACACGAGTATCGGTAGCAGGCATCTGAGCTGATGCTTTCGGAGCAAACTGGCTGCAGGTGGTCCTGCTCCTTTGCTGCCCTGGCCGGGGGTGGAGATGGACTCCTGGGTGGAAGGGAGGGAAGTTTGTACAACCTATGCATTTTTGTTTGACTTTTTCTAAGCAGGCAAGATTAGGCTGGTGGTCACTGGGAAAATTAAGAGTTAAAGGTTTCTGCAGGAGAGGCTGAATCTCTCAGTGCCGGCTGCATCCTGTACACGAGAGCATCTCCGTCGGGAATGCTTCCAGCACCCAGCGCTTAATAAATCACAGCAATTACTCGTGGCCGCCACTCGCAGCTGAAGGCACGTCTTCCCTCTCCCAGCCCCAACTTCTCTTTAGAGATTTGGGTATTTGACTTAGAAATCTCAGAATACTTTTACAGACCTGGTACGTGAGTCGCAAATATAACCATCTCCTCTGAGAGCTGCTAGGGTAGCTAAAACGGTGACTGCATTAATTACCACAAGGTAATTGTAATCCCACCTGCTTTGGCAAAGGCAACCCTCAGTGCTTGGCTGAAAAAAACCCCAAGTAAGCCCTGGGGAGCCATGGTAAAGCAAAGACAAATCAATGAGGGGCCCAAATCACGAAAGCTCGTGCCACATGTGGATGGGCTGTCCTCAAAGGGATGTTTTCCCCAACTGCATCAGTCACTTGTTACCTTCCCAAAGAGCTGCTAAACCCAAAGAAAGGGGGATCTGTCTGGGGGAACAGTCGGTGGCAAGCCTGGACCTGCCAAGTTACCTGCAGGGGTTTCTTTTTTGCTATTTTTCCTGCTTTTCCCAAAGGAGGAGCGTGAAATAAGGGAGATCTCATGGGAAATGAGTCAATGCTGTCTCCTTCTCAGGGGACTTGCTGCACTTGCTGCCAGGGTGACAGTGTCAGACACCAGCTGCCACTTCCAGTGTTCATTACTGGTCCCTGAGTCAGCGCCCGACATCCCACCTCGGGAGATGTTGTTGCACAATCTGATGAAGGGGGGGGGAAATTCCAAAACCAATTTAAAGCGCAATACCTGAGTGAGAAAAAAACCCAACCGCGCAATGGAAGTTTGCTTAGAAGTGTTTTAAATCTTATTCTCACCCAACAAGGCTGGCAAAATCACTCATCTCTTTCTCTGCCACAGCAGAGCCTGTGATTCACATGCTGGGAATGAATTTCCCTTTCCTCGGAGGGCTCAGACCCCTCGCCATCAGCTGGGAGCAAAAGAAATTCAGCTGCCCCCCAAAGGCAATGGCAGCGTGGCCGTTTGCTGGGCTGGCGGAGGGGTTTTTAATGTCGTGTCAAGTATTTGGCCCGTGTGGCTGGATGTTGCGGTAGATGCGATGGGGGGGCCTGACTCCGCCTCTCAGGAGCACGGGATGCCCGCGCTGTAATTCCTGGTGAGTATTTGGGTTACTGCAAATTTCCCGTTAAAACTATTTTTGAAAGGAGCTGGGTTTTGGAAGGCTGTGTACACATACTGACCTTTCCTGCATTAGTTTAATGAAAACTAGTTCACCACTGCTGCCCCACAGTGAGGCAGAGCCAGAGCTGCGCAGAGGGGTTTGCAATGCCCGGAGGAGCTTACTATGCTCCTCGTTTCTACAAGACCGGTGGCTTTGTCCTCACTCATGTTAGCTTTTTCCCACCCCTGCCATCCCGCTCGTACGAGCTCCAGGTGCACGTGGGTGTTACAAAGCTGCCCCCAGACCCTGGTGAGGGGGGATGCTTGGGACGCTCAGATGGTTGTAGCAGCATTTCAGCTGCTGGGTTTGCCCAGCAAAGTCTGGTTTTCACAGACTGGCCTTTTAGTAAACCCGCTCTTATTCCTTACTTGCCACTCGCGTGCGGCCCCAGGAAGCACAGGTACCTGGGCAGCCTGGACACAGACCAGTTGTTTCTCAGGTTACAAACCAATGTGTGGTCCACATCCGTGTTATTCTTCTTTCAGCCTTGGGGACTTGATCCATCCCCCCTTATCTCGCTCCTCTATTCAGAGCACTTAATAAAACTCAGTGCCCATAATAGGGAGGCTTCCCAAATCCATATAAAACACTCTGCAACAACCCATTGTTGGATTAAACAACTTCATTAAAGCTTCAACATTTTCACTGACACCTCCAGAAACACTCTTCTTTTAGCAGGATTCATTTGCTTCTCCTACAAGTGTAACCATGTCTGAGACACTGATTAGGTGTGATTTCAGGAAAAATCCGTCAGAAATTGTTGTAAAAACAACCAGCAATGAGTGCAAGGGCAGAAGGAGGGAAAGAGCGCAGGCCAGGGATGAGAGCATCCCAAAACTCGTTGGATCAGTTCCTGGTCCTTTTGGGATAAGTCATTTAGCATTCTTGTGCCTGATTGACCCTAACATCATTAAAAGATTGGTAATGAATTTCAGTGCTATATAAATCACACGGAAAACTATTACCCTTAATACAAGCGTTATGAGGCTTCAATAATTAATGTCATCTAAACTGCTTTCCAAAACATGACCTTTTAAATCTGATTGCTGTGGCCAGACCCATCCCTCATCCTGCAAGCAGCCTGTTTTCCAGCCAGCCTGGATGGCTCCGATGGGGCTGTGTTGGGGAACTTGGACGGGTCCCAGCCCCGGAGACCAGACACGAAAGGGGGTGTATTGCTGGTACCTCCGCTCCTTTTGCAGAGGGTTAACAGAAAACGCCAATAGTGAGAGCAAACTTGCTGCCAGCATCTCTTCTAGCTTTTTTCATTGAAGGGCACTGCCCACTCACACGGTGAAGCGGTGGGACGTGAGCGCTTCATGCCCTTTCAAACCTCCTTCCCTCCGGTGTGGGGGACACACGAGCCGTGCAGGGGCAGCGGTGCCTGCTGGCCCGGGCCACCGCGGGGGCTAAAGGATGCAACTGGCCGAGCTGCCGGAGCAAAACTCCTGAACTGGCACATCCTCGGCTTTTATTAGCTCAATTTAGACCCACATGATTACAGAGGGTGTTTTATTTTAAATAAAGTATATAGCTTCCGTTCACACGTGCACCTCTGTTATTCCGTGAGTCAGAGCCTCCCAGGGAGGCTGGCTGCAAAAGGCTCTGCGCTTTTTTTTTAAGCTTTCGCACAGCATGTGGGTGCAGAGATAAAAATAATGTTGCACCTCTCTGCGCTTCCTCCCGAGCAGCGGCTCCAGGCAGAGGGATGTGCAGGAGAAACAGCAAACGGAGCTTCAGCTCCAACAGCCCACAGGAGTTAATTCCTCTAATTTAGTCATGGCGCAAGCAGGATGTGAAAACCCTCCCTGGAGAGGGGAGAGCGGCTGGTGTTCTTTGGTGCCATGAGTTTTTCCTACTTTCAGTGTTTGAAAGCTAAAAAGATAATAATGTTGCTGCTGGGACAAGCAGCAAACGTTGTACAAGTGTGTGCTGACTCCTGTCACCTAACAGGACCTGGCTGGAGCAGCCCATCCCAAGGTAACGTCCCGCTTGCACAGGAGCCGTGGGTGCCGCAGATGTGGATCCCAAACCCAGGCTGCTGATGCCAGTTTTGCTATCCAGTGCCAAATCTGTCCCGCAAACAGCCTCTCATGGAAAGAGAAAATCTCAAAAGTCTCTCTAGCAAGTGGCTCCCAACCTTTGGAAGCTGCACAGGGGCGGCAGTGAGTTACCCCGGGGTTGTGCCAGGGCTGCTGTGCATCTCTGCCATGCTCCGGCGTCTCCCCAAGCCTCCCCCCGGCCCTGCTGCCCACGAAACGACAAAAAATAGCAAGCGCCCAGGCAGCTGGCATGCAGCATCCGTCACCTCCCACACAAGTCACAGCAGCTTCAGCATCGCGTCGCCAGTTTGTTGCATCTACCTGCTCTCTCTCCTCTTTCCTTGGGCAAACGCTGCAATTTCTGGCTCGTCCAGAAATTTCCCTTCCTGTGTCCAAAACATTTCTTACAGCCTGGTATACAATTAAAGTTGGTCAATAGCTGCTGTCCGACGCTGGACCAGAGCCACGCGTGGGCTCGAGGGGCGGCTTGTCCCCGCCTGTTTGCTGGGCAGATTTGCTGTCTGAATATTTCAGTGTAGAGAAAATTAGAGGGAGCGGGAGGGGAGGCAATCCTGAGGCTATCAGTTCGTGGCCCAGGTTGACAGGACGAGGCCTTTTATTGTATAATGTCCTGAGTGCCTTCAAGGTGACTTCTGCCGGAAGGGAAAAGACGAGGGAAAAGGTTCCCTGCAGATCTCACCTGCAGGAATTAAACACTTGTAGCTAAAAGGAGATGGGACCTCAGCACCCTGCTGCACCGCTGACAGCCCAGGGAGGGCTGCTGTAAAGAATTGCTTCTGGTCTGGGCCATTAATGAAGCTTAAACCCCACCTCACTAATAAGATTTGACCTTGGGTGCACCCTAAAAGCTGGCAGCTCAGGTGTCCGTGGAGCTTCATGCTTTCAGACTGGTTTTGAACGTGGTATGAAAGGCTGCTCCACCAGCATGAGGGTTGGCAGAGCTGCTCCGGCTGGGTCAAGCTCCAGCCCTGCAAAGACTGGCACAGCCGAATAACGTCCTGTGATGTGCAAAATCCCACCCGGCTTCACTCGCCCCACATATGGCTGCGGTGGAAGATCCTCCCTCTCAGTGAGGAGAGAGCTCAGCAGGAAACAGTGAAAAGTGGGCAGGTCAAAGTCACGCTGCCCTGGAAATGCTGAGATGGCACTGGATGGTGTTACATCAAACAAAAAAACCTCCAAAACAGCTGTTGCAGGATTTGGCAAAGTCCTGCCCCAAGTTTTGGAGGATGCTGAGAAGATGCAAAGTGCTAATTGTCCTGCCTGGGACTGCCACACCGAGCTCCTGGCCAGGAGAAGGAGTTTCCGCTTCATCTTCATACTCTTTTGCCATTAGCAGGGAGACAGGCGTTATGGGGAAGGAATTATGGAGAGCTGCTGATGAGGTAGGAGAGCTTAGCTGTGCTTCTGGGGCCGCACAGGGGTTTTGGGTGGCATCGCTGGTGCCCTCTTGCAGCCTGGCCCTGGCACGCCGGTGGGAAATGCTCCTGGTGTGAGCGCTGGCATCGTGCACACACTTTGCCATGGCAGAAGTTGCTGTATGAGACAATCAGCAATGGAAAATCAATCCCAGTGTTTTAGCCTAAGTACATTTGCATTGAAGGGGGGGGGGGGGGGGGCGGAGAGACTGAAGCCCAAAATGTGTATTTCTAATTGATTATATATGTATGGCTGCTGGGGGCCTCTTACACTGTAACGGTTAACTATGTCACTGGCCGTACGTGCTGCAGGCTTTATTCATGTTGTATTCAAATAATCCTGCACGGTGCCCGGGTGGCTAATACAGCGGGTTGCCTGTCTGGAGAAAAATGAAGGTCTGCTTTGTTTTGTTTGGGGTTTTTTTTAACAATATAGAGAAAAGAAAAATGATGAACAGCCAATTACTGTATTAAAATAACGTACCCTGACAGAACATGATGAACATCCAGGTCTAACCTGCCTCTTGTAGCTTTTTGACTGTATTGGTAATTCCCTGCTGATTAGCTCCATCCCAGGGAAGCCTCGTCCTCCCTGGGGCTGCGTGGGGCCGGGGGTCCCGGAGGGCATCACCTCTTCGACCGCCTTTTTCCAGTGCAGAATCCATTCTGCCGACCGAATCCCTGCTCTCTCCTTACTGTCCATCCCCCGACGGATTTGCTGCCTTCAGTTCTTCCTCATGAAAGGTGTTTGAGAGGTACTCAATACCTTTGGATGTTGTTTTGAGAGCTCCAGCTGCAAGGAAGGATACACTGAGAGACGCATCATTGCAACGTGTAGCTGCGGCACTTAGGGACATGGTTTAGTGGGTGGTGGTGTTGGGTCGACGGTTGGACTCGATGATCTTAGAGGTCTTTTCCAACCTCAATGATTCTATGATTCTATAACGCCAGCCAGTTCTTCCTTAGGGGGCTGAGAGATGAGCCCAGGAAAACATGTTGAATTCACTGTAATTTAAGTATCACTATAATTTTGTGCGAAAGAACACATGCAGAGGTGCAGTCCCGCAAAGACCAATAACCAGTATGCTCTGGCTGCCAGCTGGGGCCTTACTGGGAGGCAGGTTTCCACCAGCCTGGATCTCACTGGGGCTTCGCTGTATGAGGCTCCACCATGTTCTGGTTGGAGAAATCAAAACTTATACGTCTGCATCGGCTTCTATTATTTCTATAAATCAAAACAGAGCTCAACAAGCCAGAGCACACGGCTCCATTGACTTCAAACAAGCCATCTAACCAATACCTCCTCCACATCTCATATCTCACTTTATTTTGAATTATTCTATTTAAGATATTCCCGTTTTGCTAATTGAGGATGGGCAGAGATGTGGCACGTTTTAGCCAGAGCGCTGGGAATCGGTGAAGTGTTGTCGTGGTGAGCACGATGCATGGGTAAAGCCGTGCAGAAACTATGACCCAGTACTTATTAGAGACTGAATTTATTAGACTTGTAATTAATGAACTGCTTTTGTTTTTTTCCTGCTGGGAGACCTCAGCAGTGCCTTCCCTGGGAGCCACCCTGCTGTCCTGCACCGCTGCTGTCACTGCCCAGCCCCCTGCTGCAGGCACCCGGCTGGAGGAGCAACCCTCCCATGTGCAAAGCCCTTGCACAGAATAAGTTCTCGCTGCAGAAATTGCCGTACAAATCCGAGCTTCAGGCACTGCAATGGTGGCCGTGAGCTGCCCTCGGCCCTGCTGCCTGGGGTGGCAGCTCACGTAGCAGGAGTCACCTGCATGGTGTGTGACCCTTTTCTTGTCCTTCCCGCTGTATCCAAAGAAGTGTCCCTTTGTTGGACACCCTGATGGAGCTGTGTCCTTATTCTTGGCTCTGTCGCTAATTTTCTATGTGTTTTGGCTGAATCACTCGGTCTGGCGGTGGTTTCCAGAGCCCACGGCATCTGCCCCTGTGTCCCTCTCTCCTTTAGCCCTGGCTTTCTCCCTGCCCTGGTCCCAGCCCTGCCAAGTTGGCCTCCTCCAGCACACTGGCTTGCTGCCTCCCAGTCCTCCCCATTGTCTGCTGTGTCCTTAGGTGTGGATTTGTTTGACGCTGGTAGCAGGAGCCAGTTTTCCCTTCCCCAGCTCCCAAACGAGTTGTGTCCCGGGGAGCGCAGCCCACCCCGCGCTGCCAGCCCCAGCGCGGTCCCACTCCAGAGGGGGCCGTGTTTCCAGGTGGGGGGCGCGGAGGGGCTGGGGGGTGAGTGGAAGGGAGGATGCACAGAGGGGCAGGGGCAATGCTGGCTCCCACCTCTTCCCCGATGGTGATCTGGAGCCACCAGCCACAGCTGAGGGACTGGGGACAGATGGAGGGAAGCGGGGAGGAGGGATGGATGGAGGAGGGAAAGGAGGGGACCAGAGGAAAAGGGAGGGAATAGAGCAAAAGTGGGGGAATAAAGAGAAAGGGTGAAAGGGAAGGGAGGAATGGGGAAAGGAGGGATAGAGGGAAGTGAGGGGGGGAGGGAGGAAGGAGGGGTGGATGGAGAAAGAGGGAGGGAGGGAGGGAAGGGGGAGGGAGGGAGGGGAGGATGGAGAAAGGGAAGGAGGGATGAAGGGAGGGAAGGAGGGAGGGAAAGGGGGTACGGAGGGAGGGGGAGGTGGGCTGTCCCCACCGGCGCCATGTGATGCCCTCTCCTCCCCGGGCTCTCCCGGCCCTCCCCGGCGCGGCGCGGAGCATCCCCGAGGCCGACGGCCGCGTCCCGCCGCCGGAGCAGCGCCCGCGGGGCCGGTGAGTGCCGGGGTCCGGGGGCGGGGGGGGCCCTTCCCGTGTCCGGGCCAGGCTGCCCCCGGGGAGGGGGGGGGGAACACAGTCCTGGAAGTGGCTGGGGGGGGGGGGGGGCGGGTCCCGAATTGGATGTAAAAACCTGAAAGTTTAAAGCCCGAGCGGGGGGGCGGTCTGGGAGGTGCCGCCTGGCTGCGGAGCGGCAGGGATTAGGGCATCTATTTCTGTATTTTCCGTATCCCCGCTGGAATCGGAGCCGGCCGCGTCCTCGGTAGCGGAGGGGGGAGGGGGGGGGCACCGGCACCGGCACCGGCACCGGCACCGGCGGGCACCGCCCCGGGCAGCCGCCACCGCCCGGCCCCGCCGCTCGGGCTGCGCCGGAGGTAGCGGAGCGCGGAGCCGCATCCTCAGCGTGGCCCCAGCTGCCCGAAGCGCGGCCAGGCGCCTTGCAGGAGCGGCTGGAGCCGGGTAACGTCGCCCGCGTCGCCGTGCCGAAGCGGTTTGCGTTACCCGGCCGGCTGCAGCGGCTCTGCTCCGCCGGCACCGCTCAAGCGATGGGAGTTTGGGTTTGCCGGAGCCCCGACTGAAAGCCCAGGGTGGACCTTGGCACACGGGGAGCTGACCCTGGCTCTTCGTCCCAGGGCTTTTTCTCCACCAGGCTGATCAGAGAGACAGAGGCCGTCTCTTGGGCACTGTGAGCATCCCTGTCTTCAGCGGTGACTTTTGAACATTGAGCCGAGGAAAAGAAGTGTATTTTTCACAGGGAATATAAAAAGTGCTGGAAGTCAGGGGCTGCCAATGTTTTTCAGTGTAGTAAACCCCTTGGAGAGGGGAGTGGGAATTCAAGTGAGGCTGTATGAGGAGAACCTGACCTGGTTGTTAAGTAAAGTAGAGAAAAGGAAAAAAAAAAAAAAAAGCTGGATCATGTGTTACCATCTGAAGAGGCGAATGGGGACGTGGAGCCCGTCTTCACTTCTCCAGACGCTACTTATTCAAGTCCTGTGAAAGGTGGTAAAACATGAAATGCGGTGTTTCGGCCACCACAGCAGCAAGCAGGGCGGGTTTCTGACACACCGTTCGGCTGTTGATTAATTGCTTAGCATTTTGTAAAACTTCATCAGCCCCTGATGCGTGATGCTTTTTGCAGCTTTTAGGGTTGGGCCTTCCAGGCACAAAGCAGCAGGAGGCTCCTTGGTGGTGTCCAGAAAGCGGGACTGACCTGCAGCACCGCTGCCACCACCGCTGTCCCCACCGTGTCCCTCGCACCCCCCGAACGTCCGCAGGGGAGAGGGCAACGAAGAGGAGGCCTCACCAGAGCTGGTAGGTGGCCTGCATAGTGCAGGTGAACCTTTGGGAGGGGCAGCAAGGGCGTTGCATTCACTGAAAATAGCACTACTTCAGCAAGAACGCTGAAAAGGAGTATTTCAGCTAAAAAGGAGTATTTCCACTGAGTTTTATGCAGTAGCAGCAGATGCTGGTGGCGTGACCCAGGCAGGCAGCTTTGCTGGAGGAGCGTTGCCATGTTTCCATCCCTGCTGCCCTTCGGTTTCACAAGTGCCGTGGGTTTGGGCTCTCGTCAGAGGCTCATCTGCTGCTGGATTTTAAGGGCACCGTTTCAGTCTGTCACATCGTGACCCACGTAAAAAGCCAAAAAGCAGGAGATGATTGGCTCTCAGCAGCCCGTCCCGCTGCCGTCACGCCTTCCCCTTGGCCACTGTGTGGCTGCTCCACATGGCGTCCAGGGGACAGAAATACTTCTATGTGTTTATTTCTCCAATCCCTTGCTGTATTATTGTAGCTGTTGAATATATTCATTGAGCTGAATGAATCCCCACCTGGCAGCATCCATACCGCAGCATTTGCAGCTTCAGCTTCATTTATGGAGAGGGAAGGGAATATAAAATATGAAAGGGAAATAATGCACAAACCCGCAGAGGCTTCAACCGTATCAGCAAGCTGTGAGCTGCGCAAGTGTACAGCTGGAGGGAGCGCCGGGAGCTTTTCATAAGTCAGCTGGGAAGATTTAAAGCCCTGGGTTTAAGGTGGCATTTTTAAAATAACTAGATGATGGAGTTTAGGACAAAAGTTATTTGGGAGTCTTAATCTCACTGAAATTAAAGGGGGTTTGGGTTCTAGGTGTGCTCTAGAAAGAGGATTTGGAATCAAAGTCACACCGATTTTGTCGCTGTATAGCCACAAACTTCTGCCATTTATAGTAAAATATTTACTGGGAAAATGGGATTTGTTGAAGGACCACACTGATGCATCGTCAGGGTCGGAAAACGGGCTGTTACAGATGAGTGGGGTTTGTGTCAGGTCCCTTTGGAAGACGGGACTTGCAGCTTTTCCTTTATTATGAGGGAGGTATCATCGCTCATTAGAGCGGTGCTCACGGCTGCACTGGGGGGGGGATTATTTGAGCAGCACAGCAGATGGCATCCGCTGGCCCAAGACAACTTGCGGATAATCCGTTTTCCCACGCGGTGCCCATCCAGTGCTGCTGGGTGACGTCCCTGTCTGCAGGGAGCAGAGGCTCAGGTCTGCCAGGGCAGGGCCTCGCTCAACCTCGAAACCCTACAGGTGGGCAGCCCCATGGCCCTGGCGTCTTCTCGGGAGACATTAAACTCTTGGTTACAATAGATGTCCCTTTTCCCTGCGGCAGCTCTGGCTGGGAATACCTCTGCTCACTCGAAGGGCCGTGGTCGGTTATGTTCAGTAGAGGTGGCCTGAGCATGGGATTGCAGAGGGGTCCCGGATGGGCATATGTGCCCCCGCCTTCTCCAGCCGGCAGGACAGCGGGGACAGCAGAGCTGTGAGCATGGTGGGTAGAAACCTCCCCTTTTGCAGCAGTCAGAAAGTTGGTGTAGATGACAGGAGAGTCTCTGTATTGGTTTGGTTATTAAAAATTCTGCAACAGAGGTTGATACCATAATGCCAAGCTCAGGTGAGACATTCCAACCATTGCTTAGACACATGCAGATAGGAAGAGTTTTCCAGTCCTCCAGTCCCAGGACAAAGTCACTCCCTGGGTGCCATGTCCCAAGCAAAAGCTGAGCTCTCTGTTTGTAAGGATTAGCACTTCAGGGACTGAGATACAATACATCACAGGAGAAACGTTTTTTAACTATTTGGGAAATACTTAACCGAGGTGATGCTCAAGTCGGACACCGCAGACTGTATCGGAGCCAGATGAGAGGCAGCGATGTGGGGGCTCACGGCAGGTGCTGGCACAAGGCGGGACGGGAAATCCTGGACCATCCTCCATCAGTTCTCAGAGTGACAGACCGTGAACATCCTGCTCGTCTCACAGCTAAAAGCGTGACTCGAAGGCCGTTATCTGAGAGACCTTCCCAAGACTATGGCAGGGTCTGGGTGAAGCCGTGGTGGGACTGGCAGGTGCTCTGCCCACGTCTTCTGCCGCCATGCCTTTTACCTGAGTGAGGATGGATGTCATCGCTTTCTACAGGAATAGAAAGCTTTGCCTTTGGCATTGCCAGAATACCTGACCCAAGCTGGGGCTCTGCTTTCATTTCTTGTCATCGCCAGCTTCCCTCGTGTCAGATTTCCCCTGGTTCCTGCTGCCATGGCGGCTGAGAGGTGGTGGCTCTTGGGGGGATACTCAGAGCCGCACTGGCTTTATATCCAATAGAAAATGGTCCTCTCCTGGATGCTGTTGGGAGACCCTGGAAGGTGAAGATGGCCAGAAGCAACCCAGCAAACCCAACCTAGAAAACTGGGTGATTTGGAAAGTTATGTTAAATCCTTTCAGTGCTGGAGTTGCTGCTTGGGAAGCAGCACGTCTCTTCTGAAGCACAGAAAAGGTGAGCTACAGGCGGGAAAGAAATTGGGACAAAACTGCCCTTTTTTGTACAACGAGTGAAGGAGGGTGGGGATGGCTGAAGAGGAAAGCAATGTCAGTGTCGTGTGTCAACTGTTTTACCGTTCTTACTGTAAAATATCTTACAGACCGCATGGGGAAGAAAACATCAGGTAATTATATAGGTGGTAGGAGAGGGACTGCTGGGTGGGTGCCGCAGGGACAAGTGCACGATGATATAAAGGGATGGGTGTAGGTAAAGACCAGCTACACAGAGTCAGACCAGGTTTTACCTGGTAATGGGTGCTGGCCTGGGGGAAAGATGGAGCAAGAGTGAGACCGAGTCTATTCCCTGCCTGTTCCCACAGACTTTCCCAGGACGCGGCTGTGCTTCCCCGTGCCGAGCAGGGCAGGCAGCCAATGTCCTCCCAAGGCCACACTGGGCTTGGTACCGAGCTGAGCTCCTCCGACTGGGTCATGCTGCCTGTGCCTGGTCTCAGGCTGCTCCATGCCCTGCATGGTTTTTCCTACCCTGTCTGCTGGGGCACTTACAGTTAAATCCTGGAAATGGCAATGAATCTTGCTAAAATCAGGGCAGTAGAAGGTTTAGTATCTCCAATGATCTGTAAATGCTTATTATATACTTTAAGATCACATAATCTGACTATTAAATCCAACAAGCTACACAAAGCAAAGACCTTTCGTATGTGAAGATGGGACCAAACTTCTGCTGCTGCTCAGCGTGAGACCTGGAGAGCTTGTGCACGAAGACACCACCACCGGCATCTGAGGAGCTGTGTCCCAAACCGCTTAAGCAAAGCCGGATGGAGCAGCCGTTGTGTTTGGTAACTGGGTTTAATGGCAGCCACAAATGGCACTTGGGTTATTAAGATGTTTGCCTGAGGTGTGGATGATGCAGCCCTTCTCCACTTTCTTTATGCCATCGTTTCGGTACTCGGAGGCTTTGCAGAAAAGCTGGTTTCTAAGGGGGGAAGGAGGAATGCAATCTCCTGGATAACAAGGTGTCTGCTTTGTGCTAGCAATCATGTTTAATCACGTCGAGGGGACGGCGGTCTCGGTGGCCGTGGCTGGCGCATGCAGCCTGCCCAACATGCTGCTTGTCTGCAGCCTTCGGCGTTCAGAGACGCCAACGGCACTCGGGGGATTTCTTGCTTTCTCTCATTTATCACAGTGAAAGTGTTCATAAAAACACTCCAGCTTCCAGCGCTGGCGAGAAGAGTTGCGGCGGCGGGGGAAGAGCTGCTGCTGGCCGCCCTGCCTCCACTGCGCAGGTACCCGTGGCTCGCCTCTCCCCACCACCAACACGGGGAAGGCAGAAGAGTTTTAATTAGCTCCTGATGCTATTTTTTACCTCCCGGCGCTGCTTAATTTAGCTCAAGCTGTCATGCACTGATTATTAAGGGGGAAAGAAGGAAACGGGGGTGTTGGCCCCTCTCTGCTGAGCAGCCTGGCGGGAGCAGCCTCATCTCCTGAAACCTGGGCTTTAGCTGGGGCTTGTTCCTAGACCTTCTGTAGCAGTAAAAATTTATAGCCCAGAGAAATTTCATGCACTGGTGTTCATAATTCACAGCTCCTGCAGGGCGGAGGGAAAGGCTTACACTGCATTTGTGGGTTCTGTTCATACCCACTTCAGTTTAAAACAACATAAATATCTTATGGAAAAGGTGCCTGAGATCTTCAATCATGCTGTGACCTGCCTTGCTGCTGGAAGGACACAGAGACCTTGAAAAGCTGTCACTGTCCAAGGAAGAGGCTTATTCTCCTCTTTTTAATATACAAGGCCATTTCAGGACTTTGTGCCATCTTAAATGACACGTGGAAGTGAACAAGAACCGTTAAAGATTTCATATTCCCCTAGACCAGGCCAGCCTTGGTCCTGGTGTGAAGTGGATGCCAGCAGCTGAGCCAGCTGCTCTCCTCCAGCCATTGCATAGGCAGTGAGATTACGTTGCCTTCGCTTATCCCCGCTGCTGGGTTTGCTCAGGCTCCCTCTGTGCCAGCCAAGGTGAGCAGAGGGAAGTACTATGCCGAAGCCAGAAGAGGGTCACTGTATCGTCAGGTTACTGGAGGTTATGTATTTAGGATATAAAGTGCAGCCTGTAATGTACAGCGCGCAGAGGTTAATGGGCAAGCACCACTCCGCACAGCACACAGCAACGAGATTTCTGCAGATCTTACAGCAAAGTCCCCAGCTGATTTGCTTTGCAGCACTTCCCCCTTTTACTCTGCCTTTGTAGCTCTTTGTAGGGTATTGAAACCAGCAGTTTGACTCATGTCCCTGACTGCGAGCACTCTGACACACTGCAAGTAGGTGAATATTGTATGTCAGCTTTGATATGCGGAAGGTGAGAGGGCGTTGGGAAGGGCTCTGCAAAGGAAAGGGCTCAGCTATTGTTAGCGATGTAAACTTTGAATATATATATATATATATATATAGTTTAGACCTGGAGAACTGGACTTGGGTGCATGGGCCATATTGCAAGCTGAGAGCTTTAGCTCCTACTTCCTTCTTGAGAAATGCACTTTGTGTAACGCTTTTCTACAAAACCACAGGGTAGGAGCTGCTGGCGCGTGGATGCGGAGCTGTGCCTGCCATCCGCTTGTCCCTGTGTCCCGGCCTCGTGCATCCCTCGTGTGAGTCGGTTGGACGCGGAGAGCCGAGGCTGTGCCCTCTCCTACGGTCCAGGACCTCTCCCCTGCTCGCTGCCAAAGCCGCCCCGCTCCCAGCTCCTCCCAGAGCCGCCCAGCAGCTGAAGCATCCATTGAGGACCCTCCTCGCTGTGCCACTTGCCTCACGGTTGGTCTGCCAGAACCTGAGCTTCCCACCTTCACAGCCAGCGTCGCAGGTTTTCTGCTTGCCAAAGCACTGCTTCAGCCGGGGTTAAAAGAGGTAACGCCAAGGAGAAAGGAGACACGTGGGCGGGATGTGCTCTGTATGAGGTTTTGGGGGGGATATTTGTTGGATCCAGAAAGTCCATGTGAATGAGCACTAGCTGTACACACACGGGCTGTCCAGTAGCGTGTGAGCTGGGACCGGGGGGGCTGTTTGGTCGATGATTTTATTTGTTGAAAGTTGCTGGCATCATCCAAAGCCATTAGTGTGAATGAGCTGGAGCGGAGCCATCGCCCCGGCGAGCACGGTGGTGTGGGCAGGGCAGAGGAGGATGGTTCGGGAGAGTGGCTTGTTAGAAGGCTGGAGTGGGGAAATAAATATCAGTTGAGCTCCTTTGACCTCGAGAATATCATTTGATCTCTTTGCATTTGGTGCTGGAGCTGAAGGTGGGCTCAGTTAATCAGTAACAACCATCCTTGCAAACCTGGCCCGGGCAAACAGGGCAGGTTTTGAACAGTCCACAACAAAAAGAGCAGTGCATGGTAAAGAAGGAGAGGGAAGAGCAGCCATGGGTCAGCCTTGGGGGGTTCGCTAAGCAGGCTGGGGGTTCAGCAGAAAAATACGGTATTTTCCATACAGCATTTCCTTTATGCTTGCACTGCCATGAAAGGCTTTTCGATCAAGCTTTAAAAAATAACTTGGATAAGAAATGAAGCATGGAAAGTGCCAGGAAAAGGGGGAATTACTCAGAAAAATTATGGAAGTCAAGTTTAAGAGAAAAATCTTAAGTAACCCCACTCATAAAATTAGTTAGTGGTGAGCATTACTGTGTGTGGCGGTCACATCGTTTCTTCTGATTATTTTTCAGGTGTTCCTTGTGTCTGATGACAAGCAAAAAATTAATAGGATTATGATTGCTGTGGCTCCATCTAGGTTTAAATAACTCATAACCAGCCTTCTTTTCATTTTTATTTAAAAAAAAAAAAAACCTCTCTGGAGAGCCTGTGAGCCCAGTGCGCTCGATTGATTCAATGCCCCTGTTTCTATCCGGCTGTAATGGCAGTGCTGCGTGCGGGGCTGGCCGTGCAGCACCGCTGTCAGCAGCCGAGGGGAAGCTTTCAAGTCCAGTATTGATCCTTTTGAAGTTTATGGCTGCTGGTAGTCGCAGTTACTACTGCTTGTTCAAACTGCCATGAGATGGACTGTTTCATTTCTTAATATCAGGCTAAACCTCCTCCACATCAAAAAGATTTATTTCTGTACTTAATTTTTCCAATACGTAATTTCTCTCTCAGAAATCAAGCTGACATTTCTTTATGACACCAGTGCAGCTCTCTAAAGCTGCCTTATATATTTCTGTCTTCCCATCGACAACATGAGGTAGCGGGTGCCGGCAGCCGGACAGGGCTCCTGGGAACCCTACAGACCAGTTCCAACCCACGTCCCCTTTGGCCATTTCCCTCTCAACGTACCAGCCCAGAAGATATTGCTTTTCTCTGCAGCCATCCCTGCTCTCCTTCAGCTATTATATGGAAGCAGAGCAGTCTTGTGTTTTTCTCCTGCCTGCAGTAGACCTTTTCCAAGCTTCAGGAGGGACTGTTGCTTCCCAAGTGGTAATTCCAAAACCAAAACTATCACTCCCCATCGGCCAGTTTTCCAGGTCAGGTTTGTGGAGCTGCTTCTCCTAGGCCCCAGGTGGAGCAGCGGGCACTGCCCACACCATGTCCTCCTCTTCTTCTCCTCTGCTGAGCTGCATATGCCCAGCTGTGGCTAAAGTCATCTCACCGTGTGCTCCTCACACCGGCAAAACCTTCTCTGCAAACCGATAGCGCATCAGTTCGAGTCAGCTGGAAGCAAGCTGTGTCTTGCACACGCTGTTTTAGGACCAAAGCATTTGCTCGCCTTGGGTGCTCCATAAGCTCAGTGGGAACCACTATGCCCTTCTGCAACCACCTTTCTGTTCCATTGTGGTTATTAATGACCAAATTAGGCTTTTCTGGATTTGCCATGAGGGAGCCAGGGCGATGTTGTGCTGCCCAAAGGAGGGTGACGATGCAGCAGTGGCCTTGGCCAGCCCCCCGGCACGGTCCTGCCTGCCCAAGCGCTGCTGGCTTTGAAAAGTTTAGTTCTGAAAGAGCCACTCTCCTTGACCTATTTATTTTTGCCCACGTTTGTGGCCTGCATTGTGTCCTGACGAAGAGATCGTGCTGCTTGAAGGCCCTTTATTTTTAGCCAGCCCAATTTTCTGGTTGCAGCTTAGTGGGAGCTGGTCCTTTCAGTTCAGCTCCATCACAGCTCACGCTCTCCTGCGTTTGCCAGCTCTTACCCAGGTCCCTGATGTTCTTTGTGCATCGATCACTCACTCAGTGGGCTTCCTACCCGCCTTCCGCCAGGCTTCGTTCCTCCTCCTTTACGTTCTGCTTAGCCTCTCCCACCGCTCCAGGTCCATGGCTTAACTTCTGATTTCACTCTGCCCTTGGCTTGCAGCAGGGACCAGGCTTTCACAACCGCAGAGGCAGGTCGCCAGGCTTGTCCTGGATCCCAGCACCCCTCCACAAACAAAAACTTCCCTCCCGTCTGCTCCGATAACCTTGGCTGTGCTTCCCCTCCTCACAAATGTCAGGAAATTGGAAATGATGCTCTAGCCACATAAAAATCAATAGCCGCCACCTTGGCCTGGCTTGGCCCTGCTCTTTCTACCTTTACCCAGGACAGGAGGGAGCACTGTTTTCCGCTGAACTCAGAGCAGTGATTTATTGATACGACCCATTCTGTCCAGGCAGTTGACCAGCAATATATTTATTTTTCCCAGCCCATCCACGTAGCCCAGAGCGGTGGCTTATGCTCGGCGTTAGGTCACGGAGGGGTGGGCTCAGAAATCTAGACCAGGGTAATATTTTCTTTCTGTGACCGTGGAGCAATAGGTAAGGACTTCAAATCACTCCCAGATCCGGGTGAACTGCATTAGGAACAACGCCAATATTAATTTCATTTTCCGAAGGGGTCAGTCCCGGCAAGGGCCATGTGCAGTTTCCATCAGAAGCTATGGCTCCAAGACAAAAAGAAATTCATTATGAGGACTGCAGATTACATTGCAGACTGCCTTTATTATTCCCTGGACTACTACCAGAAGGCACAGTGTGATCGAAGGAGCAGGAACAGTTCTAAGGTCCTTTTTCTTGGAAATCTTTGGGGCTATATTCATTTAATTTAAAATACAGCTCTTGTTGGAAACCAAACAGTATCACCTTTTCAGCTGTAGGAAGCGTAACACAATTGGTAAAGGTTACTGGGGACTAAATCCTTGCTGAAAATCAAGCCAGCTCCTGTTTGTGTCCTTGAAAAATCTTCCTCTTGGGAGCCCTGCTTATTCTCCAGGCGCTGGACATGGGGGAAGGTGTGTTCCGAGCGGCTGCACTGCACCATCCCTGCCTCCTCCTGTCCCCCACCGCATCGGACTCGATTTTATGTGCCAGCAAGGCAGTAATAGGGATCACTCTGTAATGCAACTGTGATTACATGGAAATTGAAGTGTGAGAGAGAAAAGAAATGAGGCAATTGAGAGGTGTGATTCTGACGCCAGACCCCTCTCTCTGCTGCTAGCGTTGCCCCAATGACCAATGTAAATGATGCCAAATGGGTCTATTTTCCAGTGCCTGGTGTTGATGAATAACAAATGACAGGAAATACTTAGCTGTTTCCCTCTGAATGGCTTTATCTGGACTTTCACATACTCCCTACTGTGATTTTCATCTCCTTATTAACAAAAAAATGTGCAGGGAGGACGTTTGTTGATGATACATGAGCCAAGAATAGATTCCAGCTCCTTTTACCATTTTGGCACCAAAATGCCAAGAGGGATGAGACATCCTGTAGTAAACACTGTTCATTTTGAGGCAGCAACTAGAAAATATGGCTCTGAGTTAGGGAGAAGAACGGATGAGCCAGAGGATCTGTGCTTGGCCTGGTCATATTGCTGGATCAAATGGGATCTATAAAGAGCTGGGAAATGGCATATTCCCACCCAGTGAAGGGGTAAAGTGGTGTCCTAACATATACAGCTTTGTGCTGGTCTCTGCCCTTGACAGTAAGGTTGTCCTCAGGCTACCAAGGTGCAGGGCTACCTTTGCAGGACGTGCTTCTCTGCCCCATAGCTACCAGTTCTTCTTTAGCCGCTGCCTCCTAATTCCTCAGGAAAAAAAATCTGGGCATCTCCTCTGCACATGTCACTCCTCATGCTCCTAGAAGGGAGGTGTCCCTCCTGGGAACACGTCCTGCTTTTCTTGAGCTGAGGGAAATATTAAATAAGAACACTAAAAATGAGGCTCGTTAGCAAAGCCAAAGGTGGAAAGCTTGCAATAGCATGAGCCGGAGCATTTGCTTGGGCTGTCTGTAAGCGACAGCACTCCCCTTCCCGTAGGTCGGTACCTTCTGGGAAACAGCTCAGTGTGAACGTAGGAAGAGCCAAATCCTTAATTTCATATGGGAGAGAATTTTCAGAACTGTTGCAGTGCTTGAGGGTGCAAGTACATCTGCTTCCTACCAAGAAGTATTTGTCTGCTTTGGACTCAGGGTAGGATGCAATAATAAAAGTCTCTCTCTCCCTTTCTCTCTTTTGCTCAAGAATTTGCAACTCTTCCAGCAGCATTCCCTACTTCTCTTTCTTATTGCTGCCCAGAGCAGCGAGCTAGAGGTGCAGACAGGTCTTGGGTGTCATATCTGTTCGGTAAACGCAGTTATTTGGACTCCACAGTAACTACAAGTTTCCTTCACATCAGTCAGATATGAAACTTGCTGCAAGATTAGCACAGGACCGGGCTGTCGGGGAGCTTGGTGCTGTACATTTGTGCTATAGATGTGCCGGGGATGGGCACTGCAAGAGCACAGAGCTGCCTGAGAGAGCTCGACTCGCAGGCGGTTCAGCGGCAAGAAATAACTACCAGCATCGTCTGCTTGTATTAATCATGAGGGAACTACAGCAGAACATTATCTTTGGAGGTTTTCGAGTGTAAAAGTGCAAGCTGTGAGGACTTTTAGCATCTCTGAGAGTCACTGTAAGCAAGTAAGTATTAATATATTTACATCAGAGGTGCAAGAAATAAAGCCCTGCTCCAGTCTGCTCGCCTGCCCGGACGTGTCAGAACAGCAAGCCATCATCTCCCGGCCCAGGCAGGAGCCGCGTCTCCTGATTTAATCACTGAATCCCACCACCTTTGCTGCAGTGATGACAGCAACAAGACCTCTCTTCCAAAGAGCCTGTTCACTACGGCGTGCCGCGATAGCAAACACCGGCTGTGAGTACGGGCATGATGGAGCTATTCCTGCATAGGTTCAAAAACTGACAGCTGGGGAGACGTACGATATACGTGCCCCAGCTCTACTGTTTATCCATCATTATTTTGGGAATAGGTGTTTCAAATGAAACTTGTGTTCAGGAGGACTCGGCCCTCCTTTCCGGGCAGTGGGACGCAGCGGGGGAACGCCGTGCTCTGCCCCCAGCCCGCTCCCATTTGTTGTCCCTTGAAACTTCACGCGGCGTGAACAAGGCTCGTGCAATTTTAAAGGGAGCCCAAGGAAGATGTGTCCCGCTGCTACTGTGTTAAACTTGGTAGCTTGTCTAGCTGGATTTATATTTTTTCCCCTTGTCTGCAGTGCTGAACAACAGCAAAATGTGCCTTGGAAAATATACATGACACAGCACTTATCTGTGATTCATACTGCCTTTATAAAAGCAGTCAATAGCGCTATCTATCTGACTCGTTCCCACTCCCCAGAAGACCGTCTCTCTCACGAGTATCTTTTCCTTCTTGCTCTTATTCCTCTAATAAGGTCTTTTCTGTGGCTTTCCCCCCCCCCCCATATTAATTGTACTTCTTCTGTGCTGCGCTAAGAACTCTGATTTCTGGTGACATTTTATCAGTCTGCAGGGCACCGTGAGAACTGCTAAATTCCACAAATTAGCAAAAATAAAAGAAAAAAAAAATATTCCATCCGTAAGCGACATGGAGGATGAGGGAAGTTTTTTTCTCCTCCTTCTGTAATGTCTTCCCAGGGCCTGACTGCAGCTCTCTGGCCCCATTTCCCTGCCTCCCCCTGAAGCACAAGCCCAGTTTGGACCAGTTCAGTCTCTGCATTCAGCTGACACCAGTGCTTGCGGCTCCGATCCAGCAAGCACAATAAAAAGCAAAAAAGGCAGGCTATTGCATCACGCTGCTCTGCTTCAAGGCACTTGATGATGTCATTCAGCGGGCATAAATGTAGCATGGTTTTTGCAAAATGGAGATCTTGATGCTCTAATGGGTAAATCTACCCTGGAAGAGGAAAAATGGCAGCACTGGGGGGAGCGGGGTGGTCACTGGAGCTGCTCGGGAGGGGGGTTCGGTCTGGCAGCTAAAAGTATTTTCGTTGATCTCTTAACGCGGTGTCCGTGAGCCTCAACAGGCTCCTGTGCTGAGGAGATATGGCTGGCACTGCTGCCCTTCATGGGAGCGTTAGATAAGGCTCTGAGGACGGCAGATGCTGCGGTTTGGCTACATCCTTGGGGAGACGAGTGCTGGGTTCAGCGGGAGCAGCAGGAATTCACCTGCAGCAAGTAAAACGGGAGCCGATGAGCTGCTCCAGGCCAGCCCATCCCGCTCCGCTCCCTCCCCAGCGCCGGCACCCGGCATTCAGCACATCCGTGAGCCCTGGGCTGGCGTGGGGCAGCAGTCAGGTGGGATTTGGTTCAAACTCTCCGTCTGTCAGGGCCCGCTGTGATTGTTTTAATGGCTTATTTCAGCTCGACCTAAATAAGCAATTAAGGTCAGAAGCCAAAGCTTTGAGACATCCATTCTCCCAAAAAGCGGTAGACGGCTCCGTCCTGACGGCCGCATCCCCTCTCCCGGCAGCCGTCCCCGCCGCCGCCTCGGCCCCCCATGCTTTTGGGAATGAGCGCCTGTGGCAGGAAGGCGCTGACCCTGCTCAGCAGCGTGTTCGCCGTCTGCGGCCTCGGCCTCCTGGGCATCTCCGTCAGCACCGACTACTGGCTCTACCTGGAGGAGGGCATCGTCCAGCCCCAAAACCAGACGGTGGAAATCAAAGTGTCGCTGCACTCGGGGCTCTGGAGGGTCTGCTTTCTGGCAGGTATGGCCTCCCTCTCAAAAATGTCCCCGTAAGGTGATGTTTGCTGCGTGTCAGCATCATACCATGGGAAAGGGCTGGGGAAAATAGGATTTTTAGAGGCTGTGCCCATCTTTGCTTCCAAACTTAGGCACAACCTGAGTAATGCCGTCACCCCATGCCAAGCTTTAATAGTCAGATGGATAAATGTGCCTTTGCACGCAGGCTTTGGGTGAGTTCACTGCTGCCATGCCAGACCCCGCTGCCCCCCGTCGCGCTCCGTCCCAGTGCCGCGGCCACAGTGCCTTGGGCAGCAGCTCAAAACTTTCCGTTTTGTCCCTGCAACATTTAGATTCAGGTCAGCTGGACCGTTCCCTCCGTCCACGCCAAGTTTGATGAAGCGACTTGGCTGCAGGGACAGAGCTGAATAAAACCCAAGGGAATCGGAATCTCAGTGAATGATCTGAAATGTCACAAAGTTTCAACTGCTGCTTTGAAAAAGTTGGGGGAGCGAGGAGCTCTGATATTGCCCCTGGGGTGACCTTAAACCCTCTGGCTTCAGGGTTCACATTTTTGTATAAAAGGGAATCCTTTTGCGCAAGAGAGATGGTAGTTAAGAGATGGCTTTCTTCAGCCCCAAACGCTGACACCCGAGATAGAAGCAGCACTAAAAAGCAAGATTGTTTTTATGCGTGCACTGAAATTAATTTTAAAGCCACTCTCTCCCCCCCCAAAAACAGACAAACACACTGCAGGTGACTTGGTCTGTGTCTGCTGCAGGTGAAGAGCGTGGCCGGTGCTTCACTATCGAATACGTCATGCCCATGAACATCCAGCTGACGTCTGAATCCACAGTCAACGTCCTGAGTAAGTGGTTCGGTGGGGTCTTACTCTTTGCGTCCTGCAAAGCACCAAAGGGTCACTAGGGATCTCCCCAAGAAATCCTCTTTGTGTCCTTGACGAAGAAGCTCCTAGTTCCTTGATAGTGCTACCATGAAAGGATGCAACTTCATTTTTTACCATGTGAAATTACCCAATATGCTCCTAAGCTTTTGGGGACATCCCTTTCTAACAGCAGGATGCTCACAGAGTCTCTAAGCTGTACAATTTCTTGTCACTGACTGTTCAGCACTGATGTTTATGGAAGTGTTTGGCTTTATAGTCTCCTCTCTGTAATTTGCAGCTGTATTTATTCTGTAGCAGTCAATTTTACACATTACATAGTGGGATGAATTAAGGATGGAGTGTCACAGCTCTCACGATGAATTCTGCAGTCATTTCTGATTTAATAAATAGAAGTGTTCAGCAAACAGTTTTGCAGCGAAGCTAGAGAAAAATGCAGGTTCCAGTGGTTTTTTCCTATCTAACACTTCACATAGGAACCCTCAGAAATGCAAACGTTAGCAGACGTTTCCACAGCCAGACAGTCACTTCTTCACTCAGCTCATTAGCAGAGAGGGGAACTCCTGCCAGGGGCTGGGGAGCAGCGCAGGGGCAGCCACATTAACCGGGCGTGAGGAAGGACACAACGTGGTCAGAGAGCAGCAGGGCCACAGCCGTCCCACCCAGCCGAGCCCGTTTCTCACACCGCGTGGGGAGGATTGACCTGTTCTCGCTTTCCTCTGCTCCTCTCCCACCAGAGATGATCCGCTCTGCCACCCCCTTCCCTCTGGTCAGCCTCTTCTTCATGTTCATCGGCTTCATCTTGAGCAACATCGGCCACATTCGGCCTCACAGGACCATCCTCGCCTTCGTCTCGGGGATATTCTTCATCCTGTCGGGTGAGTTTTGCTAGCCAGGTTTTCTCCTGAAAATCCTTGAGCATAGAGCACATCTGCTTTTGCAGCTGCTGGTGCTCTCCTAACCCGCTGTGGTGGCTCCTTATTGGAATCATCACCCGCAGGGGCTCCCGGCTTGGCCCCGCAGCCTGCTCGGGCTTTGCAGGATGGAAAATAACCCGGTGCAAAACTCGTTTGTGGCAGTGGCGAGGAGATGTGGGGAAAGCACCCACCACCCGTGCAGGAGCAGGTGCTGGGGGAGAGGACACCTCTCATGGCACATCAGTCGCAGGAGAGATCTGAAACTTCAAACTGCTCAGCCGGGATGTTTCTACATGAGACAAGTGAATGTTTTATTCATGGTGTTTTGCTAGTGTTAAACAAATAGCTGTGACAGCCAAGCTTTGAAGCCAGCCTCTACCCGGTGCACACGGACTTGCTTGAGCAGGTAACTGTTTGAGTGAAGTGAGAGGAGTGCCCCGGGTTAGCTCAGCAGGAAAGCAGCCTCTTTCCCCAGTTATTTCAAGCACGCTTCCACAGTTTTACACTTTCACCTGCAAGTCAGGTCTTGAAGGAAGGTGCTTCTTCAGTGGCTTCATCTCTGAAGCGTTTCCCACTGTCTTTCTCCTTGGTTTCTCCCCAGGTCTGTCCCTGGTGGTGGGGCTGGTCCTCTACATATCCAGCATTAACGACGAGATGCTGAACAGGACCAAGGACTCGGAAACGTTCTTCAATTACAAATACGGATGGTCATTTGCCTTCTCTGCCATCTCGTTCCTTCTCACGGAGGTACCCAGGAGCTGTCACATCCCTGTAACTAGTGTATCCCACTCGGGGGGGGGGGGGGGGCATTGAGGCTGTGAGCAGAAAGAGGACTCAGATGGAGTTTAAGGGTAGGCTATGAGAGCAGATACATAGTATGGTGGGAGACATATACAGTGGGGACAGACCCCAAGCCGGGAGCACCGATGGAGCATTTGATTGTGACTTGATGCTGAGCACAGATGCAGAGGAGGAGACGTGGTTGTGCCACGTTATTTACTGCAGGAACCCAGGGCACAGGGCAGTGAAGTGGCTCCTCAGGAGCCCTTGTGCATCGTCAGCAGAGCAAAAAAAGCAATTTCTATTTTTGTTCTGCTTTGGTGGTGGTGGAGAAGGCAGCCGTCAGCAGGGTGAGCATCAGGCCATGTCTCTCTCCCCTGCAGAGCGCCGGGGTGATGTCCGTTTACCTGTTCATGAAGCGATACACGGCCGAGGACATCTACCGACCTCACCCCGGCTTCTACCGTCCCCGTCTGAGCAACTGCTCCGACTACTCGGGGCAGTTCTTGCACCCAGACGCGTGGGCACGGGGCCGCAGCCCTTCGGATATCTCCAGCGAGGCGTCCCTGCAGATGAACAGTAACTATCCGGCTCTGCTCAAGTGCCCCGACTACGACCAGATGTCCTCGTCCCCGTGCTGAGCCCCGCCACCCCTGCACCCACTCCCACCCAAGCGTCGACAGTTGCCGCGTCCTGACTCCATTTGTCATTTTTTTTTAGGCCACTCTTTCAGGACAATTGTCTATTTATAGGAGCGTAAATATAACCAGAGAGATTGGTTATATAACCAATAATGTAACCTAGAGAATTGGGATATTTTCCTTCCTTTGGTTTTTTTTTTTTATTCTTCCCTGCATAACTAAAAATCTCTCCAAAGTCCTCTTCTTTCAACTCATCCCGCTGTGCAAACAGCAGTTCTGCCTGGGGGATAAATCCAGGGCTGGACTCGAGAGCAGAAAAAAGAAAATAGAGTAGAACTAAGGAAAATAAAGTGTATTTTTTGGTTTAGGTAGACCGCAAAAGTTTGTGCATTTGGCTGTATCACTTAATTATAGATTTATTGGCCTAAGTGCCAGCAGGCGTAAAAGATTTGTGTAAATTTCCAAGAAATAGCCATCATTAGAAAAATATAAATTTTATCTTGATTCCATATTTACTGATTGATATCTTTTTTTGCTGGATATCACTTTTAACCAGGCTGTAATGGGAAATAGCCATCTTTCTCGACTATACCTCAGCAGGCTTAGACACAAGCAGGTTGCTGTTTCTCAATGGCCACTTGCAAACTGTTGCTTAAATATCCCGTGTGAGACTGGAGGCACTACAGCCCTGGGGTGTCTGGGCTACTGGGTGGCTCAGGCACCCACATTTCCTCCGCCATCCCATAGACTGGAAGTCTGAAGAGTGACTGGGAGAATCTCAGTGCAACACTGAGTGGAGAACTACCTAAAACTTTCCCGCAGGAAATATTAGGCACAGGATTTAGGGGAAATTAGGGCCAGAAGTGCAAGTTATTTTGGTGAAAGGCGAAATCCCAAACTGGTGTAAAGTGATGTAGCTGAAATTAATGGCACTAGTCCACCATAGCAAAGTAGTTGGCTTATATTTCATTTTTGCAGAATGTGGTATTTTAGCTGCTTTTTTGTGTGTGTATGAACCTTATTTTGAGGTTTTAAGTTTTAAAATTTCGTATGATGCTTTGGCATTTTGGTCTTAGAAGACTTAACAGCTGCCAGGGTGAGAGCATCACTCTGATTGAAAACAAAGGGCAGAGAAGGAAAAGGCCATGCTCCCTCGTGCGCTCCTGTGCAAGCCGCGAGCTTGTCCCCTCACAGGAGAAAGAACTTTGTCCAAACTTTATTTCTGTTCTTGTTACTTTAAACCTTTCTGAAAATTTCCTTTCTGCAAAACAAAACCCTCCAGGGATTCTTGGTATATTTGAGCTTGTTTTGTCTTACTGTAATTAAAACAAATAGAATATAGGCACTTTTAACCTCATTTGTAGCATACCGTGTAATGAATGTTGCACCCCTTTGTTATCATTTATTATTTATAAACTACTCCAAAGTAGGGTCCAAGTCCTGGCGCAGCACCACTATTTGCACCACCGACTCTGACGCCCATCCTGTGGGGCCTCACTGCAAGCACATATCCAGCCAGTAATCCCTTGAACAGGATTATTTCCTCCCCAGCTCCTTCAGATAAGCAAGTAACGCATATCTAGTGTATATCTATTGTTGCTGACTCCTAATTTGCTAAGTTTTAAAACCAGGGCATCTTTTTGTAGACATAACTGTATTTACCTTTAGTTTTTGTATTACCCTCAAGCGTCTGTTTTCTCATTTTAAAACCCAGTTTGTAAGTGCTATGTGACGGGTCCACTGCTGGGAAGGTTCAAGCATTAAAGCACAACCCAGCCCCACCATCCAGTGACAAAGCTTGCTGATCCTCATCTGTTCACCCCAGCCAGATAAACCATCAGTTTTCCACTGGGATCTCTCTGTTCGGTGTGAATTAGGCTCCAAGAAAGCGCTGGAGTTCACAATCTTGCATTTCCCAGAGCCCGATCTAGTTTGCTGGGCTTGATGTTAGTGGTTTCTGGTGGCTCAAAGACAGTTGCCTCTGCATCTTCCCCCTGATGGATCCTTTATATTCTCAGTCCTTCTTGGAAGGCAGACCTTTGGAATCACCAAAATTGCTGATGCTCAGAGGCACGAGGGCTGTCCCACACGGCTCCCTTCCCCACGCCGGGGAGTCATTTAGTGCGGTTAATACTGTGCAGCATCATGAGACGTCCCTGTCCCCAAGTGGAATTTTCCTTTGTACTGATTAAATGCAGAATTCTTCATTTTATAAATTAAAATGTCTGCCTACATAAGCAGAAGACATGAAAAAAGCTTCACGCCGTCCTCAAGGCCCCAGAAGGTTTAGCAGAGTCTAGGGGTGAATTAGAAAAGTAATTATTTTAATTCATTGGAGAGATTGTCATCATGTGGCTGCAGTTGTGAGCCCAGGAGTTCGCACGTTCACCCAGTGAGCACAAGCCCTTCGTAAGTGCAGGACTGCTGAAAGAAATCTGTCGAAATAAGTGCTTGCTCTTGGTGCAGTAAATGCTGGTTTGGGGCAGGAAAACGTGGCGTCTCGTAAAGCACGGGCAACAGTGGTTGTGCTGCCGGGTGGTGTTGCTGTCCCTCTAACAGTGCCCGGCGTGGCAGCAGCTCTCAGCATGGATGGCTATGGGCCTCTAAATGCAAGTATCACGCCTTCATGGACTGTGGAGAAACTTCTCCAGAGCCTCTGAGGCACGGAGACATGAGCATGGCGTGGGTGAGGTGGTGCGGCAAGCTGCAGAGCCCAGCCACCCTGCGAGGTCCTTCTCCCCCGAGCATCACCCCGTGGCTGATGCTCTCCACAGCAATAAATGCTCAGTAAATAAATGTAGTATCCCCTTAGGACGCCTACTCATCATTTAAACACCTCTCCTAGTCATCTGGCATGATTTCACCCCACCTTAATCTCTGTTATGCCACATCCTTCCCTCCTTGAATAACACCGCTCAGTCGCCTCCTTTGGTCTCTCTCTCCCACCCCTATTCCGGTGCTGGCCACCCGCTGTGTTCTTTCTGTGTCTGTTGCTTGGATTGCAATAAATAAAAAGTGGAGTTGGAGGATAAACTAGCAATTAAATTAGAGGTTTAACCCCTATGAGACTGAAGTTCTTAAATTCACCTGATGGGACGAGTTAAGCCACTCACGGGCCCACAGGAAGGTAATTGCTCATCTGACTCTGCAGAAAATTGTTTGCACTTAGAAGCAAAAAAAAAACCCTCTTGCATGAATGACTAATTGGTGTCAGATTCTTTGTGCATGCAGCTGTGTCTGCTTGAACTATAGTGTTAGAGCAAATTACTGGGATTAAGGGTTAAATAAAAAGCCGGCGCTGCCTGATGCACGCACAGTTCGCTGCTCCCTGGTGCTGCTCAGGACTGCAGCGGGCTGAAGTTTTTTTCTTTCCCTGCCATCGGCCTCCCACGTGGCACACACATCCATCCCACAGCCTGGGTGCCATAGGGAGTTCACGGCACCGGGAGGGATGGATGGTAACTGAAGAAACTGCACGTGGGAGGCAAGCGAGCCCCCAGCCCGCACAGCTCGGGAGAGGCTGGTCGGGAAGCCAGGTGCCCTGAGACCTTCTCGGGGAACTCCTGGGAGCCACCCTCCCCTTGTGTGTTTGGGGTTTTTTAAATTAAACACCCCTTCTGTAAGCCCAGGGAGGCATTTTCTGGCCTGTATCTCCCGGGACACAAAAGCTCCTCTCTGCCAGCATCTCCCCTCCTACCCCCAGGACATGCTCTCCTCGTTGCACCCTTCCATCACATCATTCCCATGGCCCCAGGTGTAATGGGGCCTCAGTGGGAACGGGCTCCATTTGCCCATTAGTTAGGAGTGTCCTGAAAACCCTTATTGAATCATGAGGTATGGATGCAAGAGGTTCATTAGAGACCAATCGTGAGCAGTAATTAAGTAGCCAGGAATAACGAGGCTGTGCTGGGTCATGTTCTCCCTCAGTTTTTGCTGAAGCAGCTCATGGCTGCAGAGCTCCTTCTTGCACAGTGGAAAAAAAATCTCTATATTTATAAATCTACATATAAGTATAGCTGAAATGCCCTCCAGTGCTGCTCCCCTTGCACCTTTGTTGCTAGTGGACATGAGGAGCCACCGGGAAGGTTAAGGTGAGGCCAGAGCCCCCGCTGGGCAGTAACCCCCTCCCAGCAGGGATGCAGACCAAGAGCACTGCTGAGCTGTTTCGGCTGCTAGTGAAGCTGCTGCTGTCGTGAGGTGAGGTTTGGGCAGGTGTTTTGGGGCAACCTGGTCCTGCTCTTGCCCAGGAGGATGGCATGGAGCTGCCGCTCAAGTGCGCGGGGGGGAGAGCAAATCCCTACAGCTGAGGAAGCCCCAGATGAACCTTGCTGTTGCCTCCTCTAGACACAGGACTGAAGACCTGTGCCCTTTCATCAGCTTTGAGCAGACAAAACCCAAAGGTATTTTATTAGGGTGGGTTTCAGCCACATATCACTGTGGCAGGGTAAAGAGCTGACTCAGGCACGATGAAGGCAGTTTGGGGGTTTCCAGTACGCAGTGCTCTGCTCACAAGCCCTCGTGTTGCATTATTAATACTATTTGTCAGGGTTGTGTATTCATCTTCCCAAATGTGAGTTAGCCCCATGGGCTGTTCAAGGTGTGCTAAGAAATTAAATAGTCTTATTCCTCCCTGCTGATAGCTTGTTAGCTGTGCAGAACTGGTGTGTCCAAGGTGGGGATGCTGTGTGAACAGGCACAGTATTCACATAAGTAAATACTCCTCCACTAATGAGTAGCTGAGAGATATTTATTTTCTTCTTCTTCCTTCCTTATGAGATTACTTATTTACTTCCAATTTTTTTCCCACCACAAAAGATTGACATTCAAACCTAACTAGAAAAAACAGCATTTTTCCCTTCTTTTCTCATCCAGTTTTAGGGCCTCTTGGTGGGGTCTTCTTCACCTTGCTGCAGCACCCCTTGCTGCACAGGTTGGGTTGCTCTGCCATCTCTTCCTCCCCAAGAACCACATCAGCTCTTCAACTTTTATTTCTGCAAATTGCCTGCACCGCAGCTGTCCTGTACTCATTAAAGCTGTGACTCCTGGGGCGGGGAGCAGGGTGTCCCCAGCACCCCAGCTGCTCAGTGGGTGCCACCCCACATGCCCTGCCATGGCTGGGGTGCTCAGCTGACCTTTTCTCCATGTACCGCGGGGTTTCTGTCTATCGCTATTGTGTAGATATCAAATGGTAACCTGTTCCCATGGATACAGTAGATTATAGAAAGGGAAGAGCTGCCTCTTTGCTTTATCTTCATGTACGGTTTTATATACATTAGGCTTTGGATTATGATGACCTCAGCAGGCAGTGATTATAATGGGCAGGCGATGGCTGCAGCGATCACCCTGTGTATCTTTAATTGCAAACCAGCCCCCGGGATGTAACCCTTGAGAGGAAAGGAGAGGTGGCTCTGGATGGCGTGGGACTGCCCATCGTCTGGCCCTCCCCGCGGCTGCCAAATGTGTGATTAGCAAAATATGTGCCCAGGTCACATTGATTTCAGTGACGGGCACTGCAGTGCTGAGCACGCTGGTAAGCTGTGCCCCCATGTCCCTACGGGTGACACAAGGAAGGGCCTTTAGCCAGTCAGTCACGCTGGCTTGTGTCACAAATGATTCCGGTGAAAATGGGGATGGATGAAGAGGAGATGACGCTGTCAGCGTTGCTGTCCTGTAGCCTGGTGCCCATCACTGCAGCAGCGGTCGGTACGTAGCATCACTGTGCCAACATCCTTCCTGTTTTCACACCACTTCATCTTGGAGTCTCTGGCCAATTCGGTCTTCAGTAGGGGAAAGACTCTTTTTATTATTATTATTATTATTATTATTATTACAATTTGCAAGACAGGCAAGCAGTATTTCAACCAAAAGATTATCCCCACTCAACCGTGTTGCCAGACTCCTATCCAAAGGGCTGTATTTGAGGAACACATTGGCTCTAACTGGATGTTTTCAAGCCCTGAGCAGTTTGTGCTGCAGCGTTTTGCAGGTTCTGTCCAGCATTTTAATCAAACCATCTCAGAAATCCCCAAGCCTCACCCCTCTCTCCATTTCCAGTGAAAGGAGAAGTATTCACACACAAGTTGTGATTAATATGCCTTGAAAATATGCAGCACCAGCATGCGAGGTTATTCCCCAATAAGCCGTCACTTTTGTCATCGGCTCCTGATAAATCTTCTGGCTGTGATGAGATGCAGCTGCTTTTAATCTTTAATGTTAGGGCAGCGTGAATTCAGTTCTCTAAGAGGAAAAACCCCGTGCGAGTGGGGTGCAGAGAAGGTGTTTGATGATTTGGGCGCATTCAGGTTTGCAGCTGCTTAAACGGAGGCTGATGCAGCTCAGGCTGCTCAAAGGGCTGCATGAGCCAGCGTGTTTGGGTTCTGTTTAAATCACTCATTTTGGAACAAAGTCCATACTACCTGAATTAGTCCCAGCTACCATCAAGCACCTGTAAATCTGCATGTAGAGAAATCCCCGGACCTGAGTTTCAGCTCTCTGTTGCTAATCAACAACGTGCGTAGGCACGTGTTGAAATCCCTTGGACTCCAGCAGGATCCACATCGGAGCCAAAATTAAGCCCAAGCGAAGCTCTGCTGAACTAGAGCTGTCTTTGTGGGCATGTTTAAAAGCACCTGCTAGTGGGCTTCTGTGATAGAGGAGCTGGAAGGCACAAAAGAGGAGATAGTAAAGAGACACGACCATAAATTTCTTATTTTCCCATAGTGATAACATCTTTAATGAGGTGCGTTTTCACGGAAATCTAACCCTGAGGTTCTCGCTTCTGCCTGGCATCTTGACACACACCAGCTTCTCGCTGCAACTTCAGGGGGAAAATTTGCCGAGAAAGCTGAAAGGTGTTATTTAATTAATAACAGCTAATTTGAATAAGTACCGAAATGTCACTCAGCTTCTCTGGAGGTGAGCTTGGTGATTTCACCTCCACGGGGAAATGGGAGGTTTCTGAAGCCAGGGGACACTATCAGCATCACGCACACGAGCAAGGAGCAGCAGTGTCTTAAGTCTCAGCGTGCTGTCATGTCAGCGCAGGTCAGAAGCTGCTCATTTCTTTATATTTAATGAGTAAAGCTATGGTATTTAGATTTAGCATAACTGAGTGCTGTGTGGGCCTTAATGCTGGTTTAATCTGTCTCCAGCTCGGCTCATCAAAGGCTGCTGTAAGTGAGGGGATAAATGAGGCATCCCCTGGCACATGACGAGGCTGCATAGTGCCCATCTGACATCTTACATTGAAATAATACGGCTTTTAAAGCTGCCTTGCTTCAATACTAGACGAGTTCAAATATCTGAGTGAAAGCTCTTATTTACCCTTGAAAAGCAAGTTGTGTTTTATTTTAGCAGGAATTACAGGGTCTGTTTCTTGAGACAGCATCCCCAGTTCTTGCTGTGCTTAACGAACTTTGGAATGACCCATGTTTGTCCAGGACAATAGGATTATATATTATTTAGTAGTATTATTCATAATTTAGATAAACAGAGGAGGTCTCTCTAGCAGTGCAGAACACGTACATGTAAAATCCCCGTCAAATTATTTATTTCCATATAAATGATGTACTGTCAAAATGGCTCTACTGATCTGAAGGTTAAAGGCTTCATCATGGAAATGTAGCAGCTCCCCATCATTTCAATCAGAATGTGATTATTTACAGAAAAAAAATCATCCTGGTGGTTGTGGATTTCCTATTGATCTGCTTCAGCAGCTCTGTCTGACTTAGAACAGCTGAAATAAATGAAATAAAAGTACAAACCTACGGTTGTTTTATCTTCCCATAAAAAGTAGGTCATATCCCCAACTGAGCTGTATTTTATTCATGTAAATACATTTTTACAATTAAAAATGCAACGAAAACTACGTTCGTGTCAACAGAGCTGAGCCTGGCAAAACTGGGTTAGGGCTGATGCCCGGGCTTCCTCGGGGCAAAGCCTTGCTGCCGGACTGGCAGGTCCCTCGCTCCTCTGCGTGGATCCAGGGCCCAAAACCACCGGTTTGGGAGCCAGAAAGCCGGGCGAAGCAGGAGAGGAGTGAAAGCACTTAAAGCTCTCCAGATTGAGCTCCATATAGGAATAATTATGGCTGTTATTTTAAGAAGTTGTTTAATAATGTTAAACCGATGACAGCCTGAGATATAACACTGCCGCCTCCGCACTCCTGGGGGCTTCTTCTTTTCTTCCCCCTCACCCCCCCACCCATCAGCTCTGGTATATTTGCATTTCATTTGTAACGAGAGGAAAAAAAAAAATGGGGTTAGGTCCAGCTGGCCTTTGTTTGAGAAGGAAGGTGGGAAGGTGATGCCCTGAAGCTCCCAAAGAGGGGTGTGCGAGGAGGGTTTCACAGTGCCAAACCCAGCTGCCCGAGCTGCACCGAGGCTGGGCTCTGGCCAGCACCTCCTCTGCAGGCATCAGTGGGTCATTAATGGGGGGGAAGAAACTCTTTATTCCCTCTCTTTGACCAGGTCTGTCCTTGTTCCAGGTGATGCCATTCAGCTGGGGTTTTTGTCTGGTTGGTTATTTCTCGTTGTTGTGTTGGGGGTAGAGTTGTCCTTTCCATGCACAACATCCTTTTCCAGCCAGCGAGGGACGGCTGTCTTTCCTGTCCATGCTGGAGCTGCACAAGAAATAAGAGGTTAGGAAGGTTAAAATGCAATTTAAAGTGCTGTGAAAATAGATCTGTCAACCTGACCTATTTGCTTGAGGGTCTTTGCGTTTGTTTGGTTGGGTTTTTTAAGATGTCAGGAAAGATGCTTGAAAATAAATTAGGTTTCATTTAGCTCAGAGTAACAATTAAAACTTGGAATGGTCAGGGCCTGTTTAGGCAAATCAATTAAAAGGTTGGCACATAAGTGATGTGTACCTTTGTCTTTCACTGTCCTAGTCAGGCTGGGAGACCTTCAGACTGGGACATTCGAAGGCGAGGCCATTAATACAACACGTATTTCCATTGGCCGACCCTATAACTGTCCTTTATGACCTTCTGGCTGGTCTCTAACCTGCTTTATTGCAGGCTTCTCCCTGAGGAGGTTTTCTCCATCACCTATCTTCCAGCCTATTTCATTTAAAGCAATTTCATTCGGCATCTCCAAATTGATCCCCAGGAGTTTGAAGGAGCAGGCACATCTCTCTGCCCACTGGTAGTGCTTGAAGTCATCTGCACGTTCCACCCTAGGTGCGATGACTTTCCATCAGTGGGGTAACCCATGGGATGGGTGCGAGGGTAATTCCAGCGAAGTAGAGGGGATTGAGAAACCTTTAGGAAGTCCGGTCCCTATTTCATACTCCCTCAGTGATGGGGTTAACATTTTTCACGATTTACAATTAAATTGAGACAAAGCACCAGCTATTTAAAACATCAGAGAGAAGCTAGGGAGACCACAGGTCATAGCACAGAAGACGTCAGACACAAAAGGACCCTTCAGTCTAGTGGACAAAGACACTGCCGGGCTGGAAGAGGCTGGAATGGGACAAAATTCAATCAAAACTTGCAACTGTTAAAGAGAAGCTCCTGGTCTCAGCTTCGGCCCTGCAGCAGTGCTGGCGTTAAGACTCTCAGGCTGCTCACCATGTCCTGGGCATGTAGCGGCAGCAGGCGCGGAAAGACTGGCAGCTTCTGCGGCATCCCAGCTGCAGCACTCATCGCATCAAATATTCATGATCGAAATGGATGCAGAGAGCTCCCCCAGCCCGCAGTCCATCTCGCCGCCTTGCCGGCAGGTTGCACTCCTGACAGACAGCGTCAGATCTGTACCGGCTGCGAGTGCTCATCGGGAGGGACCTTCACTAGCAAGGCTGAGGGAAGCCCCATGGATTGAAATATTTACGAGTAGCCAGGACAGTTCCCTAATAACTACCCTGAGGAGACAAGTCCTGCGCTGACAGCTCTGTATGTGCTCACATCCCCGGTGCAGGAGAGCAGCCTCCCGAAAGCAGCTCAGCAGCTCCCAATGGTGGTGGGCAACACTCTTTGAACCATTTGCAGTGCGGGTATCAGGCAGGGCTGTGTGACAGCACCCGGCATCACTAAACTACCACTGGGGCCTCCCTCCCCTAACACTCCATAGGATTTCTTGCTCCAGACAGGTTCTGTGCAGGGAGCTACAGCAAAAGCTGGGATAAAACCCGCTTCTCCTCCAATTTCAGGGCACAGAGTCTCCTGTCTGTCCCTGCCCAATGTGTCTCGCTGCCCGTGGGCTCACCAGTGGTTGGGTTCCATGGACAAAACAGGGTCTCAGCGTGATCCCTGTGCTCCCTGCCCCGGTTATGCTGCTTTTCAGTGCTGAAAATTCGCCACATTTTTCTTTTCCCTTGCAAACTGCACCAGGGTACCTGGGTGCCAAGTGCCCAACTGAGAGGTGCTGTCACCGCTGGGACGAGGGGAAAGGCACATCACCAGGCAGCAGCCTGATGGGGCCCTTCTGCCTGGCACGGGTGTGAATAACAATTTTGCCAGCTCCAGCACTTGCATTTGGCCCAGGCAGGGATTGATAGTTAAATAACAGCCACAGGAGAATCCCACCCGTTCTTCCTTCGTGAAAGACACAACAGGTTGTAAAGTTCATCATTAATGCCAGAGGCAGAAAAGCTGAAAACCAGAGGATTTAAAATGTGGTTTTACAAACCCTTTCATCTTCTTTTTTTTTTTTTTTACTTAAAAACATTGCAGAATGAGCGTGTGGAGCAGTTTCCACCCTGAACTGCTCATCATTGGTATGTTGAAACGCTGTGTTACAGAGACTTTTTAACCTTCCCCCCTCCCTCTTTAGGAGAAAATGGCTCTTCAGGGGGCTGGGACCGCGGCGCGGGGGGGCCCCGCTCCGTGCAGCAGCGCCGCAGCCCCCGCCGCTTGTTTCGCAGCACCCTCTCCTGCTCCTACGGCGAAACAGCAGCCCGGGAAGGCTGGGAGCATATCCCAGAAATCGCTTTTTTCCACCTCCAGCGATCCCGTAAAGGCTCCTCGGTGACACTGAGCCCCATTGTTCATTTCTGGGAACGCAGGCTATTGAGAAAGCAGCTGAAACTCCTTCTGGAGAGGCAAGGGCGGTGCTGTCCTCCAGCAATCCTGCTCCTCCTGCAGGAAGCAGTTTGTTCGAACAGCGAAAGCAGAGTTCAAAGTCCTCACTCAGATGTAACTCCCATAGACTACCCGGATTTTGCCAGAGCAAAAATATTTTGTAAAAAACCCTGGAGACTGGGGTAGGCTCAGCTAAAAAATATGTATATATAATACTGTTTAAGAGCAGAAAGGAATTAACCCGTTTAACATCAGGGAAACCTGCTTCTCATCGTGGCACACGAGTGTGCAGCTGGAGCAGTTAACACAGGCAAAGAAGTGTAAAGTCACTCGACTGGTGACAAAAAGTGCTGCTCTGGGACCAAGCAGTGACCAAAGAGGAAGAAATACCATCACCATCCTTGCAGTGCATCCTCTTTGGTCCTGCGCTGTCACAGCCACGGTGCAATCTCTCGCAGATGCTCTCGCTCTGATCTAAACCAGCCGCATTGCTGAATCAGCAGAAAACCTGGGGCTACTGGAGGGATGTGAAAAATTTTGTAAGGGAAACTAATACTTTCACAAGCAGTGAAATAACAACCAGAACCTGGTTTCTGATGGACCTGTGACTTGCGGTGGATTCTCTGATGTCTGGTGGAGACGCATTCCCGCAGCAATCCTTCCCCCAGGAGGGGCATTAGCGTCCTCATCTTCTTTCCTCCAGCTATTTGCAGCGACTTTGTAGTACTCTGATATTGTTCCAGCTTGTATCCTACATCAAACTGAAACAGCTCAAAGGTTCAAAAGGTGTGGAGAGAGACTGACAGGTCAACGGTCATGCAAAGTTACGGATACACAAACATGCACAGTCAGCACTGCGGGCTGACCACACAAACCACGTTTGCTTAGGAAGCAAGGGTTAAAAAAAAAAAAAAGCTGAAAGTTTTATGAATTCTTAGCGGACAGGGAAAACGCTGTGAATAGGAATACAATATGAAATGGCTTTAGGGCAGAATGAAGGACCTCTAAAATGCCACTTAAGTAGTGCCATGACGGGGGAAATGTAGCACCTTTGAGCAGACAAAGCCAAACAAGAGTGTGGGTTCGCAAAAAGGAAGCAGAAAGGGCAGAAGCAAAGGAGCCACTTAAACCAGCGTGGAGGAGCAGGAGGGAATGGGGAGAGCACCCAGTCCTGTGCTGGGGGTGGCAGAAAAGAGGAATCGGGAACTTTCTGGAAAAGAGAGGAAAAGACGTAGCAGCAAATATCCTGCAAGCCTGAGAACCCACTGCATGGGTAGTCTCACCACCTCCAGCGTGTCTTCCCAGCCCTCCTGCCTCACACACGGTGGAGGGCATCTTGGAGCTGAATAATTGATTTTGTTTTGTATTTTCCACTCGTCGGTGGCTGTGAGTACTGGGTCTGGCAGGAAACCCTGGATGACATGCTGACTGCAGGTGTCAGGCTCCAGTTGCCAGATGCCGTCACAAGCAATTACTGAAGACTTCAGTGTACCCGGACTTTCTGCTCTGCAGAAACGCTGCTTTTATGACATTCAAGAAAAAGGTACCACACTCCTGCCTTTGCTTGGACATTGAGGATACTCGGTGTTTACATTGTTGGATATGGGAGAGCAGAATGGGAGCAAATGCCCCAAAGGAGAAAGACCCTGCCACGGGGAATATCCTGCCCTTCTCCGGGTCCATAGCTCCAGGACAGGAGCTTTATCATATAATAATGGAGCAGTTTTTATTCTGGCAAAAGAGATGTGTCAATAAACACCTCTTTGGTGCAATTTCTGGCAGCTGAGCTTTGATTTGCATGGCCTCTGCCACTACCTCGGGGATACAGCTACACATAACACATGGATTTTTGCTGATAAGAATTGAATGCCTCAGTGTGGACAGAATTGACCCCTTCGTAAATACTGCCCTAATAAAAGCTGCCTTGCATCAGCCGGGCTGCAACACTGGGCAGCTAAAAGTGGGCTGCTCCTGCTCGAATGTGGACAGCCTGGGACAGGGGGATCAAGGGAAACAACCTGACCAAGTTATGTGACAAAGGCTGGAGGAGGGGAGATCAGACAGAAAACGTCCATCATGTCCAAGGGCTGGGTGAGTGCATCCTCCCGCATCCCACAGCGGCTCACTGAGGACCAGAGCGTAGCAGGAGGAGAGAGCTCAAAAAATTCCTTATAAACTAAGGATGTGCCAAGACCAAGAATCCCCCAGAGTCTTCCGGTTATTATTTTGAAAAGAAAACAAGTGAAAATGTTTTTTATTATTAAAAGAGCCTATCTCGGGAAGCTGAAGACCTCCTCAATATCTGCTTGCATTATTAAAGGGAATGAATCATTAAATGCACCTTGAGATGCAGTCATAGGTATCAGAATAAATCAATCCCCAGAAAAGAGAAGCATCAGCTGAGGGTCTTATTTGCAACTCCTCTTCAGAGCAATTTCAAGGCATGCAGGCCCCTGCTCCAGGAGGGCACCTGGTTCCTTTAATATTAATAACCCCCACGCAGCGCTTCGCAGCACACAAATCTCAGGCTATGGGGAAAGCTGCTCTTTTCTGTACCGAAACCATCGTTCATGGAGGAGCCCAGGGCTGGGTTTGGGAGAAACATACAGCTCTCTCTTTGTAATGGTGCTAAAGGAAAAAACCCAGCATCAACTCTCAGCAATAAGATATATTAACATGACAGATGGCTTGCAGAAAAAGAAAAACTGTCTCGGGTTTTGAGATTTGTGCTGACTGCACCACAGAAAGGAACCATTCCAATTAGCATCTGTGCAGACTAATTGAGGAGCATTGAGAGTATCAACACAATTTGCCGCCATTGTCAAGCAGTCATTGTTCTTGATTATTTTTCTCAGTTATCCCTTCTGTCACAAGTCTGGCGACAGAGAAAATGCCGCTTTGGTTTTTGCCTTCCTGTGCCTGTATCCACTCTCCCCGCTCCCTTCCCGGGAGGGCATGCGGAGCTGTGCCGAGCAGCTTGCCGGGATGCGGCTCGCATCCCATGGGCAAAGGTAACGCAGCTTTCCTGGGTACCCGAAGTTATTCCTGCCTGGTTGAGCAAGTCCATCACGAAGCAAATACTGTGATTCATCAATATGGCTAAAGGCAACCGAGTTTTTAGCCATACGGCCACGTGCAGCTGTCATTTTGCATTGCCGTAATGCAAAACCAGCCTGGGCTTTCTCTGGAAGGAAATTCCTATCACCATCAAATGTACCTGGGGGAAATGCCTCTCGGCACACGTGCTGGAAGCCACGGCCCTGGCACACATCATTTATCTGTCTCCTTCTGTTTTTAAATTAGCACGGAAATGCAAGTGCTTTTTCTGTTTACCACGTTTATGTGCTGTGGCTGCGCCCCAGGCTCCGGCGCAGGGCGTGCGGGAGCCAGAAATCAGCCCCTAACTGCAAAAACTCCTCTCACTGACCCCTACCTACCAGACCTGCCCAAAGGAAAATGGGAAAATACTCTTCCGTGGGAGTTATAACCTTTCAGGAACAGAAGGTGGCAGACGAGTTTGCTCTGAGTGCCTGGCACAAGTAGCTGTGGTATTACTCAAAAGTTTAAAAGCATTTAATTTCTCGGTGCAGAGCGTGGTGGCGGCACACCCACCCCGAGCCCAGGGCAGCAGCCCCGCGGCGAGTGATGAGCTCTCGGGTTTATGGGTGCTCGGCACATGGTCTGTATGGCAATGCTGGAAAGACAGCACCTTTCCCAGGGATGCGCTCACCTTGAAACAGGCCTGTGTTTGTTAAACTCTGTGAATTTCTGTTGTAAAAATAAAAAAGGTATTTGCTATTTGTTAGCTTTTAGTGTTTAAGCTACAGGCACAGCAAAGAACCGGGCAAATCAGGACGTAGTAATACCTTTCAATTTATGTCATTTTTCTCAGTCATTGCTTTTTTTTGTAAGGTGCTCAGGTAGACAACACCTGATACCCATCTGAGAACAGATGATGGAACTAATCCTGACATGGTCGATGCAAGAGGCAGCGCGCCAATGCAGGCAGAAGGAAACTGCCTTTTTTCTTTTTTTTTGGCAATGCCTCTGTGCAGGACAGTAATTTTTCCCAGTGCAGAAAAAGAGACGACACCACTTCCCTACAGACCACGTACAGACAGCTCTGCCCCATGGGCCGCTGCAGGCTGTGCTCAGGGCTGCACCGGCCAGGCGCTGCCCACAGCAGTGGGGCTCGTTAGCGAGAAAGGGCAAAGCAAAGGCAGCACACGCGGGTGCCTCAGCCCGCTGTGTCCTCCCAGCCCCGTTCAAAGCTCTCAGCTCGTCCGCGCCGAGGGCTGGCAGCCTCGCCTCGTGCGGTCCCCGGGGTTGCCGCCTGCCAGCCATGGGCAGCCGGGTTTGCTTTCAGGCTCCAGTGGGTTTTGGCCCCTTTAATTGGCGCTGAAGAGGTGGGAAGCGGTGGGGCTATAAAAGGTCTGCAGTGATCAGTGAGGCTCCTGTGAAGGGTTTCTGCTCTGGCCAGGCAGAGCTGCAGCAGTCCTGCCTTGCTGGGTGGATGGAGGGCAATAGCTCAGGTAAGAGTCCTGCTCTCTGCTCCAGCGTTGCTGCTTTTCAACTGAAATCTATCTCATCTTATTCTGAAACCTGATTTTGTCAGGAGCCTCTGCAGGTATCAGCAGAGGTCTCTTGCTGTGCTCAGTACACTGGAGAACCTGCCGGGGCTGCAGTCTGAGCCTCCACGGGTGAGCTTCTTGCCTAGAAGAAAAAAGGTTAAACTGGGGCCAGCAAACCCTGTGTCTTGTGGTCCCAGCTGCTGTGAGGTCCAGGGTTGTTTGGGTACAGACCTCTCTGTGCTGGACTGTGTCATGGGCCCAGTTGGAGGGAAGAGAGTTTATTGATGTGAAGGGCTTTAAGTGAGGTGAAAGCTGCTTTCTGTTAGCTTTAAAAGCCATATTTTTATGTTCCTGTCTTCACAAAAAAAAAAAGCTCTCCTGATATGTATATCTAGACCATGTGTGGATGAAAATGAGAGATGTTGCCCCCAAAGCAGGAGCAGGGTGGGTGAGACGGGCCAGAGAAAATAACTATGGTCCTGCTGAGGAATACTTTGATTAAAAATATTAATGAGTTCCTCCAACTCTCAGCCAGAGAATACTGAAATCGGGTGGTAAACCCCTAAGTGGATAAACCACACTGCTAATTCCTCTACCCATCTTCCACTGCAGCAAAGCTCACGTTACAGTTGGGATTTTCAGTTTTCACCTAATCATCAGGCTGCAGCTTGATGTTGCTCATCACCCATTAATGGTAGCTTTAACGAGAAAAGATGGTAAAAAAAAACCTGATGTCCCAAGAACTAATTCCCCAGCTTCAGAAGTCTCTTCAGACTTCACATATGGAGGGAGCTGTTTCTTCACCTCTGCTTTGTGACAGGGCTAAACTATCGGTCATTCACTCAAAAATCATATCTGGGGGCAAATCCAATTTTCATGAAGGCTTGGCTCCAGCTGCCATCTCCCAGAACAGGGAATTTCATGCTTCCAGGTGATGATGGCAAACTTGGTTTGTGCTTTCTCTCCACACCAGGATACTTTTCTTTTATCTTTTGTTTATGACTTTGTCCAAATTCAGATGAAAGCCTTAAGCCTAGCAGAGAGCTGGATCCTTTGAGATCCCTGGTGGAGGTTTTTGACCAAAACCCTTATTTCTTCAACACTTGATCTTTATAACACACGTTGACATTATGAACAAATAAAGGTAAATAACAAGGCTTCCCTACCCAAGTTAAACTAATTATTGGTAGTTCAAAGCTTTACAATGAAAGATAACTTTCCTACCCTGTATTTTTTGGAAAATTGGTAGGCCATGCTCCATCTAGAGACAAACAGGACAGCAGTAGGGGTGTATCTTCTACTGGGTTCCCTGCTAATACCCAATTTCTAAGGAGCACCTTTAGCTGGGAATTGTTTTCAGCTGAGGTGTGTGGGTACTGGCAAAATGAGCTGTATTGCATTAATGTTCTCTTAAAGATTCAAAAATGTTATGCAACAAAAAATTGCCAATTCACGCCACTTCTTTAATAGACTTTCTAATGTATACTTTAAAAAAAAAAAGCCTGGATTGCGGAGTTTTCTTCTCGAGCTGTCTAGGCTTGCTATCAGGAGCAGCTTCAAAGCCATTTTTCTTTTCATATGCTTGTCTGGTGTGTCTAACGGAACATGATTACTTTTTCCTAAATGAATAGATAATTTTGCTTTATAAATAAGTAGAACACCAGGATTTTTTGTCTTTGACACTATTGGGCTGAATCTCAGGATGGCTTAGTGTAGCGTGTGTTCATTATTTAATGAAATTTGTTTTGTGGGGTTTTTTCCTTCTACCTGAATTTGTTTCCAAGTAATATATTTTTGTAATAGTGCATTCAAACACACTTGAAATATTAATGAGGCAAGTAATGTCCCATTTCAATTGAAGTTTGCCATAATATGCAAATAATCCTTCACAGGTCTCTGTTTTAGTAATGATGATGATGGAAATGTCTCATTTTCTCCCCAGCCAAGTTTTCTGGTTGGGTTTCGGTGTGTGACAGCCATTAGCTATGGAGTGGCTGAACTCATTACAACAACTGCTGGGAAAAGGGCACTTGCTGGTGGGTGAGTTCTTGACGCAAAACTGCTTTTCGGGCCATGCACTTGCTTTTGGTCAAATTTCCAAGGCCCTCGTTAAACAGGATGGCTGCTAGAAAAAGCAGACTGACTCTTAAGATGGTGAAATGCTTTCATGGACATAATGACTTTTGGTCCAAAGCTTGAGGTTTTGCCACCCCAACTTGGGCAGATCTCTGAGCTTTTCCTGGGGCCACCAGGGAGATGGGGTTGGATGGGAGATGGGACTTTGCCTGGACATGTCGAGGGGATGTTGGGGGGGATGCGCCGACCTCCCCGTCTCACCATGCATCGCCTAGTCCAGCTGCTGCCAGCTTGACGTTATTAGTAGAAGGCCCCTGAGATGAAGCTGCCTTTGGATAACTTCCCTGAAAGGTCAAGATGGAAAAAACAGAGCACAAAAGCTGCCCGTGGAGTTCAGCATCACTGGTGGGGATGGCTCCTCACTGCAGTGGCCAGCTCAGAAAGGCGGGCAAGTGCCTGAAAGGAGGATGAATGCACTACAGAGAGCTCCATCTCCTGGTTTTACAAGCAGTTGTGGCAGGACCTTTGCTGATGCCACGGCTTTCCTGCAGTCGCAAACCTCTCAAAGCCACCTTCCAGGAAACGCAGCCTCCTTTGTCACCCCAGAGGAGAAAATAGGTTTTGAAGACATTAAGAGGCTCAGCAGCTTCAGAGTGAATCCGAGAGCTTTGCATCACCTACAAACCCACTTTCCTTAGATCGCTGACTTCTTTCAGGACTGTCAGGCTGTTTTGTGCTTAAGCTTTATTCAGACCTTGCAATGAGAGATCCCTGTGTCTGCGTGTGTTGCTGTGAAGTTGGAGCAAAAGCTGTTTGCGCTGGGCTGGGACGGCAATGCGTACGTGAACCCTTTGCTGCAGCCCTGCCTGCGGGTTTGGCCTGGCAAGGGCTACGGTGAGGGGTGTCCCAGCCAACGCTGGGTTATCCACTGGCACAATTGAATGAGAAGTAAGTCACATTGACTCTAGGCTGCAAATAAAGATGCCAACAGCCAGAGCTGTTTGGGCTGCTTGAATTATATATCAGTCCAGAGCTGTTCTGTATTTTGTGAAGAATCATAGAATCATTGAGGTTGGAAAAGACCTCTAAGATCATCGAGTCCAACCATCGGCCCAACACCACCATGTCCACTAAACCATGTCCCTAAGCGCCTCATCTACTCATCTTTTAAATACCTCCAGGGATGGGGACTCAACCACTTCCCTGGGCAGCCTGTTCCAATGTTTAACCACTCTTCCAGTAAAGAAATTTTTCCTTACATCCAATCTAAACCTCCCCTGGCGCAACTTGAGGCCATTTCCTCTCGTCCTATCGCTTGTTACTTGGGAGAAGAGACCGACCCCCCCCTCGCTACAACCTCCTTTCAGGTGGTTGTAGAGAGCGATGAGGTCTCCCCTCAGCCTCCTTTTCTCCAGGCTAAAAGGCAGCAACCCCTCTGGGATCAAGGTGTGCGGCTGGGGGAGCGCTGCTCTTCTCTACGTAACACCCAGTCCCTTCCCCTGCTCTCTGTGCAGGGATGGAAAGCAAACGGGAAGAAAAGCAAGATGTGGATATCCCTGCTCCATCAGGGAACTTAGCTCTGAAAGTAAACAGCTACCCCAGGGAGGCAGGAATACGCCCAAATCCTGGAAACGTAAATCACTCCGCAGCAAGTGCTTATCTGTAAGCCCTGTTGGGGAGAGCCAGGCACCTCTTCTACCCCCCAGCTCCGCTGTTGGTTTGCAATGAAAACGTGAGCCTCAAGGAGGTACCTGGAGAGGCATGTTTATGGGAGAGGGCCCAGAGCTGTGGGGTCTGTAGGGGGACTTGGAAACCTCATACTCTTACACCAGAGATCAGCTACCGTCCTCTCTTCTTCCCAGAGCCACCAGCCTCAGGGTCAAGTGAGCTGCCGTATTTCTTGCTTCTATTCTCTTTTTTTGTTTTCCATTTGTCACTGCTGGCTGACTATTATGGAAATGGTCATAAATATCACGGTCCTGTTAGTGCTGGGGATGCATGGTACGTGCATCATTGGGTTTGCAGAATTACCACGAGGATGAGCTGGCAAGTCACTGGGGTGTTTGTCAGCTGGTAATCTGTCTCCAAAATTGTTGTCATTTCTTAAGCTGCCATATGAGAGAGGGTCTGAATGTACTCATGGCAGAGACGCAAACGCTCCACCTCCTTTCTCAGAATACCCAACACATGGACCTGGTTAAGGGATGTTTCTATATTTTCTTATACAAAGCCAGCTTTGTCTTTCTGCTGGTGGGCATGGGCCTTATTCTGGTCTCATTTACACTGCTGTCAACTGGAAGCAACCCCTCTGAAGCCAGAATATAAAGTGAAGCTCCTTGCCACATTTACATATTCTGCTCCTTACAGCATAATTTGTCCTAGTTTTTAAGTACTGAATGCCTTTGTAGGAATTTCATTATAGAGCGCAAGTTTTGTCAAGTGCATTCTGCTGGTTTTGCTGGAGCTTGCTAAGCATAGCCTATTTTTTCTGAATCCTTTGTACTGCTAAGTATCTTTGCCCATGCCACACACAAAAATTTAAAACACAGCTTTGTGTCACATTCCTGGAAAAAAGACAGGTTGTTCTTGTAGGGAAAGGGCTTTCTGTACCAGGAAAACTGTCTCCAGTGGCTCTTTGGGATGCAAATATGGACAATCCGAGGGTAGTTTGGAGGATCTCAGGCTTCTTGCCCAACGGTACAGCAGTCAGTGCTGATAATTGATTTCAACCCATCTGCGAGATGAACACCTGCTGTGCAATATGGCTCTGCTAGGATTATTTCTCCCTGCATAGCTGGAGTAAAATCTCCATCGTTGACCACAAGACTGGGGGCATGCCTGCTAAAATCTGAACCACATCCTAGTGCAATGTTAGCAGTTCTGTTGCAGTATGTTTTAAATACATTGCCTTAACACTTACGCGTTTTTGTGGATTTTAATGGGCTGCTTTCTTTCTAAGCAAATTTAATTCCATTACTAAATAATACATTTGGCCTCCAACCTGGCTTGTGCTAATTACTCACATGCTGAATGGGTTTTAAATCTTGTTTGGAAACACTATAGAGTTTATTGTCTTATTAGAAGCACCTAATGTGAGCTTTTCTTTCTTTTTTTTTTTTTTTTTAAGACTGCAATTGGTCTCTAGTGAAACCAAACAGATAATGCAATAACTTTTCACTAAACTAATTATCAGAGTGGAAGATGCTAATGTGTTTTGCCAACTGTGTCTCGTGTCTCCTCGGTTAACATGCAGCATGGTCACGGCTGTTCAGCAAGACTTTACATCTCCGGGAGCAGAAAACGGAGGCTGAATTAGGCTCACCCCTTGCTCACTCTTTTGCAGCCATGTTAACATGTTCAAGCTGTACTGCCTCTGCCTGCACTTACGGTGTTAATCAAATGTTTTTCTTCCACAGAGGGCTTACAGAGACTTAATTTACCCGGATTCCTAAGGGTATCGGATTTCTGGGTTTCCTTCTTGCAAAAGTCCCAAGTATCCAATCTTCAAAAATCATGCTTCTTCAGCTGTATTGGAAATCGAGGTACCCAAAGTCAATGTCCACTTCTGAAAACATTCATGAAATGTTTCTTCAAACATTGAAATAGGTCTCTGTGCACAAATATGCATGATCCTGACCATTTGTATAGTGTGCTGGGGCTGACATGTATTACCAAGAATGACTTCTCACTTTCAATTAACTGCAGTATACAATACGGGTGGGCTTTAAAAAGTGACGAAACAAATTAAGAGTCTGCAGAAATCCTGCCCCTAGAAGTGCAAAGCCTGCAAAAAGCCCTGGGTGCTGAGAAAAATGTCCTTTTCCTGGAAGAAAAAAATGACGAGTGAAAGAAGAAAAGTGAGGTTTCACCTTGAGGAAATGCAGCACGTGCTTCTCTAGCTCGCCTCAGAGCAGGCTACATTTGAAAACAGAATTGCAGCTTTGGTAAGGACTGGGATTTGCCTGTCTGATTGCCATTACTCCCCAAAACAAATAAACAAAACGCAATTATCTTTGAATGTTACCCAGGCTAATGTGTAGAACTGGCACGAGAGAGTAAAGAGTAGAGGACACCAGGCTAAAATCATTAATTGGTAATGGAGTTTGTATATTTGTCAACAAGACACTCAGCTTGGAGAGCTGAACAAAAAGAAAGCAAGCTGCAGAAAAACAAATGCATGCGAAGCCTTGTCACTGGTATTTATTTAACAGCCCGTCACAAGCAGAAAATGTGGATTAAAGGTAGGAAAGGCAAGGAAGGAACAGCTTCTGTCCAAGGCATCCGTTCTGCATTGCATCAGGGTTCACTTCTGGATCAGGGTACATTCTGCCACATTGTGTTACGTCAAGCCAGTTGTGAAATGATGGAGCCTAATGCAGAGCGAGTGTTGGGAATGGGAAGTAAAACAACAACCTGTTGTTTTCTTATTTATTACTTGCCATGGGTTGGGGGTTATCCAGGAACAGAGATGCTGTTTTAAGTGAGGCGGGGAGTTATTTTGCCAGACTGCTTGGTAAGAGAGCACTGCAAATTGCTTATGGAATTTGATGTTGTCCTACCCTGTCTCCAGAACAAATCATGCTGGTAGGGGGTTTGGATTTTCCTTTTTTAATAATTGGAAAAATATTTACAAAAGAACCCTTCACTCCAATTTTTTTTTTATAATTGTCTGTTTTCTTCTTTCTACGTTCTTTTTCTTAGTCTCAGATCATTCTGCTGGGCTGTACCTTCCCCTTACTCAGCTACAAACGTTGGTCCTGCCCCCTCAGTATGAATGCGTGGGGTAAGGCTCATTGATTTTGGTGATGGAGGTTGTGGCATATCACTTCTCCTCGGGGATGCTGCTGGCGAGATGCACATTTCCCCTCTGGCTGCCGGAGCAGAGGTGACTGCTGGCCCCGAAGGACCTGCAGAGGTGACTGCCCTCTGATGTGTTTTCTGCCAAGCAATCTGAAAATAAAGCTTAACTGGATAAGGAGAAGAGATGGAAAAAGATGGTGGGGGTAAGAACTGAGGGTGCAGAAGGAGACAAAATGCCAGCTGAAAAATAAGCATTGTTCAGTTATCAAAGAACAAAATGAAAACAAAATTAACTTGAAATTCAACTAATAATTTTCATGTCTTTGCATCAGAAAATAATTTGGGAGGGGAATTGATTTAAATTATTGGAGTTCTTTTCAAAAACTTTAATGGCAAATGCTCCTCTTCCTTCCTAGCCAACCCCAGTGCTAAGAAGACGAATGATCAGTTAGAGAAATAACAGAAACAACTGATTTATGATATTTCTTGTTGTACTTTGTGAAACAAAAACACTTTGCGTACTGAGCAGCTTCTGAGTATTGTTCCTTAAATTTAGCTTATCTGCATCCACTGAAGGTGACTGTGCAGGTCTGTGTCTGGCAGCAACGAGCTGGCTCGGTGACTTTCCACTTCCATTCGCAGCGCCGGTAGAAGCATTGGCCACCTTAGCCACTGAAGCCGTGGTTATTAATAGCATCCCCCAGCTGCAGAACGTGCACCTCCTGGCCATGCTCGTGTGCAGGAGACGTCACCTCCAGGATTAATTGGTATTGATGAACTTGCTTAGCAACTACACACCAACTGGTACTGATCCCTGGGGATGCGCAGCCTCCCCATGCTCGGCCAAAAAGACCAACCCTGTGGCAGAGTAACGCTGGGGGACAAGAGGCAAATGAGGATGGGCTTGTGCCAGCTCCTCCACGGCTACCGCCGCACAGTGGTGGCGGTGCGGGCTGCCCGGGTGTGCAGCAGTGGTGCCGTGTTTTACACTTGAACCCTGTTCACCCCTGTCTAAGCCTAGACTGGCAGCTCTAATATCCAGCTGTTGGCTAACCAGAGCCAACACCGTGGTTTCACAAATCTTTCTCATATTTCATTAAACTGATGGCTTTGGATAGGAGTTGCAGCAGTAGTATAATCCACATGCTGACAGTGCCCCTGGAGACTCAGGCTGGGGATAATCACATCCTTTTTATACTGCTAATAATTAACTATTAAAACAATTTGCTAATGGATGTAGTGGCTTTTTTAAATGATGAATTGATATGATTTAGCACAGCTATGAGATATGGGCTTGATGCAAATATTACTGAGTGCAAAGCCAGCCTGCATTATAGCCTGTTGAGGTCAGAATCTATTAGCCGTAATTCCTCTTAGCCTAAATTCTCTTCATCTATGGAATAAGTTTTTCCTACAGAAATTATTCTAAAACCTTCAAAAACAGAGCTGCATGTACTCTATCATATGGCAATGTATGGTCTCATTCACTAAGTGGAAGGGAGGGGTGTTTAGATAAACTCCAGCCAAAAATATAGTAGTATTACCAAACATAGTAAGTTAATCAGATATTTTCATTAAAAATTGATGAACTTTGTGTGCATGAATAGATGAAACTATATTTACTGGCATGAATTGAATGGGTCTAATCTAAATCAAAATGGCTGTTGAATGGGTGTAACACCTATTAATTGAATATTGGGAACTAGTTTTACCTGATTCTTTGTTTTAATAGGTTTCCAGTATTTACACAACATAACTGTCACAGAAAGTTTAATTAGATATCTGAGATATCCCAAATCTTGTCAAATTAATTTCTGAACTCTTGACATTTCTGCAACAATACTGGCCTAATTCTTCTTGCAGCATTTTCTTAAGAAGACTCTAATAACTAACAGTCACATCTGACAAAAGAAAGATAAGCTGTTGTTTCTCTCGAAGAGATGACAGCTCCATTTTTCAAAAGAGAGGGTAAAGTTGTTCACCGTTTTACTTCCTGCAGCAGCAAAATTTTCAGGTGTGGGACTGGCAAAACAAAGGGTTACTTGCTGTAGGTAAAGGGGTTTTTTCTTCGCATCTAACCATTGCGCTTGGATGGAAAGGTCAGGTGTGTCAGAGATGGTTAAGGCTTTGAAGAAGACAGATGTGTGTATGCAGAAAGAACATAAAGGGGATTGGAATAGCTTAAAGGAATGAGCAGAATTGGAAAGATCTGGGCTTTAAACTTCATTCTGCTATTGAAGTAATTGTTAGCGCTCTTCCCCACTGAGGAAAAAATGTCTTGGGGGGGGGGAATAAAAGCAGAAAAAATGAAATATTAAATGTATTTTTCTGGCTATCTCAACTGCTGGAATTACAACAGTGCAAATTACTCCAAGCTTTTAACAACTGAGTAGAATCCACTTCACCTTTCTTTCCTCCTGTGAAGCAGGATGCTGTTTCTTCTCCAGCCCTGGGTTGGGATTGTGGGAACAAGTGCTGGCCGTGCTACGGAAGTGGGGGAAGAAAATGGTACCCTGCAGGCTACAAGCCCAGAGAAGGTAGGAGAATGTGTGTGTGCAGCCTGGACCTGGCTGTTCTCTTATTCTCAGTAAGGCAGATTTCTATACAATAATTAAGCTGGTTTTGCTTAGATGTTTAGTAACCAAAATCTCCTGTCTTTAGCCTCCTGCCCATCCGAAGACAGAGGGAGCTCCTGTGGTGCTCACAACCTGTCCCCATACATTGCGGCACTGGGATGCTCTTGCAGGATGGCAAAAGGCTGTGCGTCCCCAGCCCTCTGTGTGCGCGATATTTTCAGTGGCCTTTAAAGCACCGCCTTGGCAGGACGATGTTGGACTGCTCAGTCTAGCCCATCACCAAAACCCACGAGGTCTGTGTGGTATTTGCTACATTTAAGACCCTCCAATAAGGTGGGCAGTGCCCAGTGCTCTCTGGCGTCTCGCAGCACCACGGCTGCCATCCGGGGAACCCACACACCCTCTCCCACCTCCACAAGGCTGCAAACGTGCAAAGAACCGTAAATAAAACAGTACGGTTTGTCTAAACAAGAAGAAAATCCCTGACATGTAATTAGTTTATTGCAAATGGGAATGGCTTCTGGCACTTTCTTTCACGAGGCTGCAGTCTGGGGTGTCTGTGGGTGTCTCACATCAGCCAATACTCATTAAATAATCCTTTCCGCCCATGCTGCCCCGTTTGGTTTGTCTGCCTTGATGATGTTCCATGAGGGACTGATTTTGGAGATTAAAAAGCTTCTGCATTTTCTCATTACCCCTGCAATGTCCCCTCTGAGAGGGGATTTGAATTTCTGGTCCCTCACATGTAATCTTTGGCATGCCATATTCACCACTTCTATTTATTTTCTGGTTTAATGCTTGTAAGACTGGAATGCTCCTTTTTGTAGAGGCATTTATAGTTATGGGTTAAAAAGTCAACATCTGCCAGCTTTTTCAGTAGAGATGCTTTGGGCTTTCTTTTCCTTGCTACCTAGAAACCATTGTATTAATAGAGATCTCATTGGAATGCTTTCCTGTGAAAAATGTAAAAATTCCGGTAAAAAGGCAAAAACATTTTTGCTGGAATCATTCACCTAAACAATGCAAAGAAAGGGACCCGAGGAAGGATGGGGTGGAGAAGGATCAGACGTTCCTATTTTGGATTTCCAAGTTCCCTGTAAGAACATGTACACGCTTCAAGAAAAGGAGGCATTTTCTGCCAAAAAAAAAAAAAAGAAAAAAAAATCAGTTGAAAGCATGGTTTTCGTTTAAAAAAAAAAAAAAAATTCAGCAGGACAGTTTTAATGAGCCTAATCATGAAGTTTGACAGTAGATGTTGACCTTGTAATGGGTCTCTGCTATGAGAAAAGAGGTTATTTACAACCAGAATAGCTGTTGTTATTTTTCATTCTACTAAGTAAATTGTAGTAGAATTACTCACGCAATACCATTGTTGTGTGGAGCTCAGTGGAAAGCTAATTCCTTTCAGTTTTTTTTTAAACCTCAGCCTCATTTTTTTTTAATGGTTTCCTCATAAATAGATTAAAAAAAAAAAAATCCAGTTGGATCTACATACATGTGATGAACCTAAAACAGTATCTAGAGATTTATCGATTGAATTCCTGGGCATATGTTTACTGGATACATCACAAAATAGCGCATTACTTACTTGTTAATTGAATTGAATAAGTATTCAATTGAGTCTCGTATGAGAGGAAAATTTTTTTTCTCCATTAGCAGAGCTAAAAGCACATGGAAAACCTGTAAGTGTCTCCCAGACCTTCTTTGCGTAGATCACTCAGAAAATAGTGTCTTTTTAATAGTAGTGGCAGTAACCATCCAATAACCTGAATTAGGAAGGCTCTAGCAATTTGGCAAGCGTTCTCTTTTTCTCCGTGTTAAATATTTTGTCAAGGCTTTTCACAACTCTGCTGCAATTTCTCATCTTTCTCCAAAAGCCATTTTTCTTTCGAGCCAATGAGACTTGAGCTGTCTTGGGCAAAACCTCCTGTTTCCTGAATGTTCTTTAATAGTCCTCAAGAGCAGCGTTGTGCCAGCGCGGCACCGACCTGCTGCCGTGAGCTTTGGTGGGTACAGCCTGGCATTGCCCTTGCACATACCCGGGAAGGGGAAACTAGAGCAGGAGCTCAGGGGCTGGAAGCACGTGGTTTTGCTCGCTCCACCGTGGGGTTGGGTCTCTGCTGTCCCCTGGCTTCTCAGATAACCCCCAGCTACTCCTGCGCTTCCCAAGCTGATGACAAGTCATCAGCCCCTGGGATAAGGGAAGCATTTGGCTAGGTTCCTCCCAGCCTCAGCACATCCCATCCACCGTGGCAGGGATGCTGGTGGCACCGGTACTGCCCACCTCGGCACGAGGACCACTGAAGGACTGCGAAGTCCCACCAGACTATCCAGAATCTTGCTAAGCTCTTCCGTGTTCTTCTAATCATCCTTCTGAGAAGAGTTTCTTGGGGGGTGAACAGAGAAGGTCGTGTTCGTTTGTGATCTTATTCTTTCAAGGCATTTCTGACTTATTTCTTGACAATTTCAAGTACAAAGGGTTTGAGGTTTTTCTTTTGCATTGCTTTTGATTTGGTTCATTTTTGTAGTAGATTGGCTGCTCTAGCAAAAGCCCTCTGAAAAAATTTTCTGCATTTACAGTTTACTGCTAAACGTCTATCGTAGAGCTATTTGCCCCCCAAAGAACATCCACACCACCATGGGAGAAGCATTTAAACATAACCTGAAGGTGTTACCAGCCAGATGTGCTTAATCATTGTGTTGAGTGTAGAAACCAGCTTAAACTGTACCAAGTTCAAAGAATTTTATACATGGCATCAATAGGATGTAAAGCATTACTGGTCCTACCAGCTTTTCCTCCAGAGCTCTGTGTTACACTGGGGTCACCACTGGGTCTCTTTGGAAAAAGAAGGGGGGAAGGGGAAACCCTTGGGATCTTATGGTGATTAAAGAGACTATCTTTGTCACAGTTTATGGTTTAGCCATGGAATAGGTGTTTACTGAATAAGTAAGTGCGCTGTGACCCGGCCTTGAGCAGACAGGCAGCATGTGAGGTGGGAAGAGAGATAAAAATCAATAAATACACCATTTGCCATTTACTCAGCCCAAACAAAATACTTCATCGAGACACTGGTGTAGCTGTAAAAAGTCATAGCACAAATTACGGTTCCACTGCAATGTGTGTGGCAAGGTTTTATGGCATTCCGCTGGCCATATTTACAGCTTAAAGCACTATGTCAGGGTGTTTCGTTGTTATTGCTACTGCTTTTCTTCCTCTCCTTCTCACTGCTGCTATCACATGTGTCTCTGGAAAGGGGTTTCTGCCACTCCACGTACACGGTTGCTAAATGGGAAGAGGTGCACGGACTCTTCCAGCATCTAGTCCACCTCAGTCAGCTCGTGAATTGGGAGTGGGTTTAAAGTTCCGCTCTTCTTGTTGAGGCAATGGCAAATCTTCCCCTTGGGTTTCCCTGTTTCTCACCTGCCGTCTCCCCCTCGCTTGGTGGTGTCTCTATCTGAAAAACTAATTGCATCGAATGTGGAGAAGAGCAATGAAATGAGAAATCCTTGACAGAGACAGGCTTAAAGCCTCTCAGTTTAGATAACCTCATGGTTATCTAAACTGTGGAGTTTGGTATCTAAATGGTATCTAAAGTGGAGTTCGGAGTCTCACAGTAAAGCTTTGATTATCTGGTTCAATATCCATCTCTCAAGCACAATTCTATGGAAAAACAGCGCTTCGGACCCGTAAGTGTTACAAACATCTGATCAAGACCATGTTTTTGGTAACTTGTGCTCAGCACCAGAGACTGCAGTTCCAGCTATCGCAGCAGGCTGATCTAAAAGAATTTCCTGGTCTCTTGTGTAGAAATAAAAGAACCGGAGCACAGGGAAGATCAGCTAAACTTTGTTTTGGATGCTTGTTCTATCACTGACCTCTCGGAAGTAATGGCTAGATTTAATTTTTCCTTCCAATTTCCTTTCTTAGTAGACTGAGTGTTTATAAAACTTTTCCAAGCGAGCTGCCAGGGTGTGCTCCTGAAAGAACATATCTCTGGTGAATAATCAGCTGAAATTCTAATGAGAAAATCCTTTCACTGGGCAACAGCCTTCCTACTTGAATGCTGCATTATCAGCTCAAAATTATTCAGACAAATCTGAGGAATTTACTTTAAGCAGCTTAGGAGATAAATTCAGTGCAGCAAGTTATCATGATTGATTTAAGTATTTAAGACATCCTAAAAACCTGTTTCACTCAATCCACCTCCTAACGCATTCCTATTGAAGCCCTTCTTTTCGGGTTAAAATGCAATCTGAGTGCAGCAAGCAATTTCCCTTTCGCTGGCCAGGGGTAATTCTCTTCCATCCTCTGGGTGCACGGGTGATGCAGTGTTTCAGAGGCAATAATCTTCCCGACAGATTGCCTCATTTTACACTTCATGTGACTTCAGCGAGCCTTGCCGTGCCGCTCTGCTACAGCACCTTCTCCCTTAGGTCTGAGAAGGAGCATTTGTTTGAAACAGGAATTTTTTTTTTTTTTTTAAAAAAAAAGGACATTAAAGAGACTAATGTTTTCATTGTTTGTGGAGTGATTAGGAATTGGTGCTCAGGAGTCCTGGCAGTGATCAGCAGGATGCGCACACGCACGCATGGGCTTGGAGAGAGCCCTCCCAAGTGCAATCCATCACGGTGACATCCGACCCCCTATTTCATCTTTTAGTCTGTCTGAAGTTCGTGTACGGTTGCGTGGAGTAGCTGCGTGTGTGTTTGCTTGTGTAGCATAAATAGCCTGTTGCTGGGCTGTTTACAGGTGCATAATTATTCCTTAGAACTGACTGATAATGGGTGGAATGAGAAAACCTCACAGGCATTTTTTTTTTTTCCTTTTTTTCTTTCCCCCATCCCTCATTGCACCACATTCCCCACTGTATTCCCAAAGAGAATTTTTATTTCCCTCTGGATGCTGCCCCGAGAACAAAGGCAGTTCATTCCAGTCCTGCCTTGTCTGGATGAACCCTCGGTCAGCACATCCGTTTCTCCACCGTCAAAAAGATAATGAGTTTTTTCACTGCACTTCAAGCAGGTCTCTTGTGCTAGAAACTTCCCGTAGCGTCTCATCAGGATACTGCCTCTCTAAATCCTTTGAAATGTGATGCAAAATCAAGGCTCCGGTCCTATTAATCCCTTGTTCCTTCTCCCACTCCCTTTTTAACACTTTAAACTCATGAGTAACCCCTGCTCACAGTTTTAACTCATACTCCAGATGATCTTTAATGTGGCGTTTAACACTGCAATGAATTTCCCAGTTATTACGATATGGACAAGAAGTAGGACTCGAGAGATGAAATCGCATGACAGGTAACGGGCACAGTGAACCTTAGATCTGAGAGATGTGTGCAATATTAGTTCATTCTGTAGCTGAATGTGAACGCTATTGATATTTAATATGTTACCAGGAGGGATGAGTATTTGAAGGACAAGCATTCATAATTTGCTTTGGCATTTGACACGATCAAGCAAGTAAAGGAATAATATTCCGTTTCTCCGTTGTCAAAAAGATAATGAGTTTCATAACTATTGGTATTATGGGAAAAATACAGCCTATGTAGTGTAAAATGTGTGAGAGCTGCTATATGTTCTATAAATTGTGTATATCATGTTCTTTTGATGGCCCTATTCAAACGCAGCATGCCTATCCTTTTTAATTTTCTGGTTTGCTGTGCAAGTCTCTAGCAAAAGAGACTTTTTTTTGAAATGAATAATGTTTTCTTCATATTATTTATAGAAAGAGCAGTGCTATCATCGAGTCTGTCTCATCATATCATTCTTGGGTATCAATTTCTAGGCTCAGATGACAAACCATAGCAGCTACTTTTCCAATAGCAGCATCTGGCTTCCTGGCAAACTCAAAATGCAGTTATCTGGAAAGCTTCAGAGTTGCTTCTGAGCACATTTTATTTATTAGAAAGCAGTTGCGTTGCTTTGCTTCCCATGACTAAGCCAAAGAATATATAATATATTAAAAGGAATAATAGAATTGAGGCCAAGCTGTTGTCCCTCAAGTGGCAAGAGAATGACAATATTTTTCCTTTAAGAGAACCATTTCTTCAGCTCTGAAGGACAATCTGAAACTATTCATGCTGACTTCAGATGATCTTTTATAGGACTAAAAAAGGAATTCAGCCTTATAACTCTTCAAACAAAATTCAAGTTCACCTTTTTCTAGACTCAACTCTCTGAAATGTGATGGTGACTTCTCTGCCAGCCTTCCCTTGCTGGAGGAAGCAGACCCTCCACGCATCCTCAGAGGTGAACGACCTACGTCCTTGCAATATGTGATGAATGATAATAGAAGGAGTAGGTGGGTTGGTGGGTCAGGTACTGTACCAGCCCTCAGAAGAAGTGAATTCAGCCTTTGTTTTTGTCACAGAATTTATAAGCTTGGCAAGTCATTTGGATCCAGCTCTGCAAAGGTCTCCTACTGTGCTTCAGTAGGTATCACGCTAACCTGCAAGATCTGGTCCAAGGTATATGAAAATATAGTTCCATGAAAAACTTTAATATTACTCCTTCTTAAATATACCTGTGACATAACTGATACCTTCTGCTACCCCCCATATTCTTGCAAGGTTCTTTGCTCGGGCTGGAGATCTTGGTGCTTGTGGAGCTCTGCTGCTAATCTGGTGAGTTGAATTGAATCCCACCACTGCCCTGTGTATAAAAGGAGACTATCTGACACGGTACAAAACGTATGAAACACTTCTCCAGTTCTTCATACGTACCATAATCTGAAGGAAATGATTAAGGATTTTTTTTTCCTAATATCAGCATCAAATTAGATAGGAAAGATATCAAGACCCATAGGAGATGACAATAGTCAATTATATAGATATCCTTATAGCTTTAGGACATCCCTAGATGCTAAAATTCATTTTCACAGGCATAGAGCTAGAAACTGAGAGAGGACAAGGGCGGATGAAATATCTGTTCCAGGCTTTGATGATGGTTAGACTATATCTACATCAAAAGCTCTATTTAACTGAAGTGATTATTTTCATTCTGAGAAAGAACTCTCTTGAGTTTTTCTTGAGCAATTTCCAAAAGTTTCTTTTAGTGAAATTCTAGTATTATTTTTCTAGATGATAGATTAAAAAGAAAAAAAAAAAAGCCTAATCTATTAAAGTCAATGTGTTTGACACTTAGCAGCAGAAGCAGTAATGCTAAATGGTAACGTCTTGCAGTTTTCTTCTGATACCAGCGGTGTCTCTGGGGCAGGATTTTATTAGTGACAGCTCTCATTGAATTCAGTTAAAGCCAAAGTTTCATCTCCAAAGTAACTGTTACTCAGTTCAGAAATAAAATTATCAGGCACAGGATTTCATTTCAAACTTTGAACATCAACATCAAGGAATTAAAACAATTCCAAGTTTCTGTTTCTCCAGTGTAAAAAATATTTCTGGGTTTGGACACTCGCCCTTGCACAGCGTCCTCTCGGGGGGGCTAAATTACAGGGAGAAGCTGTGGGGCTTTCTCTTCTCATTGTGGTGAGCTTCCGTCTCTGGTCTGAGCTTGGAACAATTGGGTCCTAATTCTGATCGAGGACGGAGGATGCTACTGCAGTGCAAAACACCCTGCCAAGGCTGCTTCACTGCTACCTTCAATGGCAGTATTATAAGGCTGTGTTATAAGCAAGTTGCAAATCAAAGGTTACATGATGGGCAACCTTTACTACATAGAGTGGGTCAGATAGCTTTCGGATTTAAGAAAAGACTACACGCTTTTGTGCTATTGAGGAGCATAAGCACTTTTGCCTTCCTTCCGCCACGAATGGAGATTATTCAATGGTTGGATTTAATGAATTCAAAATCCTTAGAAAATCACTAGAGCCAGACATCAGTGTAAAATACTCCACCAGCTTTCAGTAGTGGAATATAATATTAGCTCTCCCACAATCTACTTCATGCATTTCAAAAGAATAAAGAACATTTTTAAACTAAAGAAGAGAGCTTGGGCAGAAAATTATTGTCTGCCTTGGATGCTTCTCTGTAACCCTTTAGGAGCCTGAGTTATTTCTCACAGGGCAGTAGAAACGGAAACAGACATTTTCTTTGCAAAAATGAGGGGGGAGGAAGAGGAGCAAGAGATTTTATCAATAAATTCTGTTAATGTACTGTTACCTTGCACAATCAATAGGACTGCACGGGAGGGTTGCCGCAGGGCGGTGGCTCCCAGCCCATGGAGAACCCTGCAGCTGTGTGTCCCCTTTCTGCTGGCTGAGAACCCACCAGAGCAACCGCCATTCATCCCGTCCCTTGTTGCACGTCTGGACTGGGAGCACTTGAAGGGGGTATTTCTGTGCCGAGTGGGAACCCTGCCCCGGTTACAGCCCACCCAGCCCTTCCCCTGCTCTTTGCTATGGCGAGCGAGCCCTAAGCAGCTCTCTCAGGCAATACAGTAATACAAATAAATAATATTAATTAAGGCTTGATAGGTTTAAAAAGCTATGGAAATAGCTTCTCTCCTGCTGTTTCAGTACCTCATTTTCCCACTCTGTCCAAATCCCCAAAGCCCAGAGGTACAAACATATATTTTAAATGAGAAGTTTGTTGAACCTCATTAAACTTAAATGCTCGATCCAGTTTTTCTGCACGAGGCTTCACTCTGCTTTTGAGTTTACCTGACTTCATTCTTCCATCCCTAATGGAGGCATTCATTTAGAAGGTGATTTTGCAAAGGCACTGATAGACCTACAAACTACAACTGAAAAGAAAAGCATAGATTGCATGCTTAAACCAAGCATCTAACTTTGGAGCTCTTCTATGTTTATAGGCTTCAGTCTGAGCAATTTGCCGAGGTCTCTGGGAAATAAAGACCAGCTTTTAATTTGTATTTGCTTTTTGCTTTCCCAGTTCTTATGAAAAGGACGAGCAGCTGAAAAGCATCTCTGCGTTGGTATGCTGAGCAGCGGAGGCACACAAGCACCTGCAGCCATCCACGCACTGCTCGGGAAGAGCGCTGTATTTCTCGAGGTTTGTAGCTCTTGTCCTCCCACTCCCTAATTCATATACATAAAACTGGTGTGCTGCCACGTTGCCTCCACACAAATGCATTAGCTGATCAGGAAGGCTTCCCATTCATCTGGCGTGTCGCTCAGATGAGGTGGAGGCAGGACCGACTTGTCAACTCGCAGTGATGAGAGTCAGGGCTGGAAGGCAGGATAACACGATAAAAAATGGTGTAGATATTTCTCCCCTTGGTTTTCCAAAGGAAAATATTTTCGGGTGCTGGATTCTCTCCATCCCCTTCCAAACGGGAGAAAACCAGCAACCCAAATACTTGCCTACAACCTCCTTGCGTAACTAATTGCGGAGTGCGGCTGCAGGAGGAAATCATGGCTAAACCCCCCCGTTCGCTCTGCTGTAGCTCCCCAACAATGCGGGCGCTCTCCTTAGGATGGCAACGCTTTTTCCCCACTGTATTTGGCACCATTTCTAGGGTGCTTTCCAGGGCAGCCTGTGCAGCAGAAGGAAGGTGTGCGTAACCCACCCGAGAGAGAGCAGTGAAGGGGCAGAGCTCTGCACCCGTCAGGTGGGCAACACCTTCTCGATGTCCAGACACGTTCTGGCCGGGCTCTGGCGTGTGCGGGGCCGAGAGCCGGACTCGCACACGCTCACACCTTCGTCCCCCGTGAAGTTGCCACTTCAGACGTGGCACCGCGCTCCTGTCGCCGGCAGAGCCCACCGAGAGCGAACGAACAAAGCGATGCTCGTGGCCCCGCCGGGCGCTGCGGGCCGGGGGCTGCGGGCCGGGCTCTCCCCGGCGGGGCAGCAGCACGTCGGGGGTGGGTCGGGTCTGCCCCCCGCGGGGGTCCGCGGCCGGGCGGCCCTCCCCTCCCCTCCTCCCCTCCCTCCCGCGGCCGGGGCGGGGCGGCGGGGCGCGGCTGGCGGCGGAGCCCGGCCCCGCGGCGGCGGCGGCGGGCGGCTCCCCCCCCCCCCCCCCCCCGCCCCCCGCCGCGCCCCCGCCGCCGCCTCCGCCCCCCGCCCCGTGACTCGGCTGCCTCCCGCGGGCGGCGGCGGCTGCCGGGCGGTGTCGTGCGGCCCCCCGCGCCCGTGCGGGGACTATGAAGCACCATGGTGTGGTGTGACCGTGGCGTCCAGATGCTGCTGACCACGGTGGGCGCCTTCGCCGCCTTCAGCCTCATGGCCATCGCCATCGGCACCGACTACTGGCTCTACTCCAGCGCCCACATCTGCAACGGCACCAACATCACGGCGGACGAGGCGCAGGGCCCGCCGCGGCGGGCGCGGGGCGACCTCACGCACTCGGGGCTCTGGAGGATCTGCTGCCTCGAAGGTACCGGGGGGGCCGCGCCGCGCCCGGGGGTGGCGGGGGGAAGCAACTTCCCGGGGGGGGACCGGCTGCGCGCCCGGAGCCGCCGGGCTGAGCCCAGCCGGAGCCGGAGCCGGAGCCGCGCCGCTGCCTCGGACACGGCCGAGGAGGAGGATGGCGTTACCGTGGCAACCGGCATCTCCGAGATTGCCATGGGAACCGGGCGGCGGGATGCGGAGCTCTGCCCGGGGGAGCTCTGCCCAGGGGGGCGACCCCGCTCCGCGGCCCCCTCCCCCGGGGCTGAGGGTCCCCGGGGCTTCAGGGCTTTGGGGGGCTCCTGGCGGGTTCGGGGCTTTTCGGGGTGCATCTGAGTCCTCCAGCCTTGGGGGCTGGCCCCCCCTCCCCGGGGCTTTGGCCTCAGGGGCTTTGGGGCTCAGGCGCAGCTCTCAGGCAGGACAGCAGAAACCCAAGTTCCTCCCTGCCTACCCTCAGACAGACACCGGGAACCTGGCTGAAGATGTTGTTGCTACCGTTCAAGTGCTTCAGTGTGGACTCGGGGTTACTTAATACGGCCCAAGGGTCAGGCTGAATAATATTAAGCAATAAAAAGATACATGTTTTAGTGGCTGGGATGGGTAGCAGGACACCCCGTTCCCCGCAGAGGCCAAACATGTGGCTCCCTCTCTGAAAATGGAGTTGTAGAGAAGGCGCGGCGGGTAACTACCGGGACAAAGAAACACATGGGTGTTTAGAGGATTTGGCATAGCAGATCGGAAAGCCCAGATGGGAAACAATATCTGTCAGCCGAGCGCGCGGAGCTCTGACCGTGGGAAATCAGCACGTCCCCAGGAAAGGGACACACGCCGCGGGCAGGCGCTGGCAGTGGGGGCCAGGACCACGGTGGCTCTGAACCCCCTCACCTGCTGGGTCCATTCCCACCATGCGGATAGCTAACAGAGCCTCCGTGACGCTGGATAAAAGGGAGAGCGTATAGAGGAAAGCTGTTGACTTTTGCTGAGCTGCTCTGTGGCTCGTGGGGGTACGCTGGAGTCTTTCTTCCGACAGTAATGCACTTGGCATATCGGCTTCAGTGCACCTAATTCCATCAGCACAACTTAGCACACATGAACTTTACAAACCTGGTTTCCTGGTTTATTCTGACAGACAGCTCAGCCCAGACGAGCCCAGCTATAGTTCAGAGCCTAGCAGCTGTATTCAGAGGGTTTTTTCTCCCCAAAAAAGGCTGTGGCGTGGTAGGAGCACCTCATCCTCATGTCTGTTCTCATCTTCTCCTTTTGCTAACAGTTCAAGGCTACAGTGTAACACCATTTTTCTCTTAAAACACCGGATTTGCTACCTAGTAATAGTATACATACATAGAATAGCTGTAGGACAAGAAAATATTTTTAGACAATAAAGAGAAAAAGAATTACTGAAATGTGAAGGTTTATGGGTACTAATAATGCTTGGCTTTATAACTCCTGAAGGAGATCTAACTCTCGGTATGGGCTTTTATGACACCTGGAAAATGAGGGCTTGCGCCTGAGAGCTCCTGAGTTTCCCTGAGAGATGCTGAGCATCCTCCACTTGAAGCGAATCTTGTGATCTTCGCTGAGCTTGTTGCAGTGTCTTCAGTCTCCGTTTTCCATGGAAAATAAGTTTGTTGGCATCTTGCGGGAGTTGCTGAGCATGCTCTGCTAGACTGGGCCTGTCGTCTCCAGAAGAAATCCCTGAGTTTCCCGAAGTCAGGATTTCTGCATGGTCTTCCAGGAATCTCATTCATAGAAATGAAGTGCAGCTTTGACTGAAACTGGTGGAATTTTCCCCTTGATTTAACCTGGGCTTAAGTAAGAACTTTGTTAAAAAAAAAAAGAAATCAGTGAAGTCATGAGAAATGGGCAGCATTGCAAACAGTGCCCAGTAACGCTGGCGGATCGCCGGTCTCATTGCATCACTGGGGCAGTGCCTCTGCCTTCCTGAGCACGTTTTATTTGCAAGGGTATTTGCTGAAAAATTGCACCCAGCAGTTGTGTGCAAGTGAACCTTGAATCCTCATCAATTCAGGGGACAAAAAAAGCATTTCATGTGACCCATCTATCCAACGGCAATTGAGCTTTTCTGCTCAAAATTCAAATGCCTATAATTCGAATTACAAAGTTACAAAATTTAAAGTTGTCAAATATGTGCTAAGAATGGACAATTTGAGAAAACTGTCATCTGTTCACAGATATGAGGAACAGAGACTACATTCTCTCCTACATTTTCAGTATGTTCTGTCTTTGTGAGATAAAATCTATAGATAAATTAAATTATTCATGTTTTAAACCATACCATGGGACTTTGATTTCGACATGGAAAGGTTCCTTTGTTTCATAAAATAATAAAACCATTTCCAGAAGCTGCTTTAAAGCAACACCCCCTTGATTGTTTCAGAGCATCACTCATTCGGAGTGGATGGGTCTTTTAGTAAAATCAACATAATAGTTGCAACTCTGAGGAGATACACAGCAAGAAAGTAATTTCAGTTATAGATTTTTATATGTGATTAAATGGTCTGGCTTCAAATCTATTTTTAGAACTCTTTCTGTGTTTTGGAGTAATAATTATAAAAACCTATTTAATTTATTTTAATGATCTTAAGCACCATTTCACTCATCTCAAAAAGACAAATCTAAGATGCAAATGTGCAAAAGCTGAAAATACCTTGAACAGCCTCTCAAATTGCTTTTGACATGAATAAAGCATTTTGCGGAGTCAATTTCAGGTCAACTGAAATTTTCCATTAAAATGTTTCTCAACTGTATCCATAAAACAACCTGTATGCTGGATTTTGAGCAGTCACCTGTTCAGTATCCCAAATTCCAAGATTTCAAACAAAATTGCTGAAACAGGATGGAAAAGAATAACCTTCTAACCAAATTATTAGGTGTTCCTCAATGTTTTCCTGTTTTTCTTCTTCGGGACAACATTTTACAACAAATTAACATCGTAATGATAACTGGAGTGATACAGTTTAGGGATCCAGCATATTATCTTTGTTTGGAGCTGCAGTTGTCTTGGGGATGAAATCATGTTTCAGTACTAGTAGTCGATACTACTATGGAGCTTAGTCACTCCAGAAGTAGCGTTAATGATACGTCAGTCAAACTCTTGCCTGTATAATCCCAATTTTGTTCTTTCAGCGTGTTTGTCAAAGGTGGAGGTAGGAGGCTCATTGAGTGGATTTTAAAAAATAGCAGTATTTCTGCATGGATTTTTAAAACCTATATCCAAGGTAATTGCCTTAGGTAGGAAACTGTTTCAAATAATTCTTGGTATGAATGTGCGTATAGCAGAAGCGGATGCTATTCGACTGAGCCTCTGCAGTAAAATGGCTCGGGGGCTCCCTGGCAAAGCTGGTTTTTGGTTTTCCAGGGCCACGGCATCTCCAATTACTGCAGTTTTGACAGCTAAAGTTAAACTATCACTGGAGTAAGACGTTTCTGACGAAGCCCCCATCCAGCCATCCTGGCCACACCTGAAATCTGCGCCCCAACCCACAAATTAATAATAAGAGCAAATCAGCCCCATTTCAAGGGACTGCTGCGATGTCCTGTGTCCACATGTAAGCTACAGTGGTTGTCACAAGCTGTGGGTCCCTGTCAAGATGGTGAAGACCAGAGTCTTGCAAACACAGCAAATGCTGTGTCTTACAAATAAATCCTTTTGTGGTCAAGCTAACCCGAGAAAGAGAGATTAAGCCACCACAATTTTCCAGCAGCCCCTATTCCTATGGTACTTGGGCAGCACAACTACATAAGCCTTGCACAGTCTTAGTCACAAGGAGGATCTGCTGTTAAAATATTTGCCTAGAGTTAAAAAAGAAAGATTTTAAAAATACCGCTTTATCCACTGAAACCGCTTATCTTGGTGAACAATCGTGCTGAAGTTAATAGGATGGCTCACAATAGAGAGCTCTACAGGCCCTGTGACATCAAGATATGAAATCAAGTAATGTACTTGTAATTTAAATTTATTCAAAGAGTATTTTATTAAACACTTCAGCATATGAATGTCTTTGAACCCATTGTGTCTACTGCTTTCAGTATTCCCTGTTTGCCATTTACTTTTCAAGCGGTGCAATGGGTTATTTAATTCACGTGGAACCATGTGCCCTTCCTGACTGGGTGGCTGGAACATTTCTAATTGGGAGGAAGGATCGGGTAAATCATTTATGACTTGAAAACTTGCACAAATGCACATTTGCACAATTATTTGCGAGTCTTCTGGCTTGGATGAATGCGCACAAACATGGGAACTGCAGCACGCGCATGCGCTGCTTCCATGGATACTCGTGAAAACAAAATAAAAATGCTTATACAAATGTTTGAGGCAAGCAAATAAAGGAAGGCTGCCATCCATCAATACTGCAAATTCATGGCTCATCCAAAAAGAATGAATATTCTTTAGTATTCTCAACGCAATGCTGTGAAGTCCTAGCACCACCACTGTTTGTAATAAACTAAATACAATGCAGACTTTATATTCAGATGCTATTGCCAAAGTTTTATTTGTCGAAGAGCAAATGTTACATCACTTTAATACCAGACATGACCTGCCTTGGAGGTTATATCCACAGGCACGTTAAGAGGTGGTTGGTCTTCTCAGTTTTTACAGGCGTGTGAGCCTATATCCACGCTATGAAAGAAGGTAGCTGCAATGGAGAATACACAGATGGGTGTCGCTGCTGTGAAAAACTCACTCTGTGTATGCTATTTCTTGGACAATATATACGTATTTTGTGGATGCATTATAGGTCCTGAAGAGTGAACTTTCATCCACGAATCTTTCAGAACAAATGTAAACACGTTAGAGAAGGACTTCTCTGAGATTCAGCCCACGTTTTCATTCTTTCTTTCCATACATCCTGCTCATACCATCTCCGTTTCCTTGGTAAAACACATGCTGTTGAGAAAGTGCCTGTGCTGCACTCATTGTTTTTAAAAGCAATTGTCAGAGCTCCAGCGTCATCTTTGCAACAGTGTTTGAAGCAGTGCAGTTCTGTCAGCAATTGATGGAGTGGTTTTTGACAGCCTTTTTAGGTTAATTTTTTTCAAGAGCATTCCATTTGCTAGAGAGAGTTTCTGAATGTGGAGCAATCTTCAGGGATGCAGGGTTCAATCTCTTCAAAATATTGTCCATAGTATAACATATTTTAAAATACTGAGAAATTTTGTGCCGGGGGAACTGCCAGCAGAAGGTGGGTTAAGGCATTACCTATCCTCTTCTCAAATAAAAAAAGCACAGATCTCCTAAATGCACCTCTTTGAACGTTTGTAACAGAGGTTCTCAAATGACCGCATTGATGTAACAAAACATCCATTCTTCCTGAGCCACTCTATGAAACAGGGATCTGAAGCTAATTGACTGAATATATGTCGCTTTAATGAATTAATTTGCTTTCTTGAACTCGATCTACTATATAGCCAGTAGGGAGCTATCAGGCTACGCAAGGGTTTCGGTTTTTTCTTCATGGCTCTCAGCATGTCAGATATCCCAATGCAAAACTTCGTAGAACCCAAAGACTTCCTGTGCGTTAGAGATGCTCCCCGAAGGCTGCAGACCAATGAAAGCACATTTGTAATCCAGCTGTAAAGCTTCTTCATCTGTACAAGATGTAATGTGGATAATATTAATCTTACCTAGGTTTCAGAAACGTTATGCGAAGAGAGCCAAGGATGCTTCGGGTTATGCAAATAGGAAACCTGTGGCTGTCTTGTGCTATAGGTACTTTTTTATTCTGTAGATAATTGTACTGCATATTGTAGGTGGTTGACAGATGGCATTTGTGGTAGTCTCTGTCAGAGCCATAGTAAGTCATTTTGGGGTTTTCGGGGACCTTTGCAATGTAATCTTTGGGCTTCATCCAGCTGCCATTACCTTTAACTGACCCTCTGCCATGGGCTTTTGTTACTGTTTTTAGATACTGGCAGGAGCTCGTAGCCATTGCGCCTCGTCGGGGCTTGCCCTGCCTTCTGGCAGCCCTACTAACCCTCGCCAGTGTAAACTGGTAAAACAGGCAAATATGACAGTGTATATTTTTGTTCCTGTAAAATTTCGACACGGTAATTATTTCCCGGTGGATCCTGTCCCATTCGCTGGGTCACTCTGCGCTACTTCTGCCCAGATATTGCTGTCCAACCTGTAGTTTTGGTTGGAGTCTTGCCAGGTGCAAAACACGTGAACCTCCTTAAAAAGCTGGGAGAGGAGTGTATAGCTGCTACCTCCGTTCTGTAGCCTTGTGTATCTTCACAGAAACAGAGAAAAAAGGAGAAAAAATATTAGGAGGAGTGGCTAGTGCTTTCATCTCATTTTTAATTCTTTTGGGGCAGTAGGAGTACTTTGGTATTGAGCGTCTGTTATTAATACCTCTCAGCACCCAGATATTTGGTCGGTGTCTGTGTGGTTTGTGTGTCAAAGAGCTGAGCAGTAATTTCTGCATCCCCAAACTGGAAACGGAGAGGGAGGAGGAGGAGGAGGATGGGTTCGTCGGTCTGGCCTTCGCTAGGTTTCCTGCCTGATTTGGGCCAGTTACTTTATCTTTCTGCCCCTGACTAGGAGGGATAACTGTGCTTCCTTCCCACCCACTTTCCTCTTGTACTAATAATAAAAGGGAAAAGAAGACGTGGAGGAACTGGGACACGGCGGTAGGGCTGGCCAGCTCAGAGAAGGTGTACGGACACTACTGTAACTGGGTTTGAAGCCTTTTGCTTACAACTTATGTTTTATACGTACAATATTTTGTGCTTAAGCATGTCTTCTTTGAGGGACAGGATTAAGTCTGATTCTCCACCTATGTAAATTTAAACTGCTTTCTAGGAAGGCGGTGGAATTATGCCAATAGGAAGCCAATATAAGAGAAGGGATCATAGATCTGTCCCTTCAATTGGACCTTTTCCTGCTGGTCCCTCTTTTCTGAGCCAAGACTCATCTCAGGAAATAAATCATACTATCAAACTGAAAAACTGGTCCTGCTTCCAAACATTACTTTCTGCTTATCTTCATTTTAGATTTCTGTTTACTGGTATTTATTATGCCGCAGACTTATGGTTCATCATCCAAATTCTTACGAACAGATGGCAAGGCAGGATTCACAGGAGTAGTAAAATAAACAGGATAAATGCACAACTGCCCATATGTCTGAGAGGCTGATACACGTTTATGACTTCAGAACAAAAGGATGTTTTCAGTAGACAGCTCCAGTGCTGTGCAGGGCTTCTTGCTATTTTCTGCCTTGCCCTAGAGTCTCTCACTTCTTCAGCATATTTTGATCAGTTAAATCACAATATATTTTGTCCTTTTCTATTCCCAGATAGTTGTTTCCTTTAGTTATTTGTCTCCACTCTCAAAGTACATCAGTTCATTTTACCTTCAAAATTTGAGAGTGGAAGGTGGCTCTTTCCTGGGCTTCGGCTCGTTTTTTTTTTCTTTCAGAGTGGTTGTTTTGGCTATTTTGAGGGGCACGCAGAGGTGCTGGGGACCACAGCAACATTTGAGACTGTGACTTTCTCTATATTGGGATTTATTATAATATTAATGATATGTGGTCTCTCTAATCTCTCAAAATAGCAAGCCCCAGGGCAAGCTGCCTGCAGAATGGATGGCCCAGCCTAGACAGACTTTAGCTAGATTTCCCTTCAAATCTGGGGGCATTTTTGCCAGTTGTTGCATGCTCTGGGTCAAATGCAGTGAAAGCGTTGAAGCAGCTCTTGATTTAGCCTGGCAGATAGTCCAGCCCCTCCTTCTCCTCCTTCTTGTGGCATCCTGTCACCTGAACATCTTTGTTCTCATTCTCTTTTTGCCTCTCCTTGCTGAAATGTTATAACTTTCCTTCTGCTAAAAAGGTACCTTCTAAATTAGCTTTTCAATGACGGTGCAAGAGTCTTTCTTTAGAAAACTGGTAGATACTGCCCCGGGTAGAAATTTAGGATTTTTAATTTCTCTTCTTAACTCTTGAGCATCTCTGTGCCCTCCTGCCATGGAAAAACGTATAATCATATACTTGTTAAAAGGTATGAGGTTTGGGTTCTCTTTTCTCTACCTGTTTTACTTTGTTTCCCATGTGTTTATCCAGGCTCCTGCTTACTTTACAAATAGCACTGTAAGTAAGTTCTTCTTCGATAGAATTGTGTCATTTTTTGTCAAATGTTATATGTGAAGGAATGCTAGATTATAAACACGAGGTCATGATACGGAGAGACGGATGAAGGGAGCGTGCATTATGGAATTACAGTATTTCCTGTGCAGATTGCCAGACCCTGATATGAATTAAACTCTTTTATTGTTCTTTTTCAAGCATTCCGCCTTTTAATTGCTGTTTTGGAATTGTGCCACTTAGTTATGCCCTTTGAATGCTTCTCACTTAGCCAGTCCCCATAGCTTGATAATGCCAAATATTTCAAAGATGTTCAGAAGCAACAAGCAACCCCTGTTCGAGTGGGAGAGGTACCCAGTTCAGTGAGGAATTACCACCCTCGTTTAGCTGCCAGGTTTTTTTTCAGATTTAGTTAATAACCATTTTTAAGTCACTGCCAATTCTCTACTGGAGGTTTCAGATCAGTTTTCTCCCATTTCTACGTTTTAAATAATGCAACTTTGTGTAGAATATGGATGACTGAATTATTTTCTTCTGTCCAAATATACAAGCACTCAATAATGTCAGGATTGTTATTGTATTGCATCCCAGAGGCATAGTTTATCTATTGTTGCTGCTAGGCATTAAAAAGGAACCATGACATGTCGCCATTATGACTTGAAATAGGATCTTGCCAGAGGTACATTGCCTCAATATTATCAAATCTAAAATACAGCTTATTGCATATACCTGTCTTAGAGCTGTGCATACCTATCTCATGGCTCACTGACTATCAGTGATGGCTATTAGCAAGACACTGGATAATTTTGTTATAAGAATTTCCATGCTGTTGGGTTTTTTTTTTTAAAGCTCAGCCCCCAGCATCCAGCTGCCCACAAGCGAATGAAATAGCAAACTCTTAGCGCTGGAAGACCTTGTGACTGTTTAGACTGAGTTTTCAAAGGTAGCCAGATGTGAAAGTTAGTAATATTCCTTTGTATATGACTCACTAATAGCAATGGTGGGCTTTAATCATCTTAGTCCAGTGGATCTTCTAGACTCAGGTAAACCATAGCAATGCCACTTTACATACTTGCATACGTTGTAATGCAAAATTGGCTAGAGTTTGTTTCTTTGTGTGTTGGTTTGTTTTTAGCAAACTGATGAAATAGCAAGTTGCATTATGTCACATCACATTTTCATCCACATGGATCATGAACGGGATTGAAGCCCTCGGATTCACTGAACAGAGCTGTTACTTGAGCCAGTGGAGTAAATAGCCCAAAACAGATTGTTATTCTCCAGATATGCCTCTGCTGATGGTGGGTAGGTTATTTGTTGGCAATTGTGAACTGCCAAAGCTTCAGGAACTTGGTTTCCAGTGCAGGTTGCAGAGGGAGAGCCCCAGACTCTTCATCTATTTCCTCCCAAATTTAACCTTCCCTGGTCCCACCCTGCTACCTGACACACACCCGGCTGACAGCGGTTTATTCTGTACAATTAGAGCTCGGCAACATTATTAACGATTCCAATTGGGTTTTATTCGGGGAACTGTTGGAAAACGTCAGTATCAAGCAGAGCTATCCTAGACATGATAAAAATGTCAATTAATAAATCAGGGAGCTAACTAACAGTTTGGAAATGGCTTCTTAAAACTAGAATTTCTAACCCTAACCAGTTGGGTGCTTATCCTCATCCTCCTGCCGTCAGGCAGCAGAGCGTCAGTTATTTGCCATTACAGCAATTTTGGGTTCACCAGTGTGCTCTTTGCAGACGGACCAACCTCTTCCAGACGGACCGGTAGGACACAGACAGCCCCGAGCCAAAAGCCCCTCTACATTTATGCATGTGCTGAACCCAAGCCAATAAACCTGGCAAGAGGCTGAGTTTCTTGGCTCAGGCTTCGTGCTGCTTGGATCTGCCCCCCCTGCGTTTGGATCAGAGCTGGTCCACGTCCCCCCAGCTCTGCCCGCTGCGAAAATACATTTTTGTCTGTTGACAAAAGATCCTCCGAGATGATGAGTAATCTTTTCAAAGAGTGTGGCTTATGAACTCTAACTGTATTTCCAGTAAACATTTATGTCTTTGAAGCTTACGTTGCATTGGGAGCCACAGGATTTTGGGTTTTTTAAGTTACTTAGGTGTTTCCAAACATATTTATCCAAGATTACGGTGCTATCTGCTAATCATGAGATTAAACATCCTGTGGTTCTCCTCAGTAGACTGAAGGTTTGCTTCAGAGGTTGGTAAGCGTTTCTCCTTCGCTCTGCACATTTTGCTGCACTCTTGTCCTTGCCTTTAGCGCTGGCAAATGCAGAAGGCTTTGGAGATGTTTTGGGATCCTTAAAGATGCAAGACCTGAACTAAAGCATGTAGTATTTAGGAACGATGCTAGGGCTGTATTCACGGTACCCCTTCTAATTATAGCCATTTGAGCAATTCATTTGCAATGTCCAGCTATGGTAGTGCTTATTAAAATAGAATCCTCTTTATAGTTTGGTAGCAGATTAAGAGGGGAAAAAAAACAGCTATCCCATTCCATCCGATGTCTTTGAAAGAGGTTTACCCTCATAACTCGCTCTCTAGGGATATCCCCCTTCTTTTCACTTATCATCCTGGTCTGATTTTTAATGACTGACTTTGTGTCTCTCGGTAGCCAATTCCCAGTCACCTTTTCCTCATTTTATTTTAATTCCTGTATATAAATGGCAGCGTTCTAGCTGGAGACAGTCTTTGGACACAGCAGCAAAACCCCATAGAGAAGGAAAAACAGGCCAGAAATTTTCCACCTGAATTCTAAGTCTTACCCAGGGCTTTGGCCACGCAAAGAGCCAACACGCTCGACTTTGCAGGATCAGACAAGTGCTCAGACACAGAAGCTGGATGAAGGGCAAGTGGTTCAGGATCAGGGCCAGACCTGGGCAGCCAGGACCTCGCCGTCAGCATCTCCAGGCGACAGCGCTGAATGCAGCTACTCCCACAGGTTATCCCTTTTTCTGGCACGCCTGCTCTGCCCCGGGAGGGCTGAGCAAGTGGTTGCAGCTGGCCAGAATATGGGTACACAGTTCCTAATGCTGATTTTATGGCATTAATGTGCACCTGTTTTGGTGGCCAACTGGCACCGTGTTCAGCCTAAAATGTGTGTGTGAGCCCTGTATTAAAAGAGGCATAAGAATTAGCGTGTATCAAACATGTCATTAGACACGTGCCTGGTAGACATAATGTAGGATAATGAATATGATCACAAGAATAAATTAATAACTGAAAATATTTTTTATACGTATGCACACTTAAAACAGGATAAGAACTAAGTGACACTTGTGTCACCAGTTTATAATTAAAATGCAGCGCTTGAATGAAAATGTAAGCTTCAATTAGCCAGCACGACCCTGCTTCCGGCTTTACTTCCCACTGAAAAGCAACGATAACAAGCTCACATTTATTATCAGAGATTTTCCTGGAGCTGTGCACTGAAACATGCTCACATCTGAGCCCTTTCACTGAAGACATTTTTTCGCTTCAGCAGTTTGGCATGCCATACAAAGGCTCTCTGATTTTTAGTGATGTTCACCTCCTCTTACATAAAAATGTTTTCTGTGCATATTATTTGGTTTTAGTTAAAGTCCAGGTGCACGGGTTACTGAAGAACCAAAAGGATGGCTCATCACATAGCACAATGGGTAATTATTGCTGAGCTTCACTGTATTGCACAGACAAATCCTTTCTTGGAGCTCAGCATTGTAGCTGGGAGAGAGAGAAAATACCTACGATCTAGCCCAAAGTCCTACAAGGGTAAGAATAGATCCTCTGGTGTCTGCTTTGCCCATTTAATTTTTAACTATCTCAAGGGATAGGGCTTCACAATTTTGTTTAGAGATACTATTTTGCATTTTAATTTCACCAGCGGGAAGTTAATACATATATAAATTATGAGGTCTCATGTGTTCCCGTTTTCATCCCAAGGGTCTTTCTAGTTAGGCTTTTTGTAAAATGGTTAAATTATTCTCTGGGTTTGGCCCCCATTAAAGCCAAGATTTATCTTGATTTATGCACGATCCACACAAAGTTCTGTGCTGCATAGCCTAAGAATTGAGCTTCTGATTTCTGCAAGACAGGGCAGGGTCCTTGGCTAGACAGCTGAGCTGCCTGTGTAGGCAGAAAGAAAACCCAGGTGCCTTGAAAGAGCAATTCTGGAAACATGTGTGCTGGGTGGGGACCTGCCTATGTCAACTTGCAGGAAGGTTAATGCTGTGCAACATCTTGGCTCCTGCCCATCTGTGCAATTTGGGTACCTGGCTCAGCGCTGCATGCAAGGGGCAATGCCATCCACTTGAGAACCAGATCCTTGAGGTGCCTTTTGAGAGCTGCTGACAGCAATGGCGCCTTCCCAGACACTAATCTTGCCAACGCCAAAAAAAATAGGAACCTTAGGACTTATTCAGCCTGAAGATGTCTTTCATATCTTGAGGACATGCAGTAGGTGCTCAGCTGGGCATTTTTGCGCCCTTCAAATTGGTCCATGTGCAGACAAGGCTACAGGAGTCGGAGTCCAAAATAAGGAGGCATTCCCTGAATGCCCTTCTCAACCAGTGCTTAGGACAGCTGGTGAAAGGGATACAAACCCTAACCAGCCCCAAAATGTCAACATAGAGTAGTTGAGCCTCAGAAAGTGTACTTACAGAATGTGTCCTCTCTGCCAGAGATGGGACCAAATGTCCACATGGATAGCTTTTTGCAATGCCCCCTCCAATATTTTAAGCAATTTCTACAGGCAGAATTCTTGTAATGAAGGAGTGGATATCAAGCCAGGATGCCTCGACTCAGAATAGATGCGTGCTCTTAGCTTTGGGTCAGGCAGTGATGTGTGGTGTGGTTAGAGCCCTCAGGGACTCTTCAAGTTGTAAAAACTACAAACCCTTCTGGTATTTCACTGGTGCTATTCACATGGGACAGAGTGACCTCTCCAGAAAGCCTGTCCAACAGCAGCAGCAATCTCTCTCAACAGCGTTTAATAACTACCCGTGGAGAAAATTACACTCTATTTAAAAGGACAGAAAAATCATCTTCAGTTTAACATTGCTGACTTTGGTAGAATTACACCAAAAATGAGTTTTGTCTGATATCCTTTCCCATACTAATGTTCAGCAGCTGGGCTGAAAAAGCCTTTTGGAGGCAGATTAAACAAGTCCAAATGGTGAAATATTCTTTTAATTTTCCTTTGCACACGTTATTTTAGGTGTAGCTTGGAATGCTGCCCTTACGAGAGGCATCCCTTTAAATATTTATACAGCATCAATATGTAGCCACCTTCATATGTTTTTAATGATATTTTCCTTTCTAAATTAACCATTAGGTAACCCTGTTCTGTAGCATTCCATATTTTGCACTGCCTTTACACTACCCTTGGATTTTTATTTATTTATTTCACTGTGGAACAATGAAGATGTCAAGGCAAGGCCCAGGGGCACCGTGGAAATCGAATTTTTGGAGCACCACCGCTGTTGCCATGGTGGACACGCACTCAATAGCACGCTGTGCTGCTCTGCAAGCCAAGGGGATTAAAACCCTGGCTCCGCTGCTGGGCCATGTCAGTTCACCACTGTTACAATGGCAGCTCTTCGTTTCCGTAATTGTAGTTCCCAGGATCGGGGGGGGGGGGAATACTGAAGCAAACCCAAGCAAAGAGGTGAAGGCAGTGCGAAGGGGTAGGAAGCAATATCTCTGTTCTGAGGTTCTCCCTGGGAACCGCAGTTGTGTCTGGCAGGTTTCTGGATTTTCCAGAGGCTCTTCTCTTTCGTCTTCTCATTTTGTGTTAGTTAGTAAGATGCTACGGTATGCTGAGGTGAATAGGACAAAGCCCAACGCTGTCAACCGAGTCAAAGATCTTTACTATTTCCGCAGCCCTGATTGAGGCTGAAAACCCACAGATGAGTAAAAGTGTTGGTGCAAGCCATGGGTTTTTATAAAGGTGGGATTTTTGAGTCTTGTTTAATTATACCACATTATCAGAGCAAAATGATTTCTGCAGAAGCTGCTCATGGCTTGTTTCCATCCTGGTTTCCCTCTCTCCTAAGAAGACCGTAGGAGATGGCAGCATCCAGCGATCACGGCTGCATAACCAAAAACTTAGCAAAGCCTCAGCAGATTGACAGAGGGCACACGGGTCCCAGGTTTGGTAGGGAGATTGTTCCCCTGACCAAAAAAAAAAGAGACATCAGAGCTTGTTCTAAGCCCTGTTATACTGAAAGCAAGAGCAAAATATTCCTGCTTCGTAAAGACAAGTTGCACCCTTTAGAGTTGAAATCCAACCTCTCCTTCTCTTGCCTGCTGAAGGGGCCTTATCCTGTACTTGTTTTGTAAGAGCTTCGGTTAAGTCAGTAAAGATTTTGTCTGAAGATAATGGGCTCAATGAAATACTGAAATGCAATTTCCCTGAGTTGCAGTGTATCGAAGAAAAAGATTGAGTCACAGACAATCCCCTTCCAGTGACGGAGCTCGGTTCCTGCTGTACACATTGCTGAATCAGTCCGAGTGAGGATGTCACCGTCTCTTATGTTGGCAGATAAGATGCTTCATAAAAAGCACGGGGGTATTTTCATATCTTCCCTCCTATGAACCAAATCTGGTATGATTTGGCTCCAGCAGCGATTTGGTTTGCTGGGTTTTTAAATGTACTGGTAAAGGGCCATTGTTTGCTCCAAACAAAAGCGGTCTGGGCTTCGCATTCCTGATGTGTGTCTCAGTCAAAGAAGCCAGGCAGCAGCTGAAATACAACGAACTGCTCTCTTCACCAAGGGAAAGGAAAGGTATAGCCAAGCTTAAATTGTGCCATTATTTGAGGCTCTTCTTTGAGTTGCAGAGGCAATTTTTTCTCAGTGTTTGCTGCAAATATGTTTAAATTCGCTCTGTTTTGGAGGCAAGTAGTCAATGCATCTGAAGTGTATACTTGACATATGTTTCTTTTCACATGCTGTCCTCCATTCGTTTCATGTAGCAGATGCTCAGTTTACCACTTTAAATGTATTCTTATTTACTAGAAATTATTTTAGAAAATAGCTGTTTGGAACTAAACATTTCCAGCCCTTCTTCTGGGTGCTGGGAGCTGCTTTTTGCAGCTGTCCTGTGTGGCTGCGTGCAGATGTTGACAGGTTAATTTGCATTTGAAGAGCTGGATGCAGTGAGCTAAGCAAGGGGTTTTCTTCCCTGCCTCTGAAGTCAGTCACTTAAACACTCCTTGCCAAATTTAGCCCTGACGCTACTCTTCTTAATTAACTAGAGCAACATCCAAGCTGAGTTTGGCCCATTGTTAGCTGCCCATTTATTCCAGGGTTGAATTAAGCCCCCTGACCATGGAAAAGAAAGGATCTTATTCTGAAAATTGATTGTACAACAGCGAAACGCAAGGATAGCCCAAATTCACAGCAAGGTGGTATATACAAGCTGGTTTATCTGTTTTCCGCTATATTGTCCCGTTGCCAGAAAGTGCAGGTCCAAACCTTCCATCTGAGGTCTTTGGTTTACCTGGCTGCTGCATGCTACTGGAGTCAGAAATGTTTTAATAAAAAGGAAATCCTGCTATCAAGAAAAAAGTGCAGCTTGCACTGCTTGATCCCCCTTCCTGGAGAGTACTCTTTTTTTTTGTTGTTGTGTGGGGGGTTTTTTTCCCCTTAAAATAAGATTGCATAAAGACTTTCAGCACAAAGACCCAGATTTAGACTTCAGTTCCTCCCATTGATAAAGAAAAAGGCAGAAGTCTTGATCCACAACCATGCTGTCAGCCTCTAGAAACTGTTGCTCCAGGTCTTTCATGTACGTGATCCATCTACGTTGACTCAAAGCACGATTTAGCAGAGACCAAAAACTTTCATGCTGTAGCAGGGAGAAAAGCTTAATATTCAAAGAGCTGTAGCCCTGTCACGATCAAGGCCCGTACACTTTGCTTCCTCTTCATTTTCTTTTCTTTCCTTTAGATGTTACAAAACTGTCAAGGAAAGCTACATCCAGCAGGTAGAGCACTGAACTGAACCTGCAGAAACATGGGAAGGCGTAATTAAGGTTGTCTTTTTTGTTTTTCACCTTCATTTCACTGCGCTTCTGTGCTTCCCTGCCACATCCCTGCCATGATCAGCTGTGGGCAGATGCTGGTCTCACTTCTTCCCCATAATCTGGATATCAGCAATTTTCCAGTTTCCTCGTGCTGGTCTAACACAAGTTACAGCTGCAGCTGAGTTTGCTGCGCATCCCCCCAGTCAAAGCTGCCATGGGGACGAAGTTACCCATCTGAAGTTTGGCAGTTTTGATGTCTACACGTAGGCATTATAATGAACACTAATAACTCGTTGGACTCAGTCTTATTGGTCACAGTCAAGTACAAACTAATTCATCACCCCAACTGTGCATGGGTGCGGTGAGACCACTGGCACAGTGCGTTTTCTTGAAGAAAAATGATTCCTCCCGTCCATCATTTGCATCACGCATGAAGCTTTTCTTGTAGATATCTTTTTTTTTCTATGTAAGAACTTAAGGGGAGGGGATAGGAGTGGAGAATGTCGCTGTTAGACAGGCATGATTCAGGTACCCATGGCGACATGAGATCACTCCGCATTGTCACCAACACAAGAAGATTACCTTATACAAGAATAACTAAGAACAGAATTTTTGACCTTCAAGATTTTCTTATCTGTAAACATTATAACTGGATAGCAATGCAACCCAACTTGTCAACAACAAGAAATAAAAGAAAAATAAAACTAATTTAAAACCCCACAGTGGCAGTGGAATAAATTCATACATTTATCATTTCAGAGGTTCCCATCGCTCTTGCCTCTTCTGCAAGGTTTAAATTATTAGATTTTTTATTATTATTATTATTATGTTTACTCTCCTAAGAATAGAATACAATTTACAGAAGCTCATATGGATGAAGAAGCATTTTGCTTTTGTGCTGTTGCTCGCACAGTTAACACACACAAACCCGCACCTTCCAGCTTTCCAAAACCTCAGTTCATACCATCAGATAAATTAATTCAATATTCAGAAATATATTTTGAAATCCTTAAAAGAAGGTGGTTTATTACTTGAACTTTCACTTAAGAAATATCATGCATTTCAGATTTTGGTGCAAAACTTTATCTGGTCCAGTTAAAGAGGCAGATTCTTCACAACACTTACATGTGCGGCTGGTCCTGCCAGCGCTAGAATCGGAGATATTTGCATGAGAAAAGATCCTTAAAGTGAAGAAATTCAGGATGAGGATCTAAGCTTACCATAACAGCTGGAAAGAACCTAGTAAAATGAAATTCAATATCTGCCACTGTAGATCTCCCAGGTTTCAAGCTTCTGAGGCAGCAAGTGATTTTTAAGCAGAATTTTAACTTGAACATACATGAATTATTTCTAGTGACTTGCTCAAAAATAGCAATTTGAGCCTGACTCGCAATGTACTTACGCAGGGCCGGAGTGGGACCAGGCAGCCTGCCCATGCCTGGGAACACGAAACTTTCTGCACACACCTGAACCAAATGCCCACCTCGGGTCTGGCACTGCGGGCTGGGGACACGCTCTCGGTGTCCCTTGTCCCTCCCCTGACACGGGTCAGCAGGGAACGGTCAGAGTTCGGGGTCCAGACATCTCGCTAAGGTCTGAGCCAGCGAGGGAGAGCCGTAGTTCATTGCCAATAGAGGCTAATGGCAAAGTGCTGTCCCCCGAGGGCAGGGGAGCATCATGCTGCGTGACTCAGAGGCGCAGCTGTCACAGCCTCCCGTGGCTTGTTCGGTGATGGGAACGGGTTAGACACCGTATTCAAGATTGTGCTTGAAGTCACGATCCAAATCGGTGTGTTCAGGCTCCTCGTTTGCTTCACGGGGAGAAAGTATGTTGCACTTCTTGGAGAAGAAAAAGGAGTCTGTGGTGCAGGAAGACCAGCTCCTGGATTCCCACTCATAAGAGTGCTGTTAGGGTAAAATATCCAACAAACAACACCTTTAAAGCACAAGGGGATGACAGTATCTTTGCTGGAGCCCCTCATAAGTCAATGGAGGTACACCTGGCGTATCGAGTATTTGCTGGTTAGCAGGACGCATCAGCTAAGATCGCCTGAGGCATGTGGAGGTGCTGCAGAAAAGCATTCACGTCTCATGAAGGTATGGCTCTCCTAATCGAGAGCACTTAGGAGCAGATCCATGGAGGGGTTTAGGTGTTGCCCAGCCTAAAAAAGTAGAAACTTGGCTTACAAACCCCAGCACCCTGGACAATAAATGACACCGAAGAGCAGAGCCCAGGAGCGGGACCCTAATGGCGAGTGGCATGGCATCAGGCCTCAGCTTGCAAACCCGCAGGGCTGGTGTTTCGGGCTGTGCTCATCCTGAGGGATGGACATCACATTTATGAGTCCTCTGGATGGAGTCACAGCAGAGTGGGCATGCATCGGTGCATCCCCCCTCAGATGCTGGCGCTTCCCTCGCAGCACCGTTAAATGACATCAGGAGATCCTCACTCTCCAGTAGGTATTTGCTGGCACATAACCCAGTGAATCCAGTCTCTAGACCATAAGTGATATATAGTCACTAGGAAAACTTTCTCAAGAGCTTATTTAGGAGAGAAAGTCCTGATGCATCAGTAGCACCGTGTGCAGGAGAGCTGCTGGAGCCCGTTGATATTTCAACATGACCAAGTATTTTTAGAGCTGTCCTATGGTGCAGGATTTTTAACTTCCATTTCACAGCCCTTGAAGCCTGGCAAACTTTCATTAACATTTGATGCCTTGAAGTCATGCGAGGTCTGGGGGAAAAGGGAGGGGAAGGAGGAAAAAGAAATAGACCTTTTTGGAGCGTGTAGTTTGCAAAATTGCCATGCAGCTTAGAAAAAGCCTCCAATCCCTCCTCTTTGTACCAGGTGATTTTAAAGTACCCAAACCATTCAGAGAGCATAGCTAGAATCCCAAACCATGGCTGTGTGGGAGAGTCTTGCTTAATTAAAAGTTAACTTAAGTTAACACGTTAAATACCTGGAGTCTCTCTGGCCCTTGGGGAGATTGAAGCACTTTTTAAACAGAAAGCTCCCCACCTTAGAATCGTAGAATCGTTTAGGTTGGAAAAGACCTTTAAGATCATCAAGGCCAACCGTTAACCCAGCACTGCCAAGTCCACCACTAAACCATGTCCCTAAGCACCACATCGACACGTCTTTTAAATACCTCCAGGGATGGTGACTCAACCCCTTCCCTGGGCAGCCTGTTCCAACGCCTGACAACCCTTTCGGTGAAGAAATTTTTCCTAATATCCAATCTAAACCTCCCCTGGCACAAACTTGAGGCCAACCTTAGAAGGATTATGCCTCTCTCCTTCATCCATTATTAGGTAACTTTGCTAATATAGGGCTCTTTGACCCATAAATCCCCAAATTATTTATAAGCCATCATGCCTCCATCCTAGAGAGGAGAACCTGGGACATGGAGCAGTTAAAGGATTTGCTCCCAATTCCCACTGCACGTACCGCCATTTCTGCTCAGCACAAAGTAAGGCTTTTCTGCCCAAATTTATACACGGTGAAAACAGTGCTTCCCTGGCTACAAGGCAGACTTTCAACTGGAAAATAAATTTACAGAAACTGTTTTCCCCCCCTAAAATACGCACACATATACACATACACACACACACACGAGTCTCTTCACACACAACTGAGATTTTTTCATAGGCTGAGGGATTAGGAAGAAGAAACGTATTTTTGTCTTCTTGACAAAAATATATTGGCAGCATATCACTGAGTTGTAAAGATTGAGTAAGTACCAGAGCACAGCTCCGTTAAGAGAAGCGGGTTTTGGAAAGCTGCCCTTCGGCTGCCTGCGCCCGTCTGCCAGGCCCATTGCAGGGATGCTGCCCTCAGGGGGGTTCGGCGTGTGGGACCCCAAACAGACTGTACAGACTCCTGTGGAGGAAGAGGAGTTTGTAATACCTGGAAATGAGGAACTGTCAGCTCTGCATCGCGCCAGATGAAGTGTCTGAAGGGGAGAGGAGCTGTAAATCTCCCCTTGTGCATGGCACCGTTCCCGGGCAGTCGGAGCCTCTGCCTGTTTCCCGAGCTGCGTACCTCTCGGGAGGTCTCGCCAAGGTGGTGACAAACTGGTCCTCTCCTGCTTTCAAAACTTGAGAGGAAATATGGTCCCCAAGATGCTCTTATACAAGGGCAGGGAGGCAGATGAAGGGCTGAAGAGGGAGGGCTGTGAGGGAGTCAAAGGCACAACAGCCTGTGCAGCCGGGCACGGGGGCACCTGCCTTTTGTCCAGTCTTCCCAGCAAAAGGAAAAATTCTTGGTTTTTTTTTCTTCCCAGCTGTAAACCTTGCCAGTCACTTCCATGCCATCCTAGGACAGCAAAAAGCAATAAGCATTGCTGGTTACAATGGAAGATGTGCCTGATGCTGCTAAGGGCTGGTACTCTCAGATATATTATTTAAATGCAAGTCTGAGATCCCAGATTGGTTTGCCCAAAGCTACCACCACCGTTATCCTTCCCCGATGCAGGTAGAGACATTTCTTAGTAAAATGCAGTTCTGAAATGCTGAAAGAGAGAAGAAAGTAAACTCAGAAATCTCAACAATAAAATATTTATGCATCTGTGCTTTAGTGCATTGTAATTTTGCACGATATGCTTTGCTTTTCAAGACTGACTAGATTAAGGCATTTCTGATTCATTAAACACATTTTCCCAAATGCTGTTTCTACAAATATTGTTGGGCCATTGTGCTTAGTTGTATTTATTAGCTGGTGTAACAAGGAAGTTACATCTTCCATAAACCTGAGAGGAACCCGCTTAAATGTGTTGCTCTGAATCTCAGCAGAGAAGAAAACAGTTCTAATGAATAATTAAAGCTTAAAGAGGTCATGCTGCTTTTGCAGTCTCATTTTTATTTGTCACTGCTTAGTTTGCATTAGGAAATAGAAAGTTTCGGGTGCAGGAGCCAAATGAAATCTCTTCTGCATGTGTTCATTTAAACAGATCTATTTGGTAGCCATCTCCATTTTTATGTATTAGGTCATTAGTCAACTGTAATAATTTAAATCAGCCCTGGGAATTATAAGTTTCAGGCTCTTGATTTTCATCAGGCAGTGACTTTGTGCATCCCCTCACCTTCTGTCAGCAGTACGAGCACCGACTCTTTTGCCGGGCAGGGCTGTGGATGCAGGCAGAGCTGCTCAGGAAGGACCCAGGTCGCCATCTGGTCCCCGTCTCCGCAGGCACCACCAATCTGCCAAGCTGCTGCTCTCCTCCTAGGCCCTCTCCTCGCCTCCGGCCACCCACCGCCCACCCTTCCCATCTCCTCCTCCTCAGCTCTCTCTCCCTCCCACTTTCTTCCAAGCTTCCTTTCCTCCTCCTCTGCGAACCACCTCCCGTTCCTCCCCGCTCTGCCCTGAAGCGCTCCTTTTCCTCCTCCTTTTTTACGTTGCTCTCTGCCTTCCTCCCCCGGGCCCTTATTCCCCCAGAGCTGCTCATCATTTTCCTCCCCCTCTCAACGTGCCCCAGTGAGACCAGCCTGCCCTATCTCCTACACAAGGCTGGCCACAGCCAGGGACACACCGTCCTGGCTCCCAAGGCACCCTCTACCACCAAATGCCTGAGACACCCGAGCCTGCCAGCACCTACCCTCCGTGAGGGAATGGCACCTTACGGGTAGCACATACTGCTGGGAATCAGGAATAACCAAATCAGTAATAACTCTAATTCAAGCTAAAGTCCTTCATATTTCCTTTATATTTTCTTCCAGGATATATTACGGTTGCAAAATATTTTTGTTCCTTTCATTTTTTCACACTGGAACCTATTCTTTCTAACCAGCAGCTCTGTTATTTGTTCCCAAGGTTGGACATTAGTCCCGAGTATTCAACTAGACAACACGGTCTCTTGGATGCACCGCACTAATCTCTCCTAGTGGAGCGTGTTTTCCACTAATACATCCTGCAGATGATATCTGAAACCTTTGCCTTGCATTTCCCAAATCCAGCCATCAGCAGGGTTTGGCAGTTACACCCCTTTCTCCTAACCTTTAGATTCCCCATTGTCATCTGCCTTGTTTCAGTCCCACATCACTGATTGTGCATGATCAATCTCTAGAGGTTTAGCTTCTATGTATAACTCAACAAGCTGGCATAGAAATGAGGAAGACATGCTCCAAAATGAATGCAGATCCAACTCAAGGTCACTGCGTTATGAAGACAGACATATTGCAAGCATTCCCTTCAATTAAGATGATTTATGGAGTGAAATTTCCCTATTGCTTCTTCAATATCCAACTGTTTTTCTAAATACCATCATCTTATGATGAATCACCATGGATTGAAGAGACATGGAAGCATTACAAGATTCCAGGAGTGTCCAAATATCCTGCATATTCCTAATCAGTTAACTAGTGAGCTCCTATATCACCACTTTCCAGTGTAACCCTCGCTTTTTTTCATTATAAAAACTTTGTGGTGCATGAATGAGCCAAAAGAAGGTTTGTAAAGAAAGAGTTCAGTTCTAGATGTCACGTTAGAGACGTTCCCTGCTATTAGAGCAGGCAATAATTCATTTTATGCAGAGAGGTAATTACGTGATGCCTTGTAAGCTTCTGCTACACCGAGAGATCTCACGAATAATATGAACCATTTTTCTACTGACTAGATCTGGAGAGTTTTTCCATTACAGAAGACGACACTGGGTGCATCCTGTGCATGTTACCTCAAACACCCCCAAGGATTACTCGGGTCCTCATTCTGGAGAGTTGTTCCTTAAATTTTAGACTGCTGTATGACAACTGCAAACCTTGCCTGTTGTGAAATGAGGATGTTTCGGGAACCTGAAAAAACAGCAGTTTAAGAGGGTCTAAAAGTAGAAATTAAGAATGAGAAGGCAATAGCTCCAGGCTGCACATGGATGAAATTTGAAGTGGCAGAAGATATAGGGGACAAAGCATCACACATTGTACTGGGTATGTTTCATCTAGTTCAAGAACAGTATTCATTCCCCAGACGTGACCGTGACTTTGTCTCAAATTATAAATTCAGTAGGGACTTTGAAGAGACCTGAATTCCTTAAATTTCCTCCCCCAGGTAGTGACGAGCCATGATACAGGCTTTATAGACATGCTGTGATCGTAAGAGGTGAAACCATCAAGCCCTGGTTGATCACCATGTTAATGAGGGAGAACTGATGACTTACTGAAGTAAGGGAAACCAGATGGATAAAAACCAAGCTATCCCTTAAGGGAAACTTGATTCCAATTGTGCCAACACTGGAAAAAAGCACAGTTTGACAACGTGAAAATAAAAGACGATTTGTCTTTTTGCAGCATATGAACGCTTCATCAGACAAAATGACTATCTGTTCTCAAAATTGCATCCGGCAAATTTGGCATTTCAGCCCTCTCATAATGACTGATGGACTGGCAGCATTCAGGCAGACTGACTGCCTGAATGAGCAGTCTTTGTACCAGTGAATGTATGTCAGGGTCAAAAATATTGGGGGCAGGGGGGGAAGTGGATTTGGTCCAAATCAAGATATACCTGAATCCTGGCTAGCATACAGGCCACCACAGCTTATTTCCCACTGCTCTCGGAGGTGTTGGAGCGATGATGGTCACTGTGTAGTTACAGTTGTGAATAACAAGTTAGTCTCTGACAAAAACCACTGCTGGTTACTAAAGTACCTCTTTAAATTAAGGCATTTTGGACCAGAATATAATAGCTAGAAACTCAGAGAATGACTTTCAGTTCAAAGCTCTGATGGGTGAAGCTGCTCACCTAAGAAGCCAACACCAACTCCTCAAGTGTTAGACCAATTTTAGCTAAGGTACAAAAGCCAACTACAGAACTCTAGTGGAGGTTTCTATCCAAGCTCCAAATTCATTTTAAAAGGACGAGGATTATATCAGCCACCCAGAAACAGCTTTGGCAAAGTGGCAGCAGAGCAAAGTATGGAAATGAGTGGTGAGACAAACTTCTGGGCTGCCGGGATAAAGGACTGCGGCATGAGATGCAGGACAAGACGAGGTGTGAAGGCAGAACACAGCAAGTGTGGGCTGTGGTGGTAGATAGAAAAGCAGACACAGAAAAGTGAGTTAACAACCCCATGACAACTAGAAATGTTGACAGTCTCTTGGGACTGAGCCAGGCATGGGAACGCTTGCCGTGGCAGGGCTAACTTAGCTCTGACTTGAAAATGTTCCTCAAGCAGCATCACCAACACTGGCCCAAAAAAATCATGTCATACCCAGGTTGAGGAATTGCCCCTGTTTCCCTGTGCAGATGATTTACAAAATGCAAACTGAACATCAGGGCTGGAAGTATGTCAGTGTTTCTTCCTAGAAAACACAGAGTCATTCCTTCAATAAGCTCCATAAAAAGGAGCAACAAAAAAGACTAAAATAAGCCACAGAAACCCCCTGAAATTTCCCCCGCTTTGCCCTCCAAGCAGCAGCACAAGGGGACATGGTTAATAAGGAGCAAACTGCAAATGGTAGTAGGAAGACCGTCAGCAGTGCACGGAGGGGCTACCGGGGATGCCTGAGCAGTGGTGGTGGAATAACACAGCACGCTATTTTATCTGCTGTTTGGCTAAGGAAAGACAGCTGGGAAAGGGATAGGAGCATTGCTGAATAACCTCAATCATGACTTCTGTGGCCAAAATGCTGGTTTATGAGAGGAACATTCGAAGAAAATAGAAATTAAGTAGCTCAAAACAATATGTAACATACAATCAACTCATCTACTTTGCTGCTGTCCTACATTTCCCTGATACTATTGGTATTCACTGTGGTAGCACAAGGACACTTAGTACTTTTGGCAGCAGTTTTGTAATGACTGGAGAGAATTCAAAGGACAGCAGCCAGACACTGTGATGTGTTTTATTAGCTCCCAGATGTGCAGGTGAGGTGAATGTGATGTGTTTTATTAGCTCCCAGATGTGCAGGTGAGGTGAATCTTCGGAAATGAGTTTCGCTGCCACGGATTTTTCTAACATCGCTCAAGGTCTCAAGTAAAACCTTATAATGAAATAAAAGGCTGTCGTAGAATTTTAAAGTCGTCTTTGGCAAAGCGTCTTTTCTGCATCCGTTCATTTCTTACACAGAAATACAAATGCACAACATCTTTGATGATATTTGCCCAGCTGAAAACAGAAGGTCGGCTGCTGAGGCTGTATATACCCACGTGAATTAAAACCGAGTGGGCCTCTGTAGGCGTTTCCCTGGATGCCTTCTGGTGCAGGTGATCCAGAATCTGGAGATGCTTTACCAGGCTTTACAAAATAGTGTTCAGGTGTTACGTCCTGGATTACAGCATGCCAAAATAATATTGCTCAAAGAGTAAAATGGTTCAAGCTAGAACTAGAAGTCACCACTCAACAGCAGACAACTTCACCACCTAAGCGAGATACGTCTTCTCCGATGTGGCTAACTTCTTTGGGCAACAGTGAGCATCCCCCGGTATCTGGAGGAGTTCAGCTAAGGTACCACATCTGGGCCACGGGAAACTCAAGAGTGTTAGAGAGAAAAGGGCGACATGAAGGTCAAACTGCCCAAGCGGGAACCTCGCTGGTCGCTATTTATGGCTGTGAAATTGGCACCCAGATCAGTGGAGATAGTTCTTCTGCAATGCGGAGCATGAGCTCCACTACAGTTTGAGACCACTGTAGAAAAAAGCAATGCAAGGAACAGAGCAACCCAGCCTTCGTTCTGCGGGGATATGGTGAAAGGAGCTGTGAGCTGCCTCTGCTTCCAACAGAGAGGTTTTTGTAGAGGAGCACCAAGGAGGGGCTGCAGACGGCAAAAGGCAATCGGATCAGACACTGCCACAGTGCAGGCAAGTTGGGGAAAGCAGATTATAATACCCTAGAGTAAATACTTGACAATGGTGGTATAAGACGGTCTCTTCTCTCATAGAAAGTCTATGATAAATACAGGAGGGAGCATTAACTACTATACGAAAGTAAGAGAAGAAGTGGAGTGAGGTTAATGGTGGGACTGAGCATGTCAAATGACAAGATAAACTGAGACCTGTTCCTAGAGAAAACGTGCTTTTGCCAGACTTGAGGGGAACGGCGAGCGCTAAGAATAAAGGCCAGGGTGAGAGCAGAGCGCGATCCCCTGCCAACACCAGCTCATTTGCAAGTGCGTGGGCAGAAGCAGCTGCGAGCTGCTCGGTGCGCGTCTCCTCCAACGCCGCTGCCACCAGGGCGGTCTGAGCCCTTGCGAGGTGCTAAACACACCGGGAAGGTGTTTTGCATTTAAAAACATTACAAAGGAGCAAGATGGAGCAGGCAGCAAAAGCGACCGGTAGTTATTCACGTGGCACCGAGGGGACGGTGAAAAGCTCTGAGCAGCGGAGGGTCTGTAGGCAGCGGAGGGGGAGGACTGGAAAAGGGGGAAATTCATGTCACAGAAGAAGATAAGAAAATAAGAGAATCGAGGAGGAGTTTTGCTTTGCCCACCAGACAATTGAAAATAGATCAAAAGAAGAACCCAAAGGGTTTGTTAGAGCTGACAGCTCCTAAGGAAGAAAGTGGGGCAAATTTCATACATTTGAACATTTTTAAATCATTTTCTTTTTGCCCGGGAAGTAGAGGGGGAGCAAACAAAGGAGAAGACCAGATTCTGGTATCGCTGTTACTGGATGAGACAGATTTGAGTCCACTGCACTGAAATCAGAATCTGGCCCTGAAGTGGGCAGTTCAGCTCCCCTCAGTGAGAAACAAGTGAATTCTGAGTTACGGGGTGAAAGACAGAGAAAGAAGGAAAGGACTTTTAGGAGGAAAAATAGAAAATTATTGTTTCACTGTCTCAACACCTGTAGAGAAACATGGTTAAGATTCAGGATAATTTCCTTTTAAAGACTCAGCTGAGCTGAATTTGCTTTAGTCTGACCATGACATGCACGGACAGCTAGTGCTGGTCAGCTGGTTTATGGTACCGTGCTAGCCCACAGTTATGGGAATAGACTTCTAATCTTTTTAGATCCTAAGCTTTTTCTGAAAACAAGACCTACCTTGGCAAAAGTATAACAATAACCCCAGGTACTAGCAGCATTATTCACCTTCAGGATGAAACAAAAATACGAACTGTCACGTGGACAAACATTTCCCGGACTGGCAGGACTCGGGGGGTGTCAGACAGCATCCGTCTCAAAAACAACCTATGCTTTGAAGTTTCCAGCTTCATGAGGCTCTCACAACAGCCAAACTTTTCTCAAAGGCAGACACCCAATAAATGTGCATTTAACCTCCCGAGGCTTCTTTCTCTGCTGGCTCCATCCTCCATGGCGATGAAGGAGGCGTTACAGCAGCAATGTGGGGTAGCAAATTCACATGGGGTGTGTTTTGCACACGACCTGCATCAATACTTCATGATTTCTTTTATAATTACAGCATTAAACGTTCTCTGGCAGAGGCTCACAGGATCTGTGCTTGTTCAAGTAACTTAAGGACAGGCCTGTGAAATTCTCAGCAAACAGCAGGAGACAAATAATCGAACTCGGGACAATTTAACATAGAAAGTGCCAAGTTACAGGAAAATATCTAATGCTGTTCCTTGTGGCCTGAGTGGAGAGCTCAGGACCATAATAGTCCCTGTTTGACCATCAGCACCACAAAGCAGGTTTTGAAAGTAAAAGAAGGTGCACCACCCATTCCTCTTTTCAAGGGTTATTTTATGGCGAGAGAAATGAAGAGAAAAGCAAGTTAACTCAGCAGCTGCATTCGCTGTTGTGTGTCAATCCAGTGAGACAGGGGAGTCGTACTGGTGGAAAATCAAAGAAACGAACACAGTGCACACATAGACTCCGTGCTACAAATTTTGCGGAGAGGAACATTTTTTGGCATGTCTGATCTACTTTGCTCACTATTGCTCAAATCACGGGCAAATGATTTCAGAACATGTCAGCAGAGAAATCTTCCTCAGGAAAAAAATATATAACTGTTCCTCTTCTCCCCTGGCAGAGGCCAGTGCTGACACACTCTCACCATAAATAGAGGTTCTCCACTGTTGTCCAAGGGAAGTGCAAAGCCATGCCATTAAGGACACCCAGTCCCACACGGCGTGCTTGGGTGGACGCTGTGTTCAGGCAACTTCTGTTACAACAGCCCTACTCTGCATGTCACGCTTTTCTTTCTTCTTGTCTGTGATGTTGTCTGTCAGTCAGCCTTCTCTGTGCTGATATATTAAGAAAAAATGTCATTTAAACGTTCAGATATTCAAGTGTTGCAGTAAATCAGGCTAACGTTTGGCTCTGGAACTGAAGCTCAGCATTTAATCAGAGAATAGATGCAACAAGCAGAACCACCAGGCCAAATTTCCCATGGTTCCTTACTGATTGCCTTATTTTTAATATACAGTCAGCTCCTTGCGACTTGTATTCCCTGTATCTGCAAGCACGTGCTGTCAAATGATCTTGAAAATCATTTCCTTCCACATCTTCAGACCATCCCAGAAGACCCGCATTTACCAGAAAGAAATCAGCTGGTTAGTGGGATTTTAGGCTGGACAATTATGGGGTCCATTTACCTGCCTGCAGATAATTGCTGTAGCCACGCGACCGCTTCTGCAGCTGACATTCAAAGCACTCGTTCCATCAGTATAACCCCCCTCAGGAGAAAACCCTGCTTCACTCTATTAATAGTGTGCATGTGTGCGCACTAAGTATCTGTAGCTGCTGAAGAGCTACAAGAATGTGGCGTGTTGGCAGGGGAGAGTCTGATCCAAGGAGGTTGCAAATGTCTGGTGTCCCATGAGAAAACAAGAAAGGCTTCTCAACCAAGTCCCAAAGCCGATGTTTTACTGCATAGTCTCACCAACGAGGGCGGGCGAGAGGGCTGGAAGATGAAATAGTTAATCGAGCAATAGCTCTGCAGAAGCTGTTGGTGGAGAAGGAGGCAGCAGCTCAACCCATCTATCCTCATGTGTCTCCCACTGCTCTCAGATATCGCCTCCCTTAAGCTCGTGCCCAGAGCAAGGAGACGAAAATTGCTATGGACAGAATTACCCCGCAGACAAGGTCCTCTGCTGCAAAGCTGCTAGCGTCTTGCATGGTGGAGACCTCTTTTAAATGACAACAGAACACTAATGTTATGGAAAGATCTTGTTGTATATAGTTTTCAGGATTAGGGGCTAGGAGAAAACAGAAGTACAGCCTGCCTTGACAAATATTGTCAGACATTTAAGTGCTCTATCTTCCAGTGCTGATTTGTGCAAACACTTCCAGGGCATCAGAGAATGTTGTCATTGATAAATACTAACCAAGGGAAACGGCTGTTTCAAAGACCAGGCTGATGGTATGGCCAACAACAACGTGATCATGTAATGCATGGCCACAGACAAAGTTAATAAGCATTTGCATCCTACAGCATTAACCATCGCTCTCAGTCATCAAAAAATAAAACCCCAGTGAACAATTCTGCAATGGTACAGGCAGGATTATTAAAGGATTATTTGAGAAAGAGCAAGGAGAAGGTAGTATGTCATCAGAATTTGGGATCACTACTTTGTTTTACTGTTGAAAACTCTATGTACTTTGAGATCTCAAACCCCAAAACAAAGCTTAAACTTCACTTAGGCACTACAATTCCCTCCCTTATCGCATTATCTGAGTACATCACACTCTAATTATAGTTATCTGAACAACACTTAGAGAGACTGGGAAGCGCTAACCTCGTCGGAGAAGCCCTTGAACACAGAGTAAAACCAAGTCAGAAACAACTTTTAGTTTTTAAATGCCAGCTAAGTACGCTGCAACCAGTGGGAAAAAAATGTTCTTACACCATCAGCAACACTTCAGAAAATTTGCCTCTTCATTATCATTAACCCAGATCCTGAAGTCCTGGCTCAAAACTCAGAACAAAGTTGTTATTATTATGAGGAAAAAATGCATTATAATATTTGTGTTTCTAAAAGCATCATTTAAAACATATCAGTAATCATTCAAAGAAAGGAGTAATACTTACAGCATCTCAGTGGGATATTACATCTTACTCTCAAGAGGTATCCAGAAGTGCTTCTCAATATTTTAGTATCTGTTAGGCAGTGATTGCAGTTTATTTATCTCTCTCTAGTGGGTACAGAAGTAGAAGTTAAATATTCCATCTTCCTCTCCAAAGCGTGTAAGGGACTGTATCCTCACACTCAAGAAAAGAAAAAGATCTCTCTGCCACGTCACATCCTGGTGTGGAAAACAGCCCGTGTGTGCCTTACGGAGCGTGGACCAGCGGCCACGTTTGTCTGCACATTTCTTCAAGGCATCCTCTGTGAAGCCTTTGAGAAGAGCTTTAAGGAGTTCAGGCCTTGTGCAGATGCTGTAGAATAGCTGTTACTGAATTTAATTGAGGTGTTTCTTTTTCTGCCACCTCTTCTGTTTCATGGCTTTTATTCTTTTGCATTGCTTTACATGCTAGGGCACGGAGCCAGGTATTTCATCAAATCTCAGTTCTGTTTTGGTTTTATTTTTTTGTGTTTAAGTATAAGTCAGACTCTGCTGTTGTGCTTTTAAAGCTGACCACTGCTTCAGTAGCTTCCACCCACCTAGTTTTAATTTTTCCCAAATCTGAGTTTCAAAGTCCATCATTATGAAAAAAGGTAGTTACATTTCCTAGCAAAATTTTGTTTCTGATACTCTGTTTTAAATTAAAAGATTTAATTCTGATTAAAAGAGCCCTCGATACCCTGTAGGTCACCAGAGTTCTTGATAGCAACTTCAAGCCTCATTGAGAGTTTAATAGGCTGCTGCTGAGTTATATGACACCTGTTAAGTTTATGGAAAAAATTTATCCAGTCTGCTGCTGTTACTAGCTATCAAATACCAGAGACGCTAGAGAGGACCCTGAACCAATATCTATGATCTGAACTACAGCAAAAATATTGGGAAGAATATTTTGGATTCCCAGGCTTTGATACAGGTCCAAATTTCAGTCTCATTTGCTATTTCTATAAAAAGTTGGCCAGAATGACCAATCTCAGTATTCCTAAAAACCGGAAACAGAAAGGAACTCTCTCCAGCTAGTCTAGAATTTTCTGTTGGGGGCTAATTATCCTCTTTTTTCACCTCTGCCAGACTTGCTAATACTCTTTCATGTGAAAGGCTCCAGACAGAAGCACCAGGAAATGAAGGTCTCCAACCATAAAAGAGGAAAAGCTCAGACACTGCTAACACCAACCCATCCTGTCCTGCTGATGCATTTCAGTCCTGCAGTGGAAGGGATGCCTTCATGGCCTCCGTGTAAGAGAAAGTTCTGCTGAGGGGCCCATTTCGTTCAGAAGTTTAATAACGTAAGGCCACTTTACAGAGGCCAAAACCCTCCATCAATCCATCAGTGCTGCAAACACAAGAGGCTTGGGGAACATTTCAGTCTTGCAGACTTCTTGTCTCTTCACTGACTTTCTGGAAGTGGGACATTCATTTGGGCTGTCGCCCACGTCCATGCTCTGTGAACATGCAAGTTCACAAAGCAGCCTTCGGTGGACAGAGCTCTCTCCTTCATGCACCTGCCTGCTTGCACGGACGTTGTGGGAACCCAGTTACCTGTGATACTTCTGCTTTTGTATCAGCTCTGGATAAATTCAACCAACTACCTTAAAAGTTATTGGAAAAGTACATACAGACTGAGGCATGGCCTCACCTATACACACACAAGCACAGAGTCATTGAAAAGCCTATTTCCGTAGGAAATTAGGGTGAGAAGATTATTTAGATTTTTTTCTTAATGAATAAGAGAGGCTAAAAATCATACTCTGAATGTATTTCCTCTAAATTGGCACACCATAATGAAGAGACTCAAAGAAATGACCTTCCAGTCTCAGAGGCCCTGTTATGCTGGGAGTGATTTAGTTTCATTGCGTGAACTGCCGTAAAAACAAGCACTGGCATCTTTAAAAATCTGAATTTTGGATTGCCTTACTGGAGGGCCACCAGGAGCAACAAACCAGCTGATGGCAAACAGAGGGATGCATGGGCAAACATGCTTAGCAGGAGCAGTCCCAGCTGAAGTGCTCCCGTCCCCCTGGCAGGCAGGACAGGTGTGTCACTTCCAGATGTGACGTGAGCCACTTACTTCTTGTTCACAGCCTTTGAAGTGCTGTGCAGAGAAAGCCTGAGCCATTACCGCAATTAGAGTAGATACATCATTTACTGGAAGAATTAAATGCACTGTAGTAGCAAACCTGCAGTTGACGCTCACAGGGTGCAATTGAAATCCTCCGGATTAGTAATTCTTTTGAGATATTTGTAATCATTGGTAATAGGTAGTGAAATAAATCCACATTTATATCCTACAGACTGCAGCTGTGCTTCTGTTAAAGTAGTATTAAGTGATGGTTTTTAAATCCTTCTGCCAGCTCAAGCTGTAAGCACCGAAACTCCTGTGCGGAGGATAACTCATCCTGGGTGATATATGTTCCTGAGCACGAAAGCGCTGGTTAATGGATAATGAAAGCACCAAGGCAGAATCACACCCGGGGCTTCGCTCCTGCAGTAAGCTCTCTGGGGAGAGGTCCCCGTGCAGCTCGCTGTGCAACAGCGGTCTCAGCTACCCGACTGCAGCTAAGACTGGATGTCGCTTTGGATAACCGTGATAGAAAAGAATACAAAATACTAATGTAAAGCTTTACCCGGATGGACAAAGTGCTGAACCTCATCTTGTTCAGTCGAGCGAGGGGTTCATCCAGCCAACTCTGGTGTTGTTCCTTCAGGTATCAGGAGTGCACACTCGCGCCCTGACTCACTGCACGGGCTCCCAGTTAACTAAACAAATATGCCATTAAAAGCTGAACCAGCCTTGAGGGGGACATCTGGGTTTAAATTGCAGCAGGAAGAGATTTATGGACTTGCTTTCCAAGCCTAGAGAGTAAGTGAAGAGGCCTCAGACAGTTCAACATTTACCAGCTCTGATAAGGGAAACCAGCACTTCACTGGGGACGAGACAGGAGGGGTGATGGGCGCTAGGTGGGCACTCAGCTTTGCTGTGGAGCCCCAGCCATGGGGCAGGGACCCAGAGTGACAGTCACTCTAGGAACAAAAAGAAGCTTTGCAAACTCGGTATGCTTGTAAGATAAGCACGGCGCTGATAAAGTAAAGCACAGAGAGATTAAAAAACTCAAGAGAACAATATTAGTGGCAGACTGAAGAAAAGAGCCCAGGAATCCTGGCTCTCCCTTCCTTCAGCTAGGCTTCAGCCCAATCTGCCCAAAACTCGTGACCTTAGAGATGGTTTCCTGATGGCATAAAAAAAAATCAGTGACCAACCCTACAGGAGAATAATTTACTTATACAGCCTGGGAGGAAAAGGAAATAGAGCAGAGCTGGCAGAAGTGCATTTACCTGGTTCTATTCCTTATGTGTTATGTTTGCTTTGTTTTCATTTAGGAATCTACAAAGGACATTGCTTCCGAATCAACCACTTCCCTGAAGACAACGACTATGACCATGACAGCTCAGAATACCTTCTCCGTAAGTGAAAAGTAATACCTAACACACAGGATCTAACACGGCCAGGGAGGCTTTCCTGGGTTTCTCTTCCATAGAGTGCAACCCAAGTCTTATTCATTGCAAGAGACTGGCCCAAACTGGGTAGCACAGAGCAGTGGTGACACGTGTCCTGTTCACGCTGCAGCTGACGCAACCATGACCCTTGGGGATGCCCATTTCAAGGGTTTCCTTCAGCCAGAGGAACGCTCGTGATTGTGGTGCCCATTCTCTAAACGTTATGTGGAAAATTTTCAAATGAAAACTACAGCTATCATTCCCAGATTGGCGAGGATATTTTACAGAGGGAATATTTATCTGATTAGTGTATCAAAACAGGTTTGAGGAGTGGGTTCCAGCCCATTAGGAAGCTGTTCCTAATGCTCAAACCCAACCCTTATGCAAGCCTTGTCCTTTGCAGCTGCTGAGCCACCTCCCCCTGCAGTGAAATTACTGCATTGTAGGAAGGAAGCTGAAATTTCTGCAGCTAACAGCGAAATCTCAGCATGAGCATGGACTGTGGCTTCCGTGCATGGACAGCTAGCCATCGCTGCTCTGTGCTGGTGTGTAATCCACCACAGAAGTAATTTCATCCCCCAACCTGGTGCTTGAAATAAGGGCAATCATTTCATCTCCTCCATTCGCTCAGCTGATAGGAAGTCTTGGAACCCGAGTGTGAAACTTCATGAATCCTGCAAAGTTTGAGTTAGATTTCCCCTTCCCAGGAGGACGCCTTGCCTAGTCGTTCCTTTTGAACAAAAGAGCTGACCAGCCAAGCTGAAAGCAATGCCCTTTACCGGAGAAAGAAACTGCAGTTCACAAGGTGTTGGGAAAGCTTCAGGGAGCAATGGATGACGCTGCTGGCTGATACACCCGGCAAGGCAAAACACTCCTCAATTACACTGCTATTAATTACCTGAAACACCACTTAGAGAACCACTCTGCCCTTCTGCTCACTTCTGGGAAACAACTTCTGGTTGCTAAGACAAGAAGAAAGAATAAAAATCTCTGAAAAGTATGCTTTACCAGAAAACCCAGACTTTTTTCATCCTTACTCTTGTCAATTTAGATCAGCCATAGTGCTTGGGTGACATGATCTCAGTGCTCAGGCGGACTAGCAGAGTGTGAGCACAGCTGCATTGATCTTTCATACAAAGCCTTGGAACCAACGTTAAATTGATGCCAAGTCAGCCTTAGGAAACACCATTAGTAAAAGGACTGTAAAGGAAAGAGGAATTAAGTAGCATCTTGATAAAAGTGCATTATGCCTTCTTTATTTGGAGAAAAGGGACAACTGGGAAAAACAGTCTACAGCTCCGCAGTAAGAGATGAGATTGGCAAACTGTTTGTAAGTGCACTTGTGACGGGTGTTCCTAAAAGCTGTTTTCCAAAGCGACTAAGTACAGACCTCAAAAACAAGTTGGTTCAACCTTTTGTCTTCTGCAAGATCAGGCTTCGGCTGCTCCCCCCTGCGGAGGAGAGCTCATCCTCGCGTAGCCTGCACAGATAACAGGACTCCTCTGCTTTAACTTTTGTAAGAAAAACTGCAGCTCCGCTTAAAATGTGTATGGTTGATTTAGAGATTACTGAAAGGTTATGTATCTAAATCCAGAAGAGATGAGCTCATACGTAGTTGTAATAGGAACCTAATCATTGTCTAACCAGACACAGACAAGAGGACATTTGCATCCTGCTTGAAAGGAGACGTGAGACCTTCCGTCCCCCATTTTTGCCCTCTGTGCAACACCTTTGCAATCTGCTGTCTCCTTATCATTCACCGTGCTTTGTAGCCATTTCTTGGCACAAGTTTCTTGGAGGGCCACGTTGAGGGTAACAAAGGCACCAACGCTTTGTGCATCTTGTGCTCCTGAAAGAGCAGCATGAGGAGTCTCACCCTGCTCCACAGTCACCAATCTAATACAGGCTTCAGATAAATGTAAACATCATGGTGCTAGCAGTGTCAAGCCCTGGTACAAAACCCTATTGAAATCAGTGAAAAAATGACTGATTTTAGGAGACTTTGGTCTGGGGTGTGGGTAGGAGCAGGAGTTTGGATTTTGCCCTTTGGCATTCAGGCCGCTCCCTGCAAAACCAAGGAAACGAGCCACAGTGACAACTAACATGTGCAAAGGAGCTCAAACAAGACCCCTCCTATTCAGCCTCCCCTGTGACAACACACGCCAACCCGTGTGTCTAAAAAAATCCCCTTCACATGTCTGTGCAGAGCCCCAGCAAGTGCCAGAGGTATCGCTGCCGTGCACAGAAAGCCCATGCAGTCCCCGGGGCTGCTGCTTGCATCGCCCAACCACAACACGTGTGCTCCAGCTTCCCTCCTCTCCCGCATTTCTGCAGGCACACAGAAACCAAGCTGCTCCGATTCTGCATTGCACGAAGCACATGCACCTCTCCCTTTGCAGAAGAGGGGATTTCAGCCGTACTCATCCTCACGGCACGTGTGAGGATGTCAGGGCTCTGCTGCAGTGCAGAAGTGCAGCCATGAGGAGGGGGACTGGGGACCCCATTTCAGGGGCATGTCTACACTTTCATGCACCTCTTCCCCGCATGCTATAGCATCCTCTTTTTAAAGCCGTTTGCTTGGCTCCTGCCTTTCAGAGGAGAATAAAAGCACGAGCGGAGCACCAGGGCTTGCAGCCCCATGGGGAGGAGCAGCACGGCGCGCTGCGGTGCTTCACCGAAGGAGGTGTCACAACACATAGCAGTGCAGAACAGCCAATGCAAACAGACAAGATGGTAAACAAGAAAAAAAAAGCAGGGGAGAAAGCAAAAACCAGATTGCCTTAATGTTTTTTGATGTGCTGTCATTTTATTAGCAGTATCAGGAGACGTGTAAATTCTATGTGGTACCTATGAGCTTCCTTTTAAATTTCAGAGCTAAAAGTACACATTGTAGGAAAAAATATACTGTAGAGTTTTACAGGAAGAGAACACTGTGTGTTTTGTTTCTCTTCACATTAATTACCTGCTATAGAAAAATTATCTCTGGAGATTATTGCTACAAGTAGAACAACTCACCCCCTATATTTGACATGTTGGGCAAGTTCCTTCTGATGATATCACTGAAGCATTTTAGGAAAGCTCTTTGATTTAATTGAAATCATTATAAACAGCATGAACGTAAAACATAGAAAACAACAACCAGAAAGGGTGGGCCACAGTAGATTTTAAGCCCAGGCTGCCTCTTGTCAGGACACTAACAGACCAACAGTGATTTGGGGTGCCTTCGTGTCCAGCAGCGCAGAGCCTGACATTGAATATTTTTCTAATAATTGACTCTAAAAAACTGACCCAAAAGTCAAAGCCCTGTTGCCTCGTACCAGACACGCGGGGATACACCCAGGACAACAGAACGGGCTCTCAGCACTCAACAGGCTTTGATTAGAGACCTTACACCCTCATTACTGGGATTTGCCAATTATTGCAAGACACTGTCGGAATAGTAATGCATCCGACTGAATTGGGTTTAGATCTGGTTAGAAAATGCCCCGTCTGTAAAGGACACGTGCAGCGATGTTGCCAGTTCTGGTAGGAGACGGACTTTTCTCGCTGTTGCAGATCGATATAGGCGTAAGCTTCCCAGGCAGGGACTGTCTTTTTTGTTTTATGTTTGCACCATCCTAATGAGGGCTGGACCCGTTTACTGGGGCTCTCGGGGGCTTTGCAGCGCACACAAAAGCAATGCTGCTGTTAAACGCCCAGCCCTGTCCCTCCTGCAGTCAGTGGGAGTTTTGCCACCAGTTACCAGGGGAATCGTTAGGAAGCAATTCACAAAATTGGGAACGCCACGGCCATCAACAGTAAAATGAGAAAGCATCAGCTGTAACATCTGGCCGTTTCTCCTCGGGAAACGGGCGCCGCTCGCTGTGCGTGTCATCCGGGAAGATGACACCCGGGAGAGACCGCATCGCTAATGGCACCGCATCAGCAGATTGGTCCAGATGGCGGTTTTTCTCCTCTCCATGCACTCAGCCCTGGGGGTCCCCGGGTCCTCCCGGTACGCTGTGGGGTTTCCACCCCTCTGTGACAGCGGCCTCTGACCCCCACCCAACCTTGGGCGTCCCCACGCCCCGGCACCCACTCACCCTGCCGGGACTCCCCTCCGTGCCTTTGCCTTTCCATGGCCCCCAGCTTTGGGGCAGTCCTGTTTTCCACAGCAGTATTCAGCACCTTATCTCCCCTTCTTCAAAAAAATCCTCTCTCTATAACAATATAACTTAGTTCCTTGCTCTGCCTTTCAGGAACGCCTGCCAGGTTTTACCCCTTTGGTTTTTAGAATACAGACTTCCTTTTCTTGTGCCTGTTTATTTTTTCTCAGCCCTTTTGTTCCCTCCCTGCCGCTTCCCTTTCGATTGCTGCTTAGTCTTGTAGTGACCCGACTTTGAAAGCCGGCTCGAAGTGGTGTTTTAATTTTTTTTTTCAGGGATTTTATAGCCCATGCTGGTGAATGGACTGAAGCATACAGAATTTTAAATGACTCTACTAAGCTGTCAGGAAACTAAACACAAACATCTGAGACACACTTGTTAAAATTTCTTCCTTAGAAATCTGAAAGGTTTCACTGTCCTTAATATTCAACGAAAGAAAAAGGGGTTATTAGCTGTGCTCGCTGGCAACATGAATGCTGCAGACTTCAAGAGCTGTAATTTGCTCACCTTGCGCATGTATCAAGGAACAGATCCGTCTGCTCAAGCCATCCCCAAACGTTGTAGGCTTCATAGCCAGCTCATGAATTTTTCACTGCCGCTCCCTGCGTGACGCTGGGTCTTACTGCCACTTACCTTAGGCTTTGCCAGCAATGTTCTGTAGGCGGTGGCATCAGATGACGGTGATAATGCTGAACTTTCTAGAGGAAGCTCAAAAGATTTAAGCTACTCAGTTGAGTGTCTGTGCCACACTGACCACCTACCCATGGCCTCGCCTCCCAAAAATGCGCCCAGAAATGCAGAATCAGTGATAATTCCAGCAAAAGCCAGGGGTTTTGAGACTTTGTGATCTCCACACTTGCACCCAAGGAGGCATCTGAAATGATTACTGTCTGTCTTGGTTTTCTACCTATCTCCCCTCCAGGCATTGTCCGTGCCTCCAGTGTGTTCCCCATCCTAAGCACAATATTGCTGTTGCTGGGAGGACTCTGTGTCGGAGCAGGAAGGATTTACAACAGCAAAAACAACATTATTCTCAGCGCTGGGATTCTCTTTGTTGCAGCAGGTATGCTCTCCTTAAATTGAGTCCTTAAGAAGTGCTGCCTTTTTAAACTGAAAAGGACTGTGGAAAAGCTTGTTGGCCGTTCTCTCCCTGTACCCCTTTCCTGGATCAAGGGCACTAGCAACATCACACTAGGCAAAAGACAAAAATAGGTTTTTGAAGCTCTACAATAAGTATATTCTAGAAAAGCTTTTAGTTTTCCTGAAACAGGAAGCTAAAGTCAGTAACAAGCAGGTTTTAAACTATTTAAAATGTATTAAACATTAGGTGAATCAGACGTCTCTTACATCCAGTGCCTTTTCTTTTATATAATGGCAGAAAAAACTCACCTATGATAGGTGAGCCCGTTTTTCACACTAGAAACATCTGAGAGTCAGCCACATTATTAATAGCTTTCCCTGAAGCTCGGATTAAGCATGCTGCATTTAGATGAAAATTCAGCAAGGTGGAAGAGAACTTATCTTGATGAAGGTGAACAAGCCATAGCCCTGAGCTCACAATGTATTTTTATTATTATTCTGAATGTTAGAATCCCACTAACAATATTAGTGAGCTCCCATATGCTACTTCTTTCCCACCGTGGCAATGAAGAGATGGGAACAAATCCTGCTGAATATTTTGGGATCCATGCGAGCATATGTGGCCCAGATGTATCTATTCTTCGCTTTTCAAGAATAAATGAAATCTTGAGATAAATGAAAGAGTAAATAAATGTAGCAAAATTTCCTGGTCATAATCTTTGAACCATTCAGGTCCAGAAAGTAACATGGCTTGATTTTTATCTTCCCAGCCACATAACCACCAATTTATGTTTTTCTCTCTCTAGGACTAAGTAATATCATAGGGATCATTGTCTACATATCAAGCAATGCAGGTGACCCAAGTGACAAGCGAGATGAGGACAAAAAGAACCATTACAACTATGGCTGGTCTTTTTATTTTGGAGCCTTGTCTTTCATTGTGGCCGAAACCATAGGTGTTCTGGCTGTGAACATTTATATTGAGAAGAACAAAGAGCTGAGGTTTAAGACCAAGAGAGAATTCCTTAAGACTTCTTCCAGTTCTCCTTATGCCAGGATGCCAAGTTATAGGTACAGGAGGCGGAGGTCCAGATCCAGTTCTCGATCTACAGAGCCTTCTCCATCTAGAGACATTTCTCCAGTTGGCATGAAGATAGCAAGCACCATTCCCATGAACGAAATTTCCATGTACACTCTTTCCAGAGAGCCTTTGAAGGTTACAACGGCTGCCAGCTACAACGCAGACCAAGAAGCCAGTTTTCTGCAGGTTCACAACTTCCTTCAGAAGGAATTTAAGGAAGGACTCCATGTCAACATGGTCAACAGGAGAACGACACCTGTTTGAAGTACCTTCCTTCCTCGCGCTTTTTGAAGAAATAACAAAACAGAACGGATCTGTCATGAAAGAGAAGGAGCGATGTTAAAATACCCTCTCACCTCTTTAATTGTGGCATGTGTTGAGGTAGCAAGTGGAGATCCTCTGGACCAACATAAAGATATTACACGCTCGTAGCTTTCTTTTGAAGCTATTCGGAGTTTGTTTCTTTCAGTTCTTGATGTCACGAGATGAAGGCAGTTCATGTTCCTGCACTTTTGTGGTGTGTACAAAGTCTTGGAGAAACTGCAAAGGACTTGCCACCAGTGTGTTTTAAAGGATTACAGAAAAATTGTTGTATGACTTTTTTTTTTTCCTAATATTGAGATCCCTTAATACAAACTTGCAAATATGATTTATAACCAAGCCGAAGGATGAATACGAACTACTCATCGAGTGAGCCACTTTCCTTTGACATAGCATAAGCTTTGCCTCTTTTAAAAAAAAAAAAAAAAGAAAAAAGAAAAAATATTTTTGAAGGCAACACTTTCTAAAACTGACCTGTGCTACCGAAACCGTAGAGCACCCACGTACTGAGCATTACAGACTCCCTGATGGGGTGGTAAGGGGGTCTCCCATTTCTGGGCGTAAGGTGTCCCTTGGAGCAATGCAGGTGGGGGAGAAGAGGGTGGGTGCATCTTCAAACACCTAGAAAGGGAAGGATTAAAGTAGGTGGGACTTGAGCCTATTTGCAAATATCATTTCTTGCCTAACATTTAGAAAACTTGAATTCTTATTTCGACTAGCCCTAGTGCCTGATCCGGCAAGGTGCTGAGTGCTGTCTGTCAGGAGCCCCTATAGACTACTTATAGCAAGAGCGAGAAGCAGAGCTGAGCCGGGGTGGCCCACGCAGGCGAAGCCGCCGGTTCCCTGCGACTGCATTCTTGTTTTCCTTACTGCTTCACAAGTGCAACACTAACGCTACTGGAAACTAAGATATCTAAGCAATGTGCGTAAGAAAATGAGAAGCTAATACGTTCGGACTAGCAAAACTTCCTGCAGCGATGGGAACTGAGTGTTAACAGAATGGATGACAACTTTGTATTTTTTAAAATAGAACAAAAATAATCACCGTTTATGAGATATTTATTAAACTCTTTTTATTATGAATAAGTGCCGCATGGTGCAAGGTATAGTTGCTTTTAGATGGAAATGATGGTTCGACCTAATTTAATTTATTCTGTAATGATGAATCTACTTACGTGCAGAGAGCCCACAGAAAACTCTATGCATCACCTAAGAGGGGAACGAATTTGTACCCTTTGCTTCTGTATGTTTCTAAAAAAGTCTGAAATGTTTTTTTTCTTTTAAATTCCTGCTTTCATTTTTTACACTTAGGCTTGGAATCTCAAAGCTCGAGGGCCTGACTCAAAGGTAATTTAATTTAATAGTATTCATGTTGATTTTAGTGACCGCTCGACCAAGCCATATGAGAATGAGGTGCCCGATTCCCCTTGGATGAATTAGGTGCAGTGAGAGAGGAGCATCTAATTCCTGTAACTTCCTTTGAATATACCCGTCGTCTTTGCCCAGAAAATCTTTGCTACCAGAAGACCAGAGAAGTGGTGACAAGAAAAAAAATCATGATTTGGAAAGCTTGGCTCACTGATGGTGGGAGATCTCAGCCAAACTCTTTAGTCTTAATTTATCCTGCGATGGCCGCAGCGTCAGTGACTTGGTGGTGTTTTGGATACGAGGCTTCCAGCTAATGGAACCAAGTCCTCCAGGGAAATCCCAGAGGAGCTGCCTTAACATGCCAAAAAGCAAGTTGAACCCCTTCTCCCCCCCAGGTAAGCCCTGCTTAAGCCTCTCTCCTTGCAAGAACCAAGACACAATTCTCAATTTTAAGCGAAAGTCTTCCCCTAGTCGCTGTTAAGCTCTGCCTAGCCCTCAGCCTGGCAAAGCGACATCGTTATTTTGGTGGAGATGGATTGGAGCCTTCATCCCTGCTTATTAAGAGTTTCCATTCAGGTTAAAACTCTGCTGGGATCCTTTTTCAAACCTCTGAACTCTGAGAGCTAAAGCGAATGGAGCAATGGGAACGATTAAAGTAGAAAATGTTGTGCTACTTTCTGTATCAACACACTATGGAGAAAGATGTTACACAAGCTTTTTAAAAAAAAATTCAGAGGCAGACAAGAAAACTTTTTTACCTACTTTTCGGCTAGGACAACATAAAAGAGTTCTAAAATTATTAAAGTTCTTGATGAAAGGTTTTTTTTACAAGAATCTTTATGCTTTCAAACAATAAATTATTTCCTACTTTTTGAGACTTCGTAATATTAAAATACTTTGATTAGCTATGATAGAAGTAGAAGTTTGCAATGAAAAAAAACCTTCTGTCTCATTAGTGTGTCATACTAAGTGCTAATTAATTTACATCTAATTCTAGTTGATGTATTTTTCAAGTGCAATTTCCCAGAACTATTTGTTTCCCACTGTGTTAATAAACTAATAGTTAGAAAGAAGTCCTCATCCGTGTTTACTGTAATTAAGAATAAAACCATTCCCTTTAAAACCAGGAGTTAGATATAGGCTGTTTTTCTAAACTCATGTACATTGAACTGGAAGTTGACAGTGTGAGAGGTTTGCTTTGCGCCTTGGTTTCGTTCTTTTAATCGTCATTCTCCAGTGAATGTGTTTAACACCAACCATCTGACTCCAGCCAAAGTCTGAGGCTTTTCTAGAGCCCAGGTCAGACCTGCAGAGGCACGGGCAGTATTTTTACACCACGTCGGCAAAAAAAGGCTTGCCGAGCGTTTCGGGATGTTCCTCTTGGCCAGAGCCTCCTCCCCCAGAGCAGGGCTGGCTTCAGCAGCTCTCCGAGCACGAAGCCCTGCTTCTGTCTGAGCCAGAGCATCTGCTCCTTCTCCAGCAGGCACCTTCAAAAAACAGAGCTGGAGCGGGGAAGTATTCATGGGATGCTCATGGGATACGGGGTCTGGACGGGGAACAAAGGCACGGGGAGATAACAGGGACCGGAGCTTTCATCCTGTGGGAGAATGCGGGCTGTGATTTAAAACTCATGGTCTATGTCAAATTGCAGCAGAGTAATTTGTTCAACCAAAGAAAAAAAAAACACCTGTTGTTTCTTTTGACAATTCTAGTAAAAAAAAACCCCCAAAATCCTCCAAAAATCAGTCTTTTCCTGTGGAAAACTTTGATTCTGACAAAACTGAAAAATTTGCAGCATTCCTGCCCATGAACAGTGTCTTGCTCCATGGCTGATCTATCTGAACAGAATTAGATTGTGCTCGGACTTTGAAACCACTCAGTGATAGTTTAAAAAAAAAAAAAATTCATCTGTTCTTCCACATCGCTCTGGTTTCCCTGGACAGCATCAAACACAAATTGGCCCCCATTTCTCAACAAGGCCTGCAGATATCATCATCCTATCATCAACAATAATCGGTCTTTTGGTATTATCCTATAACATACTGTAACAGCAGACCTAAAAAAAAAATGCTATTGGATCAGATTCGATTTTCTGAGAAACAAAGTTTCAGGTATATTGTCAGCTCTCTCTTTCCTAGTTTCTCATACACAATGGGAGTAAAAGGAGAAATCACTTCATATGCCCGAACATCTAACAATAAACTATTTTTATATTTCTTTTTCTTTCTGTATGGATCACGTATCCACAAGGGCTAATATATCATGTCCCTTGAGGTTACATTTCTGTCTGCAGTTCTAAAGTGTTATTTCCACTGTGCTTCAGTTCTACTGATATAATCACAACCATGTATAATGTACTTAACCCTTACTTTTTAAATAAACCATTTTAAATGTATTCTTTTTTGTGTGGAGAAAGGTATATAGATTTTTAACCTGCAAAGTCTCTGAGCTGAGATTTCTGTGTGTGTTTTTTCACATTTCTACCTATTTTGATTGCAGCTGGGGATGTTACTGGAAGCCAATATATCAGAGAAAAAAAATTCTTGTGGTCCCACAGACCAAGAATTCTCCAAGATAAGCTCTCTTCACAAAATTTCCAGGCATTTGGGTTGGAAACTAAGAAAAACCTTCTAGTTTCCAGCTTAAAGTTGGCCCGTATGAGACACACTCTGGTTTGGGTGCCCGGTTTGAGACTGGTGTAGTGGCCAGCGGCACTGCAAATCACCATCAACAAAAATAAGCCAGTGTCTTCTAGAAAAGTCCTAGCCCCGAGCCTGTGCTTTGCCTCCACCTTTTGAGGTTGCATGTGAATTCGCTTCCGAGCATACTCCTCTCCCAGCTCGTGTTCGTTCTGCCTGCAGAAAGCTCGACCCCGCGTGCTGAAGCTCCACGAAAGCCTTGCTCTGACCACCACCATAAAATCCTGGCGGTACGAGCGGTGCCAGATACGGGTCGGCAGTTCAGCGGCCTCTCGCCGCTCCCAGACAGCCCGAACCATCCCTGTATCAGAGACAGTATTTCTTCTTCAAATACCTCTTTTAACTTTACCTTCCCAGTTCCTAAGCCTCCAGATTGCCTTTAAAGATGAAGACCGCCTGCGTATCTCTATCTGCCTGCCTCTCCCCGTACGTAAGATCAATTGGCACGTCTGGAGGGAGGCAGGGGGTTCACCTTTTCAAATGCCTCCGACACCCGGTAGTGAAGCCATTCAAAGCTCAAGGCCAAAGCTGGTTCCCTTGAACTAAAATAAAGAAAGGCTCTTCCCACATTGCTGAGCAAGTCTGGGGGTCAATAGTGACCCCAAGAGCTGTGGCTGCCCTGCTGTGAACAGGGATGTACCAAAAAGTGATGTTGTTTGAGGGGGAAGCAAAGACAGAATCCTTAAGGCTTTGGAAAGTGGAAAAAGAGTCCAGCGCGGAGGATGTGGCATTTTCTTGGAATGAGAAAAATAACAAACATGGGAGGTGCCGAAAATAAAAAGGAATGAGGAGTGCTCTGCACCTGTCTGCGAAACAGCTCGTCTTACAGCTGCCGCCGCCTCGCTTCACCAGAGCTAAAGGGATCGCTTACCGAAACAGCACACCCGGCACGGCGGTTGGTATTTTAAGAGAACGAAGCTGCGGATCAGACGTGCGGGCAGCGGCAGGGATGGCCAGCCCTGCCTGCGCTCCGTGGGGCTGCGGGGCTGCTGCTGCGAAGAGGCTGGGCTGCGCCCAGCGGTGCGGGGTCATATCTCCTTCTTCATACCCGTGAGAGTCTATTAAAAAAAATTTAAAACACCTACCAAAACACACACAGACACACATTTTGCTCTCGCCTTCGGTGACAGCAGGATTTCAGCCCCAGAATTAGGGAACTTTCGGAGGGTGCCACTGGTGGTACTCCCGGGTATCAGCAGAGCCAGCCATGATCAGAGTGGTCTCACCGCACCGGGGCAAGGCAGGCTCAGGAGCTCAAATATTGCTAAGGAGCTCCCATTTGAAGAAAGCTGTTCGCTGAAAATGTGTCTGAGCCGAGAGCAGACCAGGTGCAATCTCCTCCGCTCGGGGTTATTCTCACCTGGGAAGGGTCTTCTGCAGAACATCGTTCTGCAGGAACGGAACAAGAGAATTTGGTTAACCTGGATGTGGTAAATATGGAGGCTGGTCAGGAAGAAATATAGGAAAGTGCAAGCGCTGGGGAGCAGAGCCAAGCCAACGCCTCTGCTAGGGACAAAATAGCGTAACAGTTGGTCTTGAGATACCTCCTTTAGCATTTTCTCCAGTAGAGAAACACAACTGCATGTCTCTCACTCACTGCTGCTAAAGTGCAACTATTTACAACCCTCCCTGCTTCCCAAACAGGTCCTCATTAATAGTCTGTTTATATTTCATGTGATATTGATTTTTAAATGTGAATACTTGCCAGCTGACGCAGGGAGACTGCAGGAACCGTTCCTAGAGGATTATGTACCATGGTCTGCTGGATGCGCAGGCAACCTTTGGGGTTTCCTTTAGTCCTTTACTCCTCCAGAAGGCAGTTTTGCTTCTGCATTTGTCAGATGCCCACCCAGCCCCCCCGCCCCCCCAGGGAGGGCAACTTCGCCTCCACACTGGGACAGAAATTCCCAGGTCGGGGACAGAGGCTCAGCCCATGGGCAGAGGAGCCTTTTGGCTCTCGCCACAGCGGTTGCAGGGGCCACAAGCCGTGATCACCAAATACCTGCCAGGGGTCCCCAAAAACACACCAAGCCTATACCGGGAGGAGCAAGCAGCAGCGCCTCTGCAATACGGCTACATCAGCTCATGTAGCAAAACCACAGAGCCCGTGGGGAGCAATAACCCCACAAAATAGTTTCTTTCCCAGGGACTGGTGGCTCTAGGTCACTTTTTTGGGGCTGGGGACAATGTTTCACCTCAGCTGCAGTAATGTGAGTTTCCAGGCTCCAGGGAAGCCGCTGCCACTCACATTGTGTCTCGTTCACACTCCCAGCTCCGCTCTGCAGGGGAGAGGAGGGTGAATTTTTCCCTTCTGATTTCGCTTTAGTTGTTTCCTGGATGTTATTAGAAAACTGAAAACAAAACCAAACCCTGAGGAATTTATCCAGATCGGAGTACCTAAATGAGAACAAAAAGTGTGATTCTTGCCAACGCTGGAAGAGACACAAAGACCAACACCCACAAAAAAATTCATGAGTTCCCACCCCTGCAGTCCTTGTAGGTTATAATTAGCCTAAAGCACGATCATTAGCACTTGCTTCCTCAGCAACCAGGACCTTGCTTTGTGCCCACCTTTGCAAACACACATTCACTTTCCTACACTCAACTTGCAGAGGGCCTGTGGAGTTTGTAGCATCAAGAAAGCGAAGTCAGGATGCAGCTCCTAAGATTGACTGATGTCTAGTGAAATTTAACAAGAGACTACTTCAAAGGAAAAGGCATTACATTTTTAATGCATTCCTTTTCAGGTTTAAAGTCTGTTCCCTTTAGGATTTTCCACTTTCATGAGAACTCTTGGTTCTGGTTTAAATGTAAGCAAGCCTCTAATATTTCTCCCAGACCCAACCTGGCGTATCACAGTCCTACGCAGGGCTGTGAGCATCTTCCTACAGATGTGCCTGTGGTCTCCGGTCCCTGCCTTGCCCCATGTCCCCAGCACCCTCCCCAGTCCCCTTCCCCTCCGGTTTTGCACCATGTACCTTTGCTCCTTCCCGTGACTCCCACCTCCCCGGCAGGACCAGGGCATCAGATGCCCATACCAGGTTCAGACACGTCACCCTGCTCCCCAGGGGTGTCTAAGCCAGCCTGGTCACAAGTCAAGCAGAGTAATGTTAACCCTTTTAAGTCATATTTCAATAACAATTATTTTGGATCAATATTTTTTAACTTACTCTTTGTTTTCTCTCCCTTTCCTACACTCCCCTTTCACCTTCACTCATGGCTTCAGGTTGTCCTCATTAATTTGAGCTGACACCTCTGCACCTTTATTTTATCATCAAATTGGGGTGTTCATAGAACAGGACTGGAGTAGCTTTGACATTATCTTGACATGATAACATGATATTTGCAGCTTTCCACTGACATTTTTTTAACCATTGTTTTGACATTCAGGTACTGTCACCCTCCCCAGTTTGATATCGCAATTGTAATGTCATCTCCACAGTGGCCTCTGCGTTGACATTATCATCCAATTAGCTTTACGATCAGCTGAAGTATCAAAGGGAAGGAGAGAGGCTGGCCCCAGCCCAGGCAATCTGGGTTCAGGGCAACAGAAGCCACTTCCGAAAGAGGGAAAGGGTGTGGACTATACGCATCGAGGAGAACCTGGATGGTGGGAAAGAAAGCGAGCACTCGAGAGGTTTTGCATTAGAAAAAAAATAGGCAAAAGGCACAAAAAAAAAAAAACCAAACCACTACTCAGAATACTTCAGGTTAATTAAAAAATAATTATAATAAAAATAAACAATAAAATAAATAAGTCTGCTTATTTTGCCACTTTCTTTACTCCACACTGCTCAGCTCTGGAGGGACGTCCAGCTCTGAACTCCTTGCAGAGGCTGCCACGAGCTGAAGGTGTGGGTGTGCAGTCTGTGGGCTCTGGGGCTATTAAACTATTTAGGATCAGACTGAACTCAGGCCTGACGCTACTATAAACACAGATGTTTTTATAACCCAGCTGAAAAGTTAATCACCCTATTAATGCCTATTTCTGGGCATGCCGCACATCAAGAGATTACAGCCTCTTAACGGCGGCTGTAGCGACTCTGAGCGAGCGCCCATCCAGTCAGCTCGTGGGAATCCAAAACAAACCTGGCGGGACGGGGGGGAAAGCTGAGCTCTGCCGGGCGCTCCTCTCGTTACGTGCATTAATAGCCTCCTCGCTGTGCCGGCTGACACAGCCCAGCAGCTGTCTGCGGCCGCCCCGCTCTCCCCGGGCAGCGCGGGGCTGACATTTGCAAACTCTCAGATGTGCCACGATTTCGGGAGACCTCGCGAATCACCCGCTGCGCTCCGCCGGGAACACCGGTCCGGAGCAGGATGGACCAGAGCAAACCCCTGAAGGTCCGGCTGACGTTCTCCGTGATCCTGGTTGGCGTCTCGCTCCTGTTTACAGCCGTAGTGACTGACCACTGGGCCGTGCTGAGCCCCAGAGTGGAGGAATATAATGCCACCTGCGAAGCGGCTCATTTCGGGCTATGGCGACTCTGTATAAAGCGGATCTTTATGCAGGAGCAAGGTCCCAAAGTGAAGGGCTGTGGGCCGATAAGCCTGCCAGGAGGTAGGTGACCACCCACCAATGCATGGGAGAAAGCACCAGGCGGTCATGCCAGGCTTTGCTTAGGAGGTTGCAGGACATGGCAGAAGGAAAATAGGGTCCATGTTCCCGTGGCACTTAATTTGGCATGGGGCTGCATGGGGCTGTTTTCATGTCGGTCTGCAAACACACCTCGTTGTCATCCCTCTTGCTGTAAGAGTGCGCTGTGTTGCATTGCGCGTTGATTTGTGACCATATTTGAGTCTCCTGTGCAACGACGACAGTGGCGGGGAGAAAGGGAGGAGGATCGGACACGGTGGAAATCACAGAGTGAAATTGGGATAGACGAAATTTGGCTGACATCAGCCAAGGGCCCCAGAGCACCCAGGGACGCTGATGGCAGCGGCCAAGAAAGAGAATTTATGGGTCCACCATACGTAGCTGGATCTTTAGGATTTCCAGATCCATATAGCTACAAAGGAGCAGCCTGTTCACGGCTGGTATTATGTTATCTCCAAGCTATTTCAATAACCGTTCCCCAGGGCAGGGAGGAACAGGGACCTGCAGTACGTTTTGCCAACTTTCAGAAAAAAAAAAGTTGTAAACTGAGTTTGAAGCAATTTCTCAATGACTTACTGAGCCGCCTCATCTCTCGGCGGAGGCAGCCTGGTCCCACACGTCTCCATCACGGGTTCCTCCAGTGCAATCAATAGGGAGGGCGGCAGGGGAGCAGGTACGGCTGCTTTCCAGGAAGTCCGTTACATTCCCATGGTAGAAGGAGCTCATTATGTTTTTGCCGATCGCAAAGTCAGCGACATTCGCTCCGCATGCACTCCCACACTCCCTCCGCGACCGAGCTACGCCGCTTTTTTAGAAGACTCGCAGGGTACTGGATGCTTTCCAGAACAGAAATAACAGGATTGCCTTCATGTTAGACTCGCTGCTTGAAATGAAATATGTATGTTAACACGTATTTGAAAGTTTCCTGTGAAAAATCTTACTGCCTGGGCTTGCTGTATATTCCCTGTATTACTGCAATTCTTTATCTCTTTGGCCAAATTACATGTTCTGAAGAGAGGAGCTCAGCCTCAGCGTTCGGATCTGCCTCTAACCAAATTTGGGAGTGTGTCATCCGTATGCTTAATGTCTCTCATGAAGGTACTTATGTGCCTGGAAACATATTCCTTACTGTATGCCTTTCCTCGCACGTGGAGGAAAACTCCCACAAAAGGAGAAACAAGAGAAATTGGTGGATAAACACCAAAATTGCACAACCGCGGGGTAAATATAAAACTCAAATATCCAGCTGCCTGCAAAAAGCAGATTCACAGGCAGGGCAGCACGAAAGCAGCTATCATCTTTGACAGACATCAGCATGTGCTTGCACGGGCATTGAATCACGTCCCAGCGCTGCCGTTCTGCCGGGCACAGCGAACGACGGGGTGACGGCGGAGGGGCTGAGCCACCCGCCCCACCCCGGAGCTGGTTTTCCAGTTTTTAAAGATCTTTGGGAATTTGGACGACATCCTGCGCCATAATCAGCATCCGAGGTTTCAAAGGGTGAACTTCGCACCTCAATTATAATATAAATATTTTAATCCCCGTTTTACTCACACCAGGAACACAGCATGGGGTGGAGGCTGAGAGCACAGCCCCTGCGGATTCGGGCTGCTAAACGATGCTGCGTCTGCACGGCTCGCGTTAGATTGATTTCACACTTCTGGGAAGAGATGTCGGCAGGGGAACACTGGGGTTGTGAAACCTGCAGCAGTTGAGAAAATGTGAATGAACAAACGTGCAGTATAAGAGCAGATGTGGGCACTGGTTTTCCTGAAAATCGTGAGACGTAACCAGACATTACTGCCAGGACTGGAAAAGAAACATAAGAATTTATCACTGCATTAATAACCATTTACCAGTCACTCCCTGAGGAGGAAATGGATGGCATGATTAACATTATTTATTAGGTTTTGAGCTCAGCACAGTGCAAAATGGGGAGGATGACTTGGCTCGCAGTCCACAAAGCAGGGCTGTGATTTAGGCAGAGCTTTAAAATTTTACAGCGGTCTTCCGAGGATGTTGACAAATTAGAAAGGGTTCAGCATCCTGCTGTAAGAAATAAAAAGATCAGGGAGATGGCTGTTAAAACCAGGCAAATTCAGATTAATACTGAGACATTTTTAACTGTGGTCAGTGGGCACCGGGGGCAGTTTACTACCGGCTGTAAACTGAGTTCGCCTTCACTGCCGGTACCTCCAGCGTAGGTGTTGTCCTGCAAAGTGGGCTCTTGTGCGCCTGCACGCCGGGCAGCTGCGGGGATGCTCTACAGCCTGCGTGTGCCACCAGCAGGTGAAATAGGTCCTTGTAAATATGGGAACCTGAGTTCTGGTGACTGGAGAGGAAAAGCGCTCGAGCAAATGGGTTATCAGCAGGGCTGTCTTGTTCCCCGTGTCCATATGAGAGACTCACTCTGCAAGACTGGTATGAAATTAAACTGTTTGGAGTTACCATCTCCAAAACTCAGTGTGCGTCAAAGGCCTTCCCCTGACTTGTTGGCCAGGGCAGAGCCCAAGGTCTGGCCCCCTCCACTGCGCAGCCCTCACCTTAACACCTCCTCTAATCACAGCAGCAGCTCCTGTCTCCCAAACTTAACACAAGTGGAAACCACACATTAAAATCCAGGTTTTTCTAACCATCCAGCCTGACGCAAAACCCCACGTGCTAGTGCCCGTCTGAGGTTCAAGAGCAAGGTGGCCTCCAGCCCCTTCCCCAGCCTGTCACTCCAACGCTCATGGGTGACAGCTGCCACCTGAACCTCTGCATGCTCCAAACACCTTGTGGCCTCTCTGCCCTTTCTTCCCCCATGAGGTCTCCATATTGCAGACCCCCAGGTTTCAGCCATAGCTCAACGCGATTGCATTTTGACTGCGTCCCACGGCTGCGGTAGCTGCTGTCCAGCCCCGTGCCGGCGAGCGGCAGGAGAGGGTGGCTCTGCACGAGTAGAGGAAAGATGAATTGGCCCATTTGCCCCCGCACAGCGGTCATCCGGGAATGGTGGATGTGAAGGGAAGGGGCCAGGAGGGCTGTAAGGGTGGGTGACCTGGAAGGGCGAGGACACCGTGTGATAAACCGCATGTTACAACCCTGAAGTTCACACGAGCCTTAATGACCACAGAGCCCCTGGACTGTTCCTGGTGACCTCGTGGCAGAGGTAAAGCAATTAGGGGTGGAGAGAAACAAAGATTGCCACACAGTTTTCATCCGTTATAAAACCCATTTTAAACCCTATCCATTATGTAAATGTGTTGTGACACAAAGGGGCTCTTCTCTTATTCATGGTTGCACCAGAGAGGCATTGAAGTGCCTCAGTTCTCTTGAATATGAGGGAGCCTTGTTGAAACAGATATTCCCAGGTCAGCAGAGCACCAAAGCATCTTTAAAGTGAAAACAATATATCACTTTACCAAAAACAATCCAGTTAGATTTTGCCAGAATAAATGCATTCTCCAAAAACACCTTCCCTAGAGCTAACCAACTTCTGTGATAACCCCATTTATTGTGCCTTGGCAGAGCTCTGCTATTAGCCACAAACACAGAGGCAGCTCCTTTTCCTGCAGACAAGTCCACCTCCAAAAGAAGGTTTTGTGTGCTGCCCCTCTGCTGAGCCTCCACAGACTGGACGGTGGACTGGGCTGGTTTGGTTTACCTGCAACGGACACGAAGCGGTGCTGTGTCCCCCATCACTCCATGTCTGGATGGCTTCACCTTGGGCTTTGTACAGTCAGCACGCCTGGGGACTCCTTTGAGTTCAGCCTTTTCGGAGAATTAATTAAAAGCCAAACCAAACAATCCAAGATGAAGTGTCCCAGTTTCATCCCATCTCCCTCCCCTCCCACAGGAGCCAAAGGATCCCCGAACTGGGATCACCAGACTGGATGCTCAAGCCTCAGCCACCTCTCAGTCGCTGGCAGAGGCACGCAACCTCCTCTCTGGGGCTCAAAATTTGCAATTTCAGTCATAGAGGTCTGGGTTCAAATGTGTTTCCTCCAGTCGTTTGCAAGGATCATAAAGAACAGGTGAGGAGACGCCAGAGCTGAACATTAACCTAGTCTCCAGCAAGGAGAAGCTGCAGATGAAATAAAAGTCAGCTTATAAAACTAAGTAGATAAGAGCGTCTCAAAGAAATCTTCCACTAATGGGCCCAAAAATGCTGCTTTACAATTGCCTATCTCCTGGGAGAGAGAAAATAAATCCTCCTTGAATCAGTAACTCCAAATCTGCCATTTACATGACAGAAAAAAGCCACAAGAACCAACAGGTAACATACAGTACTCTGGTATCTTCTTGCCACTAGAAATTAATGCTGTAAAAACCACACCAAAATGCAGGACGTGTCCCCAGGCAGGACCCTGCATGGTCCTGCACCAGGGACCTGGCTCAGGCGACCTGTGCCGTAGCAGCATGTCCTGGCCCAGACGCTGGAGAGGACCATAAAGTCCTCCCAGACGTTCTCCCAGCATCTCCTGCAAATGGGTGCTAACTCTGTTATTTAATGGACAGGAGATGCTGGTGTTAACCTCGCTGGTGTTAACCACACCAGATGCTGGTGTGGCACCTCGCCGCAGGCAGTGCCTGTATTTCGTGCAATCTTGGTGTGATTTCCCGGTCTGATGGGAGTCCAACCTGGGGTGCAGGAGGGGTGCTGGGGCAGGCGCTGAGGGTGTCCTCTCCAGCCCAGCTCAGCAGAATAGCGCAATCAGAGCTGGCGCGGCTCAACGCGTCTCCACGATTGCACCCTTCCAGCCAAATTCCTGGCGAGCAACTGTTCTCCCAGTTCCGCGCCCCTTCAAACCTTCAATTAAATCAGTTATAAATAGCGAGAACACCCTCCACCCTAGCCCTGCTGCTGCCAAAGCTTCGAGTCAGCAGGTCCTCACCAGACCCTTCCCCATCCTGCTGAGACGCTGAGGCTGAAAGCCTCCCGTGTATCTACTGACAGCAATGACATCTCTTCGCTGGCTGACTCTCACTAGGCTGAGTATGAAACAGTATCGTGGCCATTGAGAGACTCAGCTACCAACTTCCCTCCTCCCAGTATCCTCCCGCCCCACAGTCTTGATCCCTGTTCACTTTATAACCCCTCTATAAATATCCCATGTACGTGGCAGCGTGCTCACGTAAAGTCCAGATAGAGGAACTTTATGAAGTTCCCACTATCTGACTCTGCTATCTTATCAAATTAATTTAGTAGATTGCTCTGATGGGAGTGAACTTCAGTAAAGCCACATTGAGTGAGAGCCTCTTCGCCCTTGACCCGTACGGCTTTGATCAGCCTTCCCTTCCCTGGACAACCGTTTGCGGCTTCAGATAGCTTTTGTCTTTTCGGTGTAACAGCCAAAAAAAAAGCCCTCAGGGTCCCTATTGTAGTAAAACACCCCGTGCTCTGCGGCACTGCAGCAGCCTCATCTCTGGGACCCCCATAGTCTGGTGACCTCCCCCCCCATGCAGCAAACTCCCCTGGGCTGCTCCCCCCTACCAGCCGCTGCCACGCGGGGGTCTATGAGCTGGAGGAGGGATGAGCTGGGAGGGAGAAGGTGGATAAGGACACTCCATCCTCCTTTTTTGGAGTCCAAGCTCACCAGAGGAGCAGTGACCCTCCTACGGCCGATGGGGCGATGCCACTACAGAGTGGGTTGGCAGCAGCGAGGGGAGGTGAGCTGAGATACCAGCTCAGCTGCGGGCACGGCAGGTCTCATCACCAGGAGATACAGCTACACAGAGAGGCAGGAACGTGTGATGGCCAAAGACAGAATGAGAAAAATTATCTGTAATTCGTGTTTTAAATAGATGAGCAATCAGCGTGAAAAGCTCTCGGAGGGAGCAGCCCACAAAAGGCATCAGAGGGGGCTCCAGCCTTGTCCATGCTGCAGCCGGTGGCCTGGCACGTGCGTGCCACTCATCTGCTCCCAAATAAAACAGATCCAACCCCGATTTCTCTGTGCTACCAAGGGTAGGGAACCTTAAAAACATTGCAAGTTTGATACATCAATAAAAAGCAAAATCAGTTTTAGTACATTTTATCAGAGATTTCCAAGCACACTAAAATTCCTTTTCTCTTTTAGAACACAACTGCTCCTACTTCAAGCACTTCACACCAGGACAGAGCTCGGAGATATTTGAAGTAACCACCCAGAAAGGTAAGAATGATCCTGAAAAATATTTTCCTAACTGAGGTGCACACAAGGTCTAAGGTAAAGGGGTCCCCAAAACGAGGGTTCAATCCTGGTTCCACTGAAAGGAGTAGACAGATTTCTATCGGATACCACCAGCTGGGAAAAATGTAAAAAAAAAATGCTCTGAACAAGGTCAAATGCCAGCTTCCTGGGAAGAATAATTTTTATATATGATCACACTCGTAAGTGTGATTTTACTCAAAGTTGTCCCACAAATATATAACAATGTCAATACACATGAAAACTGCAAAAAGTCTTTTCAGCATAAAAATGACTTCACAACATTGGCACTAGCTGCGACACTCAGCCTTTGCCATCGAAGGAAGACGACATTAATAAAATCTAAATGAAAAAATCATACCCCAAGCAAAGTCTTGACCCTGAAAAGAAGTACAGAGACTCTGTGGAGACCATTAGGAATTTTATGCTTCGTATTGATTTTATATGAAAGTCGTGTAAAAACCAGAGCTATCAATGGAAGGAAGGAACAGAGATCCTACAAAGACACGCGCAGGCAGGGTTTACAGAGCATGGATTTGGAAAACAGTCTTTCACAGACAAATTTCACAGTAAGTCCCTGATAAAGCCAAATATTTTTAGCACTCATCTAATGTGCTCCCCTCTCCTTCTCGCCCTCTCATTAAGGACAAATTCCTTTCTAGTTTGCCACACGACATATGTTGCTGTGGAGTAAATGAGCTGATGATTACATTACACATATTAAACAACCTGCTTTGCTTCCAGTGGAAATTATAATGGTGGAAAACTCTGCACACAGGTTTTCTAAAAATGCAGTTTCCTAAGACAGGAAAGACTTCAAATTTTAAGTGGATAGAAGAGCATGTATCTGAGCTACCTGCTTTTGCTTATTTATATACTATCAGTTCCAGCCATCTGACGTTAAAAACGTACCCAATGCCTTCTTAGTCAATTCAGAAAAAGATCAGGAAGAACTTCTTTTCTTTGAAGTAAAAGAAAAAGCTTAAGCCGCAGCAAAAGACTTTACATCGAAACAAACTCTTTCAGGCAGTTCTAGCACATAGTAAAGAGAAACATTAAGGAAATTATAATAAAACAGTGGTATGAAAAGCAATGAGAACAAAGAGCGGTCTGCTGTTCCCTTTCGCAGACATAGGTATGTTTTGATGGGAGCTAATTAGTAGCAGGAGAAAAAAATCTTCATGATTTTGCCTGGGAGATATTTTTTTTTAAATGGCTTGAAAGGCAAATATCATTAGGCACTGTGATGTTCATGCATGGCTACATGCGTTAAATATTAAACTAATCTGAAAACGAATGCAATATGTAAATGAAGGCCTGAATTATCCAATTAGCAATTGTTCCCCTCCATTCAGGCACTGAACTTGTGCTTCGGCTGGGGGAAGTGTCCAGCGCACGTCTTAGCTGGCTTAGCAAAAACCAGGACATTTTATGGAGGGTTTAATCCTATGCCCTGAAGAAGCTGGGTTTTCAGAGCTGGAAATCATTGTCTTAAAGGAAAGAAAAAAAAAAAAGATGCTATGCAAACGCTCCACCTCTGGCCTCCTGCCTGCTTGGATTTTGAGCCCTATGGAGCATACAGCTGTCTTTCTGCATCGGTACATCGGCACCATGCACGGGGGCCTTGTCGGGGCTCTGCAACACAGATCTGGAATAAAAATAGCATAGAGCTGTCTATTTACTCTGAGATCAGAGCGTGGAGCGATGGAAGAAGTGAGAGCGTGGAGCTTAGTAAGGCTTCAACAATAACATCTATGCAGCAGAGCTAAAATGACTCCAGCCCAGAGCTTCATCAGAGCAATACAGGTGCCATTTGCTCTTTCAAGTAAGCGTTCAAAAAGTGTTTCCCCCTCCTGCTCTGTTTTTATACCCTTTGCATTCAAAAGATACATGGCCAATACTTGCCCCTGCTTTTATTTGAGGAAAATAGTCAATTCACCAGAGCCCCCTCTCCGCAGCAGCGGGAGGACACGTATTTCTCAGAGTGATCTACTGCAAAGTCACAACAGCTGACGGAAGCATGCTCAAAATTTGCAGACATTTGCAATTTTTGTGTTTGTTTTGCTTTGGCAGAATACAGCATTTCAGCTGCAGCCATTGCCATCTTCAGCATTGGCTTTGCAATCATCGGAACAATCTGCGTCCTCTTATCCTTCAGTAAAAAGAGGGACTATCTGCTGAAGCCAGCATCCATGTTCTACACCTTCGCAGGTAGGAGGCTCCGTGCTCACATACTTGCACTCAGTTCACAGGACAACATAGAGAAACTTAGATAGATCCTGGGAGGATGGAGACACTTCTAAAAATGCCCTGAAAGTGGCATTTTCTTCCTAGCCAGCGTCAGACTACAAGTCCCCGTGTGGTGCTGCAGCTGAAGAGCTCTGAAAATGTCCTGCTCAGCAGGCATTACCCAGCAGCTTGACTGTGTTTTCTCCAACTACCTTTAAAAGGGACATTTCTAACATATTCAGTTCTGGCCCCAGTCTAAACCAGGGATACACACTATTCTGTCTCACTTATTAAGACTCAAACCAAGAAACAGCTGATCCAGGCCCAAAATACACAGCTGTCTCCCAAAAACCTGAAGACTGCATTTTTACAGGAGCTAGTAATACCTTGACATGCCACAATGACTGAAAGACAGAGGTGCAAATTGTCACCTCAGTAAAACTCTCACTGGAAAGGCTCCCTAGGGAATGCAATTATTCCTCCACCACTTTGAGTTTCCCATCCAAGCCTGCCTAAAAGATCCCACTCAAGTCACCGGCTGACTTGGATGGCCTGGGTTATAGCAGAGCTCTAAGCAGTTGCGAGCGTTGGTTCCTTCAGTCAATGACTCACCTGCGAATCTCACTGCAATTCCTGTACGCAAAAAGAGAGATGAGGTGGTTAATTAAGGATGAAAAATTGACAGCTGGTTATTCAACCCACTGGTCCTCTCTTCCTTCAGGTCTCTGCATCATCATCTCTGTTGAAGTCATGAGACAATCCGTGAAGAGGATGATCGACAGCGAGGAGACAGTCTGGATTGAGTACACTTACTCCTGGTCCTTCGCCTGTGCCTGCGCCTCCTTTGTCCTGCTCTTCATCTGCGGCATCACCCTCCTCCTCATCGCACTGCCTCCCTTCCCCCAGAACCCCTGGGAGACCTGCATGGATGCAGAACCCGAGCACTGATGTTCCCAGCACCCATGAAAGAAAACAGAAAGCATTCTGAAAGGATTTGTATTTTTTAAAATGTCTGGGTCTCACTATACAATGTGCACTCCATTAACTAAGCCGTTACTGAACCAAGGCATGTTCAATTGTAATTATTGCTTTGTTTCTTTGATTTTTTCCCTCTCCCCCCCCACCCCTTTTTTTTTTTTTAAGAAAGCAGAAAGAGCGTTCAGCACCATCGTGGGTGAGTGGCACTGCTCTGCGCCCATCTGGGGATGCCTTGGACTGATGCAGTTGGGGGAAAATCTGGATGTGAGACAGCTCGTGCCATGGAGAAGACAGCTTTCTTAGGGAGGAAATGTTTGGTGGAGTTGGGGTTAAAGAGCAGATCCGTGAATGATATCAGGCTTTTACACCTCACGTGGTCAGAGAGAGACAGTAAGAAATTCTAGCTCCAGGGGGAGTCTGTTTCCCCATTCATGCCATACTCCTCTACCTCCCCAAAGAAGGGTTAGCTCACCACTCTGGAATAAATTGGAGATCCTTATGCTGTTCTAATAAACTATTAAAATTAAAAATAAATTAAAAAAAAATACTTTGCCTAGCATTGGGACGAAAGTTTCTCCTACAAATTTACACCCTGCAGTTCCAGTCTATTGAATTAAGCACAAAAATCCGCAAGATATAGTTTCTGTTCTGCTTAAATTTTGATGGCAAAGCCAAGAAGTACTGAACATTAAGAGTGATATTTTCCTTTAATAAAAAGCATAATCTTCCAGTAGCATGATTTTCTGGAAATTGATTTTGATGGATGAATCACCTGGCCCATCAAATTCTGCTAGGTCCAGAATGACAGTGCAATTCTGGGTGGTATTTACTGTACGGAGCTCTCATCTGTTCCTCGTGAATGGGCTTTTTAAGAATACCGTGCTTTGCTCACTGCACACGTATATAAAACTACATTTTAGGAAAAAATCCTTCAAGGTAGCTGCCAAGAAGGAAAGGACTTAGACTGAAACACCCAGGAGAGTCAGCCCCAAAAATACTACAGAAGCGCATTCGCTGTTTATGCATGCTTGAAGAAATGTACACCCGAGGCATCGCTGATGGGGGATGCTGCGCAGGCTGGTTGCGTTGCAGAGCCCCCGCAGTGCTCTGCCGCAGCCACCTGCAGCACTGGGGGGGGAACTGGGGGTCCCCGAGCCCCACACGCTCACCCAGCCCCTCCGGCCGAGCCCTTCGCACCACCGTGGTCCCCCCGCACCAAGAGGTGGGTGTCTTTTTTTTTTTTTTTTTTACAGTTCAATTTTCAGAATCTGCTCAGCATTTTCCCCCAAAGACGGAAGAAGTGGTTTACATTGCAGTTTTTTCACCCGATAATTTAAAAAGCGGGAGAAAAGGACACTGAAGTGTCCTTCCCTCCCGCACTTACCTGTCCACAAGTCTAAAGAAAAACAGAATTCAGAACGGAAAATTTCCGGTCATTTTGAAGAAATCGTGACATGTTCAAACATTTCAAGAAATTACCCAGGAATTTTGTGCTGGCGCAAGGGGTTGCCCACAGCCCTGCCGTCGGCCAGACCCCGTCCGAGCACGCTGAGCCCCAGCAGCCCCCAGCCAGAGTCAGGCATGTCTCCATTTTCCCATCAGTAGAGCGGCAGCGAGAACAGAAGCCTTTTGTGAAGTTGCATTAATATTTTTCAAGCTCTTTGAAGTTGAAAAGCACTACAAATAACACGTATATTATGAAGTTTTGGGATAAAGCATTCATTGGTGCTCAGCTCTGAGTATGAGCTGGGGAACTCTGCCTGTCTCTCATCATGAGAGACAACTGCAAGTCTTCAAGTTGTCACTGAACCACTGTGAAATGCTAAATGGTTTTGAAATCTTATTTTTGGGTACAGAGCTGACATTCTTAATTTGCATTTGCATTGTTCGGGAAAACAGAGGCTAGTTTCTAGGGAGATCCTTTACACGTGACAACAACAGAAAAGAAAGTAGCTGGTGTGACCCCGGCAGTGGCTGACCCCAGGTTGGGATACCCAAACACACGCAACGCACGTTAATCTAAGCAAAGCAGCTGGCAGGCACAAAGGCATTCCCGGCTCAGCCATCATCATCAAAATGACCTCACCTTGGACACGCAATGGGTTGAGATAAGCGAGGTTTGGGGATGTGGGTTTAAGTTCATCATCCCATGCAGACCGGTGGCACGTCCTGCGGCCCTGGGAAACCCTTCGCCTACACGTTTTCTGAAGCACCATCCCTCTCTTGAAATGCTTCTTCTAGGACAAAGTAATTTCTAGGTGACTTCTTATTCTTATGCGCCAACTTGTTGCCCAGCCAAGGAGCTGCTCACTCCCCTTCGTGATATTCATGAGCAAGAACATAGATATTTCAGAAAAACAGACCCTGGAAGGTCTCGCCCACCCCACGCACGCTCCTGCTTGTGTCAGGGCTGAACCACTTTGTCCGAGCCCCAGCGAGGGCAATGGAAAGATTCCCAGTGAGTGCCGGGGTTTGACCTGGATCCAGAGGTTTTGCAGCCTCTCTGTGCTCACTTTACTCATAGGGCAGAGAAAACACCCAGCTCACGGCAGCGAGACCCTACACCCACAGACAGCAACTCGGACAGCTGAGCTAGATGCCTCCTAAAGCTCTTAAACTCACTGAGCTTTATTGCCTTGTCTGCTGTAAGTTGAGGCTTTTTCATCATTCACTACTTCGTATGGTCCCTGCAAGACTGAGAAGCATGCGGATGACTTCATTTTCTTTTTCCAGATATTAAAAAATGCTGATGAGGGACCTGTCCATCAAACTGGTCATTGGTATTCACAGTGGGAAAGGCACTGCTCTTATAGCAGGTTTGTTCTGCCATATCCAAATCTGTCTGCCAGGGAGCCAATAATGTGTGTTGAGAGCATTAATAAAAGTAATTTGCCTTCATAAAGGAAAAGGAAGAATATAATGTTGGAGGGGGAGCTGTAACCAGTTTGAATTTTCATTCTCTCAGCTGAGCAAATAGCAGGGAACAGCCACCAAACCTTCAGGAACGTAGTATGAAAACGTGAAAGAAACGTCCTCGCTGGCAGGGAGTCAGAGCAAAACAGGGATGGGAGCCCGGCTGCTACACAAGCAACAGGAGCACACACAGGTTTGGGACATGGCCTAAGAACCGAGTGGAAAACACACACCAGGGAGAGGAAGAGGCAAATTATTTCACAGAACAAGTAACTACCACCAGCCACCACGAAATCCCAAACCAGACCCATGGACACCTTTGGTCACGGGTCCCCTGGGCACGTGCCATTTGCCACTCCGTAAACCAACATCACTGCCCGTCCCCTCCTCAGGGCACCCACATCGAGGTGCCCCGGGGCACCGCACGTGACACGGTGTTATTGTGAGATGTCGGTTGCTGAAGTCTGCCCGCCACACTGCAAAGGCCAAGTGTTAAATCACAGAGCCAGTGCAACAGAAGACGTGAAGTTTTTTTGTTTATGTAGGATTTGCTGTTAGGCACCAGGCGCGGAGAGAATCTGCTTCCCGTATTTTTAAATGCCGTGTTGTGTGAATTGAATGTGCAGAAAAGGTGCCAGACTAACAACCCTGAAGAACAAAACTGCCCGTTTAGCAAGCAGCTAGCTGAGCTCTCGGAACAGCATTTATCTGCAAAGAGGTACCGCAGCAGCAACAACCCGGCCCCCGCCAGGCAGGGGAGGAAGAGCTCGCGGGTCAGCCGGGTTTAGAGCACACAAGGGAGCACAGATGGGTGCACGCAGTGAGGGTTTCATTCAGAAATCTTGGTACAAAACCCTGCTTTTTCCTTAGTCCATGCCTGAAAGGTGCCCCCATATGCACGCTGCTCGGGCGTTTGACCAGCCCGACATGTAGTTTATGAAGGTACAGGTATACTTACCTACCTACTTCTTTTTTTCACTGATCGCTTTCCACTCTGTTGCTTCCTTGTGGCCGTCACCTCTTTTTTCTTCTTACTTTGACAGTTGTGGAAATTATTTCCAGAAGGTCTGAAAGATGTGAGAATTTTTGCCCCCCCCTGGAATTAGATCCTTGGCCCCGCTGCAGAGGGGCACTTTCTCTCCTGGGCTTGCTAGCTCTTGAGGAACATAGCCAACACAAGAGGTCACCAACGTCAGGAGAGGGCTGTTTGCCACGCTACATCCTGCCAGCCCCAGGCAGGGCCTTGGAGATTAACACTGAGCCCCTGGGCTCGATCCAGTGCGCTCCGGTCGGGCGTTTGCATGCCAGGAACCTGACCAAGGTGCAGAAACTGTTTATAGCATAAGCCTCATTTTAAATTTCACTTAAAATAAGCTTCTGCTTTCCATGGTGGGCACTTAAAATAAGCTTCTGCTGGGACAGTGCCCTTTTGAATGTTATTTTTTTTTTATAACTTAAATACTGGAGTATTAGGCTGCTCTGTACCACAAATTACACCCATAGCAACAGGATCTGTTTTAAAGGCATCTACTCAAATTATTTCCCCTTTCCATTATCACCAAGGGGCAAGAAAAGAGCATCACGTCTTTGTTTTGACTGAAGTAGAGGATGAGATTGTTCTTGCTTTGTCATACTTGATCGATGTTCTGGCTCCAGTGAAGCTACTGAACATAAATTCAAGCCATGCAGACATCACATATGCACACTCTGCATCTAGACACACAGTGAGCTGCTCTTCTGCTTTCTACGAAGAGCTGCAGAGAAGGGAATAAACTGACTTCTGGCCTACTTTCTTTTTAATAAAACCAGCAGCACAAGCCTGTTTTGGCAGGGCTGCACCCCAGGGCTCCAGTTCAGTTTTGTGCTCGCTACCACTGGTCTCACTGAGAACACTTTACAGTGTTCTTGTGGAAGTATTTGCCCTTCAGGAGGGAGCAAGTCTTACGGAAAATGGACTGACAACATCTTCTAACTAGCCTTGGGTAACTCAGATCACAGAGCATTTTCTGTAATTTATCAGAAGCATCTATTAATCCTAAATGAGGTAAAAACTTTCCAACATTTCTCAAGTAAAGCTCAACTAAAGCTAAAGCTGCCAAAACCCCCACACCGAAATGATGTTTCCACATTTGCTGTAAATCCTTTTACTTTACTTGAATAAAAGAAAAGAACTTAGAACAATTCAATCCTTGTTCCCTGACACAACCAACAAAAAGATACTGGTGCAAGTATTGCTACACCAGCAGAAACAGCCCGTATTTCATGTCAAGATATATGATGTGCAAATTTTTTATAGGCACCACAGATCATCACCATCCGTCTTGGCAAGTTAATTGCCTGCAGTTTTTCTAGGAAAACTAGAAACTTAAAAAACTAACAAAACATTGAATGAGTTGAACAATGATACAGGCAGAGCACGAGCATCATGGGCTTATTGCTCTGGAAATGTGCGGATTCTGATATGCTTGCGTTCACTCTAAAAAGAAAATTTAGAGTGGTCAAACACACTGCTCTCAGTGCTACTTAGAGTAGAGATGATATATACATAGCAAAAGAATTGCTTACAGAGCATGATCTCTGCAAAAAAACCAGCTGAACTTGACAAATCTGGGAACAAAACATTAATCAATCAAAGTAGGGAATAGTACTCACAGGGTTTGTAGAGTCAGTGGAAGCACTCACATATTGCTAAGGGTCAGTAATGCCCACACAATTAAGTAAAACAGTACAAACTATACTAGAAGACAACTTCCAGGAGAAAATATGGATGCAAGGGCTTTGGTTCTAACTGGCCAGCTTTTATGCGTAACGGCTATTTATTAGTTGTATTATGGAAACACTTAAGGCTGCCATTTGAATAGCAGCTAAGATTATAAAGGCTGAAGATTTGTGCTAGACAGAATGGAGAGGGGCACTGTCCCTATGACATGCTCGTGGTTACAAGGAGCTTGACACTGTGGAGAGACCCGAGAACGCATCCCCAGGTGGACCCACGGCGCTTAAGTGTCCTACAGGGAAGGGAGACCGGCACACAACGGAAGAGCCTATGGCAGCCAGAGAACTAACGAAGCGAGACAGGGACGTACCCCGAAAGCTCTGCCTGAGACCTTGGCAGCAGCGGAGCTCTTTTCAGAAACAGGCTGGTGACTGCAGGCAGGAAAGGCACAAGCAAACCGGGTGAGCTGTGGACAAGCACATTCGTATCCCGCACCGTAACACAGTTTACCCAGGACACCAAAGGAAAGTACTGTACTGACAGAAGATGTAAACGTTATTTCGTAATCCATCTCCAAGTTACCTCTGTGCTCACGGAAGCGAGCAGCATCTCCTCCGGCTTCTTCTTCTGACTTAGTAAGGCCAAGTTTAAAGCTTGCAGTTTCATAAGAATTCAGTCTTCAAATACACACAGGGAAACCTACCAGCTGCATTCAGTAAGTAGCTTTTTAAAAGGTAGAAGTTCTATTTGAAATGCAAAAAAAGTTTAATTTTTTGGAGTTCAAATAACTTTTTTTAAATCTTTCTCTCAATTCTTTATTAGTTCTTAACAGCACACTGACAACCTCCCGTGAGACATCCAGATTTTTCTCATGAAAAACTGGAATTAAAGAGAATAAAACCAGAACTTATACTTGATATTAAAGACAAGCTTTCTAAATTCAGATCGGGATGACCTTGTCATTTACATTTTCCACAGACAACAACGGAGGTTTATTCCTGGACAACGAGCATGGGATTTGGCACTAATTGTACTTTTAAGTGTGACATTTTTGCTACAAAAAAGTCAAGGAGCCAAATACTCAGTTGGTCTATATGCCCAAGCCTCCATTCATTTCCTCTGAGTTGAGACAATTTACACAAACCAAGAATCTAAACTCATAATTTTGAATTTTCACTGCAATTGCAACAGCTCTGTATTTACAGTGCAGCCTGAGCCAGTGCCCACTGGAGCCATCTGTAAGGCTTAATTTTATTTTTAATAAGAGTTCGATGAAAGCCCTACAAGAGTTTACAATACAGTTTTGGGGTTTTTTTTAAACAGCTATGACTTCAATAAACATTGGATAATTTGCTCTAAAAACCGAAGATCCCACTCAGGGCTATATACAAGACATATAACGGCTAGACAAGACATTTCAAAAATAAATAATCTTTTGGAAAAAATTAACTCTAAGAAATGCAACCGATTCATGCTAAACATTTCCAAAGCTGAGAGTCAAAAGATCTCTACCATAGCATCCTCAAACTCCTGGGTGAGAGCACTTATGAAAATTTAGAACCAAAACCAGCAGGGATTTTCATAAAGTTATAGAATTGAAATTGTAAGTCAGAGAGAAAATGCTCCTTTATCCATAGTATTTTCAGTGTAGATCAAATGCCAGTGTAAAACAGAATAAAATGTGGCGAGATGCGATCATCTCCCCCTTAACTAATTGACAGATAGCAGTAAATTAACAAGTGATGTTTATTAGATTAATATTCAAATATGGTGAACAGAATCAAAAGACTGCTCCATAAAAATGAGTGATTTTGAAACCCCTGAAATTACAATGCCGACTCGGCGAAGTGAAGTGCATTTGAACCCTACCTCTCCTGTCATAGTCTTGCACATCTCATCAAGAACTCTTCACAGACTATAATGTTCAGGCACACAGATTTTCCTTCTCTCAGAGCAGTGCCAGGCGCTCCGTTGAGGAGAACTGGCGCAGCTCCACTGAAATAAAAAGACTGAGGCTAACTTACACTGAGCACACGCCCGGCCCTTGCACGTGAATTTCCCATGGACCTACTTCTGCAGCCGTCAGCTCAGCAAAAACCCATTTAACAGTAGTTTTGCTTGATTCAAGGTTGCAGAATTCGGCCTCTACTCATTTTTGGGTCCTCTTGATTTGATGCCATACGCTGGAGTGCTAAGCATAACTTGGCAGGGGCTTTCCCCTCCCCCAGCATCTTTTGTTTGGTATCGACATTAGGAAATAAATTAACAAGTTACGCGTGCTTTTCTTTACAGCAAAAAGAAGGAAAAAGTTTTTCAGATAAGTTTCTGAATCATGAACCAGCAAGGATTTATAATAAAAACTTTATATGCAAACCTCTGCAGTGTACTGAGTTTAAATCAACCCCATCATATAAAGACCCTTGCCTTAAAACATGAAGTCAAATGCAAAAAAACCTGATTGTAACCAGAGCAAAAATCTGATTGAATACAGCAGCAGCCACTGCTCATTAGTAAGGTGTCCCATGGACAGCTGTAAAAATCTGAAATCACCCACACACAGCTCTAAAATTTTAATTCTTGCATGTAGTGAGTGGAGGAATACTGCAATTACACCCAGCTCAGTCCCTGTAAAATATTTCCCAGATTTAAAGTTATTTCAAGTGTAAAAGGAGGACTACTTATCTGGAGAAACTATACAAACATCCCTCTCTATCTCCCCAGCTGCAAAAGTATGAACAGTGTGCAAGACCAGAAATCTTTATGGACAAAGTTTATCTTCTGAGTTTTCATTCACACTTGTTTCTTTAATTTTTAAATATCCCATAATTTTTTTTTTCAGGTTGTATTCCTAAAGGGCCAGGTTTGTGGAGAACTTAGCAGAACTCATATAGATAAATAACCTGGTAACCATTCTTATCCCCAAAAGATTTCGATTAATTTGGATACAGCTTTGACAAACATTAAATCTCTTCTTTAATGATGTTCCTCAAACAAAACAGTTAGCAAAATATCTGAATTTCCTTGTATAATGTCACATTTTAATGTAAACATCAAATAATGTACCAAAAGTTTTACCAGGGGGGGAATTAAAGCGGCACAATTCTTTATACCACTGGAGAAGAGGGGAGGAAAAAGCCAGATTACAAACATTTACACATGCATAGTGGAAAAAAATTAAACAAACAAAAAAGTATTTTACTAAATTCACGCATTTTTTTTTAAAATAGTTATTAAATCTACTAAGCACCAACATACCTAAAAATTTATTTTCAGCTTCATGATTCATTTAAAAAACCTATCAAATTAACTTTTCAAACAAGCTTATATTACTAGCTTGTCCAAAAATAAAATGTAGAGTTTTTTTGTTTTTTTGTGGTTTTTTGTTTTTTTTTTTTTTTATTGTTTATTTTAAAGTATATCAATACTTTTTATCTGAATGTTTCCAAACAATGGCATAGGTGTCTGCAAAGAATGCCTTTACTTTACCCTACAGTGGATGGAAAATACAATACCACATCATACAGAATCTAAAACTATAAAAGTCTGAGAATGCAGCATCCCTTCACAAAAAAGCTGATAAAACTGAAAGTATTTAGAAGATGCTGCACCTTTATTTAAAAAAAAAAAATTAAATGAATTTAAGCAGAAATAACATACATTTTTACATTAACTGGCCATTTCTGGTACAGAAACCCAGCATAGTATGCTAATGTTATTGAATAAATGTAAATGCTACTTACAATCTTCTTAAATACAATTTAGACAAACTTTTTTTTTTTACTTTTTTCTTTTTTCTTTTTTTTTTTTCCCTTTTTTAAAGTGGTACAGGTAACCTCTCAGCTGCTAGTTTAATGCAACATATCATTAACACTACACAAATTAAAAAATAACGTGTGTGTGTCTTCCTACAGAAAAGCTTCCAAAAAACCGACCCACATCAAAAAATGCAAAATAATGGAATATAATTAAAAAAAATTAGTTGCAAGTCTAGCAGCAAAGCAATTAAGTGAGGATATATTTACTAATATAAACAAAGGGAATATTTGCAACTACAGGTGAAGCCCCAACTATCTTAAATCTACTGACACAAATAAAAATTAAATTCTCTCTAAAAAAAATAATCTGATTATTTAAAATAGGAGTAAAAGCCATTGCTACCTGATGAACTACCTAGGCTAAGTTCCTGAAACAAAGACAAAGGGTCACTATTCTTTTTTGTCTGCTCAGGAGGAGGTTTGGGCTTTGGTGGAGCCCGCAGAGCACTTGCGTAGGACATGACAGGCTTGCTCCCACCAGCGTTCTGCTGGCTGTTGCTGTTCGACTCGACGATCTGCTTGTTGGGCATGAGAGGTGGGAACTGGCCAAGATGTTGTAGCACGCTGTAGTTGAAGGAATTGGATAGCTGTATGTTTTCAGCCTTCAGGTGTTCCTCTGGGGGCCTGACCGTCTTCGGTGGAGCTGCGAAAGGAGTAACCAGAGTTTGTCTACGTGAACAGCTCTGACTTAGGAAATCTATCTACAGTAACCCCAAAGCAAGTACTGAGGGGTACCGAAACTACCTCTTCTGGTAACCTTCCCCACCACCACCACCAATTTTCTGTGTTTAGTCACTCTTGGTCCTAGGAAATTTCATAATTAAGTTATCTAGCTTCATTTCCAACTATTGGATCTTGTATTAAAGACTGACATTATTAAACATATTCTCCATAAGCATGTACCTGCAGAGTTCCTAACACTGAACCTGCAATTCTGCACAGGTGGATTTAGCAGATGCACTGAAGGTAAGCTGCTTCAGAACGGGATATACTCTAACTTAAATGCTTTATCCACTGAGACAGCACAAAGGCTATTTCATTCTTCTTGCTTTATAACTTAATAGGCTAAAATTAAAGTTTACAGCACTGTACATAATTCATTCTCAAACAGCAATTCAGAGTCCTGAATGTCAACCGACTCATTATTGATATTTTAGTCTGAATGCATTCCTGCTAATTGATACTTTCTTGCTCCACATTTAACAACTCCTGTAACTATCAGAAAAAAATGGTGCTTTAAACCATAGGTATAAAACTGCTTTCAAGTGAATTTCCTGAATCCTAATGAGGTATCTTACTTTTGTCTGGAGAATTCTGCTCTTACATAGCTAGAGAAACTCCACACTGAAATGCAGATATACATTCTATCTAAAATAGCCTAGGAGTTGGGCAACAGATATATTCTGTACTTATTTCAATCTTTAAATGTATATGTTATTTTTAAAGTGCACATACAAAAACGTACCATCAAATGAGTACAAAAAAACGTAAGTATATAGTTAAGTTTCTCACTGGAAGAGTCACACACAGGCTTTTGTTTTTGTTAAAGTACTCAAAAAAAAAAAAACCCAAACCCAAATCCACAAAACAAAACAAACCCCAAACAACCCACAGAAGAATGAATACAGAAAGAACATAAGCAAAACAGTTTTGCTAGGGTTGCTACGATTCCAAAAAAAAAAAAACCAGAACACAAGCAAAAAAACCCTCCCAAAAATAACCATGGCACTCAAGAGAAGACAAGTAATGACAAGCAGGGCCAGAGGTGAAAGCTATGTGTGGTAGAGGTATCTAACTGAAGAAAAAATATTAAAAAACCATGTTCAATAAGAACTTAAATAATTCTCTTTCTATCAACAGAAAAAGCAATGCAAGTCAAGCTCTCAAACTGCAGTTTTGGAAAGTGTCTGCATATAACAACACTGAGCAATTCACAGCAGCTCTCCTTGCACTCCATAAATCCACACTGATAGAACCAAATACTTGTGCCGCAGCCATTTCTGATGTACAGGAAATATAAGCCCTTGAACGGTCTGGTGTCGTGATTGCTCACTCTCAAGCAGCGAATACAGGCACAGGACTAGTTCATAGCATCTCATTCTCATGGATTTTTATTTCATGGATAAAAATCAATAGTAACCAGAAACACTAAAGTTACTGGTCATTAACCCTTAGCACTAGAAAACACATTTGGGTTTTATGTATGATCATCAAGGCCAGTGAGCTGTAAATGCAGAAGAGCACAGCAGCCATAAAAATGGAGGTTTGCATGAACTGTTAGATACAGGGCAATGTCGCATATATATTTATTTACAAAACAGAAACCATGCTTAACTACAATAAAAAATATTTTCATAGCAGATGCAGATACTAGTCAAAACTTGCCCGTTTTATTTAGGATTTACTATTTGACAGCAAATGTATAGATATGGTACTTTTTACACAGGCATATCTCCTCTGAGGATTTTACTCACAAATATGTTCCCAATCTTTACATTAAAGCAAGGAAATGTGGTATCAGCTGATCCCAGCGTAATCTTGCTAGGGTTCCTGAGTTCCTATTAGATAACCACAGAGTCTAGAGAGCAACTTCAGAGATGGATGCCACTCTTGATGACACATAATATCATGCATTCAGCTCCTTAATTTTCAGTAAAAATAAAAGTAACTGAAAGAAGTGCCCTGAGCTTGAAGCTTTGACCTTAGCGCAAGAAATAGTGCCATAAATATGTTTTTGCACAATAACATTTTCACACTTCAGAAATGAAAATGCACATTAGGAACTTAACTCTTGAGCACTGTTGCTGATATAAACAGCTTTTTTTCATTCAGTCTACACTGCATGTTTCTACTTTACAATTACTGTACTATGAAATTACAAGATATTTTAGGTTTATAAAATTTCACCAAAAGCAATTAGATCTTTTAAGGGCAATAAAACCAGCTTATAAATATTTTTTCACATTATTAAGTGTTTTTAATATTCACACTGGAAGATTGTTCATATTTTTATTTTCTTTTTAATTATCGTTGGAGATCCTTAAAGCAAAATCATGGAGAAGAAACTGTACTATCCTGGTAATTTTGTTTTTCAACAACATTAAAAATATGGAGAACAGAAGAATAGCTGCACTGCTCCGACTCTCTACTTGCAGCTTTTTTTAATCACTGAAAAGTTAATTTAGTTTCTCTCTGCTAAATCAATCAGCACTGCTACTACCACCAGTGAAGCCAGGTTCCAGTGTGACTCTTTCACGGTGAGAGTTTAAACTTCATCATTACTTTAATGAAGTACCAGAATCTACTAGGAAATACACTGAGATTACTAATTCAGTTTATATTGTTTCTCCCCCAGACTGTAATACTAACAAGAAATATCATTGATTCTGGAAACAAATAACCTATCTTGCAAAGAAATCCCACCAGTTACCGTAGCTCCTTTTAGCAAAAACTCAGTTGCACTGGAAACCTCTGTAAGAGAATACGTGGGTTTACTAGGACTTTTGTGAGAAGACTAAGGAGCAGTATTGCTTTTTGTAGATGAAGAATACTCAACGGTGTTCTTCAGACATCAGCAATGTACCGGAATGTTAGCAAGATAGCAAATGAAAATAGGATTACTCTAAGCAAACCTTTAACTACTAAAACAATGAATACTTCAAAAACCTTTGCTTAAATTAGTTTCAGGATTTGAAGAGATGGCAGAGAACATTTTATGAAAAGAAAAAAATAACCCCAACCCTTTCATTTAGACTTGCTCACTCCAGCCTAAATAGTCTACTTAATGGAGCAGAGAGACAAGCAGAGAAGCAAAGATCAAGTCTGTACCTACCTAACAACTCCCGGGGTGGAACTGCTCTGTTGGCTCCGTTGCATGGAATGTTTGGGTATGGGGCAGATGAGGAGGAATTTACCCACAACTCAGGCGATGAATAGTTGAAAGATGACTGGTTACTGTGGTCCTGAAGCTCTTTACATTGACCAAGACTGTCTTGAGGAGTGCTTAATTCTTCAGAACAAGCCTGGACTGAACTAGACGAAATTCTTCTTTGGTACAACGGCCTGCCTGGTCCTCTTGGTTCATACTGCAAACAGAAAAACAAAACAAAAAAAGGCCTTTTGCTCCTTTTATTTAACTGCAGGTATCAAGTATCATTTTTCCATTCAATTTTTTTCCCTGCAATGCCTTATGGAAAAAAAAAAAAAAGTCCTTTGCCTTTAGAAAAAAAATCTATTACATTTCAAATTCTATTTTGTATATTGCAGTCACTGATAATGTATTTTAATCACACAAAACAGACACAGAATTTTAAAGGAAGTGCAAAGAGCGTCAACTGAGATTCCTTAACTCTTATCAACCTTTACATCTTACACTCCTACGTGGGAGATGTATCACGTAGTGAGGAGGAAGATACCCAGCACGTACAAAGGAAGCAAAGGAAGCAGAGAAAGATATAAGAGCAAGAGAAAAACGTTCAATTACAATGTAGAGAAGAAAAAAATGGCTTTTAGTTTCCAAAGGACAAATGAGTGACTGGTATACCAGGATTTGGGGAAGCATGATACATTTTTATACTGGATTTTGTATATGTACACACAAAACAAATGCTCTGGAGAAGTGTGCGCCCTCAGGAGAAATAAATGCAGAGAATTTTATCTGAAACCACAGAAATTACTTGCTTCCATAATGTAGATAATGTAGATGAAAATGGCAGGAGCTCCGTTAATTAACCTGGTGGCTTCAAGACTTCAGATTTAAGGACCCTCTAAGCTTTCAGCCCTCAAAACTTTGTCAAGATTCAAAGCAAGCCTGTTGTATTACAGTTTGTTTTTAAAAAAATAAACACAGTATTTGCTTCCTTCTGCACTGTACTGACTAACTAGAGCACAAATAACAGAAGTCATAGAAGTAAATCTATACTTGGTAAAGGCAAAAAGTAAGCACCCTAATGAAATGTCATAAAAAATTAGCTAAATAAACATCAAATAACTTGCTTGCAATGCCCCAGTATTGTTATTATATCATCCACAAAAAACAGACAAGGAAAAGAGTGCGTGAAAGAAAACTGTTCTATCTCATTACAGATGCCACACTATTATGATATATCAAGGGAACAGCACTTAAGATATCCTGTCACTACTCTCTTGAGGATGTTCTTTAACACCACCACCACCACCAAAATTCAGAAGTTACTGCCTGAATCACACCCAAAAAGTATACTTTTTATTGAGTTTAATGGGGAATTTTGGTAAGCAAATCAGGAAGTTATCAAAGTTCTGGACACTTGCAAGTACAGGACCAGACAGAATAACTTAAGTATTCCCTTTGATATGCAGTTCTAATCTGTTTTGACTAAACACAGGCAAAACCTTTCAAGTATCAAGTCAATGAACAGTTTCATAAATAGTGATTGAGAAAACATTTTAGTAAGGATATTAAAAAAGTCATGACATCTCCCCTGACACCTGCCTTATATGAGGGATCTCTGTTACAAATACACCTAAAACTGCATTTTGATTTCTTTGTATATTCAGTCCTACCTACCAGCTGAACTAGCAGTCTTGGAAACTTTACATGCAAGTCTCTGTCTTGTAATACTTTTACTGCATTTGGCATTTCTGTCACATATTTTGAAAGGAAGAAGAAATAAGAACTAAAATGAATTTGCGCTAATTACATAAAGGCTCACTCTATTTGTCTTCAGATAGCAGGAGCTGTCACAAACTCTGTAGGAATATTTATTAGTTTATTACTGCTGAAAAGCCATTGTTCCTATGTCCCGCTGTACTGACGGCATTAACTGCTGTCACAAAGTATTAGATTTTATACAAGGTGGTATGGCTTAATGGACCGAGACATAGATTTTTTAAATGTCTATAAAACCAAATCTTACTACAGCTCTAGCTGGGCCTGAGGACTCCATTAACCTCTCTGGATCTGTATAAGACAGAAATTTGTAAAATGCACTGGAATTCAATTTTAGCTATTTTGCTCAGGCACATAAACTAAATATTTTCTATTTTCAGAAGTTGAAAGACAAATATGTATTACGTGGGATAGTGATGAGCAGGGATACCCCCATAGCTTCTCTAAAAGCCTTGACAGCAATGCATCACAGAACAAGCCACTTAACTTTATGTACAAATATTGGATTACATGCAGTCAGTGCAAGATTATCTGAGAATATTAATTCTGACATTCCTGGAATACAACCTGGCTCCAGCATACTCCATGTCTACATATCATACGCTCCTTAGCACTCCGGATTCCAACAGGGATTAAAAACTGCTGTTCAAAACGTGATCTGTCCTAGTTGTATGTGCTTGCATAGCCTGCATCCCATAACACACACCCTTACGAGTCCAGAACAAAAAAAGATCGAGAGGCATAGAGCCAGCTCTGGTGTGGCAGGGTTTGTGCTGGATCCAGATTCATGCAGCACAGCTGGATATCTCTGCACTGATTTCCAACACTCTGAGCCCCCAAAATACACAGGATGGCTTTACAGAGAATTAGCTCAGGCCAGGTGGGATTTCTTAAATCAGGTTTTGTACCATGCCAAAACAACTGTACTGCTCTGGTCTCAAGTTCGTATGTAAAGTAACTCAACCATATTCACAGTTTAATACTGAGCCAACTGGCTGGCTGATTCAAGCTGACTTTCCAGAGAGTCATTTCATGAGTTTGCACCCGGGGTGTGGTTAATTTGCACTCCAGATAAATGACATGCAGATAACAGAGCAATGATTGCAAGAAAACTGAATAACATTGAAAAAGCCAAGACCTCCTGTTTAGTAGAGAAAATGTTATACCTGCAGCGGTGAGAACCACAAATACGCACAGGGAGAACAGAGAAGCCACAGAGAAAATTTTTACCTCACTGAAATTCCCAGTGTGAGCTTTTAATATGTGAGGTATTTTGCATTCATGACCACTTCAGAATATAATTTGATATTAAAATGACATGACAACTGCATACGCAGACAAAAATGCCTACCTCTTCTAAGCTGTGGAGCGAAGAAGCAGATACTGCTCGAGATGTGAGTGGATGAAATGGCTCCTGACCAACTGCATGCTGATGATTCTGTATTTGTATAAAAGGGTTTTGTTGCGACCTATGGGGCAATGGAGGTATACCATAATGAAAGCCCTGCCCCATAAGGTGATTCTGCTGTAGGTTAGCATAAGTCCACGATCCATCAGGTTGCAGGTATTTCAAGGGAGATGGGGTTATATGTTCAGATGGCATTGAGAAAGGGGGATTGTACATTTGGGGTAAATGCTGCTGAAATGCTGGGTTACTGGGTATTTCAATGTCTCTGTTGTTTTCGGTGAAGTTAGGGAAGTGACCGCTGTGGTTAGAGTTGCAGGAAGGAGAAGGGAGTGCTGGTGGGCTTCTGGGCTGAACTTGTCTGTATTGCAACAGTCTTGACTGAGGGGGTGGCATTTCAGCTAAGTCCCGACTTTCACTTTGATCACGGTGTGACAGTTCTCTGAGCAAATCCTGGAATCTGTATTGACAGAATAAATGTATCAAGAAAAAGAAAAAACGTTTTGCTGAAATCCCACTTTTTCTGAGGTTGAGAAAACTCAAAGTACAAACCACTGATTTTAAATATACTCATCTTTGCGCTTACTGACCCTAACTTCAAAGGATATGACTGTGAGCATCAGAAATTAGGCACAAGAGGATTAATTGGATGAAATACCTACCTGAATCAACTCAAAGTTTTAATAACTCTTGAGATTTCCTTTTCAGTCAGAAGAATCAATTTTTTGTTCTCTCTTAAGAGACAACTAAGGTAAGGATTTCCTCTGCTTTATTATACAAAGCAAAAAACTTCACATAGTTAAAAGAAAATTTTAACCCCTTAAAAGGTAAAAACCAGAACAATCAGGGATTCCCCTCACTTGCACAATATACTTCCAAACTTCTTCAAAAGGTCAAGAATATTCAATTCAGCACTTCACAGCGTCAGATAAGAGAGCATTCAGAGGCTTTACCATGGCTATAAGAAACCAGATGGAAACTAAAGCATAGTGGGAGATGACAGTAAACAGAGGCAATTTAACAATCCAGCCTTTACAATATACATGATTAAAGCTGATGACCACCGGAACCATTTTTCTGTTTACGTTCAACAGCTTCCTTTCTTGCCCCCTAATGCTCCATCTCAAATATAAGCATTTTTTTTTTTAAATCTGCTTTTAAAAGCAAAGGCTTTTTGAAAAGCAAGAAAAGTTTGGGTTTTATTGGGGAGCAATGTTTGGGGAGGGGTTGGTTTGTTTCTTCTCAAGCACATAAATCTGAGACTGCTAATTCAATTTGAAGAATTTACAGCTTAAATAGGCCTTAACTACACTCAGACACCTTTTATAAACACAAGGTTGTTACTCTCTATCCATTCCTTATTCCATAAATACAGCACTGAAAAGCTCCATAAAAGTATTTTTCCACTACAGCTTTACTACCCAATATACTAACAGAATAAAGCAAAACACGTAATAAAAGCATAGTTGTAAGTCAGCCTGCCAACTACTTCAACCTTCAGAATAACAGCAGCAAAAAGCAATACCTTTAAATGTCTTGCACTTGATCACAGTGTTACAGATAGGTGCCCAGTGCTCAATTTTATACAAGCTCTGATGACTCAGTAAACAAATACCTTGAGTATGTTGCCTCTGTTTCATCTTCTGTATTACTGGCAAGTTTCCAGTTTGCCCTAACTTGCTGCTGTTGATGCAATCCAATTGGTTGCTGAGGAAGATGTGGTAGATGAGGATGGTGATGGTGTTGATATGGAATAGTGCCTTGACTGAGATAGGCATTATGTTCATTCCATTGCTGTAACCTGGCTTGTTGTTGCTGCCTTATTGTTTCCAAAGCTACATTTCCATGCATACGATCTATAAAAATAGTTTTAAAAAAAAAATTTATCTAATGCTCCTTTTTAAAGATCTTTATGTCAGAAAAAAAAGAATACTTTTTATACAGTATATTCCAGGGCCTGTTATATACTAACTGCATTGCAGTGTATAACCTGGTTATTCAAATCATATGGAAAATCGTATAAACATGAATCTTCTAATAAAGTGCTGAATATTCAAACATGCCTCAAGCAGCAAATTATGCTCAAATGACATTACTTATGGAAACTAACCCAACAATGACCCAATTCAGAGCAATGTGCCTGAAAAGGTAAATACCTCCTTCATTTTCACTTCAACGTAGTTATAATTGCACACTCTGAATTTAAATAAAGGAAAGTCACCTACCTAAAGTGTCCCCTAAGGGCATTCCTGATGGATTCTCTTCAATGAAGTTGTTCAAGTGGGTTGGCAGAACAGGGTTGTGCTGTGCAATAGGTCTCAAAGGATTATTGACTTCTTGTAACATAGGTGGGGGGTGGTGTTCTGAAATCACAGCATCTACAGCAGGAGAATGTGGTCGGTGGGGAATTGGATTATTAAAAAAAGATTGGCTGGGGCCTGCCTGGTAAGCAGGGGAAAGCTGCGAAGGTTGCGGAGGCTGCTGATTCAAATGATTATGCTGCTGAACTACCTGGCTTTGCTGGGGTGGCATTTGGTTTTGTTGTTCAGGCAAGTGATTTTGTTGTTGACTTAAAAGGTTTTGCTGCTGTTGCAGAGGATATGGCTGCCTTGGTATCTGTGACACGTGCTGGAAGTGGCGACTGGGAACTGCATACTGTGAGTGGGGTGGGGTGAGATGTACATTCAGCTGCCTGGGGTTAAGATTATCTTTGCGATGAAATTTAGCATTAGGATAACCAACACTGGAACGTGACTCTGGGCTTCTATTCTGAGAGTTTGCTTCTAAGTCAACCTAGAAAAAAGAGAATGAAAAAACTTTGAAAATTCACATTAAAAAAAAACAAACAAAAACATGTCAGTAATTCATTAAAAGAGGGAATACTAACAAATTAAAAAAAAAAAAACACAACAAAAAACAAACAAGACAAACCCACCTGCTTGGATTCCACAGGTTTCTTCTCAGGTGTTCGAATTTTACTGATTTCAGGTCCAGCAGTGTTTTCACTTTTACCTAAAAACATTTAAGAAAATAATCGATTAGTTTCAATGGAAAAATGATTGAGAGTTTTTTCTGCAGACACAGGAAAATTTAGACTTATTAGTATAGCGTTTAGAGCATCATAGACATTTAATATAATTTACCTAAATAACACTTTTCCTTTAATCTCTGCACTTTGTTCATTAATCATCACTAAGTAGTTCTTCCAACTTAACTGCAAATAACATCAGCAGTAGTTACCACTGGACTGCAGAACACAGACCCACCAATTATACCCTCAACAAACACACACACACCCCCCAACTTTAATTACTTCCTCCTCTGAATCTCACAATATCTTAGTATTTGTAATGGCAAATCACAGGTTATTTCCCCAACTCTGTAGACCCCTCGATTTCATTTAAAAAAGAAAGAAAAAGAATCCTTTTCACAATACCCTATTTAAAGTACAAACTCCCTCAAAACAAAACTAATTTGCAACGCAATTTCAAAAACAAACCATTTCGACTTTGCTCATGTTGCTCCTTGTCTTGATGCTGAAGCTGCTGCTGTTGTCCTATGCTAACTGGTGAATGATGTCCCAGGCCATAAGGTATAGGAGACCCACGCCCATGTGCCTGTAACAGGTTCATATTATATGCCATAGCTGCTTGATGAGTAATGATTCGAGGGTCAACTGCAAACCTACCCTGATACCCCGTCCATGGTACCTACGTAATTTAAAAAAAAAAAAAAAAAAAAAAAAAAAAAGGTGCAATCTGTTAAGGTACATTAAAGGAAGTAAAGTAACAAGCACACTGATATTACGTCAGTAATAAGCAGCTTTCCATGCATCAGATGACCTGACACACTCACGCACAACTACAGGTGGTGCTGGAAAGAGAGAGCAGTAAGGGCAGGCCTAACAGCAAGGTGCAAAGAGCAAAGATTTTGGAGGACTACCCTCGGCAAAAAATTTTGTATCAAAACCCATTCTTGTTTCAGTGGTTTCAAAATTCGGAGAGAAAAGACTGATGGACAAATTGTATTTTAACAAACGTTGTATTAATCTCTTCTCTAAATAAATAGAAGTGGGTGAAGTTCAAGAAAATAAAAAGCCCTTTCTCCTGGTAGTTAAAAGAGACATTAGGCTATGTCTCAGGGGGGAAACAGAGAGAGAAGCCTCTAACCTGAGGAATTCTTTATGGTCCTTTTACCACCCAGTGTTGTAATCTCGTAACACGAATGAGCGGGCATACCGTACCTCTGCACCCACAAGACACTTAGTGGAGTTAACAGGACTACTGGTAGAATCAAGAGACTATCCGCATGTTAAGAATGACAGGGCCACTCCAAAGTGTCTATGCTACATGACATGTATTGCAGATCAACTACCTAAATATTTGAAGTAAAATCCACCTCTGGAAAGCATGTAAAAGAGTCAGGAATTTTTACAACATTTTAAATTTTATTCCTAAAAGGAATGCAAAGGAAGACATCTCTGGATCAAATTAGTTCAATCTCACCCTGTAGGGAATTTATTAAAGGGAGGAAAACGTATGAGTAAGGGGAGAGTGCGGGGAAAGTAATTATCAACACTCAGGCTGACAAGGCATCCTTTATTGAGGACACCAGACAGCCTCCTCATGTTTTAACCTTGGATATGGAAACTGCCTTAAACAAAGCAAAAAGATCATTTTATCTTACGTGAACATAAATACATTTTACTTCAGTCCCAACTTGTTTTAAGTCTAACAACTTTCACGCAATTCTTTTTTTAAATTAGTATTTGCCCTTGAAATGTGCACTTTGATTTAGCTTTAGACTACTATTGCATCTGTACAACCTCAAATCATCTCCAACAAGCTGCTTTTCAAAAGCAGCTGTCTCATTAGTACCTCAGTCTTCCCACTTAATTATTTTTAAAAAATCCATCCTCAGGGAAGGTGAGCTCAAAATACTTACTTTTAATATATTTCTTTTGATTGGAAATACATAAAAATACACTAGCTTTGGAACAATAAGACAGAACTTTTTAAATTATCTTGGTTTGATATTAATATAATGTGAGCAAGCATGACAAAGATATAGCTGCTGACCTTCTCATTGCATTTGAATTTATCCATCAAACGCAGATTTCTAGTAAATCAGGAAAAAGGAAAATTCCTTGATCTAGCAAAGAAAACCAATCTATAGGTGCCAGCTGATCTAACACATACAACTGAAACTAGTGTTTCTACAGCAAGTCCCCTGTAGAGCATCCATAACCTCAATTACAATAGAGGACTTATATAATTCTTAAAAAACAAATGAACCGCATGCCAATGTTTAGCATTACGAATGGAGTTAAACACATCTGCATGTGTGGATTCCATGTCCTTCACGTCTTCAGGAGTTGTGTACAACACACACGTTACTCCACAACATCGCTTCTACAGCCTTTGTTCTTTCCTCCCCATTCTCCTCCCCTCCTGGAATATGTGACTGTGGAGGTTAAAAATAAAGCAGAGACTGCTTCTTTTATTTGTGTAAGTTTTGGTGAGATAGTTTTATTTGTAATGCAAAATTCCGTACATAAATGTTGCCTAAAAGGCCTGATTAGGGATCTTCATTGTGTTCTCAAATGTCATTAAGGAAAAGGATTGGAGAGGAAACTGGTTTGCTATGAGGTTCTGGAAGGGGAAAACATCCCATTATGCTTATTTTTCTTATCACTTCACTTCAGACACCTTGCATTGCAGACAGCCAAAGCTGCTAATTTAAACTGTATGAAGCCAATAAAGAGAAACAAGCTCTGTCTGAATCGCCTATGTCTCTCCAATGATTAAGAACTGGACTAGGCAATTAACTCAGGTGCAGGTATCTCAAGTCAGATGAGACAGATCCCACTGGTGTGCCTAAACCTAGAGCTGAGAAAATACACCAAATTACACGAACACGAATTGCTTTTAGGCTGCATGGAGTTATTTGCGGGAGCAATGTTTTTAAGTCCTCATTTTCTGGTGGTCCTCTGCACAGCCACTCCTAGAGCCAGCTAAGCCCATATATTTGAAGTAAAGTGCTGAAAAAGCTTGCAAAATATTCACTGACTTCGCCATTCATTTTTGTACATACAATAATTGGGGGGGGGGGGGATGACACCAAACCAGAAAATGAATTCTTACAGGCAAAGGCACAGACATGACCATATTTCCTCCATAGACAGCAGGTACATATAGAATACTTGTCCCAGTGTGTGGATCTATCCTTTGAACAGGACTTGGAGATTTCCCCAGATTGGGGTGAGGTCCCAGAGGAGGAGGGGGAGGCGTATATGCTCGGATAGGATTTCCGATTAGAACAGAAGGATTGGGCTGAACTGAAAAGAAAGAAAGAAAAAAAGATATATACATACAAAAAAAGAAGATATATACACAAAAACAATATGAAGACTATTTCTTTCTTTTTTCATCTTAATAGCATCTATCTTTATAAAGCATGTGTGCAGCTCTCTAACAGCATAGGTCTGATACAGCGAGAGAAAGCATTAATCAAATCCTGTATCCCGTTTCAAAAATTTGAAGAGGCAGAAAATACAAGTTGAGATATAGAGAAACAGGTAGCTGGTAACTGCATTAATGAACGAATGTCCCCAACCAATTAAATATGCTGACAGTCAGAGTAGCCGCTAAACACTGCATCAAAAACTAGAATCATGCTCCTTTGTTTAGCAGGGAAGACAAGCTTTAAATTAACACTTTTTCAAATTAGTAACAGAATTACTAAGCTGATGCATGCTACCTTGTAAAAGTATGATCAGTAATATCTGGATATATGACAGCACAATGTAAGTTCAAATTACATCATACAACAGTGCATGTGATATAATGTCCTAACTCTTATAGTGCAAATACACTGGTACAGTATTTTACATTATGAATTGCCACTTTTAAGAGGCCAACAACAATGCTGTGTTAAGGTTCTAAAGTCAGTGTGCACAACACTATAAAGGGATAGCCTCAGAAATACCTAATGTCCGCTTAACAGTCTATAATCTGTTTCCCAAATGCACACAAGTAAATGGCTTTCAAATAGAGAACAGACCCGACAGTAATTTGACATAAATTGAGCATCAACTTCACTGAAGCCAAATCAGCGTAAGCTCAGAGGAATTCCTTCAGTAACAGCAGAGATACTTACCAATTCCATCAGGTGGGAAATGGTCATTCTGGTTATGATGATGGACCTTGCCCTTTAAAGGGAAAAACAGTAATAGTAATGCTTAGCATTCTTACGTAAAGCAAACCTTTTTATTTCAAGTGAACATTATAATTAAATACAAAATAAGAGTTTGAAAGAAGTTAGCCCAACATTTTATTCTTACACATTCAACTGCCCGGTTCCATCACGTGATTATGAATTCACGAAGTTGGATATTAAATACCACTAATTCAATTAACCAGTGGGTCATTACCAGTCCCTCTGGGGATACTCTCTCCCGAGGCCTGTTTTCAGATGCAAGGAGAGTTACAGCAAGCTACTTTGAGTTTCTTTTCTCAACATTTTATTTCCCGCTGCCTCACTTCTTCTAGGAACAGCACCCAGTACTAACGTAACCCTCAGTATTCCCCTTCCATGGCAGCTCTTAGTGGAAGCATGATCGATTTTCTTCTCCAGGTTTCAACTCAAGAAGCTTGGAGACAAAGTAGCTGCCTCTCATTTTATTCAATTGCTCACCCAGCCTCATTAGACATTGCCTCCCTACCCCATCTCATGTATCTGCTTCTGGACTTTGGCCCCCTAGTGACTGCTCCCCCATAAGTACAATATAGTAGAGTCAAGAACCAGAGTACTCTGGGGAAACTGTTTTTCCTTGGTGAATTGTACATGAGAAAAGGAGGTTAACAGAACTGAGTTATTGCTCCTGCACGCTCATGAGTTTACAGCATCAACTAATTAGTTAATATTCATAAACTGTGAGCACATATTCAAATGCCAGTATGCTCTTAACTCTTTTGCAGGACAGGAATACCTGACTTAATCTGGACCTAAGTACATTCACAAATTTAAAATAAATCTAAAAACCCTTTGATGCTGCAAAACTTTTCTTGCCCAGGAGATAAGTCTAGGCAGTTTTCCAGCAGTCTGAGCAAACTAGTCAGGGTAAAAAGACAGATTATTTGACAATGTTGACCCATGCATAAACCGGATTAAAGAACAGGTCTCTGAATTTTCCTCTCATTTTAAAAATGAATTATTGAAAAATAAAATAATAATTGCTTTTCATTGCAGTACTTAAAAGAAACGTTTATTCACTAAAGAGCAGGATTCAATCTAAAAATGTAGAGGAGCTACATGCCTTAATCACTCATGGTTAGTACAAGGCATTTCTGTATCTGTTATGCTGTCTGTTAGCATCAAGCTGTATGTGCAGAAGTCTAATAAATCTCTGTTCTACCTACCATACTTCTATTTTATAGGTGCCATATTTTTAAAACTGAAATAGCAAATAATTACATAAATCCGTAAGAACAGCTGTCCTGTTGAACAGGAGCTTCAGCATGTAACGGCATCAGATTGGTAAATATAAGTCAACTGGGGCCATTTGTAAGTTGGGGAAGGGAGGTGCTGGCTTTCTTTTGTCTTTTTCTTTTAATAGTTTTGATGGCTTAATGACTTTGTAATAGTCTATTAATGACCTAACCATTACCGTTTCTCAAAGATTTCCAGATCAAGGTCCATTTCCCTACCCATCTACAGAACACCTAAACCTACACTTGAATTGATGGCGATTGACAGCACTGGAGCACAGATACATTCAGTTTCCTCTAAAAACTTGCTCCACCTTCAGAGTATAAAAATCCACATTCCATAAAGGCACTTAGGGGAATCTCAGACCAAGATTTAGGTGATTTCAGGCAGTTAACAGTCTCGTCACTCCCAGGATCCCCCTTTAGTCAACAGACAGGAGAAGAGAGTATTCTCCAGAAACTTAATCAGACCTGTGGTCCTCACTGACTGTATAAAATATCTAGGATGACAATGCATTCCAATTAAGTGCCCGAATCCAGGCCAAAACGCTGGAGCACAGGCAGTGAGCGGGAGGTAGGCAGAGTTGTAAAATTCAGAGCTTAATTTACTGTATGCTAACTACCCTGCAGGAAGCTCCGAGTTCTGAAAATTTTCCATCTCCACATCATCACCTTTAATAAAGGCTGTGCCTATCCAACTCTGCTGTTCCTTCCGCACTTCCGCCATCCCCAACCAAGCCACACAAACATATGTGAAGGCAGATGCCCTCACAGACAGGGCTGCTATGAAGCACAGCAGCCCACAGCTAGCCAGTTCCATATTAGCTGTTTGCTTCTCAGAGACAGGACTGAAACTTTTTTTCTTCTTTAAAAAATAAACAGAGGGTTAACGTCCTTACGTAAATCCAAGAGCAATTCTGCTGAATAAGAAGGTGCCATTTTTACAAAATCACTTTTCACCGCATGTGAAAAACAAGCCCTGAACTGCACAGCTGTCCATAAAGTCACCACAAAGCACTATATCGGAGGCTGTTCTCATTTTTTTGCTACTAAATACACCAGCACTAAGTTTTTAATCTTTCGTCTTCTAATGTTAAATATTGTACTTAGGAGGTCTAAAATAAGCAAAGCTAACCATCTGCTTTTAAAACTTGAGCAAAGGGAAATATATCAACTTATCACAGCCATTTTCTGTGTGTGAGTATTACCTGCTTGCTTTACTTCTGTTACTACACATGCTAGCTGTCAACTGTATTCAGAGGGAAGAGATTTTATTATAATTATGATATAGGTGGTTAAAACACTTCAGATCTTAAGCTGAAAATACAGTGCTGGCAGTTTGAAAGTGTCTCTTCTGATTTCTACAGCACAAGTGCTAGTTTACTAACAAACTGAAAGAAAAATAAACAGAACAGTCTATTCACAAGACTCTCACCTCCCCCCCCCCCTTTTTTTTTTAATGTACTATACCTGCATTTTCAAATACTTTTCTTTCATTTTAGGAAACAAAAAATATTAATAGTGATGTTCTATTATTAAAGAAAATGCACTGAAGGCTGAAGCACTCATGAAAAATGAGAGTGCAGCAATGATTTTTTTAAAGACAATTTTTTAATTTACAGTTTTCTGTAAGCCTAGTGTTTTGACACATGACTAGATGCTTTAGAAATCTGGTGTTTGTTTCAGAAAGTAATGCATCTTGATGAAGAAACCAAATGTTCTCACTTACAAAATCTCTTTTGGGAAGGACTGCCAAAGGGAAGGCTTTCCTTTTTGTACTGTTAAAAAACCTGTCATAAAAATTTCATTTAAATGATACAGCCTGCAACAAAAATGCAAAGCTATGGAAAATACGTACGTTTCTTCTTTCTTGTACAACAGAATTCATCACAAAGCTGACAACCTGTGTTTTAGTTGCATCTCTAAGCACAATTTAATTAAATTATAACTCAAATGATTTTGAAATAAACTACAGAGAACTATTAAAATACAATCAATTACTAATATATCACCCCCAAAAAAAGCTCCAAAATTTAGTGTTATTCTTTATCAACCCAAGGAAGCTACGTATTTTCATCACTTCTTTACCTGCTTTTATAAAACAGCTGATAAAATTACCACTGAGTGGTAATTTCATCTCTCTGCCCTCTTGACGCTAATGAAATCTGGCCTTCCGAAGGACATTATCAGTGAGCTAATCTAGGCAATATACTGTTTCACAACACATTTTTAATTAAATCAAACAATTATCTTACATAAGTTCCTGGATTTTAAATGTGATTTTTGGATCAAACCAAATCCCTTTTGGCTATTATTTTGTTGTTTCCTTATACTCCCTGCCACTGTCTGTATCGACCCGTTGTTTCTCGGGGTACGGTCAGAGCACAAGCTGCTTGGGATAGGGATTGCCTCTTGTTCAGAGGGTTTAAGCTGGCTTATCTAAATACTGAGGCCAAGATCCATGGCTGAAGTTCATCAGGGTCATTGCAACACAGTCAAGGAACATGCCAAAGTGACCCAAGGTATACATTTTAGCAAGGAAACAAGGCTTGGACAACCCCAAGCTGTATTGCTAAATGCTGTATTATAATACAAGTCTAGAGCTTTCACTTGAAAATGCTGAGGATCCCTCTGGAATTTGCATTCATATCTGATTGTGCTGATACCATTTTAAAACAACAGCTTGTTCCACAAACCTTTTATATCATTTCTCAAAAGGCATTTCTACATTCACTTTCTGACAAAATTCATCAGTAAAAACTTCACCTTTGGTGGTGACTGCTGTTGTTTGGTGGTATTCGCTGAATGTTGATGCCGAAGAGCTCGGGGGATAAACTCAGGAGCCAGTGGGTTCAACACGTAAGTTTTCTTTAACTCCAAAGCTTCCAACTGAGCTTTGATCTGTTCGAATGTGATACCGTGGAGACTTTCATTCTCGTGACATAGGGCAATAAACCTTTCCCAAAATTTCCTATGGAAACAATTTTTTGAAACAATAAAAAGGAGTAAGACTCGATGGCTGTTGTTAAAACGGATTTAACACAACTGTGGGTTTTTTATTTTTTCTGTATGCTCATTTTACACACCAAGCCATCCATCCTGCAACCTGATCCATGCATCTGAACCCCACAGCATAATGCAAAGCTCCCCAGTCATTTAAAATGTCTGTCCACACATATCAGATCACAGCACTGGGCATACATCACATTTAACAGTAAAGTCATGGACAGGTCTAACTTGGATTTCTTTCCTAGAAGACCAAACACAGCGAACACAATGCTTAAGATTCTGGAAAGCATGTGATTTATGGAATTTATTAAAACTCAGAGAGTCACAGGGATTATATAGATTCTCAGTCCTAGAAGATGCCAAAAAGATTCTATGAATTTAGGCAGATCATTCAATTCCAGTGTCACAAATACCAAAGTTGAGATATATCCTCAAAACTACTCTTGTTAATCTTCACGTGACTCTGAAGTGTTTCACATGTCAGGAGTATCTAGAGGGCCTTTGAGATCCTCTGGTGGAAAACAAATAAAACCATAAATTGTATTGCGTGCCAGATATTTCTATAGAAGAAATATAGAAGAAATTTCAAGCCAGAAAGACAACCAGCAGATGACACATGACTTTATGAAAATTCTGTCCAACTTTTTGGAGGGTGGAGGGGTTATTTAAACTATGTAGTAAAAGAACATTCCTACCTGTCTTCTGCTTTCTCATGACATGTCTTTCTATTGCTTATAAAAAAAGTCTTTATGTTTTTAACATCCACAGCAGGATCTATACAAAAATTTTACACTTGTGATGATTTAATTTTTTTTTTTTTTTAACCTTAAAGGAACTTTTTGGGTGAAGTTACTTAAGCTTAAAAGATATTTAAATAAGATCTGAAGATGTCACTTTAAAGAAAACTGATTGAGCTGTTCTCTTTCCAAAAAATCAAGAGTAATTAAAGTTATTGAAAAAGAGGATTAAAAAGACAATGATCTTAAAGGTGTGCTTGACTATAACTCATTCTAGTTCACCCTTCAGTAATAAGGTCTGGCCTATAAGCAAGCACTGTTATTTCAGTGTTGTCTCCCCAAAACCTGTAAAATGAGAGATTGCTAATCTAATTTTAACAGCAGTGTCACATTTTGCTGAGTAGCTGCCCTTCATGGAAAAGAATAAATGTCATTCTTGCAAGAATACTGTAATGTTACTGATGTATTTAAGAATTCAAAATAGTTTTCCCTAAAAGCCCATCTTCTGTTGTGATTTTATACAGGCAAGAAATGCTCTTTTACAGTTCAGGATGCAAGATGGCCCTTTTCCTGCATTTCACTGTAAGGCAAATATATCTTGCAAGGTTTTAAGTGAGGATTAAAAACCAAAATGAAATACTTCACTGCGATGCTTTAATGATGGAGCTCCCTCTGATTAATCAATTCAGCCACCAAACCTACTGCCAAGTACCACAAATCCACTGAGACCCATCCACTTTTGCTCAAAATGCCCCAAGCAGTCTCTCTACACATGGAACACTTGTACTGGGGTCTAAGAACAGAGAATAAAATACTGCTGTCTCTTGTCTTACAGTGTGCTCCGCAGTTTAAAGGGAGTGTCTGCCAAAACAGCCCGTCTAGTCCAATTGTAACACACAGAAATGTAATGATTACCCTGGGCATACTTCTCAAAGCTCTCTACAACTATCATTAGAGAGTCTTGACTCATTTTGACAGGTATTAGAATATTTATAAAATTCAAGTACTCTCTAAACTTTTTTGAGGTCTGTTTTTCCTAACGATATGTCACTTCTTTCAGACTTCTATACTCCTGCTGTACTAAAAAAGAACCATCTCTCTAGCAGCATGCCTGAGCCCCTCCAGCACTATTTTCAAAGAGTGAACGTTCAATTATTCAGTGAAATAAGACAATGGTGTATTAAAGGGAAAGCTTGAGATACATCTTAATAAAGCTCCGGTGCTCCTTGTTTCTTAATTATCTTTTTGTTTTATAATTTTGAACAGCTATACATATATAAACAGCTGCTGGCCTTTGAAAGGCAAACTCAATCCCTAACTGCCAAGACTGTATCTTACGTACCGTGCTGGTAGCTTATATTTTTATTTTAGTAAGTTTTTGCATGCCCTATTTCAGATATTTTGAAGGAGCCATACTTGAAGAAACTGCTGAGCCCCCACATTTGAAAACTAGGTCCCCTTTGGGTATCTAATTTAAAACCTCAGCACTCAGGCTTACAAGAAAATTCAAGAGATTATCTTCCTCACTGGGATTTAGAGAGACTAAAGGACACGGTCGTTCTCCAACAAAAGCTGTATTTAGACAGATGGTTAGAGAATCAATAATGGTCCTAGGCACTAGCTAGACTAACTAGGGATTAACTAACTCTCTGACTTAGGTAACACTGCGCATCCTGAACCCCAATGTAGGGAAGAGAAGCAAAATTTATCAACTAAGAGTAATTGCTGAACAAGTGGTAAGAGAAATCTCAGTCAGCACAGCATGGCAACCTCTACAGCTAAGTCATGTATCTCTGCAGCGTAAGCTGATGAACTAGAGACTGCACCAGCAGACTGTGACAGACACTCATCATTTGTGGATCGAGTGCTCGAGAGGCACAGAGCTGTTTCCCATCAGTTAGTTACATAAGCCAGATCATGTCTAAAAAACCAAGCAGGTAATGGGAAAGTGAAATAAAACGACAACCATTATTTCTCTTTTAATAAGATGTTATTAGCAGTTAGAGCAGATCACTCTTGACATGTCACCAGCAGGTAAATGGTTAAATTCAGGTTATAGTTCATAAATGTAGTAAACAAAGGTTTGGTTTCCATTTGGATTTTTCAATTCTAATCTTTGAAAACCACATCCATTTTCAATACAGTAGAAGAATACTGCTCAAGAAAGTAGAATACAATGTAGATATAACAACTAATACGTATTTTTAGCTGTATTATAATAATGTAATCAGTGCAGTGTTTCCTCTCTTTGAGAAATAAGCCTCAGGGTTTCTCTCTGATCATCTCAACATTTCAGCTTTTCCATCAAAAAAAGAAACCTTTGAATAACAAGAGCTTGGTATCCTTAACATCAGTGTTTACATCTCAGCATTTTTCACATTTCTTCATTTAAGTCTATATAAAGTAAATTCACTCAAAGCTTAACGAGTTTTTTTCCTAGTGTCATGAAGACATATAAAAACATAAATAATGGTTTTCAAGTCTTCTACCTTCATATGACTGCCGTAATATTCAACTTTAAAATACTATATTACATCACAATTTTTAACTCCAAATTATATATTACTTTTATTTATATATAAAATTGTAACAGGTATACCAAAAAACCACACTAAAAATAAAATTAAGCATCTGCAATTGTTACTGTCAAGTAAAAATTAGAGCAACTGTAAAAACATAAAAAGACAGTTTATCAATGACCAGGTGGTAGATATCTTACACTTTTTCTCTGTATGTTGTTATACATGGTGACACTGTGACTCTGGATAAGAAGCTAAAACCGGAACAAAAAAACCACAAAAAAAAACAACCAAAAAAAGCCAGACTTGTCTACCCGTAGAGGATATTAAAATGCTCTGCCTCTCATCTGTAGTAGTTTTCTTCGCTATCATTGAATAAAAACGTCCCCTCTCTTCCCTGTCAGCAAGACTTACTAATCAGGGGACAGAGCGGCCCTTGCGCAACTGCATGCTTCCAGCTCCAGAGGAGACTGGGTAGCTGGCATCTCAGGAATTACTGCAGCACAGACCGACACTGCTCAGGCTACCCAGGGCTACAACTGCCTGCTCTGCCTGAGGGGTGAGCTTCAGCAGCACACTTTGGACAAGCTGAAATCATGACAAGATTCAAGCCTCTGCAAGAGTTGGGAACACAAGTAATGCTTTACCATCTTTATGGTATTTCTGTGAATATAAACATGAAGAATTTCAATTTCATTATACAGTTATCTTAAGGGTTTAACTATGCTGTGTCTTATTTGGCACCTAAAAGAACATCCATCATTTTACTCTATCAAACAAACACGTTTTCTAGTATCCTTAGCCCTGATTAACTAAGGAACATCTATAAAGTACCTGCATCTTCCAATGGAACATAAAGCAATAGGATCTCCCACCACAGCTACCAGGGATTGTGCTCTTGTAATGGCAGTGTTGAGAAGTTTGTAATTAGACAGAAAACCATAATCCAAGTCTTCTGTTGAATCCTCCAGTAACTGCTCCTTCCTTTTAATTGGTGTTTGCTTATGTTTGCATGTATGCCGTGTTCGTACTGTGCTGAGAAACAAAACTCTGAACTGTTTTCCTAAAATGAAACAAAAAACAAATGTCTGAGATAATTGTAGCTATTTCGCTAGTAACACAATCAGACCACTGCACTTGCCAGTCAGATTTCACACCTAGATATTCTGAAGAACTGATAGCTACCCTTCACATGAAGAGCTTTATGCAAGAATAATAAGATTTAAAAATTTTAAAAGATGCACTATAAATAGCATATTCTATTACAAGAATATTTCCTCTCTAAAAAGCTTATTTTTCATCTTGATATTAATCATTCCAGAAATTTCTGAAATGCTAATTATCTTTACAACATTGCCAATCAGCCAATAACAAATTGTGGATTTATTTATTCTACCTAAAAAAACCAAAAAAAACCCAAAAAAAACCCCACAAAACAACAAACCACAAAGTTCTGGACATTCTTGTTTCATATTTAAAAATTTCTCAAATATACGAGTATCTACCATGAAAAAACAGAACACACCAGTCACTGTCACTCAGTTACTTTATTATCTTCCTTTGTTTATCACTGACTAAAAGCACAACCTAGCAACAGGCTATGCCTACACAGAATTCTTATCATCAGTGTGATCCCAAGAACAAATACATAAATTTGTGGACCCCTTTTTACAGTCTATTCTACAAATGCAAAAATCAGTAAAACATTTTGAGGCTAAAGCCTTGTTACCTTTTTATTTGGAACTCTGTTTTTCCCCTTACAATAAAAATCCGTCAGTTTTCACATTTCTCACTCAATCAATTTATTTTTTAAGTAAGCTTGAACTCAATTTTGAAAAAAGATAAATCTCACATCCATGAGTTTATTGCTTTGGTATTCAATGTTGGAATAACATCTAATCAGCATACTTGCCAGTTTCATTTTGATACATCAGTTTTTATGGGCTATATCACAGCTCTCCTTTTGTTCTGATCGTTTTAAGATTATTTTAGTAAGTCTTACTTAACTTCACCAGTCACATTTTTTACTTCCTTAGCATATCTTTGAGACATACAACTATTACTTACCCTGAACATTTAGCACTCTCTCTACACTGACATCAGACAGTCTTTTTTTCCGAAGTTCAGCCCGAATTCTGAACACTTGATCAGCATAAGGTGTTACGACACCTATACTGCCATCATCCAATTTGCCCCAGGCAACAGGCCATTTTCTTCTTAATTCCTCTACACGCTCTACTACTTCAAACACCTTAAAAGAAAGTCAGAAATCTTAAAAGTATGCTCCACTGAAGATCATTCTTTGATATGGAAAGAGAATTTGAATTTTAAAGCTCTAAAACATTTACATGTCACAGTATTACATAGCCTTACTGAACAAGCAATACTACTATTGTATTCTATAGTGATACTCTAAAATATCATTTATTAAAACAATGTATTTACTATACAGTACCTTTTTTTAATCTTGAAATAAAAGTTTGCCCACAAAAATGTCACCTTTAAAGTACAAGCTGGGAAATAATATTAATAACCTTAATTTTCATGCTTATGTTCTTACGAAAATGTCAAGTGCAGTAGGACCTTTCTTATCATACTTTTAACTAATTTCCATAAGTAAATATACTGCACAAATAGGGATTATTTTATTTTTATTCTGGATTTTATATATGGCATGTTAGAGTTTGATAACTCTAGAAAGAGAGTATGTATACCAGAGCACAATCACTTCCCGTTCCAAAGGATACCATCGAGAGTTTCAGATTATTCATGAACTGCTAGTGCGCGTCTATGAAATACTATTAAATGTGCTACCTGAGAAGCCTAATGAGTAATAAAAACTGAAAACCTCCTCCTGTGAGGAGACGGGCTCAAAGTAACCTGCTGCCAAAAAGCGCCAGGCATAGCAGCTTCTGCTTCAACACACTGAAGAGAGATACTGCACTGTAGAAGGCACTTCTGAATAACTTCATGGAAGGTTTGTGGGTTTGTTTGGGTTTAACATTTACATTCAATATGTCATTTAATAAATGTCGGTATGACATTCAATAAATATTTATCCAGCTATGTACAGCATGATAATTGATGAATGCAGTTCTCCTATAGCATCACAAATGCAAGCTCAGCCTCTTAATGGAAGCTAGGAAGATAGTCTCTCAAGTATTCTTAACTTTCTTCTCTTCCCTATTCATCCAGTTATCTTTGGCTGTGGGAAGGTGGCATTAAAAATAAATTTAATGCTCTTAGCTTTTATATTATCTCTTCTTCAAATTGGTAAGTGGGAATTCAAGGAACTTTTATGGACATTTCAGGAACATGCAAAGTGTTATAAATCACAATGGGTATGTACAATAGTATAAAACGTAGTAGTTCCTAACTCCTAGAAGTCTGTTGTTTCATGCTGACTTCTTACCACTTAAGATCTGATTATATGACATTTACATTCTCATGTAAGTATATTTTTTTTTTAAATTAATCTAAACTGGGACAGTTTATTGAAAAACTCAGGTATTTAAAAAAAAATCATGAGGAAACTAATAAAGCAAAGATAGATCTGTTAATCCTTAAAAAGTCACAAATAGTTTATTCTTTATAATTTTAGATTTTCAGAGGGCAGTGAAAATACGTGGCTGGTTTTGAGCAAGTCCTGAATATAACTTTTTGCAACGTAAATTCTCGTATTTAAAAGCTAGTTCTACTGACAAAGGATATTAGAATAAACTTTGATATGTATAAAAACCATAGCATAAATAGAATGATCTTTTGCGGGTATTTTGGCAAGCTTCTCTGAAAGCATATAGCTTCTGGATATGTATTTAGAATCAACACCACATAGGGAAATTTTAGAATTAAGACCAAAAAGAGCAAGTGTATTTTCCAGATTAATACTTAACATAGGCACCAATGAACCATAAGATGCCCCAATGCAAATGTCCATTAAGGGTCAAACAGCAAAAATCTCCCTCATCATCTGAATTTCCGTTTTTCATGTTGGTGTTTAAGCAGCTGTTGTCCTTCATTTCTGCCTTTAGCTATTAAGGACTCACAGTTTTCAGACAGTTACTTGGCCACTGAAGATATTTTTAGGTTCTTTACAACTTTTTTTAAATGGCAAAGCAATCCAAGTAGATTAGTGATAGTCGTCAGGTGCCTTCAGGTTTTTTTCAGTGATGTGTCCAGAAGTTATTGGAGCTTCTTATTTGAGTAGGTATTTTAATACATCAAAGAATGCATAACAAGTGCAGCACAACAACAAGAAGATTAAAAATTGTGCATCAAATGAACTGCACCATGATCAACAAGGGGAAACACAGACAGCTCTGCAGTACTTCATAACAAACACTGCTGCTAAACTGCAACCTAACTTCAGTTAAAATTCCTCATAAGTTTAAGAAAATTAGTGGTATTTCTTTGTTATTCTTCAAATGTCAATGACATTTCTTAAGACATCTTTTTGGTGGGAGAAAAAGGAGTGGGGTCAACCCCTCCCTAACTTGAGGTGACTGGAAAAAGGCATCTTCCACTACAAAAAGTATTACCAAGTCAGGGGGAAGGGTGGGGGAGTGTTTGGTTTTTGTTTGGTTTTGTGCGTTTTGTTGGTTTGGTGGGTGGTTTTTTTTAACTCAAGGGAAGGAATGAGAATGAAAGTAATTTTTGAAGAACGCAAATAAGTCTGTGTGAAACAAACATATTGAGAATAAATTCTCACCGAAAAAAATCTCATCTGCACATGATCAGTTAGACACTGATCCTAAACATATTAAAGCAAATACGAAACATTACTCTGGAGGACTCTTATCTGAGTGGGAACATTTCTACAACAGTCAAAGAAACCTAAGTTTTACTTCAAATTGCAGTTACTCTTAGTTGCTAAGATACATCCATCGGACTGTCACAAAAATTATCAGGAAAGACATCCTGAAGAACGAGCCTGAGAGAACTATGTGCAGCTTGCAATTTGCAAAGAAAAAAAGAAGATAAATTAGTGGAAAAGTTTACTACAACTGCAATGTTCACTACTTCATGTTTAGCAAACTCCATGTTCCTCTCTCCTAGTAGAGGACAATTTATGTCTTCCACCTACACTGAGCATAAACCAATAAATCTGGGGGAGGGGAGCTTTAAGAAAACAATCAAGAATAAAGCCAAAGAAGAGTTACCTCTGCATTATTGTAAAAAGCTGTACTATTTTTTTCCTGCACATCTTCTCCACGTGCTGTGAAGAAAGTCAAAGGGTAGAAATCTTTGTGTGCTGGCTGCTTTCCACTTGCCATCAATTTGCCTTCATAGAAAAGTTCGGATGTATAACTGTAACAAGGCAAAACAGAATAAAATGTGGAGTCTACATATGAGCTCACTGATAAAATATGCAAATCTCACTGATAAAATATGCAACCACAAAATACTTCATAAGGAAAATAGAACCACTGATTACTATTTGGCATCTTCAAGTGATTTCTCTGAACTGATATTTCCATACTACAGATGGAGCAGAAGGCACTAAGAATATGCTTTTCCAACACTTTTTCTACAAAGGCAGTATTTTCTTCTAATCTAAAGCTTGACAGAGTTACTAACATTCTCACTCGTATTTCACTCAGATGTTCTGGTGGCTTGAAACTGGGCAAAAGAACACTTGCTGTCTGGGACTGGTTGTTCCCCAGGCTTGCTAGACAATGAGCCTGTTTACATCAGTTAAGGGTTGTTGAACTTGGAAGATAAATTTACTAAAGACTTCATGTGTACTGAGCACAGTGCAGGCCAAGTGTTCAGCTTCCAAGCAAGCTTTTCCTCTGTGACTTCTACTCCAGACCAATCTATGTTGCCAGTCATCAGAAATACAACCAGAATATACTTCCTCTGCTGGCAGCAGGCATTACAGAAGCTGGCTGACTGAAAAGGAAATGAGGTAAGAACTACTTTCATAGTGAAAAGCAGGAGGGAAGAAGGCAAATTGAATGGCACAAGACAAAAAAACAGCAAGAAGAGACTGCACATTACTATCGGTAGTACTGTAACTCCTGTATACTATTGCATGCACAGTAGAGCTAAACTAATGTACTGGCTTTCATTAATTAGTGAATTCTGGTATAATCTAACTTTTGAATGCTCAACCTCCAACCTTAACGTTCTTCGGATATAGCTCTGTGGATGCAGTAACATGAATGCAGCCTGACACGAAGACAACAAAAGCAGGAGTGCAGTCAGTGGGTCCACCGAGTTCTTCCAGGCTTCCAACTATTGCAGCTTCAGATGTAAATTACTGGTCACGGAAAAGCTAAAGAAACCAGCCTGCTACCAAATCATCAAACAACTGCAGCCCACTACTGACCAGAACTGGCTTACACTGGACAATCCTGAAGAATATGCAATTCTTCTGTGGATTGAGTCGCAGCAGTCCACTGCTGCCAATGAGCAAAACTAACAATTTCTTCTGCAAATTAATTCTTAGTAATGAGTTCTCATTAAAAAATAAAACACCCTTTCTACAAGGACTGTTTTTTCCAATTACAGCTCCAAAGTCAGGCTGAACTAATGGCTTGTTCTTTCCTTTATTTCTTTTCCTCTCTTTACTTCAGTTAGGTAGGTATGATTAATGAGCCCACCATGAACCATCTTTCCTACACTTACTTCAGTCTTCAGTGCCATGGTCCCATTTGTCAGGGGAAATTCCACGTTATAAAAAAAAGTAGACTTGAGACAATCTCCTAAATGGACCACCGTCAGAGTATTTAGCAGGTTTCACTTCACACAGCAATACTTTCTAGTGGAATTAGGCACACTGGACTTTCACTAGGCAGCCGACTAGCCGCAGTGGTATTTCTGCAGTCCTTACCTCGGTGTTCAACACAGTGGATCTTTCTAGGAACTCGCTGTCTGAACTCCAACTGCTGAAGTGCATTTTCATGATCTTTCTGAGGCAAATTTCATGGAAGTGATCTCTAACCAAAAGCTGAAACGATCCCTTCCTTTTCAGATTCTCTCTCATTTTGAAATTACAATTTCAAGAAACGTGTAAGAAATTTAGCATCACTCAGTCTATAATGACCAAGTCCATAAAATGAAGACAGATCAAGCTGTGTAACATAATGTTACATTCTCACTTTTGATTCCCCAGAGCACTTAAATATTTCTGCTTTTGCTTTGAACACAGGGATAACCTAGTTAGTATGACTGGATACCAACATAATATTCCTCAGTACGTATTTGAGCCAGGATTTAAACTTTAGCATTTTTCCCCATGGTTGCACTTATTCTTTCTAGCACAGCTCATGGATGAGCTCATTATACTAGCAGCCATTAGTTTATCATAGCATAAAAATGCAAACCCACTGATTAATGTGTCTTGAAATAAGTAACAAAAGATGACAACAGGAAAGAAACATGCCCAAAATTTGACCTTTTTTTCTTTCTGTTCATAGTTGTATATCCGTACATTCCTTACATTGCACATAGCTTACCATTCCAAGATAATCCACCCCAGTAATTCTAAAATTCTGAAACAGTTCAAAGAAACACAGACCCCATATAATACACTGCACAACAGTTAAAAAGGGAAAGTTAGCTCTTCTTTCGCTTAGTGTGCAAGTCTTGCAGCCAAAGCATCCCCACCCGAATGAGGGGTCTGTAATGCAACCGCCTAACTGAAGCCCTGGCATGTGTTCTAGGAGACTGAATTTCAACCTAGTAACGAAGACTTACTCTACTAATTAACTTTGAAACAACCAAGCTTTCGTTACAGAAACACGTAATGCTTCTCTCTTCATTCAGTTGTGCTTGGCTCAGAGTTGTTTTGTTCACTCACACCAGTCAAAGAAAAGCATGATACAGTGAAAAAGTTCACACCTACTTGATGATAGCTTCATGGGAGCGATAGTTCTCACACAGCAAGATCCTGCATGGAAATTCTGCAGGGTAGTGCTCATAGAGCCGATCAAGCAATGAAACATGAAGGTTTCTTTCCCTGGCAAATTCACTGTAGACAAAAGGACTGAGCTGTAATAGACACACACATACAAAGAAAATGTAACTAAATATGTGGACTTGGAATTTCATGCTCCCAACTTATGTATTTTGCATCAAAACAAAAATGAAACCTTACTTTTACTGTACATTCATAGTTGGAAGACATATGCCATAGCTATTCCACAGAAATGCCCATTCCTACTGTAAAACTCACAAAAGACCAGCATGCTCTTAAAGGAACAATAAAACATTCAGCAACTATGTAAAGAGGAGAGAAAAACCCTTAGATATAAGTTTTTTCTTGTGGCTTGCACAGGTGAAAAAACTCAAAGCAGAGAGCTGTTTGACAAAAAGAAAAAAAAAACCACAACAACAAAACCAAAACTATGTTTTGAATAACATTATACAATTAATCTGACAAGCACTTTACAGTTAAGTTACTACCACAAATAGTACAGATCAGAAAATATAGAAATTTGTAACACAATTTTAAAAAGTTAAATAGAAAGTCGTTGGAAAAACTAAAACCCAAGTGGCCTAGTTACTATTACACTAAACTACTAGTGGGCTTGCTTAACAATAAAAACATCATCTATTACAGCAGGAAAAATAGAACCAAAGATGATGAAAAAAGATTTTTAAAATTAAATTTTAAAATGTAGAAATTAAGCCAATCTATTTTGTCATTCTGAATACGTATGATTCAGATTCTGAGTTTGAGTTTCACTTCAGATAAATATTAGTTTTATGAATTTAAATACTGGATACCTCACAGAGTAGCTTCCGTAAGAACCTGAGCTACAGAACAGCTCTTTACGCACGTAGCCTGAGACACACAGGCCAAGTCAAGACTCTAGCCATCCAGCTGGGCTGATGCGATCTAGCCTGAAGTGGTAAGAATTCCAATCTCTTAAAAAGCACTTTTGAGATCTGTATTTAGAAAGCTCTATGCCAGACCTTGGGATTACTATGATCATGACTTGAAATGATCTAGTAGTATTAAATCATTGGTGGCAATACTACTCTAAGTTTATTACTATACCAAACGCAAACATCCATTCTATTGCTATTGTGAAATGTCAAAAGAATTAAAGGCAAATCTATAAAAACAAATAAATCTGGCCTAAATCAACAAAGCAAGTAAGATTGACTTTTCCAAGCATGCTTTCTCATGCCTACAGGCTGCAAAATGACATGCATAATCAGCATTTTAAACTCTTCTAAACTCTCTAAACCAAGCGATTCCTAGGCACATCACAGTAACATCAAGGCACTGGTTAGTTTCCATTTCCTATTTCTTACTTGTTCAAATCTTTACCAGATTATGATGCTTCTAATAAAAAGAGTTGTCTAAATCATAATACGCATTCTCCGTATTCTTCAATTCTTTTAGAAATCAATAGGGAATACCAGTCATAAAAAGTAGGAGAAACTCCTACCCTGACTGTAATAACAACTATCCCCGTATCTTATGCAAATAACATCCCTTGAATTTTCCTTGGCTTCCCCATCTATTATATGACTGGTAAAATTTATGCATCTCCTTCTTCAAAATGGAATTTTACTTGCATAAAGTTCAGAAGTTGAGTGGGCCCAGATCTGTTCTATCACAGATTTCCTATGTAACCTCGGACAACTCACACACTTTGCGCTTCAATTCCCTTACTGTAAAATGGAGACAACAGCATATTCTCACTTAGCAGAAATACTGTGAGTCTACGTTAGAGATTATGAGGCATTCACGTACCACAGAATTTGGGGATTTGGAGCAGATAAATACAAATATTATGTAGACGCAGTTTACATTCAAAAATTCTATAGCTCTTACCTGCATATGGTCTCCAGCCAAGACAACTCTTGTGTTTTTATTAGCTAATGCTAGGGGCATAATAGTTTCGCACTCCATAGCTTGCGCAGCTTCATCTAACAGAATGTGTGTAAAAAAACCTGTAAAACAAGAGATATCAGCAAATAAATGAAACTTGAAATATGATAAACAGTGATAACAATACAAGAAATTGTACTGAAAGTTCTGTATTCTGATAGCAACCAAAACTAGAAAAAAATCAGTATGGCTTATACAAATTAATTTCTAGCAACTACTAGAAACCAAACAAACAATTTTCAAACCCATCAAATGACCAACAGCGGCCAACTGATTGCCAGTGACATTAGCAGCAGCCCACAGATCTGCCTCTTTCTTCTGATACACGTGAAGTTAAACAAGTGTTTTACCTGAGCTCTCCTTATACCAAGAGCAAACATCTTTTGGCAGACCTCCCTCAGTAGGTTTCTCAAATCTGAAAATCTTTTCATCACCATGAGGCTTGAAGAGCTTTGGACAATGACAACGAAAAGGACTTCCTCATGTACTTGAGTCCTATTAACTATTTTATATGCTAAATTTCCCATTAAAATTGCACACATACCTGAGCACTTTGCTGGTTATGGGCTTTAAGGAATGTAGGGGGGGAAAAAAGGAACAGAAGTTGAAGGAAAATTTAAATTCAATCTTACGATAATATTGGACCAAAAGGTTTCTTGAGGGGGGGAAATCTATGCACTGGATAACATGCACTTGAAAAAAACTGGGCCACAGTAGACTTATATTTTATGAAATGTAAATTCAGGATAGGTATAGAAGAGAAGTGGGTTTATATATTGATATATATTAAGGTTTAAAACAAAGTATTAGAGGACTTAGTATACCATCCAATTAAGATTATATACATAAAAATGCAGCAATTTTCTTTGGAAAACATTAATTTCATACAGCTGTACACACATTACTATGGCATGACTGTACACAGCTCATTGCCAAACAAAGCCATTACACTTCCATCTAAAGACCTGAAAACATTTACCATAAATTCCATGTTAGTTTTCTCTATTGCAACAAATGCCTAAATGTAGCCATAAAAAATTAACCGTAACAACTTCTGTAAAGAAATTCCACGTTCTCCAAAAAGCAGATGGATTTCATTTGGAGATCAAGAAAACAATAAACCCTAAGCAACCTCTGCCCCCCAAAAAAATCAGCCTAATACATTTCAGTTTCAAAAACAACCCTAGAATTATCACCTTAACATAGCATGGGTTTGTATGTGTGGGAGTTGTTTGCACAGCTAAACAATTCACAAAACAAGAAAAAAAGCTCTCTGTGTGTATCTATGCTTACATGCTCCACTGAGTAATGACCTTAATGAGCATAATATTCAAAGTCAGAATCTCAAACAGAATTTTGCCTCCTGGATCTCAGAAACACCAGATCATAGATAGTACTGCTTCTTTATTTATTTTTTTTTAAAATAAGGAAAAAATAGAATAAGCAAAAGGTTAATTTGAATGCCAGCAATTTATAGCTTTGTAATAAACATTTATTCCTAAAGAAAGAGACCATTTTAAGATTATCGTTGTTTACTTTATTTTTTAACAGTTCAAAGGATTGGGTAAGGAACTGAGACTGGTAAGAGGAAGATAATTCTCAAAGCATGGACACTTCTTGTTTAGAAATTATCTTACCTGGTTCAAGATCCAGTTGACATAGATACTGTGATGTATTTAAAGTAACAACTACTACTCGTTGCTTAAGAATGTCTTCTTTCTGTGGCATCTGAAAGGTGGAATGTGTGCTTGAAATCAAACAGTACTGATGCACAACTGGGTGGACAGTCTTTACCCAGCGATTTCTGAAATATACCCTAGAAAAGAAAAAGGGGGCTTATTTTCTATACAGTTTGAACACAGTGACAGCCTAATATTTCAAATGCTAGTATTCTGTTTTCTGATAAATAAAAGTAATCTTCAGGAAGCAAAACATCACAACTGTGCAGAATTACATGCTAAAATGTCTTGGATTTACCTTCCATTATTTGCTGCAGTGCAATACTACATACATGAACAGTTACCAAGGATTAATTCACACATGAAAATCTGTAAATTCTTCGTACATTTAAGTCCTGTGACCCTCACATCAATGTCTATTTCATTTTAAACTCTCAGTAAACTCATTTTAAAGAAATATTTCCTCAGCTGAAATATAAATATAGCCCGTAGTCTCGGAACTGACAGAGTTGCAGTGGTCTGCACATTTCATCAACTGCAGCCATACAATCTTTAAAAAAAAAATTTCAAAGGACATTAATAAAATCCTGTACTTCGTTTTACACATACTATCTGTCTTCTGAGTTCTAAGAGCCAAACAGGAAGTATATTCATCTTTTTATCATGCAGGGCCGTAATTATGATACACTGTATAAAAGAATGATAAAATAGTGCCAAAAAGGATGGCTAGAGTCTAAAATATCAGGACGTTGTCAGCAAAGCACTGGACTTCAAATATCTTTCCATGACACAAGACAATTTTAATCACCATATCATGAGATCAATGATGAATTTGTCTTAAAAAGTGATGAAATGTTACGGCCAGTCTAGCTAAATGGAAGAGGAACAAGGAAGACACAAAGAGTATGCCCCAGAAAACAGAGTACAGACAACTCCAGAGAGATACATAGAAATATATCAAACCACACTAGCTGAGGATCTGGGTAAAGATGTCAAAGGGCTTCTCTATGGAGTGTTCCTCAACAATGTATCTGTATTAAGTAAGAACTGTGAATCTAAGGTGGAACCTTAAAACTACAGGAAACTATTGTGCAGATATTACTATTTAGAATTAAAGTTATTTTAATTTATTTCCAAAGCAAATTAAGATGAAATGATTTAAACTAATTTCAGTTCTAAATAGGGGATTTAATGCTGTTTGGTTTATCTATTCATTATTTACTTTCTTCTGATTAATTTCTCCTGTGCCCATATTACAAATGCCAAATCATTAATCAAATATTTGGAAAAGTGTAATTATGCACCCAAGTGCAAAACATGATTGCACTGGCTGGACTTTGGATATCACGTGTCCACCCACGTTTGAAAATTACAGCTCAGTTCCGTATAACGTGAGAGAAACAATTATTAGGATTATAATAAATTTGGTTTGTGAAAATACAATGTCCATTTTGGACAATAAGCACAAAATGAAATGCAAAGAGGTGCAAACACACTGCAGTATTCTGAATGGCTTTTTAATTTGACAACACAACCAACCAAAATTGACACTTTGTGACCAAAGGTAACTCCAGTTAAGACTGGGTTCAGCGCAGGAGCAAACAACACACTCCTGAGTCATTCTTGAACAAGAACCTTCTAATGTCACCCCAATATATTTATTTCTTATGAGGCATCAAACTGATAAGATTTGATAAACTGTTATTACACCAATGTAACAACACAAAGTCACGGCCTAATAGCTAGAACAAGGTAGTAGGAGCAAGATAACCCCTGCTCTATTTATCCCAGCCATTTCAGTCAGCTTTTGTATGATTCAGCTTCTCAATCTTAACTGAGGGTAATACTTACCTACCATCTCACAGGAGTACTGTGAGTTTATAAATAATGAGTTTATTGTGAGTTTATGTTTGTAAAGCACTTTGAGATTCTTGGATGAAAGGTGCTATTGAAATGCAAAATATTATGGTTATTAGACATTATTATACCATGCACTGTCTTTTATTACAAAAATTCAACTATGTGTGACTCACAGATTGGCTGACAGCATTTCAAACTGCATTGCTGCTTACCCATTAATTTCTTTTATTTTGATGTGAGATCAAAAAGGTATCCCAGAGCTATTATTCACCACTGGCATAAAAACACTTGACAGATGCGACTACTTCAAAAATGTCGTGATATAAGTAAGCCACACAGAACAAGGGATTTCTTTCTCAGGTGCAATTTGGGCTAATAAAATCTCCTGTAATTTCATTATTAGGTTTTTTTTCTTAAAGTTAAAGGAACGCATTACAAAAATGGGTTTTACCAGCTTAACACAAACCATAACGTTTCACCCCGCAACATACCCTTAACTTCTGATTAAAGAAGTTTCACTGGCAGTGAAATTACTAGCAAATACATAGAGAACCCCATTGAAATGGAAATCCCAGAAGATTATAGATTAGGGACTCAATCTTCCGCAAACAAAAACACTGAATATATCCACTGTACTGACTAATGCTGGGTTAACAGGCACAGAATCTGCATGTCGCATGGAAATTCATACCACCTTTATTTCTAAATGTGGCATCTGGATATCTACCAACAGCAGCCTTCATTTCTGTGGACCTCTAGCCAATGAGCCAAAGAACGGAACAAACTGTCAGCTAACCTATCTATGTTTCCATCAGCTTTCTTTTTTGACATAATGGCTGGAAATTTGCCCAAATATTTCTATTAAATGTTAGTCAAATTGAGTATTTCCTAATCTTTCATGTTTTGCTTCCATTGATAAATTCCATCAGAGTATCAATTTGTACAATAGACTATTTGCAAAAGTAGAGAATTTATATCAGTAATTAAGATTCACAATCATTTCCTTGTTCATGTTGCAGGCTGGGATTGCACCTAAATCACTTAAAATACACTTCTAAAAGTTAATAAAGGGCGAGTCTAGAGTCAGAACCTCTGAGGGAGACTAAACAGAGTTTCATTTGCACTCCTGTCCTACAAAAGCAACTTCTACTTCTCATGACTCCTTACAACAGAGTGAACGGGGACTAAATTTAAGTTCTTCAAAGCGTCTTTTCCCTGTTCTGAACTGGAAAACACCAACTCCTCCCAGTTCTTGATAAAAAAGCCAGGATTCTCCCTTCAGGCTGTGCTCCAAAGAACTCTTCTTGGATAAACTCCAATCCCAGCTCCTCAGATTTTGTGCAGTTATTTCTCACCTGAAATCCCTCAAGCAAAAGAACAAAGAAGCTTAGAGGAAAAAGAATCTAGCAGTCTCATTTCATGCCTCTGTTAAAAGACCATTAAAAAAAAAAAAAAAAATCTAAGTAGTCCCAAGAAGCCTAAAGAAAACTTTAAAAGCACCTGATTTCCCTCTTCCATTTCTTTTGATCCACCTCCAAAGAGAGGCTCATTCTCACGAACAAGTATGTTCCTCGGGATGCAGAAAACATGTGAAGAACCTGTCTTACAACCTGAAAGTTAACTTTTTAAATCAATCTTCCTTTGAGTATGGCATAAGATAGAAGCTAGAGTTTCAACAAAAAAAGTAATTGGCTAAAGAGGCATTTATTTTACAAACTAACATTTGATAAGATAAATTAATACCATTTTCAGTATGAGAACTTTACTCCAGGCGATTTGGAAAAAAACAGTCCTTTAAAAACTGTTGGGTTTTTGTTTTGGGGTTGTTTTTTTTAATTCAAACTCTGGTTTGTTCCAATTGATTCATTTTTATAGTCTGGGTATCTCCTGAAGCTAGTAGCCACATACTAAAGCTATCTGGTTTCAGGCCACATGCAGTACTTACATATGTATGTTATAATCAAAATATTCTAAAGATGAACTGGAGAGGTTTCAGCTGAGATATTTTAAACAGGATCAACTTATTTTCTGACATTGCTGAACTGATAGTCAGCAATAACATGTTTAGGAATAAATAAAAATATTAAAAATACAGATAAAAGCAGTATCAACCTCTTTCATTTTCCCCTAGTATTACATACAAAACCAGCGTATGGATACAACTAAATTTGAAATACACAAGTAAAATAATAGTAATAAACAGTAGATACCTCAATCACTGTATGCCCAGAAACATACAGAGAAACTGCTGCTATCTGCTTCCTAGGTCTTGACTGGAGTTTTCAGGAGACGGTGATAATCTGAAGTATCTAGCTACAGTGCCTGCCTCAGCAGCCTGCCTCCTGAAGACTCTAGCAGTTGATGGAGAGAGACAAGCACTTCCACAGAGTAAAAGGGTATACAAATTAGGAGCCAATTACTACCTCTTACTGCTCTGACTCACCGTCTAAAGGTGCCTGCTTCTCCACACTTAAAATCAAGTGTCTTAGCACCTAACAGAAGCACTTAATCGAAGGCTCTTTCCTCCTAACTGTAGGTTAGGGTTGTTGTTTTTTCTTTCAGAAACACTTCTGCATTAATTTATATAAGTATAACAAAAATGTTTCAATGTCAAGTTTCTTCAGTAAGAGTCAGGTTTTGGAGCGTGCCCCTAATACAGTTGAATCATCTAATCAAACCCAGGGGCATTTTTTTTTTCCTGGGTACAGATTTGTTTATGGGCATCAGGACTACGAGAATTTGGCCTTCAGGCTTCACTGGTATTTTATTTAGGTGCAGAACTTAGACTCAACATAAATTCTCAGCGTTCATTCTGACTGCATTTTCCAAAGGGCATAGAAAGTTATTTTGTTAAGAAAAAGTATGAATTTATAACATGATATTTAAACAAAAACCCCCCAAACTCTAGGCTTCAAACTTTTATGTCGCATCATTGACAAGATAATTTATTTAGTGTACATCTCAGCCACAGAAATTTACAGAAATACTTACACAGTTCTCAGTACTCAGTCAATGTTAAATAATTAAGCTTCCCTTCTTTAAAAACAACATAAATATTATGGTGCTCCCCACTAAGCTATGGAAACATTTTTAGCAAGGATACTATTCAGCCAACTCATCACTTGCAGAGTAAAAAAGGAAAAAAAAAAAATCTAAAGCAAACCGTTCAGCCATTTAGAAACACATCAAACTCTGCAAGTAGCACATCCAGCTTTGATAATTAACTGCTTCTACTCCACTTGATGTTTCCTTTAAAATACTGCAAGAAGCTCAGAGCACCCTCTTTAAACTAATAGTAATGATTTTAATTTGAAAATATATCTTGACAACAGTCAGTAAGAAAGGTAAGAGATCCATAAGTGATTTTATGCTAGGAGTCTCCCATAGCTCTAGCTTTCAATTCAGATAAATTGACCTTTAACTCCTGCCAGACCAGGTCGACATGCAGTTAGCTTTCAAACATATGCTTCTCAATTATATGTAATATTTTTTATTTGAAAACATACATACTTGTGGATCCATAAATATATATACACAATTCCAGAGGTGCCGCCATTTTCTAAAACTAACTTTTCATAGAGGTATCATGACTATTTGAACAACATCATACAATCCACAGCAGCACCTTCTGAAGGATTCATAACAAATACTATGACAATTATACTTACATTCAAACATTCAGTGACTTTTAAGTTGTGTGCTGTAATTTTCTTGGCAAATATATATATATATATATATATATTTTAACCATAAGAAAAATATCACTTTTGTTTATGTATGTTTTTCATAAGTATTTCTGAGACTGGACTATACAGTTGAATACAGCACATAAAAGAAGGTAGCAAAAGCCTGGAAACCACAATAAAACTGCATTTAACTTTAACTCCTTGCTCTGTTAAATCACGCTTCAATATTCCCAAAAGTGTCAATTAGACACATTTTTTTTTCCCCACCACAAAATTAAGACACCATAATGCTTTTCATCACAAAGTGCTTTACAAATCACCTTAAGACAATCTGTGTTAAAATACAACGGGATCAAAGGTAACTGCAAAAATAAGCTGCTGCCTTTTCCTTGGCCAGACCTTCAGTGTCTGTAAAACGTCACATGGCAGCTAAAGCCAGCAAACCTAAGAGAATTTACACCTGTTGTAAATCTAGCCCTTCCACATAACTTCATTGGCTTTACTGACATTGCATAAAATATAAGTCCAAGATGGCTTTTAATAGCTAGTAAGTAAACATACAGAGTCATTTTCTTGGTAATATAATAAACTCACACACCGGCATTCAGAGAATGATGCCCATAATTTAAAAAAAATATATACCAAGCTAGCAGTATACATCATATATTGTGATTACTGCACAAAATATTCCCAGGAGCGGGTTTCTGCCCATAAATAAATCCTCCTTAACTATTTCTATGCAAGTTTACCCTCCTTGCTCTTAAAGTTTCCCCCTCTTCTTCATTTGTTTCCTTAACTGATTTCCACAAAACACCCACGGTAAGTACATTTAACCACATATACAATGACTTCAAACTGACTTATCAGAAGAGGCCAAACTACTTTCACATGATTCTCTAAATATGTAGCTCCTATGACATCAAAATTTTTCTTCAAAAAGCCAGGTGAGTAGCCCCAGTTTCCAAATTATCATTGTAAGTGTGAGTCAAAATTTTCTGGAACTAAAATACAATTCAAGTTCATTTTATTTTATCATAGTAGCTTTTAGAGGAGCATATCAAAAGTTTGCTCATTAGGAAAGACACATTTATCAATAGAATAATAAAAGCTTAAAAAAGGATGTCTTTATTTTTATTTAACAAATGACCCAAAATTACGTTGACAATGTTTCACGTTCCTTTTAGTCTATGTTTTTAAAAGCACTGCTGGTAACGCCAATATGCTTTTATGTTTTAAAAGTTCTTTAACCTTTTTTATAGACACCTTTTCTTAAGAATAGTATTTTATAGATACATAATAAGCCTTAAAAAAATACCTGAGAGGTCTTGCCTGGGGATTGCCTGCTTCTACATATGGATGTAAATAATCCTTTATGTAGAGATCAGCAGCACTATTAGAATGGGTGCAAATGAGAATCCTGCTGGAATAAATGGTGCAAATAAAAAAGCAATGAAGAAACAGAAAACAATTCAAAGCAGTAGAATACAAAAAAAAGGAAACAGTGGCCATCTTCCTGCACATCTGTCTTAATGAAACTAGTCACTAACCTACTGTAGTTTGCATGATTCAGCCCCTTAACTCAAATCCTTCAGTTATGAAAAGATTTAAAGTTCAAACAGTTTTTCAATAATTATTTTGTGATTATTAATCTAGACTTGATTTTAAGTAAGGAACAGCTTTTATTATCTAGCATACTGCAAAACTTTCCGTGTCGAGCAAATCACAGTCATTCTACATATTGTCAATTTTAATTAGTTTTGTTCTAAATGGAAAATACAGGCTAAGACTATAAAATTACTTTATCATTCAAAACAATGACGGATGGCTTGGGTTTTGTTTGTTTTTAAGCTGGATGGAAATTACTATATTTCTACCTTTCACTTGAATTTAAGTAAAAAAAGTACATCATCTCTGCTAATCAAGTATCGCTCTATATTTAGTGCCCCATCTCACCTAGTATCCTGTTGTTGGAGTATGTGCTTGACTGCCTGAGCCAGAGTGAACGTTTTTCCCGTCCCATAGGGACCGATGATAAGAACAGGAGGCAGTTGTATTGAAAGTGGAGTAGTGATAGCCAGAACAGCCTCTTTCTGCTTAGCATTTAGTCGAGGGTCCAACTGCTCATCCCATTGTCTGTACAAAAGGAGGCAACAGAGTTTAAAAACAGAAGCTATGACAATCTGCTGTCAGTCCGAAATGAAATGAGGTAAGATTTCAAAAGCTTTAAAGAAATTAAAGAGTCTATATGCTGCTGCATTGATTGTGTCATTCTGAGGCACACTGAAACAAATCAACAAATCTAGCCAAGCAATCACATGCTTTAATCACAAAACTTTGATAATATTTGCAATAAATCAGTTGGGGGTTGTTTGGGTTTTTTTTTTTCCCAAAGGAATCTAACCACTTCTCAATTTACATTATCTCACCTAACAATAATTAACCTGCATAGTACACATTTTAGAAAAAGTATATGCTGCACCATCACCTGATAACAAAAGCAAGTAGACATACAATGATCTTCTACTATTACTATGCAAAATGTAACATTACTTATGTTTCTTCCCTGCAGTATTTACATTGTCAACTTTAAAAGTCAACAGTTATACAATCCCAGGGCTTGGTAAAAATTATCTACGATGAAATTCAATACCAAATAAAAAACTAATGGCTACCAGTTAACTACAAACTTCTCTTTACTTTTTTTGAGATCATTAAGGCACATACCTCTAACGGGAAAGCAGTCTAAAAAAAAAAAAAAAAAAGGATTTTTGCTGTAACCAGCTAGTGATACCAGCATTAAGAGGAAGATGTTTTCAGAAAATTCCAATGAGCATAAGAGGTTAAAGATTGGTAGACACAGTTTTTAATATTCCCACTGACAGATTCAAAAGTAGACATGCATAGTAAAAAACACCTGTCACTGCTGCACATATGGCCATACTTTAGTAATGTGATCTGCTTTGGTACAAGCACCATGCTTCTTACAGACTGGGAAAGTTTCTATTCAGTAGTAGTTAGCAACAGGGAGTAAAATCAAGAGGGAACTGACTGAATTCCTAACTTTTAAGACAGCTATGAACAATAAGCTGGCAGGAGACTCTAGGAAATACTGGAAATTAATAAGGATGTAAAACAAAAATAGAAGAAAAACAGAGGGACAGACAGTTCTGAGTCAGTCAGAAGTACTGAATCTCAAGGTAGGGCAAACCAAGCCACCAGATGGAAAAAAACATGTTCATTACACTGACTTAAACTCAACTACAACCATTATATATATCCTTTATGTATATTAAAAAAAATATAAAACCATTATACAAATAAATTATATCAACTACAACCGATATGTAAATTTCTGTAAACATAAATTTCCCAACATAAAACAAAGTTCTAACTTACTTGACTTACCTTCTTATTGAAATCACTGCTTACTTCCAAACTATCCCTAAACACTATTTCCTTGTAAGATTCACTCAAAACTTAACTAAGTCAGTGAAAAGATCGTAATTGACCTCCATTAGCTTTGTAGTATAACTCTATGCAAAACCCATTCCCTTCTTTCTGCCTTTACTGTCAAAGCTTTGCCGAATGCAGCATCCTCACCCAGAACACTGCTCCCACCCTTTTATCGTCTCTGTTCTTCCTACACTTCCAAAGATAAACTAAAATTTTTCCAGTAATTTTTGTCTTACATTATCTCGCTGTCTCAGGTTTCTGGCCAGATCACTTTCCTTTTAATCCTTGAGCTATCTTCTGATTTGTACTACATCACAATCACACTCTTAATTCTCACCTTCAAGACACCACATGACTCCTCGCATGCTGTACGGGCTATCAGTTCCACATACCTCTCATTTCCCTGGTTTCTAAGTACAGAAACCTCATGCCTCTTTTATCCTTCCCTACGCAGCAAGAATACTGACCATATTCCCTGAGCAACTCAGCCTGACATTTCTCTTCCCTAAGTTTCCTCTTCAAGACAAACTATTTTCACTGCATCACCCTTAAGTTTCCTTAAAAGTATTTATATAACATTGGGGTTTATATTTCATAAAGGGAACTGTAATACATGTATACAAAGAATCTCAGGACCGCTTGCAAGTGCAACGCTGGTCCTTCCAAGACTCATTCCCACACTTTTCCTAGTCACCCCCCTCAGTGATATGTCCAAATTTGGGCTCATTGCATCAAACTTTGAAAGTACTAATGGACCGCTCCTTGCAAATAGAAATCTGCATGCTTGAGAACCTGCACAGCAAACTCCTTGTAACTGGTATTTACATTCCTGTAAAGCATCATGCGTATTTTCAGCGAAGAACAGCAGAACAGTAAATAACAATAGCAGATTTGTTTTCTACAACTACAATACAACTGCAATGCCTATTTCCCAGCTCAACCGCAGGGAAAACCAATCAACAGATTCTAGTCCTTAGAGGATCACTTTTCTTGCTTTATTTAGAACAGTTTCACTCCCTTCTCTGAACCATCCTCGCCATTAATGAAGAGCAAGGCATGTTTCTTGTTCTAGGGCAGATTTCAGCCATCTGTTATGAGAAATTCAGTACTGCATTACCATACAATCTTTGATATTAAAGTGTTTGTATTCTTGTACCTGTTGGGACTCCAGGGTATGGTGGGAGTCATGCTGACATCTGGAAACAAAATACTGTTGTCCTTAATCCTGTCCAAGGCATAATGCATTTCACAGAGGGGTAAGCGATTTAACTGAAACTGAAGTTCAACCTGCAGTACAAAATAAATGAGTAAATGAAGACGTGAACCAAAAATTACTTTAGAAAACACTCGTTAGACTTTGCTGCGTATGATACATTTTTATCTTCCTGCAAACTACTGACTCTCAGAAGAAAACAGCAAACATCATTCAATCAATTTGCAATAAAATTAACTTGCTCCTTTGTTTGTTTTGAAGCAAAGATAAATACCACATTTTCTCTAATGTAATTTTGTTGTTTGACTTTTAAGATTAGGTTCCACTGTATTTTCAGAAAAAAATTAAAGGGAAAACATTCTTGGAATTATTTTTTGAATACAAAAAATACTCCTGGAAAATATTACTGTCCTAAAACATTGTTTTTACAAATATAAGCTTCCATCCCTTATTGTAACAACAACCTCAAAAAAGTGACAAGCCAGAAATTTTTACGGATCAACAGATGACATAAATCAGATGTGTGACCAGCAGAGATAAACCCCAAACATTATTTATTTCTAGTCAAACATTCTGGAATAATATAACGTCATTTATGTTCAATTATTAGGACTCTCCAAAAGTTAATTTCTAACAATTAGTTGCTTATCAGTACATACATTTCTTTGTTCTATTACTTGTTTTTTAATGCTAGTAAATAGAAGATAATGCCATCAAAATTCTGGTACAAAGCCAGAAACAAAATGCAGAGCACATTAACATCCCTGATTAAATTCATACCTGAACAATGGATAGTGAAATTAGTTTATACATACATTTACTAAAAGAGCAAAGAGAAAAATACATTCTAAATTTGAACAGGAGATAAAAGCAGCTCCTGGGGAAACAATTCATAAAAACAGTTTACTCAGATTATCATTTACACATATTTAAATTTGCAATTATTAATCTCTCCAAAAACAAATGAATCTGATCAGAGCACTGCGCCAAAGAACTACATGTTAACAACTAACACAGAAGCCTTTATACAAGATTTGACACAGATTTGCACTAATATAAAACAGCATAAAACCACCCAAAGCTGCTGAAGAACTTCAAGTGACTGACATACATTTTTAGGTTTTTTTCAAAGCATTGCTATCTATCACTAAATATTTATGTAATTACTGTGCTACGGCTCTAATGAGCATTTGTGATTAAGTAAGAGTAAATAAGTACCTTTGAGATTTACAATGTGAGCATGCTTACAAACAGGCAGACAAATCACTGCAACCTGTCTGGGAAAGTACCCCTCATTTACCTGGAAAGCATACCAGTAATATTTAAAATTTCTATGGTCATCTTTACTGATAGCTTTCACAACCACCTTACAGAAGCTGGTTCTGTACTACCAATTAACAAATGAGAAAAATAAAAACAGAGTGAAGACGAGCTGAAGCTGGTACATCAGCACCATCACACCGCTGAAGAGATGGGGCAAAGCTGCGGTCATCCCAGAGAAACGCCACAGAGGTGACACAGTCATTCTAAATGTACCCCCATGCCCAAAGCAAAAATCTGGTCTCAGATCCATTCATTTTCTCCTCTAGCACTCACTGATTCTCTATTAGTCAGTCCGTTATTACTTAATAATACTTTAATCTCATGATAATTATTGCTACCAACCAGAAAGTTCAACAAACACAAAGCAATACTAGAATATATTTTTGTAATTATCTTTTCTGACAATTTATATGAAGACTTTAAAAAGTCCTTGTCAGCTAAAATAAGTTTTCCTTATATACTACAAACAAAAAACCAATTTGTTGTACTAAAGATCCCTGTGGTTATCAAAACAAGACAGCAAACTTGGGGGAAAAAAAAAAAGGAAAAAAAATGAGTTAGAAAAGCTGACAACCACTTCTCTAAACACGACAGGCCTCATTCAAAGCCATATAAACTTCTCTCATGAACCTTCTCCTATGGAGGAAAATTCCTCCTATGGAGGAATAATTTAGCCTTCTAGATTTAACTACTTGTTGGACCTGACACTCCTTTATCTGCCCACAAAGTCACTTCCTACCATAGGGATCACACCTGTAAAAACCCTCTCGTGCACCAGTAATGTTTACTACTTGAAGATCATCTCCTTCAAAAGGATTTGCAAAACACAGCTCTTAGCATTTTCTTTTTTCTAGTTTATTTAAATATTACACTGTTCATATTATTAGGTGGCATGTGAAATCAACACTAGCTTTGCTGTAAATAAACAATGTTTGCGTGTATCAGTGCAGAATGTAGCCATTAACTTTCATTCTCTGGCAGATATGAAGACCTTAAATATTCATCTTGACTATCACATTTTACAGCAAGATGCATAACCATAACTCTGAAGAAAAGGGCAGTAACAAATCTGCACAACATTAAGCATGGAGTTCACTACAGTGATTGTAACTGCTAGGACAACTTTTTTTAAATAGGACACATTTAATAATTTTTTTTTCCCCACTGTTCCACCGTGTAGTTTATGCCTATCCACTACCTTAGCAAACACCCTGGTCTTGAAAAGCAGTGTGGTTCAGCACTTGCCAAGAACGACAGCGCCAGCTCATCCTGCCCAAGGGGCACCTCCAGCTGCCTTCCAAAGCTCTGTCCTACCCACCTCTAGCCAGTGCCAATTGGTCTGCCCAACAACGTCCCGCAGGTGTTTGGAAAAGACTGCCACACAAATGGCAACGGTCCCAACCTCACAGTTTGATCTATACAGGAAAAATATCTTTCCTCAGACAGATGCAAGGCTAACAAAAGACCACCCAATATAACAATGATAATTTAAATGCAGAAAAATTGTGATGCTCATCTGAGCGACGCTTTAATAGCCCCTTCTGGGAGTCCAAGCAAGGTGCCTAGCATTAAATACCTCTTATTATTTACCTGCATTCACCACTTTCTTTAACAGCTTGTGATTTGTTTTGTTTTTAATCCAGTTTGGATTTAATCAAATATTGTATTTGCTGTTGCAGAGTACTGAATGAGGCCATCTGTGAAGGAGAGGCATGTAACCTGCTTTAAGATATATTCCGTAATATGAAAACAGTGGGAAAGGAAGTAATCCATTGCCAGTTTCACAGAAGAGGACACAGAACAGAGTAACCACTCCAAAAATAACACAGTCGCATGTTAGATTGGCCACCAAAAAGAGCAGCGGCCAAGGGGGTTTAAAGCACCAGTTCACCCCATCCCACCTTCATGAATGGTGCACTTGATAAAAGCAGAATTGTGTATTTATTATAGTTAAGCCAGGACAACAGGCAAACAAGCGATCAGGAAACTTCCAAGATGAATTATTAGAAGAGAAAAGGAAGCAGACCACCTAATTTATCCAAAACCTACAGAAATAAAAGCAATTTTGTCAATGTTTAAGAATCACATAGGGAATACTAACTCCCTTGAAGACAACAGCAATATTTCCAGCATCTTTAATAAAAACACTATACATCCAAATTACAATATCCTCAGTTCTAACCTGAGGATCCCTTTCCAAATTTTCAGTTAATACTTAATCAGAAAAAAATTGCCCCACAATTAAAATTCATTAAAATATAGGTAGCACTTTAAGGATTTGACCACCAGTCAAATATGTATGTAGTACTGTATATGTATGAAGTACTAAACAATTTTACAAATAACTTTAGGACCCAATTTTTAATGCAGAATAGATTTGCTGCCTCAAGCGAAGTTTTATAAGACACTCAAAGAAAAGTAAGTCAGTTACTGAAGGCCCAGCTCATTTTGCATTCCAGTGGAGTTTCTTATAGAATCAATTAGTAAGTTTAATTATTGTTTTAAGAAAACAAACACAAAGCCAAGAGCCCAGAACAGCATAAGTTTTCCCAGACCAATTATCCATGTTAAATTAAGACATCAGGATTCTTGCATATGTTTCCCCAAAACAAAATGAATGGGAGGAGAATCATTTGGTTAAAATGCATTCATTTCAAGCAATTCCAGTGACCTTAATTTGATGTTATTTCTGTTTGGTAACAAGATCAATCACAAGGTCTACAGCAGACACATACTGGAGATGGGTGAGGAGAAGACAAAGAGCTTTGTCTTCCCTTACATGCATTTACATCTAATGCACTATCTTGTCAGCAAACTACACAATATTTAAAAAAAAAAAAAAAAAAAAATCCTCACCCATTTCATGTTAACTGCAAAGTAAACAAAAGCCTGATCTTACTGCCAACACAATTTTCTCTAGCAAAAGTGTTATAACTCCTCATTTTGTGACTGAAAGCCTCCAAGACAGATAAATATCTGTCTTGGATTAGTGTCAGCAGAGTGAGAGCCATGGAGGCAAGTATTCTCATTCTGAAACACAGGATATATATAATAAAAGTATTTATTCACTTCCTCATGCCTCCATCTACCAACCCTCATCATCTTCATCAAGGAAATACTGTAAGTTGAAGACTTTTCCACTGAAGGACAATATTCCTTTTGTTCTGATATGGGCGCAGAAAGCGGCACAAGGACCATTCATAACCTCAACACCTTATTAAAAATTAATCTCACCTCAGGGCTAGGAACAAATAGTGGAATCCACATTGACACAAACAAAAAGAATGAAAAGATACAAAAAGAATGAGAAGATACAAAATAAAGAGTCCAAGATGCAAGTTATCCAAGACTGAGTTCTAGCTGGCTATGTCAAGAGCAGCAGAGATTTTTTTTTTTTCTTTTTCTTTTTCGGGGAAAAAACACAGGAATAGAAAACCCCCTCCTTTGACTTCATAAAGAAAAGGTTCCTGGGGTCTCTGGTGAGTATGGCTATGATGGACAGAACGACAGAAGCCACATCAGAGAGACTAAGCTGGAGAAAAGCCCAGGCAGCAGGAGGAAGCAATATATTCAGTGGTTTTAGAATGAGAGGGGAGAGGATGGGTAGGTCTGGTGGAAGAAAGCCCATGAACTACCCACAAACACCTACCTGCAGGAAAATAAAAGTAAGACAAAGCTTTCCTTTACAAGTCCATAGAAAGAGGGCTTTGTATTTGAACCAGAGACGTAAAAACAATGTCCAAAACAACTTACAAATCACACTCTCAAAACCATGAGATATACAAGCAAAAATCTGCAAGCCATGTCCTACCATCTCAGAAGAATTTTGCCAGAAATGAAATTCATTAAAATGTATTTTTGTAACAGTTCTAAAATATTAATTTATTTTCCAAATAATGACTCATACATACAATACACACGCACACACAAATATATACATGTACATTTATGTATAAAAAGATTTCACCTATCTGAAATTCTCATCCGCACTCTGCTTTCTGTGTTTGATGATGAATAATAAAATTCCTTTTCATATCTTCAAGCAATTATTTTGGGTGGAGCCAAAACAGACACAACACAAACAGTTCCCATAACAAAACCACTGCCACTCAGACTTACCTGCATTTCACAATCTGCCCGAAGATTAAGTTCTTCGCAGCATTCCCTGGATACCCTCAAGAAGATATAATCCTTTGTTTTCTCCTCAATAGCTGCTTCATAAACCTTCTCTTTGGTTCCTTGGGTCTGTGCTGACTTCTCTTTAGTGACAGGCAATAAATAAACAGCATTGACTTTGGTCATCACCAGCCGTCCAGCCAAAGTGTCTTCCGAAAGCGTTTCAGTGAGCTTAAAGCGGCCAAAAAGTTGTCCGTTTTGGGCATACTTTGCACCTCCAGAAACACCAGTGAGCATGAAGCTTGCTACAATCTGCAATTGCACTTTTATGTTGAACCTAAGTAAGAAAGCATCAAGTCAGTGCAGAAAAATGCTCTCAGATTCAGAAATTTCGTGCATTCAGACTGAAGATTCACTGCTTTACATTCTAAATGTATAACTTTTAAACATAAACAAGTATAGCCAAACTGGCCCTTCATAAGTACATAGCTGTCGAACGTTTATACATTTTCCTTTTGATTATAGCCTATAAAACAGATATTCAAAAGAATCAAGATCTATGAAGCTTAAAAAAGGAACCCGCACAAAAAAGAATCAAATACTAGATTTTCTGAGACCAAAATAAGTTTAGGGTGTATTAGAGTTGCTGTGCATGTCCCAAAGCAGTAAAAATTTCTATTTAAATAGTTTGTAAGCTTATGTTAGGTATTCAAGGAGACACATGCAGGCAAAGAACAAAGTAAGATTTCTATTTATTTCATCTATCTCTTCCAGGCTGCACACCAAAGATGGTAATCTACATCTTAAAAGGTAAATGGTATTATACCCATAATTCAGAAGGATTGATTAAAATGCCTTGGAAAAAAATCAGAATGTAGGCCTTAAAATGAGATAATTTTATTTGAAATGAAGGAATAGCATCACAGGCTCAGCCATATAAAACATCTATCCACAGAATTCCTATTAGCAGCAAGCTCCTCCTGTAATCAGAGATGTAACAAATTCATTCTTTGTAGTTACCATTTTCTAGAAGTCACATGCATAACACATTAAAGTGACTTATTAGCACACTTTATTGACTTCTCACCAATACATAGTAATCTCCTCCTAGAGTGTTTGGGTTTTTTTAAACAGATTGCTTCAACCTGGTTTTAAAAAGAACAAAAGGGGAAAAAAAGTCTGTCACACTAACAATATTCAGTTCTCTTCTCATCAGCAACTTTTTCCTGAATTTGCAACAAATTACAGAAAAAAAAAAGTATAAACCAAAGGTTTTCATAAATGAAATAAAATTTCTTGGAGAAAACCTCACTTTCTTATAATACTTTTCATACTCATACTATTTTTATTTGATCTGTTCTTCTTATAATTCCTATTTTAAGCTAATAAACTGGTAATTTATCATTTAAGCCCTGTAGTGTCAATAATCATAAGCCTCTAACAATAAAATCCAACATTTTAGCTCACGTGGTAATTAAACATCTACCAAGCCAATCAAATATTTCTTTTTCATAACTGGCAAATCATGAGTCTTACACAAAAATTGCAAGTTTGCCCCCTTGTGGTAATGGTTGCTTCTTTACATAATATGGGCACTAAGTCAGAACCAAATTTCACTCCTCCACTCTCAGAAAGCAAGAGATGTCTTCTTACTGAACACGGATTTGTTCAGTTCATCAGTAACCACAAAGGTTACTGCACAAGCTACAGTTAAAGCAATCACTCAAAAGCATGTACTTCAGGGAGCACACTAGAATTAAATGTAATCCTTCCTTCCCATTTCCACACATGCTAAAAACAAAACAAAAAACAAGCTTTCTTCTATACAACTGCTGCACTATTCCAAAGCAGCTATCAGCAAGTTAGCAACATCTAAAACAGCTCATATCTCATTCAGGTGATTGTTAAAATACTATATAAAACATTTAACACAGTAACCAAGAGCTCAGCATTGTTACTAAGATACAATCACATGCTATTGTGAATTTATTTTGTTAAAACATTCCTAAAGTTGAATCCTTATGCTACTGAATATGCATCAGCTCATTCTCAAATTCGGACTTGTAAAAATGTGCTGGAAGACAGTATTACTGCCTGATTCTGAGACAAGGCACAAGTTAGTGTCTTTATAAATGACTAAACTGAATCTGCTGTGCTAAAGGGAATCTAAAGTTCACAGATTATCAAGCTATTTCTATTGAGTAAGCTGACATCTTCTGGCAAACCGTTAAACTACAAAATCCTCTAAGGAGTAGATTTAAAAAAATCAAAAGTTGCTTCTTTCAGCCATTCCTCACCCTTGCTTCGCAGGTTTATACAAATCGAACAAACAAAAACTTACACTTCCTCCTAAGCACTGCAAAATCCCCTCTAATTGCAGTGTTAATGAAACCAGCTACAGAAAAGCCTGTTATTGATATTTCAAATCACAGGAATTAAAGAAAGACTTCATAAATCATTAATTCATCCAGTACCAATGCAAACAATAAATTCCCAAAAGGCAAATAAACCCATTCTGAACAAAGTCCCATATAACGATTTCTTAAAAGTACATTCAGCACATTTCCTCTTACATTTATACATGCAGAGTTCAGACAAGGTGTGCAGTGTGACACCTACCTACGTATTGATAAATGTGAGACATAGTAATGACAAAAGCAAATTTATTTTCCATCAAAACCAGTACTTTAAGCTTTCACAGCCCCGAGGATAAACGTACTCTGTAACTCTGGTAGCAGACAGTGTACTGCATGGAAGGAGCTATATGTCACCACACACATTCTTTGATGTCCATACAAGAAAATACACAGTAAGTCCTAGCCACTCTAACAATTATATGCTGTTTTTCTTTTGAATGTGCAAGTGAGAAAGGAAAAGTTTTAAAACCATCAACAGATTGTATGTAGGGCAAAACTTTCCAAAACCAAACTAGTATCTAGATCAGAACATCGTTTGGCTTTTCCTCACAGAGTATGTTTGCATTTGGAAATTAGACAGCAGTGGCTCCTTTATTCTAACCTTTATTACTCTATTTTGTGATGTACTCATGTGGAGTAATTTTTATAAATGCCTCTTGAAATACCAGAATAAACATGATTTAGAAGTAAAGCTCCCTGAGACTATCCAGAATGAACTCCCTTATAACTGAGTTCAAGACTTTTTTAAAGCCACTGCAACCTTCATCCACTACTTCTCAGTAGTTCCACTCAGGTGATCCCACGTAAAGTCCGAAACAGTGTTTTCCTAGATAGTGAGAAATCATCAACATTCTTAAAACCCAACAATTCACTCCAATCTGAACTGCAGACACTCGTGTTATTCCAGTCTTGTCATAAGAGACCATGTTGACAACCCTACTACTTTTACGATACGCATACACAAACCCATTAGAGAGTAGCAGCTCAACAACATTTTCACTCATGGCACCACTTCAGAGGTATTACAACCCACTTGCATTTGTATTTCTGGGCCCATTTCTAGGCTTGCAACCCTGACACTTCACTAGAGAATACCAAGTGTGTGATCTTAGCCACAGAGGATCAGGAAAGTGTGCTAGTTTGAGCCTTGGTGCAATAAAGTGGGTCAGCTACAAGATCAAAAGAATATTTGTCATCAACATTATCAAAACAGAAGATTTCAAGAACATTATTAAAACTTACTTTTATTAATCTACTAGATAGAAAAAGAAGAGCAATAACTTATTGCTGCACCAAATTGTCCAAAGGGGAAGCATTACACACAGGATACACTCATTATTCTTTTATTTCTACAGGCATGCTGCTCTTTGGTTTCCTATGAGGCATGAGAGTGTAATTCTCAATGTGAAAATTTACTCAGTAAAAATATTGTTTACTTTTATATCATATTTCATAACGTTTACTTTAAACACACTTTTGTTTTAAAAAGCCTTCAAAAACTCAACCTGATTATAAATATGTATGATGGAGAATATTTCTGTATGCTGAAAACAGTGTTTAAGCATGTTTCCTCCATATTTTAGATTCCAGCTCAAGAGCAGAGCGCAGCAGCGATGAAAGACTTGAAGAAAAATAGTTCAAATATACTGCCCTTCATCTGAGACACAAAAAAGAAATTGAACCATTTTTCTGCTTTAAAAGCATTAGAAAAACAACTACTCATAGTATTTGCTTCCTAAATTCTAGAGGGGTGATTCAGCTGAACCTCTGTAGCTCCAGAGTGGTATGTCTTAAAAAGACATTTCTGATTTGGAACTTGAAGTAATTGATAGAACTAAATTTGCTACCAAATTAGGTTAAAGGGAAGTTATACCTTTTTGACTTTCCATTCTGAGTAGCGCAACACTTTAAAACTCTTTCGTACCACATGAGTGAAGGCAAAATTTTTAACCGCAAATATCAAACTACAGAAAAAAAGGCCCCATGAGAATCTATACATGGGAAGTTCACACCTTTTTCCTAACTCTGTATTTGTTCATGCAGCTAATCCAGTTGGGTAATATGTACATAATACCCAAAGATATTACAGAACAAAACAAACACAAAATGTATAGTGTATGCCTTTTATTCACAAGCTGGTTTTCAGCCTATTTAGAGAATAAATATAATAAAGCCAGCTGCCACATCATTGTAAGATCAGAGTTTGATCCACCTACAATTCAACCTTTTTCTTAAAAACAAAAAAAAACAAAACAAAAAAACCCCAACCCTATTTTACACTCCCTCAAGGCCTTTTATACAAAGATTTCATGTTACTTTGCTACAACCTACTTTCACCAAGGAACAAAAATATGATTCCTATTAATATCTTTTTTCTATAGAGAGCCAAAAAACTATACAAAAATAATTATTATGCAGACATTAACAAAACATTGTACAATAGTGTTTAGTGCCTCCAACCGTAAGCATAGACTGATACATACAATTTGTTTTAAATGAGTTATCAGTCAATTACATTGTTAAGTGCTAGTGACCTTTATCAAAAGTTACTATTTCCAGACTCATAGTCAACATCATTTCCAAGAAACAGGAAGACCTAGTATCTTAAACAACCATGTAGGTTTAATGAAAAAAGTTGCCATCCTCATTTTAATAGGACAGCAAGAAATATCTAAGAAGTATTTTTATAAAGGTATCACTTACTTGCTAACTTCCTTATACTGTGCTATTTCCTCTATGTAAAGGAGGTCATGTAGCCGTGACTGATAGTTGGTCTTGGTCAATGATTTGTCCAGGACAGATTGTGTAAATAGCTGGTCAGCAGATAGAGGGATTTGGTATCTGGTAAGAAGGCTCTTCTCCAATTCAGTAGTTTCATTAGGCTCAAATTCTACAATAGTCTTAGAAGTAGAATCCCAACGCTTAGCTGTGGTTAGTAGCTGTTGCCGTGCATGCATCAGGTATTCAAGATCTGGATGTAGATACATAATAGCAAAAGGAAGTAAGTTCAAACTCCGTATGTGTATTGCTTTTATTAAAAACAAACAAAACAAAAAAAACACGCTACTAAAAATAACCCCATCAGAGATAATGAACTAAATGTAGGTGAGAGTCCCCTCTGCCTATGACAGCTTTAGTAAGTTCACTGCTAGTAATTACCATCCCTACTTTTCAGGTGTACATAGAGAGCAAGCAGGCTCTCAAACAATATCAGAAAATAAAATATTCTATAGATAGCAAATAGAATTTATACAGACAAACAAGGAAAGCGCTTTTATTTTAGTAACTGCAAGCCACTTTGAAGGACTTGGCATCGCAATACGCTTTCAAAGCCTACCTGCAACATCATCTCATTTCAAAAAGATAAAGTAGTGAAGAACCTTACAATATATACTATAAAATTTAGAAGGTAATAAAAACAAGTCGATAAACTAGCTGGTAAGAAATAATTAAATTTGCAACATTGTGAAAGCCTTTAAAAAAATTCTACAGTACCATACTATGTGCATTCTGCAGAGAGTTGCATTATATAGCTAAAGTTAGTTTGCTAGGCAAAACTTTGGAAATGTAACCTAACATGATATAAAGTTAGAAAATTAAAAGGAAATTAATTTTTCAGTATACTCTGATTTCAGGGACCACATAGCTTAAATGAGAAACAGAAGACCAAGCACTGTCTACAGCCACCCAAAATATATCCAATAACACCACAAAAACGCCATGACAACAGTGCATCAGTTAACAGAACTGCAGTTAAATTGCAGAGCTGAAAATATTTGGCATTTATAGTGAAGCTATGATATCTTAATGTATTATCTCTGAGTAAGATTTAAGATAGGTATCCAGGATATCACACCAATGCTGAAAAATGTGCAAAAAAAAGACATTTTCAAATTCAAATTAAATACTTAAGATCATCTTAACCGTCTTTATTCTAAATAGAAGGAAAACAGCTTTTTAGCAAAAGAAATCTCAGTTTAGTTCAACTATGACTACAGGAACATAGCTTATCTCACTCACTAATCTCGTAAGTACGTGTTCACTGAGAAGTCAAATTTAAATATACCTCAAGCCTGAACCATATTAGTATGGTTGTATGGCAAGAAAAAGTCCATGTTTGTGTGGTTTCTGTGTTTGAAATCATCTCATCATAAATGAAGCTTTCTCTGGTACCAACCACACCTCAGATCACAAAAGCTCAGTAATTATGCTGGGATCGAGTCCTTGTGTGCTAGAAAGACAGCCATTTAATTCCCAGCACTAGAGGGGCTTGCACTGGAAGCCTGACATAAACAGTTCCTGGCACAGACTGCGCATATGATGACTCTTTCTTAAAGAGCATTTTGTACATTCTCAGTGCACAGAAAACCTCTCCTAGTTCTCTTTTTCCACAGCAAATAAAGATTTCAAAATGCATAATGGATGCTCCTCCGTTAAAATATTGTAAAGTTGACCTTTCTTTCCTGCCTAGATATCTAGACAGGGCGCTGAAATACATGCAAATGTAGAGACCTCGGGCAGCTTTCTGTTTGAAAAGCGCTTCCATGAGATCCCAGTCCATATATACCAAAAGTAAAAGAAACAATGGAATCGGACAGACATCCGACATAGTTATCCCTTTCACTTGCCTGCTTACACACTTCTTAGATTACCTTAGGAAAAAGCCCAGGATTTTGTACTTACATTTATCTGTAAAGCACCTAGCACTCTTTTGAAATAAATATTAGTAACAACCTGCTTGAAGACTTCAGTATCCTTCTGCACACAAACAAGCAGTGAAAAGGAACTATCAGTAACTAATGCTAGAGAGTGCTATATCAGCTTCATCCATCACTTTCACGTGGACTTGAATTGGCTGTTCTTGTATCGCTCTGGTTAGTAGTTAGTTTAAGCCAACAAGGACCAAGACCATAGATTGGTTTGACAGTGACTCTGACTTTGCAAGTAAGTTATGGCTTGGGTTTCTTGATCTTAAACAGGTTTACAATAAAAGGACACCTGTTCTCCACAAACTCAATGTCTTCAGAAGCCTGCCAGCTGTGATTGCCCACATCGTTACATGCAGATCATGTAATAGTTCCTGAAAAGACCACAGCCTCGCTTCTAAGCATAGTTTCTCATTCGCAATGCAATATTCTCTCCTTCGAGAGACATTACAACCTGTACAGTCTTCCTGCTCTTGGCTACAAGTACTTGGGTCATCTGGAAAGATCAGTTCATGATCTTTGGTATTTGCTATTTACAGTTTCTTTTTGTTAATGTTACAAATGTCAACCTGTTATATGAAAATAAGGGCCAGGAATAGAAAACTGCTGTTTTCTTAGTTTCACCTTTTATCCTTCTTTTTCCTTTTTCTTCGTCTTCCTCCTGCTTACATCCCAGTGCTACAATTCTGTTTCTTTGGTGTCTGTATCTCTCAAATTTTCATAAAAAATTACCATACTCAAGTGGCAAGTGACAGTGACCTATATTTAGGTCTCTTAATCTTCTACCGTAAATCAAAGTGCTTCCTTCTTTTTTGCACTTCGAACATCTTTCAATTTGTTGACATCTTTCTGATAATGGAGTTATTTCAGGTTTGAACTGAGAGGCACAGATCAATTTCATAAACAGAATACAACCCTTACAGTAACATGTAGTGGTTGGGTGGTTTTTTTACTGGAACACACACAAAAATATGGTTACACTTTCTTTACATTTTCAAAATTCACGTCAACAGCAATTCATTGAGTTACAAGCCTATACTTTGCCTCTTGCCTTTGACAAACCTAATCAGATATTGCAGGAGGAGAAAAAAAAAAACAAACAAAACCCAAACAACTTCTCAAGATAGTCTGCTTTAATTATTGGATGAATTACCAGGTGTATTCTTACACAGAAACACTTCATCTCTCTACTGACCTTTTTCTACATGTTTAACATTTTCATTAATACAAGATCGATTATAAAAACATAAACATACTGCAACTGCCAGTGCTGCCTTCAGACACATACCAAACTAGAAATTCCCAGCTTTTCGACAAGATTTAGGAGTCATATCCCGACACAGTAATAGTCATACTCCAGTTTCTGCCTTATTTAGACCCTTTGAAGCTTTTGTCCGCTATTTATATTCATATATATGATGAACATAACATACAGTAAAAGACATTCACTAGCTGTTAATACAGATGCTGTTCTGCCCAGAAGTGAAAAGGAAAGAGATGGCATGAAAGATTTCCACTGTTCCAAAAAAATTTTTTAATACATTACCTTCAGTTGAAGCAGCATCAATCATTACTCGTTGCATGAGGACTGGTTCTAATCCAAAATCAAACACAACAGTTTGGCGAAAAGTTCCAAAGATTTCTGTGTTAAAGGCTATACTGACTTTGTATATATAATGATCTATTCCATTCTGGACCATCTTTCCTCCTATCCATTCCTGACAGTTTTCTGGAACTTCTTGCGATACCTGGGTAGTGCTGTCTCCAGCAGATATTGCAACGATACTAAAATGTGGACGATGGGCATCATAAAGCAATGCCACTCGATACAGCATTCTTGCAGGCTATAAAAAAAATGCAAAGGTTGAAATGACAGTATGTTGGAAAACTGAAATTATTTCAGGAATATCTTCATTTGCAATCAGATAACGAGAGCTTATAACAACTCTCAACTTCTCAGAACAGGTACAAGTCCTGCCTACTTTCCAGAAATCTGGGCAGTCGATACATAATCGCCAGAGCTGCTGGGAAAAGAGAGAGAGAAGGGATGGTGCTAGGAAGTTTCTCTATTTTAAGAAGAATTATGCAATTGAAATCTTAACCGCAAAAGGTTATAGGCTGCATTCTAGTTATTATTGACTCACTTTCAAAAGATAAGTAGTCCTACCTTACAAGTGAGAGCAAATGTCCATGTCTGATGAGACTTTTTGGTGGTGACAGTTACCGATAGCTCAGGATTATGTTCTACTCTCACTCCTTCTACACATTCACTAAGCTAGATTAAAAGAAAAAGAAGATAACATTAAACTTCTACAGACAGTATCAAAATAAAAACATTCAGTAAAAGGTAGTATTTTTTAACAGAAAGTGGAAAGAACGGTTTCCTAGATTGTGCAGGATTGATTCAAGTCCTGCATAGGAATTAATGAAAATATGTGCTAGTTCAGAGAGACAAGCAAGCCAAATCTCATAGATCACACTGCGTAAGCAAAGAATATAACCATTTAAGGACAATTAACCACAGGACTTGATTTTCAAAAACCAACCTAATTGTAAATGTTTAAAGTAGAACATTATTTCATTTGGAAAGAAGAATCTGATACAATGAGGCCCAAAGACTGCATTTCCAGAAGACCCCAGATCTCACTGACGTCAATGAGACTACTAGAGACACGAGGAAACTAGAATCAGGCTTTCTACTCATTAATGCATTTTGCAGGAAGTCCACTCTTCCCAGATTTTAATCAACAATAGATGGACCGAAAACTCCTTAGGGTCAGTGGTAAGTAGAGCTGGTCGAATGCCACAAAAACATTCTTTGGAATTCCAAACAGCTGCTAAGTTTGAGCATATCCATACCCTGCACTCTTCGGTGTTCAAACTTTTTTGAACATTTAGGGGATTGGCTGTTCTTCATACAAGTGCCTGCAGCTGCAGGCAAAGAAAAGGAGCCATGCACAAACAAGAGTATTCTCCACTAAGTCGTGAAAGCTTCGCCATTTATTGTTCTCCAGTTTAAAAAGTTCTGCCATCTAGTCAAGGAACAGGAACAATACCATGAGACTTGGCTGACCCATCCTGCACTGGGAAAAGTAAATATGCAAAATGAACAAGCTGTCATTAACCCATAAGCTGTAATTCACAAACTCTACTGAATTCCTGTAAAGAATGAGTACATTTGCAGAAATCAGCCTAAGTCTCTGGTATCTTTGCAAGAAGACATAGGACAGGATGGAAAGGGGAGCAAATTGGTTGGACAATTTCTTGGTAAGGAGTAATTCGACCAGCTCTGATAGTAAGGGCCAAAAACAGGCTCATCTGTTAGTTTTAAATATGAGCACATAGGGAAGTAGTATATTTTCCTTACCACTTTCTCAGGAGATAACGAATTCATCCATTTCTCAATCAAGGTTTCCATATAACTGCCCGAACATTGTTTGTTTTCCTTCTGCTGTTTTAATCTGATCAAGCGGGAAGCATATCGTTTTTGCCATTCTGTTAGCTCTTCCTGGGAATGTGCTGAAGTACACTGTGCACCGTACCTGCAGATCCCTTGCTCTAAAAATCTACATAAAATAGGAAAAACGATTATGCCTTGAACTTTTCAGTCTCCAATTAAAAAAAGAAATTTATCAAAATTTTACTTTTAAAGCCAGAAGGACGTTCTTTAAGTCTCTCACAGAACTAAAGGCAGTTTAGTCCATGTGAACTAATTTGGAAATATATACATCTACACAGCATTTTGTAAGAGAGGCAGGAACCTCTCCTACTGCGAAGTCCAGAAAAGTATATAAAATTTCTTTGAAACATAGGGGGACAGAAGTCTTCTTAAGAAATTTCCAGCTTCAAAGAAAGAAAGAATCAAGTGTTTGTACAGCAATTAACACAATGAGATCATGGACCATCCCTGAAATGACTAGGCGCTGTATTAATATGAATAAAACACTGTTAATCAGGGGCAAAGGGAAGATACAGCAAATTTCCCCCAATGGTTAAGTTATTAGCTGATAAATACTCATTCAGCAGTTTCTCCTGGAGCAACAGTGACATCACATGGTCCTTTCTACTAAATACACCTACACAGAAATCATCTCTCAAGGAAAAAGTTTAATCCTCTTCTTTGTAAAAGGTGTATCAGTCTAAAAGGATCTGGTTTTGCAGAGGTTAAGGATTTATTAAAGAAGTACATTTTTCGTTTAATGGCATGTGCTGATGCATCAAAATTAATGATATTCCAAACGCCTGTATACAATTTAAGCATTCTAATTCTCAGAATTTATTGCAAGTCTGGGCAAATGCCTGTATAACTTGGGAACTATTTTTATAATTAAACTTTGTATTAAAATTATAAAACACAAGGCAGTAGCTGCACCTTCATCATTCTTCAAAACTGAAGCACTTAAATAGATGAAAAAAGAAAGAATAAAATGGGAGAGGAGGTAAGTTCTGAAGGTACTAAGAAAGTATTGGATATACAGAATAAACATCAGGCCAGGAGGCTGTTTTGTTTGTTTTGCATAAGGAGACTATAAAGAGTTAATGTAAGCATCACATTTATTATAAATAAAGCCAGGCAGGCTGATCTCTGTCAGGATATTAAGTTTATAGAAACTCTGTAAACATAACTATATTTGAATTTCATGTGGATATCTATGTATATACTTATATTACGAATGTCTTCCTACAGTGATGAGTTACTGTAAAAAAGAAAGGATGTACCAAGACTAAATTAATACAGCAAGTCAGGACCCCACATCATTGATGAAGACAGCAGAAGGGGATCAGTGACTGAATAACCTTTCCGTAGTAAATTTATTCTGTAATGTAACGTGAATTAGAATGTGAACTTTGAGCCATGTGATAAAAACAAGTAACACCCGACTATGACATGAAAACCTTGCAGCAAAAGTACCTGGATATCTAGGCCACACTTGTATTAGTCGTTATAATTTGGTTTAGCATCCACTTTTCCTTTAAGAAAAGTTTAAGTATTTAAAGGTTTGAGTGCCCAAATTGTAAATAAAATAAGCATGATCTATATCACAATGTTACTAAAGGCGTTCTCAAGATATGTTCCTTAATATATTTTAAACTAAAATATTTTTCTTGGCAGTCAATTTCAGTATTTTTATTGTAAATTTTCCAATCCACCATTGCATTAGAATGCTAAAGTACAATTATGGTTTTCATGGCCCAAAGTAAATGAAGTGCAAGCATAAAAAATTGTTGACCTGTTCTTATTAGCTACAAAGCAGACTTAAAATCAAGTGGTTTTCCTTCTCATTATTTAATAGGAAAGCATATTACTTCAAAATTTGTCATCATTATGCAATTTTTCCAAGTTCTCATTGTTCATATTTTAATAGACACTTTTTTCCCCTCATTTTTAGTTTCTTATTTAATACCTCCTGCAATTCCATAGCTTCATTATCTAGAATAAATATGCTGTACTCCTACTGCTTTTTGGCACACAGGGGAAAAATAAACCACAACTTCAAAAATTCATATTCAGTACCTGTAACTCCCTCCTCGTAAGGAACTAAAATCTTTAGTCCATGGTCAGAATGATACTGTTCCTATGGATTTGCCGAGTAAGGCACATCCTTCTCACTGCAAGGGTTAACAGTGTGTATAAAGCTAATTACAGCTTTAGTGGAAAAATGTTTCAGAGCAATAGTTGGAAACACGGTGTAAATCATCATGAGCTAAAAACTGTAAATATCTGCTTTTTAAAAATTGCTGAATATGCACCAGATATGATAAAAGTCAACAAGAGTTGCCAAGATTTAGCATCTCTAGAAAATCACGCCAAAAGTAGCCCAAATTCAGCGATTCAGTCATGTAATTTAAAAAGCAGGTCTGATTCCTGCTCATTTTTTTAAATTAATTGATTTGCATCAGTTACATATATGGCAGAATCAAGTGCATAATGATGGTTCCTCCCCATATATATTAATACAGTTTTACATAAGTAATGACGATTAACAACACAAACTACAGGCAATATCAACTAGTAGACTGAAAAAGACGAGAAGAAACTCCAATACAAGCCATTGGATCTTCAGCAAGGCAATTCACCTCTCTGTATTTGAGCTTAAGCAAAATGGAAATCATGAGATCTGGAGGGAAATTCTACAAACATTTTTTTTTAATTCGAAGACAAAGACCATCTATCAACAAAGCCCATTTATCTGAAGGCATGCACCCTATCTGCTGTCAAAGCACACTTCTCTGTGCTTCAGTCTGCTTAACACTGTTGTCTGTGGGAACTTTTCACTTCTCCGAAATTATAAATATTAGAAAAGGTAGGGGAAAAAGACAGATGCTGACCTGTCACTAGAAAAACGGTCCTCAAACCACTCTCTTATGAAAACGGAGCTAGTGATTCCATTTTATAAACTGAGGTGCTTCTGGATAAACTGACCCTTCCAAAAAACTGTGAACGAATCAACTCCTGTTCTAACAGGTACCTTCATTTTCCTGACCTCTTAATCATTCCGTCAGCAATTAAATAAAAGATTTATGATCCCTTGGAGAACGTTGATATAAAGCAATGACTTTACCTTTTACATAGTGTATATTCTTCACTACTTGTGACTCCCCTGGGCGGAGGGCGGAACTGCCAGCCATCCCGGGACCCTGCAGAGTAGTCAAAACTTAGGTTACGTTTCTAATTGCCAAGTATTTCTGAGTCGGAGAGTTAACTGTCCAGGGTACCGCATCTCTAAACATCAACCCAAAGTGTATTTGTACAAATGCAAAATTATCCACCAAAAATTAATTTTCAATCCCTAACAAATTCATTTAGAACAGGCTGTGAAGGCAACTTTCAAACAATTTGCAGAATGGAGCAGGCTCTGATACAGCACTTTGACCAATAAATAGAAACTTCTGCCTCCAAATTCAGTCAATGATGAGATAATTCTACCTCAACCCCGAGGGCTCATCACGATAGTCAAGCCCCTTTTTTGCTTTTTGACTACCATGCAGTGCTGAGCATTCAGCAGAATCCAAGTCTTCGCACTACAAAATGAAGTAGCTTTAGAACTGAGTTACATACCTTCTTCTAAATCTTCTACATGATATCCTGATGGTACTTTACCAGCTGCCTACAATTATATAAAAAAACCCACAGTTATAAAGGAACACAAAACAATTTCATCAACAAGAACTGCTTTGGCTTCTTTGCTGTCAAAATGTGTTTTAGAACAACCAATAGAAAAATATTAATCAGAAGTCTGAAATCACTCCCAGTCTCAAACATGAATTTCATATTAACCGAACAACTGGATTGCAGCCATTGATAAAAGGAATTTTGACAGGAACACTGAGTCCACTCATTGTTAGAAGAAAATTTTAGAGACTTTTACAAGACCAATTTCTACCCTGTGTTCGTTTTAATGCAGACTGCAGTAAAGTTTTTAAAAGGCCAAAAGTCTAAACTGTATTGAGATGTCTTTCAGCTTTGAATCTACATTAAAAATAAAGCCCAGATCAACGACAAAGCATAAGAAGAAAAAAAAAAGAAGAAAAAAAGAAGTGGCAATTCAATCAATAGACGTGACAGATTAACCTCTAATACAAAAAAAGTGACTGAGAGGGCGTTTATATTTGTTAACCAATTTCTTAGGTCATGTTTATTACTTCAGAATCATTTCCAAGAGAGAAAAATACAATAAATAAATAAATAATACAGATCTAAATGCTTTGAATTCTTTCTACTCGCCACTTCAAGAGAGTCGACAACCGATTAGCATCTTTCTCTATGTTCTCATACGTCATGCAAGATTGCGACGAAAGGCTCCTGAATAGGCAGGTGGTAAAGACTGACAGACCAGTGGAAACAATAATGTTTGAACCAGTATGTTCATAGCGAGCCTGGATCTCCTGGGACACATGAAAACAAGCCTTTCAGCTGTTTCAGGTACTGCTCATTATTTTCCCAATAATATGCTCATTATTACCTCTGTTTCAGCAAGAAGTGTTTTCAGTCGTGTCAGATCTTTAGTTACCATCCCGTTCTGGGGGGGGAGAAAGAATAGTAATACATCAAACACATAAACCTTCACACGCATTAAACCACAGCAACAAAGTTCATTTCCCCCTGCACCACCACCAAGGAGAAGGGCAAGAAGGAAAAATCAGTTTGACTTACAATGCACAATTTTAAATGACATACTACGTAACACTGAGCAAGCATTTTGGTGAAAAAGGGAATTTTACACTGGCCAAAAACAGCACTAGACTTACAGCAAGTACCGATATAGGACAATGCAGGAGAGCAGCCTATGTAGAACAACTTGGGAAAAAAAATTTCTTATGAAGTTGAGCTGCCACTCAAGACAAACATTAACAGCTACAATACTTATTGATTGCTGTTCTCCAGAACAGTACTCTACATGCACAGTAGCCCTGGAGGCAGTATAGCCCAATGGACAAGGACTCAGGAGATCTATGCTCAATTATAAGCTTGGCTACTGGCCTGCTGGTTGACCTTAGGCAAGTCACTTCACCTCTCCACGCCTCAGTTTCCCATCTGCAAAATGGGGACAGTGATACTGACGGTATTCTCAGACCACTTTGTAAGCTACTGATGAAAAGCATTATACATGAGCCATATGCTCTGCTTACTGAAACACTTTGACTCTAAAGGAATTAATATAATAAACTTTCACTGCTGTTGCAGTGATGGATTCATTTCTTCTTAAGGATCTACCTTACAGATTACTAATTTGTACAGTTTCATAACTCCTGCTCTGATGTAGACAGACCATGGAATTTTTGGAGTTTTCACTAAAAGGCAAAAATTAGCCATGTAACTAAAAATAACTGCATATTCAAGTACATCTGAAGTAAAAATCTTTCAGAATTGAATTTATCTGAAAAATATACCTAAGTGTACCAATTTCACACTCATGTAAGTCAAAACTTTGATTAAAGGAACCCAGACCTGTGGGGTTTATTTCAATAATCTCTTGCAGAAATTTAATTAAGTGCTACTACATTTGTTAGACTTCTCCACATTTTGACTGTGCTACTGAGCAGCAGAAATTACTCTCTCTGCTGAAAACTTACACACTCAACAATTCTCACACTTGGGCTTTTTTCAGAATGATTTTTCACTTCTTCAGCAGAAAGGCTGCAAATTGAACCTGTTGAGCTTCTATGTATTAGAGCATAAAAAAGTTAGCAAGAATCATTCTCTTAAGTCACTGGGGAGGAAACTGGATGGATTCCAACTCTTCAATAAATTCATTCCAAAACTTTGTTTCATTTCTCCTCTCAGACAATGGCAGAAGTCAGTAAATCAGTTGCTGCTTTTAATATTCCTACTGAAAACAACTGTGTCTACAAACCTAAAGCTTGTAAAACCTCTCAAATTCTGCTTTGGGACAACACTCTGGAATTATATGAGAAGCTACCTTTATTTGCACAACAACAGCTCAAAACAAGGGCACTGTACACTTCCTGCAATAAGGAGCTTGTGGCTATTTTACTCATTTTTTCTGAAGGCAAGTTTCCTTCGACTTCACAAGGAATTTTTCAATGAAACATTTTTTCATTAGAAAACACCAGCTAAACAAAGAAAAAAACTCTTTTCTTTATGTAAAAATAGCCAATGGCGGGGGGGAAGGAAATTCAGGATATACACCAGACAGACAAACAGAACTCCCTCTCAAAAACAACCTACTGATTAAGTTAAGCACAAAGATATAGGAGACATGATGCAATTTCAAGGTAACAGGCCCTCCTACAACAGTTTCTGATGTCACTTACACATTGCTCATGGTCTGACCAGAGCTGCTCTTGTTTGTGCTATGACCATGTTGCTGGATTTAGCATCACCAGCAGTTCATGGTGATGAACTGCATGCTATTTAATCTAGATTACAGAAATAAAAAGGACACTATCCTTTGGAGACTTATATATGTCCCTAATTTTCCCCATATGAGTAGTCACATAAGAGGCAGAACAGTTACTTACATGGATGGGGTTAAAAGCATCTTTAAAAGTTTTGACAGTTCAAGGGTAAAATAGAAGCTTTGAACTCAAACCTTCTCTTCATCTTGAAATGCAAAGCTTTTTTTTTTCCTGAAAAGCTTTTCATGCTGTTTTACAACTTATCATGGGCCAGTTATTTAAAATTCCTATCAATACTTTTTCTGCTTTAATGACTAAACTTCCTGAAGTACATACAAAATGGTGTCAGGTGCAATTTAAAAAAAAGTACGCAAAAGTTTGAGATTTACATTATTCTAGTCAATCGCACAAATATGCAAATTATTTGGCATTCCCTGAGGACTCAGAGCCAACAATGAAAAAACTTTTCAAAATTGTAACAACTCTGAAACACTGGTAATGCAACAACCTAAATATCCTGATTATATATGTGTGCCCATATACTTATCTTTGTCTTTTTCATACAAATCATTTTTGTTGCAACCTGCCAGCCAAACATATGTTCAGAAGTTTGTTATGAAACACATTTTAAAAAAAGGAAATACAAAACTGCTTTTTAAATTATGTAGATTGCAGCAAACCCACTTACCAGTGATTCACCCATCAGTGATTTGGAAAGAACATTAGACACAATTTGCAGCTTCCCTTTAAGATGCATGCAGCAGAGCACTGCACGGAAAGATCCATCTCCCTTGGCTAGCCCCTCTCCCAGCACTGCAACACAAATCAGCAACTATTAGCTTCATCACAGTATACATTTAGATAAAGTATATACAGTTTTCCTTCACCTTTAACATGAAAATAAAGTCTGAAACTCGGGTTGAATCCATGGCTTCTTGGAAAGACAAGTCTTGTATGTAAAGGAAGTAATACTTGCTCTTGGCTAACATTAACTTGAAACTTGTCTCCCACCATCTAAGAAATGCTGTACATAAGCTCAAAAAAGGTTGTAATGTTTACATGCTAAAATAGACAAAAATTAAATATGGGAAGGGTAAATTCAAGTATCTGACACAGACACAAAGGACCTCCTCCTCTTCACAGAAAGGGTAAAAAAAAAGTAGCAACCAACAACCTCTCAGTAACACAAACATGCTCAGGAAGATCCATTCATGCTCACAAAAAGCATGCCCTGTCGTTTCCAAATATAGCTAACCTCCTCGTGGTCAATTCCTGTTACTTTAAAAGGGCTTTTATTCACTTACACTGTAAAGTGCAGGATATAGGAACGATTGTTTGAGTCCAGAAATTTACAGGCTCCATGTAACAGAAAACTTTCCTAATGCTTCCTAGCACTGGATCAGATAGCTAGCCAAACAGACACTTTCAGTGACACTTCCAATAGTGAAAGGATTTATTTCACGATATAGACGTGCTTCAGACAAGCAGGAATAACACTTAATCATATATATTACCTGTCCAGAAAACGAAATGCCAGAGTGACTAAAAAGCTAGTAAGCTAAGCATGTGAGTTGAAAAGAAGGCTGGACAGTTGTTTAAAAATCACAGAATTGTAATATATATTACTGTTATTGCAGGCAACGTCAACATCTGTGTTTATACCACTACTCATGCAGATGCAAACAGCTCCTGTTAGTGCTGACAGGAATTTTACATTCACCACAACTTCAGGATTACATTTTAGAATAATAAATCAAAACTCCTCACTCAACTGACGTTCACATCATTAACAGAAATTGCGTGAAAGACTAAAGAAAAAATAGTCCCACGAAAAACATTCACATAAAACCAAGTAGACATCTCTTCAAAATGAAATGGTAACTAAAACTTGTTTATAAAGTGCCTCAAAGATTAGTCTGAATTCACCACTCTGATGATACTGACCACATTTCCAAAAATAGAGCTTACTTCCCAAATCAGAAGAAGCAGTGCCAGAAATAGCTTTAACATGTCTGACAGTTTGCTATTTTAACCTCAAAGCTTAGATGTCCAATTATGATATTTCATATCATTAACTGCATAGTATTGCCAAGCTAAAACATACAGTTGCACATAAAAAGTTGCAACACATTAACCAGTATCTTTTATTAAAGATTTGTGGAATAATTTAACAGATTGTAAGTTATCATCATTCTTTGTAACAGTGCAAGCAGCATACTATAAAGAACATAGATTTCTCTAGCTATCCTAAAATGTACTTATCATTCAGGTTAAAATAAAACACTGTCATAGCTATGCAACATGTCAGGTCTTGTAAAAAGACAGAACAGCAGCTTGAATAAAACTCTATTAAAAAAAATTGTATCAAGGAAGTATGAGTATCAGGTAGTTCATACTAAGGTTGTTTCTTCCCAAGGGTATTTCAACTACAAAACTAAAACTAAGACCTTTCAGGATCACAAATGCAGGTACTCTAAACTGTCAGGGGCTGGACTACAATTGACAACAGCATATCATCGGGAACCACAACCAAATAGTTCATTCATATATTCATAAGATACGGTGTGTGTCTATACAAATATATATACACACACACACGATATTTTTTTATACATACATAAATATGGCATTAATAAGTTGAAAAATGTCCTCAGTTTTAGATCTGGAAGAAGTATCTGCAGAACGTGCTGGCATGAATTAAGGAAATTAACATTAAACTGAATGCTATGTCTTTGTTACTGTACACATTTGAAAGCTGTCTTCTCTACTTAATTTAAAAAAAAAAAAAAAAAGTAGAGACCAGCGCTCCTATTCCACCCACTTCTATGCCCATCCAGTGAGAGAAGAAAAATAGTTAACATGACAGTTCCTTTGAGATACCAATATCTGACATATATGCCAAGAAAAGGTTTCACAGATGAATGTCACCCATCTACCCCTATGACAAACCCATCAGATCTCATCAATAAGAATACTATTCATTAAATACCATTCTCCCTCCTACCTCCTTTAACCATCATTCATTTTTCCATATGTCTCTCTTTCACTTTTATTTGCCATCATGAAAGACAACTGTGAGGTTAGTCAGAATATTACCCCCTTGGCATGTATCAACAGTTAAAAGAAGCAGCTTTAAAAAAAAAACCACAAAAAAACCCTCAAGACTATTTTAAGAATGCTACTGATTAAGCGACCTTTTTAAATTTGTTAAACTTTAATTTTACACCTACAGAAAGCAAATTTACTTTTCTTAGTTATGTTTTGTGGACCTCCGCAAGCAGGCTGCAGAGCCCCACAAATTCCCCAAACTATGACTTGAGTATCAGTGAAGAAAAATGCATTTAAAAAAACCAACCAAACAAACAAACCAACCAACCAACCCACCCACAAAACCAGAAAGGAACAATTTAAAGATTATCATTGCTAGCACAGGAATGTCAGAATAGTATATCACACAGTCTGTGTAACAAAACTGTGGTTTGAGGAAACTTCCTTTAAAATTCAAGAGTAGTTAAGGAACTAAAAACTGAAAGGTGGGATCTACCCACCTTTTCTTTCCAAATCTAACTGATAAACTCTGATCCAATGCTTACCAAACTCAGCAAAGAGTTCTCAGTGAGTTTTGAATCACTTGCATTATACATGAATAACAGAACATTAGCAAGGATGGTTAATTCCTTTAAAAATACCCCAAGCGAACAAGGCAGTGAAACATGAAAGGCTCAACTTCAATGTGATATATGCACATTTGGAAGCTTTAACAAATGGGAATAAATGTAAGTATATCATCTTGATTTTCTCTGAATCAAGTCCCAAAACACAAACCAAAATATCCACCATGTCCCTAGGAAGAAAGACGGAACAATCAGCTGTCTTTATCTTCACAACAATCCTAACACTATCAATTCATCCTATATTTGAATACTGAAATATCTATTAGCCAAACAGCACCGCTGTGCTGAAGACATGCATTTGAGTCCTGGTACTTGAACACGAGTTACAAAATAGTGAGATCTCTTAAAAAAAAAAAAAAAGTATTATGAAGCAGATACGTAATTTTAACTAGGAAAAAAAAACATTGTTAGCAAACTAACAAATCTGGGCATCAGTTTTAAAAATTCAGACAACTGACTGCAATTTATAACACTATGTAATAAAAAAAGAAATAAGCATACCATGCCTACAGTCTTCATCTGCTTGCCCATACTTTTTCTGAAAGGTAAAACATGAAAAGTTTAAAAATAGCATTATTCCAGTTAGCATAAACAACTACATGCTTGAATTACAAGTTTCTTAAAACTTTTAAAATCCAGTATCTCGTTTTTTCCAGGGTGGAACATGTAAAGAACATCAGTCACATGTCAAATATAATATAATTAATTCTTAGAATGCTGACTTTTTCTCAAATTCTCAGCAAATGAACATTTTAAAAGAGGAACGTGAATGGGCAAAGGTATATGTTTATGTATGTCTTTGTAGGTGGCTCACAACACCTAGGAAAAAATACAAAAACTTAACTTTCTTTTCTAGCCACTATTTTTTTTTAAACTTGCACTAATATGGTGCTATTGAAATTTGTAAGGTATGTATTTTATTTTACTGTCTCATCAGTGGTGATTTTAAAAATTACTTCGTTTAGTAAAACAAGAAGGAAAATTTGGAATTCCCCCCCCCCCCCTTTTTTTTTTTTACTTATAAGCCTTTAAGTATCTATATAATTCAAGTCTTTAATAGGAAGGTTTTGATTACAAGTATTTTTCCAAAGCCCCTGAAGACTTACAGCAATAATTTTTACTATGATGAACATCCAGATAGGTGCCTCACAGGATTTTCAAAGGCATCCAGGTCAGAAATGTATTAAATACTGCTAAGCATCTATCTGCATATTGGCCTATGTAAATAATTTTGAGAAGTCAAGTCTGTAGTAACACAACTTCCATTAAAAAAAAAAAAATTAGTTATTTCTGAAACTTTTCCCCTGAGGAGCCATAAGATAGGTCACATCTTAATTTAAGAAGTTTCCCAATTCTTGTTTTGCACACTGCATAGTCCAATCCAGCTATCTATTTAAAGAATGCTTAAAAATGCTCCCTAATCAGATGGGCAAGATTTATCTTAAAGCTGCCCAGCAAGGTCTTACAACTTGGCCAAACTTTTTCCACTTGGGATGAAACCGTTCATACCCAATACGTGAAGATTTGGGGTGGACAAGGCCCCTGTAAATCTGTAATAACATTTCCAAAACAGAAAGGTAAGGAAAAACGTAGGTTCATTAAGCAGGTTGTAGGTTTATTCTTAAGCACTGTAATGTCCTTTCCTTTAAGAAAGTGTAGCTCTCTGATGCTTTAAAGGAAGGACACAAATTTGGCAACAGGATCACCTATAATTCAGGGTTATGCCTCTTGCCGTGCATTTACAAACTTTTACAAAGACCCCAGTTTTTACATTTCCATTAAAAATCTGCCAGAGCCTAAAAGTTACATCTTTCACAGACATGCTCTAGCCTAGCAATGGAAAACTAGTATATGATCAACTATTAAAAGACTAATGTTCGGCCTATACAAATGGAGCTAAATTAGGTATGAACCAGCTACCTGAATTCTGGCATTTCTTAACTTTGTTTTCTGAGTGTTTAGATTTGCAACCTTAATTTCATGCTCATTAAAGATAAGGTAATTTGGTATGTAATTCAGCATAACTATACAAACGTAATACTCTAACACCAGATATTTTGCCTTCCTAGGATTTTTTTTTTTTTTATTATTTTTTTAGGTATTTTTCTTCATTCTTTTAGAGAACTGTGATTCAGATCCAAACTATTTAGAGGTCCCAATCCTGAAAAATAAACGGATCAGGGAAAACTACAAGACAGAAGTCTCATATATGCTTTAGCAAGTGGGATTCTGTGGCAAACCAACATGCCAGTCACAGGCAAACTCTGAATTTTATTTAAATCTTGACAGTACAAGGTATTTGATTGCTCTTTCCAGTTCACTAGATACTATTAAAGAGTCACACTCACAAGTTGTAAAAAGGAAGCAATTCTATACAGAAGAGTCTCGATTTTGATGCGGTCGATTTCTGCCTGGCATGCCTCCGGGAGGTGAGCTGGGGGGTACTGGCTGAGGGAAAGGAGAGCCTCTGTGCAATGCTTCACTGCCACTTCATAATCCTGCTGCTTAAGAGATTCACATGCTTGTTCACATGACTTCTCTGGTCTTCTGTCTGCCATGACTCAGGGACAGAAATCCTAGAGTGGGGGCAGAGGGGATGATAAAATGTTGGTTAGCTGTGTAATGGCAGTGACAACTTGCCAACCAACTTCCATTCCCATCTCAAGGTGTTGTATCACATCCCCTTTGTTTCATGCCATTTGCACTTCCTATCCCAATCTTTCTCACTAACTAACCTCTTCCCAGTCTTTTTTCCATCGCTCCCAGCTCTCGGTTTTGATTCTAATTCAAGACGTTATTAAGCCCGTGACTGATTTTAAGAATATAAGTAGTGGTTTCAAATTTTAAAGTCAGCATGGATTTAAGCACTTTGCCACACAGAGGCTTTTGGGCCTTCACTGGCAACATGATCTTTGCTTTGGAAGTAATGCAACTCATCCACCAACTGCTCTTTCTCCGAGCCTGCAGCCATTTACTCCAAGACACCTTTCTCTTCAAAGCACTTCTCACCTACGCTCGGGGGAGGGAGCCCCACTCTCCGGCTGGGTGAAGCACAATGGGGATGGACAAGGATGTATGAGAAAGAATGGGAGGTCAACAGGAAACCGCTTGTCTCTTCCTTCAGTTGGTTTATTGCCATTTATGCCTGAGAAAGCCTAGATACCCCTGCCACACCGACACCTTTGTGCAGAACTTCTTAAATAATTTTAAAGTAAATATTTTTAGGGGGAAAAAAATTGAAACAGTTGTGATAAAAATCTGCATACAAGACAGACAACGTTATCTGCCAATAAACTGAGACAAATGGTTATCCACAATCTAAACCACCAGTAGAAAAGCAAAGGACTTCTATAATCCCTGTCTACATTCTCCCTTCGTTGACATAATATTTAAATATGATACATATCCCTAGAGACATTGTACTTTAAAGCTGACTTCACAAAAATGCGTTCTGATAACTGAAAGAGGAAAAAAAGTAAGAGTTCTCATTTTCATTTTTAGCAAGCAGCATACTATCAATATTTTTGATTATATATCAACTATTATGACTGTCTCAAATAACTTTCTTTAGCCCACTTTAAAAATTCACTGCTAAAAGCTTACTTTATACTTTATATTTTTAGGTTTTTAACCAAACTAAGGTAAAGTAACTTCAAGAAGTTAATCTGAAGGTCAAATAAATGCATTTTCCTTATATGAAAATAATTCACCATCCCATTTTTCTCATTAACACATGCCTAAGCCAATATACAGTAGAAATGTAAACAAGACTTTTCATATATTATACAAGTGTTCTGTGTGTTCCCTTCCACTCTTAAAATTTGATTTTCAGTATCAATATAGAAACATAAAGGAATATTGATTTCTCAAGACAATTTTTACTTAAACCACCTTCCCTTTTACAACATTTATATGAAAATTTCCTATGTACAACAAAGTATCTTCCCAAAAGTGAAGGAACGCAAGCATGAATAAATTTGCGGTTATCCTGATACAAATCTGTGACATATGCCTCTTTCTTAATAACGACCTTGCAAAAGATTACCGCATTCATCCAGGTATTTCTTTTTCTGCTAAAAATAAGTCCCCATTTTCAATCAGAATAGGAACAGGCAAATAGGTTTTGCATTTCCATACATAAGAGTAAATTCATTCATGGAGTTATTCTATTAACATTAAAGACACTCATCAGTGGATCACTAAGCACGTATTTTCAATTATATAAACATTAGGTATTCTTAAGCTGTTTATGCAAGGATCCTTTTTAGATACAACTAAAAATTACATTGATTTCCATTTCACTAACATTTTAGGCCACAGTGAATTTTACAAATCTAGGATTTGCTTCAATAGTAATACAATAGTTAAGTGATGTTTTTCTCACATACATTCTGTTTTCCTCCTAAGGGACTGAAAAGAGGATTTCATGAACCCTGCTGTACTTTTGATTTCCTCACTTCCTGGCTGACATATAACCAAAATTCCTTTGACCGAAAGTCTCAGCAGAGCTTCTGTGTGTTTATTCCCGAAGAACTGTTTATATGCAGATCCTATCCTAACTGACCTGGCCAGCATAACTGACAGGCATTTGAAAGCTACATTATCCAGCCCTTCTCCAACACGGCACCAAGTAAAAGAACAACATTTTTATTTATCAGTTGTCTTATGCTGGCTGTTTTGATAAATATTGAGCTAGTCTGTTTGAGGAGAAGCTGGGTTTTACGCACCCAGCAGTGGCCTACTACACACTGCAAAGGCCACACAATTTCCTTGGTCAACTTGAAGACTGAAGAGAGCACTTCACAGGATGTAAGTGACCCTAAGGAATAACCTGTGGATTAAGTTAAGTGAAGCTAAGAGAAGTCAGGACCAGGCTGTTTGGGTAAGTGGGCTAAACTGAGTCACACTATCAGTATTTCAGAGTGTAATTAAAAAAAAACTCTGAAGTCGCAGTGCATGGGACACAGTGATAGATAAGGAGCTGCTGCAGTGTAATTTGTTTTTAAAAAAAAATCTAATCATAAAGAAGAAAAACAGTATGTGGACAACATAGGGAAAATGATACATTCAGGCTCTCAGATTTCATTTCAATTCCATTTATATTCACACATGCTGACACAAACATGCACATTTATTGGGTATTTGCACCATCTACTTCAGACTCCAACCCAGGTGCTCTAACTGTTCCTTGGAGGCACTCAGCTCTTCCTGCTGACTCTTTAAAAACCTGTGCTCGTAATTTTGGTCCCCTGAGCTGTGCCTAAATTAGCAACTGAGACTAGATTACGTGAATGTGAATTACAACCATGCTTTCTTAAAATCTAATCTACTGTAGTACCTGACCTACCCATGTTGAAAATTATTTCAGAACAGTTAATATTTTAACAGCCAAGGAATGGAGACACTTGTCAAAGGAAATTTATTTTGAGTTCTATAAATGTTTATTTTCAAAAATTTCAAATGTAAAACTGGAATTTCTACATTCATTCCAAGAGTAGAAATTATTACAGATTCAAATTGAAAGCTAAAGTGTCACAAGGTCTGCACTATATTCCTAACTCTCTTTGCAAAATTGAGCAAATTACTTACACACTCCACTTTTTCTGTCTGTAAAATTGAGATTAAAATAGTAAGTATGTAACAGAACAAATGTCAGGATTATGCATTTTCTCAAAATGGCCTGGAGAACCGCATGCTAGAAGAGTTCTAAATTCAAATTTGAGTAACAATTTATTCTAATAGCAAAGTTTACTGTTTCTGCAAAATTTCAAAATTTTGCAGAAACAGTAAACAGGCATGTTCCCACTATCTAAAGTTACACATCTAAAATAGGTGGACCTACCTTAGAAATACAGGCACAATGTCTTATCAACAGAGCCTTTATTATCAGTGGTCAATTCAAAGCATTTCTTAGCTTTGAATCATCTCACAGCAGCACCGCTGCCTACAGAAAGGCTCCCGATTTATGCACTCAAGTAGAATATTTAAACACAGTACACAGTAAGCATCACATTGACTAGAGCACAGACAGAAGTTTACACAACTCTTCCTCACCAGCTAATCCAAAACTCTAATCCTGGCATTATACTTTGTACCTCAAAAAAACTCCTGCCTTTAAGTAGAAGAAAACTTACTGATCTTACATTTCTTTGAAGGCCAAGTTGTGCTCAGCTTAGCTTCCACAAAATATCATTTAAAAGATCTGGGTAGTTCTAACTGGTGTAACTTAAACCTTGGTGGTTTTTTCAATGAACTGTGGGGGATTTTTTTTTTCCCCCCCCTACAACTAATGGTTTTCAGGCTCAATATTCCTAATGAGTATTTCGCCTTCTGTCCAAAGGGATTTTGTAAACAAACATGAAAACAGTAACTAAAATCTAATCTCCAAATAAAACTGCACATTTCCCCTCCAGCACTGCAGAGGGGGCTGGGAAAGGCAGAAGGGACAGTTTGAGGAGGATGAGCGATAAACAACGTGATCTACACAGTCATTTATTTTCAAGTAAACACTACGCCTGCTGGGTGCACAGGAGGCTTTTGAAGAATCACTCCACAGTCTGATGAGTCCAACTTCAAACTAAAAATCAGTGTAGGAGGAGAGAACATCGTGAACTAAAATTTTAGTGTTTCACAGCAGCTTAACTCATGACTGTGCACTTTCATGTTTCACAGCTTACCGATGTATTTTATAGAACCAAAAGGTCCATACATTAAGATAATGGTAAGTTAAAGCATGTGACAGTTCCCAAAAATTTTCAGACAGATGCTTTTTCAATTCACTGTAAAGTATCTAGTCAGATAACTCTTGCTGTACTTCAGAAACAAACAGATTAGAGGGCACAATGCTGTTCCTATTAATGTTATTGGCAAAATTCCCAATGTCTGCCAAGACAGAAGGATCAGATCAAAGGTCTTGCATGCCAAGCTGACAAACAGTAGACAAGTCAGTAAATATTTGCATATTTTAACCAGACATTAACATCTCTTGTAAAGATTTATGCTAAAGCAATGATGTTCAACTCACAGTCCTACAGAGGGACTGGTAGGAATTTACTGTCAATTAAATGTACTTCAAGAGCCACATCCTGGGATTCGCAAACTGAAGCAAATGAATGAGACCCATTGCCACGGGGAACATGCAGTGGGAAGATCCTCTCCAGCTGCCTCCCATTACGATCCATAACCCTTCAAACAGTTCTGCTGTGAGAAATAAGCACCCAAATATTCCTTGCCAAAGCTATTCAGCTGTGTCCTCCTGTTAAGAGCCCACTGTATTGCAGGAAAGGAGAGGAGAAGAAGGGTTTGCCATTCCATTGCCTATTGCGGTCAAGCTGGCACAGGCTCAGGGAAAGCAGGGCAGGAATTCAACTCATCCTGCCCCTCTCTAAGGAAATGTGTGCAGTGACCACGCTGTGTTTCCTAACCCTTTGTGATTTTTTGGCCCAGCAAATTGGAAAGGCTGGCCACCAAACTGGACAGAAGTTTTAAACTTGTAATAAATTCAGGTAATACGTCAAGAAGAGACAGCTGTTTTATCACAACTTCTCAGCAATTCCATTTAAGAGGCAAGAAGATATCTACTACATTTATTTTTGAGAATGGTTGCTCTGTCCTTCCCCAGTAACTTTTGAACTTCAAGTCAATTTGAACTGAATTCACAGAAGTCTGAAGGGTCTCAAAGATGCTGCAAGTTTTATGAAAAATGTGTAAAGAGACAGATAACAGACCCAGATTTTTAAGTCCACCCAGGGAAAGAAGTTATAATTCAGCCTCTATTGATACCAAGAGGTCAGTTACCTCATCAATTACTGCCATGTGCTGCCATTTACCCAGCGAGAGAGATAGCACTGTACCAAAGTATCACTCATCAGTAAAAGAAAAACCTTATTTTTCTTGCCCATAATGATAAGCTAATGAATGCAGTTTATGGCTTTTAACTGCTCAAGGTTCCATCCATTAGTTTCCAGGTTTCACTAAAGCAGAGTTTCCAAACTTTTTAGACTATAGACACTAGCAGTACACATCACATAGTTTTTGAAATTCGTTACTGGTAAAATTGAGATGTAAGCAATTCACATATGAAGGCCTCAAAAATTTGTTGTTTCCATAATACAGAAAAGTAATATTTGGGAAGTCAGAAAGTTGGTATGGACACAATCCCTGTGACTGAAGAGTCTTCTAGTTCCCTCTCCCTCAAAATTATCAGGAAAAGACTGACAAGATACTTTAATTTACACAGGTATGGAAAGATCTGGGTTCATTTACTAATCTGGATTAATTACAATACACTGCGTATAGCTAACATTTTTACTGTGTAGTACTGCGAACATGCAAACATTATAGTTAAAAATGATGGGTCACTGAAATTCAACTATCAAGACACTGCAAACAAACTGCATTTGTCAGTCCACATACTAAAATAGGGAACAATACATCTATCTACTGTTAAGTCATATTATACAGTTGCTCTGGCATCTCTAGAGATCCCATCTTAAGGCATGTTTGCACCTCTAGATAATGTTAGGTAATTGTTTTGTAGTACTCCAAAACACCACTCAAGTACCTTTAGATTAGTAAAATAAAATTATGTATTTATTTTCCTTACCTATAGTGATAAAATAAACTTATCTTTGCCTTAAGACAAAAAAGCATTTTATTCAAGCCTCCAGGAAGGAATAAAATACAGCTGCACAAAATACAGAAGCCACTTACAGACACGCACAGAAAAAATGCACTTTCCTAGTGTCATGACATACACATCATAAATAATCCCACACTCAGAAATCATTTAATAAAATGAGAGTAGATAATGACAGTGCACTATACCAATGTGAAAGACTTAACAGAGAGAAAAAGGATGGCACATCTTTCAGGCGCAGGGTGCAGAAAAGAATAATATGAAAGGTGCTTTTGCTTTTTTTTATTTTAAGAAAAATATAATAGCAGAGATCTTATGCACTCATTTATTGCAGTTATGGCTGAAGTCAGTAATATTCGTTATACGCAGTGCTCAGAAATGTACTGCACACCTTACAGAACAAATACAAAAGTCTCCACCCTGGAGAGAGGACAATCTAATCAGTTTTCTGAAATAACTGAATTACTCTGGTTAATGTTGTACAACTCCAGGCAAAATGACCCTACTTTAAATTCCAAAAATGATGTTAAATCTGAAATGGAGCATACAGAATGAGGAAAGCTTATTTCAAGATTTTATTATATAGCATAATAGCAGCAAGAACTTCTGCTACATGGCCTCTAAAGAACATAATACACTTGATTTTGGGAAGGGAAAAAAAAGGAATTAAGGGGTTCATGATGCCTCCTACCATTAAATACTTAGATTATCCTTCCACGTTGAAAATCAAAGAGAGGACCACAAATTAGGAGGACAAGTGATCTCCAGCCACGTAAATGGAGCCTTGAGTCTGATCCTGTAAACTTAGTGTATAGAATAAACACATCCACATTTACTGAAAAAGGAACAAGTGCCTGTGGGTGGTTTACCATTCACATAACAATAGTAACAAAAATATAGCAGCACTTGAGATTAAGAGCAAATGCCTTCCACATCTGGATCCTCTGTGTTCTTTATATCACTTTACATACACCACAGATAGTTAACAAGTTAGATTTTATTGTGTGCCAGTTATGATTTCAGTACAGACAATTTATTAAGTGATTATTAAAACTTTATTACCTTTACTAATCTCTTTTGGTTTCATTTTGGAAATAGCAGCAGAAAGGACAATCTATATAGCCAGTGGCAGCAACATTTACATACGGACAAACTGGCTATCTTTGGCTCAAATTCTGAAAATAACTCATGGCCTCAGCACTTATAACCACTCCATCCACCACATAAGCATCCCTAATATCTTCATCTCCTGCCTTTAAAATGATCCTTTTTCACACAGCTGTCTGAAAACATTACCTATCTTGATGAAACTAAGTAAAATACATGGCAAGTCAAAGCACAGCATCTACCTGGCGTGTACTCGCTTTGTCTGAAAGCCATCCATAACTGACAGATACAAGATTCCTAGTTACACAAAGCAAATATATATACATATTTCATTCATTAAAGTTACAGTACAAATATTAGGTTGTAAAGTCCAATACTCAAAGGTTGTTTAATGACAAAAGTATCTGTACAAGCTTATGTTGGCCCTCCTGTGTGTCTGCATTATGATACAGCCTTTAACTGTATTAGTCACACACTACATTTTCCAAGGGCTACCTGGCAGAATGAGCAGGCAGAACAGAGGCTGCCTGCTTAATGGACATCTAGTTAAATACTCCAGCAGAGGGTCTAAGGCCTTATTTACTGCATGCTATTCAAATCTGATTCTCAAGACTGCATTTTAATGTTTTCATTAACTTTTCAATAATGCTTACAAATATTGTGACCGAACACTTCACAAATATTAAGAAAATATCTTTATCCTTCTGACTTTATTCCCATTTTACAAAGAATTAAGACATTAAAACACATTTAAAGCCAAAAGTTTCTATAAACTACTTATATTCGGCTTAAGACAACTAAAAGTGATTTTTCCCCCATTATGCTCTGCCCTGTACTATATAGCCCTTTATATGATCAAAGCAGAATACCCAGTGTCTGCAGAGTGACTTATGATTATTCAGCATTTCTCTACATCACAACATGGAAGCATTCATTAGAAATACAGAAAATTAAGTGTAGCAAAGATAGGGCTTAAGTATGATTTGCCTTTTTTTTTTTTGCTATTCTCTACTCCATTTATTAAACACTTTCTAATTTATGCAAATAGTGAAACTGTATTCCAACAAACAACTGTATTAGCATTATAAAATAAATTATATGTACCCACACAGTAGAGCCTCCCTTCTATTTCTTTCTTTCTAACACTAATATTTTTCAATCTCAGTCTTTTTGTTCAGCCACCCCCACATTTATTCTACATATTCTGCGAAAATCTGCATTTTGCACGTTGTTTAAATCCAGTTGCTGCTTCCTCCGTGCTGCATGAAGGTAGAGCTGGTAGGAAAGAGGAACTGGCTATTGGGAGTACAGAAGGGGAATTCTCTGTGATCTCATTTTTGTCCAAAATCATAGCAGAGAGGAATGCAGAAGCCCTAGCCTTCAAACCGTACGGAAATCCCATTTAGCTCAGGCTGAAGTATATTCACTGCAGGGATGATCTTTTAGTTTTGTACTAAATGCTAATTTGACCAACGCTGAGCAGATTATTCACAGGGTTGATAACAAGTATATCCTTGGCAGAATCATCATACTATACCACATCTCAACTTTTTACAAAGCAGCACTATAGGACATTAGATTTTTTTTTTTATTATTTTATTGTGAACAAAAGAATATATTTTTTTGCCCAATTTTTAGAAAAGACTGAATTGTGTTGGCAGAACCCTTCACTCCCTCCACAGCACCCAAAAAGTCAGCCTGGGATAGACACCCACCATGGGAAATTTCAACCCAAATAATTAAAATTTGGCAAGTAATAACCAACTGAAATGAGGTGTATGTCATAGTAAGCATCAGGTAACATAATAATAGGTGGTGCTTCTGCCCCACCTAAAGTTCTTTTGGCTCCTTCACGTAAAAATCTTCACGTAAACAACCTTTCATAATAACCAGTTAACAGCAGCAGTTTGTATTCCATATACCTGTATGTTCTTACTGCTTTTTGAGAGTAGTTTCTCACACTTATCCAAGATGAGGGCATTTTAATTGATATATTGTCCCATGGTTACCATTTTATCCCCATAACAACATCACCAATTACTTACTTTAAAAAAATGCATTAGAAAAGTAATTTAATCTTTGCTTCTCTTAATGAAATTTGCCAGAGAAAAACAAAGGGAAAAATCAGCACTACATGACCAGCCAGCTCTCCATGGAGCAGCAGCAACCTACAAGTCTCAAACTCAAACACACTTTGCACAAGAATACAGTATTCATATTCTAAAAGCTGTTTAAACATCATGATCCACAACATTTAAAACTATAACCTACTTGTGGCAGAACCTCTATTTTAAACACTTGAATAACAGAACACGGCCTTGTTCCTGAGTGTCTCTGCACATTTCACATTATAATGTTTAGTAATAATTTTGACCAAAAAAGTGAACACCATTAATCTTAAGGACATACATAGTCATGCAATTACCACTATTCTTCTCCACTGAGTCATATCGCCAAAAGTCCTTTTTGAGAAATGTCTGCTGTATGATATATAGGTACATCTGTGTACATGTGACTAAACATCTGTAACCTAATTTTCAAAATGCCAAGCAAGTACAAAACTGTGTTCCCAAGGAACACAAAGGGGAGTCAAAGAAGATTCCCAAGCATCATTTCAACACAAAACACATATCAGGATATTTACAAATGTGTTTCAGAAGTTTCAATGTAAAACATATGTCACAGTTTTCCACGACACTCACTGAACTTGCCACTCATACAGCACCATCTTCAGAGAGCATTTGACCACAGTTCATTTGCCAAAGTTCACCAATTTAATCAGTCTCAGAGACAGAATCAAAATTAGTAGTTCCTAACTTTCAGTCTTGTGTTCAATTCGCAGCTTCCTCTAATACAGCTGTATTTGCATTTCAGCAATAAAAGTATTTTTAAAATTAGGAAATTATTTATCACAGCATATCCCCTTTTGGAAAACCCTGTGCAAAATCCAAAGCTCAGTGGTTCAATCCAAGTTTTCTCTTCTTGACAGGGGTATTATAGTGATGCTGAAACAAGTCCTTCCTCAAATGTCAAACTTTAATTTTCATACAAGAACTTTCTCCACTCTTGACATGCCCCAGTATTGCAAAACAGCACACCCCTATGACTAGGAGATCTATCTGAAGAACACAGTGTTGATCATTAGTGCAAATGCAGATGCTACAAGTATATATCACAGTTTTACAGTAAAGTTGGATGAAAAAAAAAAAGCCCCAAGTTAATTTTTTGCTTGAGACACAAAATGTGAATCACTCTTAATCCATTCAAGAGGCAAAAGAATGTAAAAATCTTCACACTGAATATCAGTTATATTGCGGTTACAGTGCACAGTTCACAAACTGAATACAGAAATAAGCCAGAAAGTTGTGACACAAAACAGGAAAATTTTCTTTCAATATACCTCAGTCTTCATTGCAGCATTATAATGAACTTAAATTTATTATAGTAGCAAATAATACTGTGATTGAGTTTTTTGTTATGCATTTATACAGTGCTTAGCACAAAAGGGTCCTACCATAACAGATTTAATAACACAGTCATGCCACCCACAGATACTCCAAACACATCTTTCCCAAAACCATACCTATTATGTAACTGCATATGATATTTTTGTGTGCTGTTTGAAAGTTCAAAGCAATATCTAACCTCCATCACTAAAAATGGCTATCTTTATTGTAAATAACCTTTGAAATTCATTTTTATATGACTGCTTCAAATAGTTTGACATAATATAGCTAAGCCCGATTTGGGGAGTTGTCTTCTAACTGTATTTTAATGATATTAACCCTTCTGCATCCAGATAATGCTTTTATAACGTTCCTGTTTCCTCTCCTCAAATGCACAAACATGATACTACCAACAGGTTCAATTTTTAGACCTCTCTTGAGAATAGAATATGGATTCCCAAGTTCTCCTCGCACAACAAACCCTATGGGCAACACCATAACTTGTATCCAAAACACCACAAGTTCCCCAATGGCATTCACCCTACTTATTCTTTTTGAAATGAACATTAGAGATTCAGTCACGTATTTTAAACCCCACTCAAAAAACAGACATCAGCAGGAATGAGTAACGATCCTACTGTGGTTAATGGCATAATTCTGACAGAACTTCGGAAGAAGAAAAGCAGTGTCTAGCCTAGCCAAACAAATAGAAACAAAACTACAGCCAAGTAATATCAGTCAGTTCAAACGACAAAACAAATGTCCTGCACCATTCCAAATGTGTGAGTGTCTTAAGATATGGCGAGAGTACAGTTACCTCAAAACCATCAGCACAAACAACTATAATCAAAAACATCACTTCAATAAAATACCCACAGCACTCAGCTACAACACCACGTTAGCGCAGATTCAGAATTATGCTAAAACAACATTCCCCTTAACGACCTCCCTGTATAGACAATGAGAAAAGCCCGACAAATTCTGGCTCCCGAGGTGGCAGAGGATCAGATGCAAGGCAGCTATCGTGGCTGGTCAACAGTATTTGGGAATCCCAGCTAGCTGATGGGGAATTTAGTTGAGAGTAGCAAAGGAACATTACTTGGGAACAGAAGCACACTGCCTGTCCCCATCCCCCCAAAATTATCCCAGGACAAAGTGAAATTATCACTTACAAAAATACAGATTATCTTACATTAAATAAGAAGATATATAAGGAAGAAGCATTATTTTATATGCTGCCAAAACCACTATGCTTGTCATTTGTGGCATTCTCCATTTATTATGTCCACAAAGATTTGCTACTTTCTTGGTCTGCTGAACCACTAAATATTTTCCAGCAAATTAAACACTCTTGCCGCATTACTAACAACCAAGATTCTCAAAAACAACTCTTGTTATGTTACGTATCTCCCTTTTGCCATGGGGTGTGGAGGGCTCTGAAAGATCTTCTAAGCATATTTAAGCAGTGTAATTTTTAGTGGTTTGATGAATACAGTATTTTTGCTATATATAACTATGAAAAAAAAAAAAACCACTGTGAAATTATGTCATAGACTGAAAGATCATTTCTAAACAACACTTACTCTAACTACCATAAAACCAGCTCAGACAAATCCACACACTGCTCACGTTTCTGCCCTTCACTTCCTGCCACTCCAACATTCAAAATTTCATACCTAACATAATTCTACTATTCTTTTTCTTCCAGTGCTTAGTCATTACAGCTCTGAGAATCATTAGCCTTCTACTGCTTACAAACAGGAGGGATCATGAAATGTACTTCCCCAGACCACATATAAGCCAAGGATTAAAAACATCCACCTCAGTCACATCATTCTTCATGCAAGTGGTACTTCCTGAGACTAAAAGAAACAAATCGCACAACAGTTTACAGTAACATCTCCAAAACATCTCTTCACATAAAATCACTTACAAAAACTCTTGCTACCAACTCAGCAGCACTGTGTACCTACTGCTTCTTGGAAAAGCTATATAGTTCAGTGTTGTTAATTCTAAATTACCTTCTTGCTAAAGTACGAGTCTTCTAACATCTGACAAAGATTCCACGCCACTTAGAAAATTTGATAGTTTGTACTTATTCAGAAGTAGGATGGGGCCATAGTAACCACTCAAACTTTTTAGTCATGAAATGGAACCTCTCAGTGTAGTAAAATCACATTTAAGAAGGAAAAAGATTGAAATCCATGATTTCTTATCTGGCTTTCCTGTCATAAGTCTGCAATTTGGTATTTTGGAGGACTCTGAGAAAAGACTGGGTAAATAACCAGTGCATTTCTATTAAATTTATGACAATCAATTTGCATATAAAATTGCAGAGAAATATTTAGATATTAATTTATAGCCACATTAAGTATCCTTTAACTTCAACTAGCAGTGCAATGGAAATGCAACCGAAAAACAAATTCTCACCCATGGGTAATTACGATCTCCCTGCTTAAATTCCTAAGCACTTCTTTTCCTACAGTAATATTCACTTTTCTGTGTTTCTCAGATATGACTGATTGCTTCTGGTTGAAGCCTCACGTTGTAAACATTTGTGTGAAGAGCAGATGAAAGCTCAGTAAGCAAGACTGGTTTTGAATAAGGAACTCGAGTTACATATCAATACCACCGTAATAAAATCACCAGAAGCTGGCCTGTTTCTGTAGAGCAGTCTGACCTTGCAGACTCCTAATTTCACTGTCTATGAAATTTAGTTATTGTCTTCCTCCCCCCCTCAAAATAAATACTAGGAAAAAACAAGTGTTTCCTTTCCCAGTCAAAAATCTCCAGAAGACCAAGCATTCCTTCTTTTTTTTTTTTAATTCCACACCAGTGCTGCATGCAAACTTTTGAAAAAGCAGTCTCTTTTTCAATATTCTCTCTGTCATTCTTCTTTCAGCAAGGAAGAAGGAATCACAGAAGTCTACCAAAGGGAGCAAGAAATCAAACATATGAAGTACAATGTCTTTAAACGTATGCCATTGATATACATAAACACAAGTGCTGACTACCGTCAAAGGCCACAGAAGAAATAGCAAGACAAACAAGAACAAAAAAGGAAGGTCTTGTTTGTTCTGATCATCTACCCACAATACTTCCATTTAAAGGGGAAAAATATGTATACCATGTAGTGATAATGGGATCTTGCTTTAGGACCTCAACAGAAGAAGTGAGAAATTATTAAATAGCTATAATAGGTGAGCAGGAGGGAAGATCGGGAATACAAAATTTGCTATTTTCTCCCCCACAACGAGCCACTAGCAACCTTGCACAGAGAGGAACACTGGGGATCTGCTTCCAGGAGGAAGCCTTTAACAACACTAGGAAAAAAATAAGGACAGGATTCACGTTTACTAGGATTCTTGGCCTACTGATCCCCAAGGCAGGGGGAATGCCAGCTGTCCAACAGCTCTATCCCTGAGCTAGAGAAGAATGACACCATCCTTCCTTCTCATTCTCCAAGCCAGCTCCCATGGCCTTCCCTAGTTATTCAGGCTGTACACAGGGGACAGGATTTAAATTATTACAAAAGACTTTTCTAATTTAGATTTCAATCCTGCTGCCAGACCTATCTAGGTACCACTGACCTCAGGAGGGAACGCCAGTGAGGTGAAAGATTCAAGGGCTTTCAGCTAATAATCTGAATTGCTCCAGCAATTGCTTCTGCCATTACTAAAATGAAAACACCTAGTAAAAATTGCAGCAGCAAATGTAAGATGGTAGTAAACAATGAAGAAAAAGAAAAAGAAAAAAAAAAAAACACACCGAAAGTCAGAAAGAATATCCAGCTATAATTGCAAAGGGGATTTTAGTAACAAAAATAATTGCCAATGATGGAGAAAATATTTCATCAGACTACTAAATTAACAGAGCTGGAAAACAGTAGTAATAATATTGCCTAGCTCTTACATAGCCTACGTTCATCCACAGGCGTCAAGACTCTTTACGAGTTGGTAAGATTCACTATTCCTATTTTAAATTCCTTCAAAAGGAAGCATAAACAGGTGAAGTGATTTGCATCAGGCTGTCCAGATCTCTCAAGCACTAGGCCTGTACCCTATCCACTTGGAAATACTACCTCTTCAAACCTTCTAGACACTGTTACTTCCATTTTTCAAGATGGGAATTTCTCCATTAAGCTAACCTTCGAGCAGAAGTTCTCTCCAAACTACAGCCCTTCTCCTGCAACCAGATCTACTCATACAGATCCCAACGCCCAGGAGCAACTTCTCTGAAATCAATGAGATTTCACAAAGGGAAAGGATCCTCCATGACAGATCAAGAAGCAGAACTGGGACAAACTACAGATTAAGGCGCTGCTTCCACATCTCCCTCTAATTTTTAGTCTGCAGGGGAAGGGGACGGGAGGGAGAGAACAGAAAAAAAACAAAAAAAAACCCAGCTATTACAACCTTTCAAGTCCTATAACCATCGCTTTAAGAGGCCTCTTTCATAGAAAAGTTCATCTGGCTCACTTAAAAAGGCACAGGGTCTGTATGAATAAAAGGAGGGCAAATAAACACTCTGTATGTTTCGTAAGTCAAAAAAATTCATGGAGGTGAGGAGCGAGAATAGAAATGTGATTTCAGCTAGGAAAAAAAAAGTAATTTCCGCTTTCATAACAAATTACAAAGAGAACTCAATTTTATCAGTAATAACACATAAAATTTCCTTCACTTACCAGTAAAGAAAAGCTGTTCTGCTAATTAAAGTTCAACGAAAAAAGCTTAACTCAGCTTTTGCCACTCACCATTTCTGCGCTGTAAAAGCTAAGCCTACTAAAGTCTGATTCATCTAAGAGCGAATCCCTCGGTTTGCATCCCGAGGAGAGAACATAGTGGTCACTTGTACACTCTCCCACCATCTAAGTTTCAACTGCACTTTCAAAATCAGCTCCTCACTACAGAGGACACGCAAGCTGCCCAGCATCTCACGACTGTCCCAATCAAACAAGCTTTGCCATTTAAAAAAAAACAGAGTTTTCATTCATGATCTGCTATGACTCAAAAGTACTGAAACAATTAAATTTAAAACACGTCATTTTAAAACCTCCACGTTCTACCCATCAGTCTTGGAAAATAATGCAAACTTGCCAAATATAACTTCATTTAATTTGGTTGTATTTTCATTTTTACAAAGGAATGTGCCTTTTCTTAAAATATGTAAATATGGGGCAGGAGATATTTTATCCTTTGCCTTGTTTCAACTACACTATTTATTAAAAACAACAACATTAGAAGACCCCAACAATTCAAACCATCCCAACAAGACTAGCCATGATGCACTCAACTGTCAATGGGGATATTCATTTTTAGGACATTTTTGTGTCTTACAACTGAATTATTTTATTTCTTCAATGAAAAGCAAAATGTATTATGTAATTTTAAAACTTCATCTCAAGCTCACTGTACCCCTGATAATGCAAAAATCCTATTACCTTGTACCTCTTACTCATTTTGTCATTAATCGGAAAGCAGTCTTGCAACTGTTTCCCTGCAGTTATTTCTTAATTTCCATCAACGATATGTTTAATCATGTTACTATAATCAAACAACAACAGTTTGACTAACAACACACTGAAGCCAAACAACTTCACTCATTTGGAAATTAATAAAAGGACATGACCCACCCCAGGAGGGGTAACATATATGCTTCCCCTACCTGGGGATTTGCCCTAAAAAAAAAAAAAATGTTTGTATCGTCTCTGTTGGGAGGACTGTATCGCAACCTGCAGTATAAACTCTCCTATTTTCAGTTTCACAACCGTTGCATTGTATAAAAGGTGATCTCGGAATCTGTGTTAGACCTCCCAACTTCTAGCCACTCGGCCCTGACAAAGCCTTCCTGCAGAAAACAAAAAAATAAGCTTATCTGCCAAGCCTTCATTGCTGCGAGGGTTAATTTTACAACAGCTGTTAAATTCTTTCAATTTATTTTTCCATCCTTTAACAAACCCTACCTAAACCATTTTTTTACTTCCATTTTATTATTGTTATTTCCTGGCTGTCGCTAGCCGTTCCCTCCCGCCCCGCCCGGTACAAAAACAAAGCTGACTCGCACCCCTCTACACCCCCCCACTTTCCTCCCTGACGGAGCACCCCCGGAGCCAGGGGAAGCCGAGGTTGTGCAAGGCATCTCCGGCTCTCCAGGCTGGCCCCTCCGCTTGCCCCCGCTGCGCCGGGCGCAGGGCCGCGCCGGCCCGCCCGCCGGCGGCTGCGGGCCCCCGGGAGAGCGCGGCAGCCCCCGGGGCTCCGGCCGAGCCTGCCCGTAAACAGCCCCCGAGCGGCTGCCGCTGCAGGCCCCTCCGCAGACACAGGGCCCTCTCCAGCCGGCACCGCTCAGCCTCCTGCCCGGCCGGCAGCCCCCGCTCGGCCGGCTGCGGGGCACCGAGGGTCCCCCGAGGCCTCCCCGGAGCCCTCTCCAGCCGGGCCCGGCCGCCCTCGGCCCCCGCGGGGGGCGAATGGGGAAGTCCTGACTTACCTGTCATTACTTTCTACGCCATCTTGGATCCACTTGTCAACGTCCCCACAAAGCATTGTGGGAAAGCCCTCCCCCGCCCTCCTCCCGGCCCGACGGCCAGCGGGGGAAGGCGGAGGGCGGCGAGGCGCTGCGGACGGGACGGGGACCGGGACCGGGACCGGGACCGGGACCGGGACCCGCGGCCCGGTCTGCGGCACTGTAGAGGGAGGCGGCGGCTGGCGGAGGGCAGCCGCGGGCTCCGGCCTGCGGCTCTCTCCTCACGCAGCGGCTGGAGGGGCCGCGCGCGGCGGCGTGAGGGGGCACTGCCGCCCCGCTCGGGCTGGAAACCGGCAACCTGGGGTTTTTTCGTTGGGTTTTTTTTTTTTTTTCTTTTCCCTTTTCTTTTTTTTCCGCCCCCTCCCCTTTCCTGGGAATCGTGTCAGTGCCTCTGCACGCAGGCAGCCGCTGCCAAGCCCGAGGGGCGCTGGCGGAGCCCTGCCCGCCGCGGGGAGACGCGCTGCGCGCCCGCGGAGCCGGCGCGGACCGTCCCCCTTCACGCAGGGTGTGAGGTGCGCACACGCGTGGGGGAGGTCCCGCCCGGTAACCTGCGAGACGACGTCCACCTGTGCTGAAAACGTTGGGGTTTTCCTCGCGGTTATTCTACTGTTGTGGTGGTTCGATGTTCTTTTCTTTTTTTTTTTAAAGTTACTGCCCTTACAGAAACTCGCAGAAACCTGGGTCCGTGTGCGAAGGCTGCAGCCAGGTGATCGAACAGCTCACGTTGCACATCGTGCTGTAAAAACCCCCGTCCGCCTTTGCTGAAGGACTGTTGGTAATGCGTTTCTGGCTGCGCGTGAATCCCAGAAACTGCTTTGCATAACAGTTTTATTTTCACGGAGTAATCGTCCCTGTTAGCTGTGTTTTCAAAATGTTTGGTAATCAATTCTTAATACCTATGCTGTTTTGCAAACTGGCTTTTTCAAGGCGTTACTGGCTCAGCTGCCATGGATGGGTGCCCCTCGCAGCCCATCGGCCATTCTGCTTTAGGGCAAAGCGGACAAGAAATTGGGGGAAAGCAGCTTACTTCAGGATCTTAATAAAGGTTATCAACAAAACAGGATTCCAGTGTTTTTTAAAAACTTTCCCTTCTACTTTTAATTAAAATAATTATAAGATCCAGATCATTTTAGTATTGGATTTTCCTAAATACATTTATATTTAAATTTACATTTAATGCCTCCTAACTCTTTGAAGAATAACCACCAGCCAAGCCTCTGATGCATTGCCACTGCAAGAAGATACTTGTGCCCAAGAATATTTTCAATATTCATCAGTAATGCATTTATAAAGAGAGCGCTCCTTGTGAAAATGTAAATGCAGAAGGAAATAAATTTAAAGAAATCCTTTGCATTTGCAGTCCCAGACTTAAATCAGTCCACTTTTTAATTCAACTTTATAAATACTGCTGGGAGTATAGGTAGCTGTTTCAGTGTCCTACCAGAGGCCATGCCTGAGGGGAGTGTGTTGGTCCCAACCTCAAGCCAGCAGACGCCATTTCAGGAGGACAAAAACACTCCTGTGGAGCCTGCCGTAGGCCGTCTCCGTTGGTCCCCAGCTGCCCGCCTCGGACGCCATCCCCAGTGACCCTAAAGGGCATGCTGTGACTCCAAGTGTTTTCCATGGGCACTGTGCAAGGAATGGGGCAGTTACGGTGAATCAGATAAAGGTGAAACCATGTTTAGGATCTAACTAACTTTGTGTCTCATTTAGTCCAGGCTGTTGAAGTGGAATTAGTCCTTTTATGGTGGAGGTTGGTTGTATTTGGTTCCTAGTGAGCTTTTGGGTTACTGATAAATTTTTCTGTTACAAAATGCAAGGAAGGTTTTCTTTAAAATAAATGATAATTTAAAAAAAAAAGCAGTGGAAAATAGAATTAGTTTTGTATGTATGCGTATATTTAAAAATACGCATATATCCTCTGGAGTCCAGTTTGGGGTGAGACAAATTTGCTGGGTTTATTTTTCACATAAGCTGTCATTAACTTTTGAGTCCATTTGTTCTGATGGTATTTCTTTATACTGTGCTAGGAAAAAAATTGTGTGGCTGGTGACTGAGTTACACGGGGAAGGATTTGTTCGGTGACAGACACCATTTTTATTGCTATCTGTCTCTGTTGTTTTAAAGGTCCTAGATTAAAAGTACTGAAAGGCAAAGACTGCTGTAAAAAGATGGCAACTCAGTGCTGTAGAAACAGCCCGGAAAGGAGCTGGGGAAAGCAGGGGAACCCCCATCTCAGAAGAAGTGCTGTGTATAAAACACAATATGGAGACTGTGCCCTTACACCCACTGCTTTTTATGATCTTCTTACTTAAATTAAACCTCTTAGCCCCCATATGAAGTAGGTTTTACTCTATTTTGTAGACTGGCTAATTGTATTGCATAAACCCTAAGTGGACGTGCCAGAGGCTACAGAGGGAGCCAGCAGCTCTGAGATGGGGCTGGCTGCCAAGGACTGTTTGGTTCAAGTACTGTCACTGAGCCTGCAAGATTGGAATAACTGTATTATGTCCATGTGGTGCCCCCTCCAATCTCTTTCATAGTCTTTTTTACCAGATAGAAAGATGAGGACTGTTGGTCCAAACCAAATTTGGGCTACAAGCACTCATTAACCTTGGAAATTCTGCTCAAAGTGCAAATCGTACAGCAGCTGGCCTAAAGGATGAGATTCCAAATCCAAAGGGCCTTAATATAACTAAAATTTGGTTTCAGAGCCATTTCTATTCTAACAGCACAGAAGGCAGAGTATGCCACTAGCAACCAGTTAAACACTACATGGGAAGAGACTTCTTGTGGCTTTTATTGACATGTTTCAATACAGTATTAAAGGATAATTTAAGGAAATAAGCTTATAATATTAGCTGCTACTGTGGGAGGGACTCCATGAGATCTCTCTCTCTCCTTGACGTCTATTACCCCAGTGGAAGCTGCAATTTTTGTTTCCAACCTCTGCAGTCAAACACATCATTCACAACTCTACAGGCCGAGTTGACAAGCCAGGTCTTCACTCGGCATGGGGCTAGGCACAGAAACAGTTGTGTTGTGTGCTGACTACTGGCTTGCATTTCCAGAATTGTCCAGACTTCCCGAGTTCCTGGAATCCCCATGTGCTATGCTCACTAATGGGATTTCATGACAGGAGGAGAGCTCACAGTACTAGGCTTCTGCTGAGGAATGGGGGTTTTTGCACTGGTTGCAGCACACTCTTTCTTCTGCCCAAGGAGCCCAGGAGCAGCTGGTCACATGGACTCTGGGAGCAGAAGAAAAGCAACAGTATATGTTGCAAATGTAAGAAATGCCAAAGGCACAATGGGGAGGCATGAGATAGGAACAAAAACAATGCATTTCTGCTCAGCATCTTGAGACTTTACAGAACTCAGATCCTCAAAAGCCTAACAGTGATATTTCTAGGGACTCGTTATAATGGTAAGATTAAAACAAAAAACCCTCCAACAAATGCAGTAATACCAAATTCAATTCTACTTTTACATTTTTTGAGATTTCAAAACCTTTCAGATCTGAAAATTGCAATTTCCTGCTGGAAGTTTAGAAAGCCCAGTCTCCCAGGGACCGTAACTGCAAGGAAGCCCTGTACAGAAGGCACTAACACATCCAGTCTCCCTACCCTTAAGTCAGGATTCTGTAAGTTATGACCGTTCACAGGGCTTCTCCCTATTCTATGAAGCTAGGAGCCATGCCCAGGTCCTTGGAGAATCTAGGCTCCTTGCCAAAAAACAGGAGTTTGAAAACCTGGGGCCACTCAGGGCTACTAGGCTCCCTGCCATGAAGCTAAGATCTGAGCAGAGCTCTGAAAGGTGTGGCACAGATTCTGGAAGAGTTGGCAACTCTGAAACCCTCACTTGCTTCGGGGCTAATGGAGAGCTCGTAGCCAAAAAGCCCTAGAGTCCTGGCTCGCCCATGAGCTGCACACTTGGAATCACACCTATAGCTTGGTTTCTACATTTTCAAAACAAAACAATTTTAATTATTTCAAACTTACATTGCTGCTTTGTTTCCTTTCTCCTCAGACTTTTGCTTTCACAGGAAATTCAGAAAATCAACTTCTATTCTATGATAAAGTTCACTCCTGTTTCTAGTAACTGGCATTTCTTGAATTCCAATACAGAAAACACGATTTTCAGTCAGCTCCACTCATGACGGCTAACTTCAGAATACAGGGAAAACCATTACAATTAACATGTAAAAGTAATAAGCACACAACAGAATACATTCAGCACGGAATTGCCTCCCTGACCCTGCAGCCTAACATCCCAGCAGGCATCTTGAGCAGTTGTCACCTCTGAGAAACAAACCAACAGGAGGCCTTTCTCAAAAGCAAGCCTGGGAGGGGATTCACCTAGTTATGAACTTTGTTTTTACTGTCACGGTACTTGCACGTAAAAATTAATTCTTCATGTAAATTCACAAGGTAGGAGATAACATGTTACATAACTTACCAATAATTTCCATATGGACAATTCTCATTTAGCGATCACTGCCGTTCACGTAACTTTCTGTGGCAGTTACTTGGGTCTCCTTTGGCTTGGAAGCTTCTAGGAGAACATCTTCTGAGAAGCTGAGAGCAGTCAGTACGCTGGGGGACTGGGTTTTGAGTATGAACTCACATCACATCATCAAGTAAACCGTTGTGTGAAGTTTTTAAAAAGCGATTCAGGACATTTTTATTGCTGTTTCAAAGTATAACTTAAAAATTTGGACGCGGGCTCCTATAAAAGTTCCAGAGGTTAAAGTGAAAACTTGCATACTGTGGGGTAGGTTAAATACATATGTAAACTATACTGCACTATTTCCTTATTCCTTTAACACTTACAAATCACTGGAATGTTATACCTAACATGTAGATGTGGCGCACAGGGACATGGTTTAGTGGTGGACTTGACAGTGCTAGGTTAACGGTTGGACTTGATGATCTTAAATGTCTTTTGCAACCTAAACGATTCTATGATTCAACAGAAGTTCCAGATTGATTGCAGTAACAGCAGCAATGTTTTTATTGTCTTAGCACACTGGACTTTATAAATTTTTGAACTCCCTCAGAAACAGCAATCATGGGAAACTAACAGAAGTTAAGTGGTTTACCCTATGCCACAAACAAGTCAGTGGTAGACCTGAGGTTAGATAGCAACAGTATTTCTTAGCCTTACTAAACAATAAAGAAAACTGTTTCTGGGCAGCCATTAATGTCTGATTATTAGGCTGAAAAGTAGCAAGTTTTGATTTTTCAGCATGAAAATTCCCCTGGAATTCCTCCAGAGTCCTCTAGTGAACAGATGATCTCAACTTTAATCTTACTTCATAATTATCCAAGGATAACATTTCTTCAGCGTGGACTCTTTAAACACATACAATTTCTAGAGCAAGTAATATTCAAACTAATTCATTTTTCCTTCAATCCACAAAACCAGAGTGTTGAGAAGCAAACAGCAATAAGGGGATGTTGAGGGTACACTGAGGACATAGGAACTACAAAGTTCAGATTAATGCGATGGTTTGATCCCACCTTGTCAAGATCAAAGATCTTCAATCTCAGTGTATTTTTTTAAGAAGCTGGCATACCTTTATGTTGACCTTTAAATTGCTCATGGAGGAGTTGTATCTGACATATATCTGCATTCTTGAGATGAATGAGCACCAATAGTTTACAACTTGTCTTTTTTCCTAGCAACCTGAATGTGGCAACCTTTTCCAGAGAGACTCAAGGTACACTTCTTTCATGTTCATTAATAGCAGTCTGCCAACAAAAAACAAAACAAAACAAAACTCCAGGCTAAATGAATAGATTTTTTTTCCCCACTCACTTGGGCTTACCATACAGCCTAATAATTCTACAATTTTGTTTTAAAACTTCTCTTTTGTGATGTGTGGGGAGGGAAACCCTGAGGGATTCTTGCTTCTGGCACCAAGTACTAGGTACGCAACAGGTGTATCTCACTCTGAGGATAAGAGTTAGGTAGGGAGTTTGCCTTGGGCTGTATATCGTCAAACCAAGACGAAGGTGTTGTAAGTGAACTCAGTGAGGACAAAAATCTATTTCGGACCAAAAGGCAAAAAGCTTGATCATTGTGGATCTTTGGTATGAATACAGACCATAAAAGTGAACCTTTATAATCCTTCTGAATTGAGTTTTAAGGAGATACCTGGACTCTTGAAAGGTAAGAGTGTTTCCCTGGTCTTTCCAATGCTGACAGCAAAAGGTAGGTGCGAGGGGAGAGAAACCACCTCCTCTCTCCAACAAATTCATGCTCTAAATGCAAACAAAGGCAGCAGAGAGGGATATAGCTAGGCCAGAGAGGGAGTAGGATCCACAAGAACCCCAGAAAGTAGGGCTATGGAACCACTGAGCCATTCCATATCCTATTATCTAGGATAAAAAGGAAAAGAGGGTCGGCTGAGGAAACAGGTCCAGTATCTCTCATCTGGTAGAAATGTCACAGAGTCCATAAGCCTAAATGCTTGGTGTTGAAGTTTGCACAACAGATTTGCAAATGGCAGAAAAAGGTTTATGATAAGAAGAACAGGGAAAGGCAAGTTCCCACTTCCCCTGATGACCCATTGTTCCCCTTTCTGATACCTCTTGCCTCGATTTCCAAAAGATTGATTTTTTTCAATTGACAAGGTCAAAACTGAAGTTACTTTGTTCATTATCCTAGCGGCAGCCAGTTTTGTTCATGCTACTAAGGCTAGCCTCGCAAAGACCAGTACATCCCATTCTCAGACACGGTTGTGATAAAATTTTACACAACTCGTACAATTGGGATTATAAAACAATTAGGAAGTTAGACGGTAACCATTCTATGCATTCTAAACAGTCTGCTCCTCTTTCTCCCTTCCCTCGCTGATAGATCAGCTGCTTTTTTGTTGCTGAAATGCAGTGAGCTGGATTGGTATGGCTTGATAAAGTTACAAGCCTCCGAAATGACATTCCCAAGTTTCCCTTAAGCTATGTCCAAAGCCTACATTTCAAATGCAAATCACTGCTTAGAAGCTTCCACCTTTTCCTGTCCCTTCACAGACCTCCCTCACTCAAAATCACTCTCTAAAGTGATCTCCTGACTTACCGTGTATTTGTATAATTACCTGCGCTAAAAGTGTTAGTTTGAATGAAGTTCAGTGTGCTTTTAAAGAGATAGGATTTATATACATCTCAATACATCATTTACAATTATAGTCTCTACCCAATTAATTATGAACAGAATAGTTATGGCTAGCATTAAAAATCACTAAAAACCAGAGCAAATTTAATAAAAGTTCCATTGATTCTTACTCTACTATTCATGCTACTATTTTACTTTCTGAAAAAAACAGAACAGGGAGATGGGGAGAAGCCTACAGCTTTCCTCCATTACAAGTAGGCTAAAGCAAATAATAGGATGGTATCTTGTCTGAATGTAACACATTCAAATCATGAGAAGCAGCAGCTTTGAAATATTATCTTAGCTAATTGCATAATTGCTATTGTAGCCATTACAAACTGTAATGACAAAACAGTGAAAATTAGTGACTTGCACCAAGCAGACAAGATTCAGGTAGAGTTCTCAGTCTGTTCAGAATTAATTAATAAAGTCTATCTGTAGTCCCAAATGACAAGAAATACCATTATTTTAAGCATGAACATCCAGAATTTTGGTCAAACAGTATCTTGACCTAACATTACAATATTATGTTACCTCAATGCATGCTACTGTAAAACCGTAGGATTTTATTATTTACAGTATATCCTCTCAATCACACCCTCAAAAAGTCCTGTAAGGAAATAACCACAAAATTAGGTGTTAGGCGGATAAAGGTATACATGGAAAAGAAGAAATCACAAGACTACTATTATACAGGCAGTACAGTTTTATTATGTTCTTTCACCAATTGTAGCAAAAACATTTAACAACTGAATGAATAATCAAGGGAACTTAATTGTCAACAGGAATTTCAGAATTATGTTCTAAATTTTAGACCAGGAAGGCTTGACAGGGAGAAAACAAACCATATACACACTGTAATAATAGTCTCTATTATGAAGATTTAATGCCTTCTTTAAAAGCACTGAGATTATTGAGGCACCTTACTGCAGGTTATGTATCATCTCCTCTTTGGCAATGAGATGTGTGGTTTTGTTAACTAGGGCCATTAGTGAGTTGAGCTTGTGAGACCAGTCATTGAGTATATTGTTTGGGTCCTTCGGCCTCTGAAAATTGATAATTCCTGCCAGCCTGTCTACTTTAGCAAAGATGGTCTTATTAACTACTAGATTAGACAGGAACTCCTCCGATTCCTGTAAAGACAAACAGCACTGAGTCAAGAAAATAGCAATTTTTTATCTACAAAAAAACAGAATTCCTCCCCAACAGCATAAAAGCACAGGGAACAAGATTTTCTTTGTACTTAACAGAAATACAGCTGTAGTAATATTGTACTTAAAAAAATGCACAATACTTTAATATTACACATGTTGGCACTGCAAGGTACTAGCACAATGTATTAAAAAACTTTTTTTTTTTTTCATTTGATCTGTATCCGATTATGTTTCATGAAATTAAAAGTTTAATAGACTACACCAAAAGACTTTTACACTTTGGAGTACATGGCTACACAGATGTCAGAACAAGCCATCTGACAAGCAAGGCATAGGAAAATCCATGTGAATTACTGAGCACTGTCAAAGAAGGTTTATTCTGAGTTTGTGGAAAAGAGCAGATTTAATTAAAAGACAGTAGGGTAATTAAAAGACAGTAGGGTAAAGCTTTTCATTTGCACTCAAAATACCAATATGCTATGATGTATGAATCTCTTTGGAAAGCTCTTGAAAACACAAAGGGCGATGACAGGAAGACTACTCCACCCCATGTTCCCAAAGTACAACCATCTATAAACAGGGACATTTAAAGGTGAGTAACCCTGTATCTTCAGTCAGTTTTAACCACCCATTGACAAGAACTTTTTAACACTGAAACACAAGACAAGAAGCTCCAGCATTTACATGAGACCTTGAATATAAATGAATTTTTAAGAGCAGCTTTTGCCTTATGGGCACATGCATCATGAAACTGAGTTCTGCCTGGATTAAAAAACCAGTTTTCTAATTCCCATAAAGGCATGAAAATACACTCAGGTCTTCATATTGCCAGTAAAGCGACAAATATTCGGATTAATACTATTACTCCCAGCAGACTTTTACACTACTTCTCATAAAAAACCCCCAATGAACTAAAGTTCCATTAATGCTCCCTGTCTATCACTATAGCACACTTTGTTCTTCCTGTAAGAGCTGGAAAGCACTGGTAACACAAACAGGAGAATTAGACTAAGGATGAAGCCAGGAGAGCTGCAAGGATAATACAGAGATACAACAATAGATACTGTATCCATGAACATTCATAAACACACAAGTGTAAACCCTGAGAATTTTGTACCAAGCAGAGTATTTCTACAATGCTATGTCTTTCTGCATTGTCTGTAAAACAATGCAATGAGATCTATGGCATCACTTACAGAGCTTTTTAAGCTAAAAAGAGAACTCGGAGAATGTTACTCTGCTGAATACTTACATTTTTGCCACAAACACGTGCACACATATACTTCCACGCCCTTTATGAAAGAAGGGTAAGCAAAGCAACACTTACATCAACGGACAGATCCAGGAGCTGTGCCATTCTCTTCATTGTAATTCTGGTATAATATTTAGCCATTATTCTAATATTCTGGAATAAAAGTGTTCAGAGTAGAGGGTTATGTGCAAAAATAATTGAAGCAGGCTGCAAAAATATAAAAGTCAATGTTAAAAGCGGATTAGGAGCTGTAGTGCTCTAACGGCAGTCCAGCATAAGGTACGTGAGGGAGTCGTGAACAGTTCTTTTGCTTGTAAAAGGTATAAAAGTCTCTACCTGACAAACTATTAAGTAATGAAATCAACTAATTATGAATTTAATACAAAGCAAGACTTTCAAGTTTCTGCTCTATTGAAACGTGAATGCTAAATCCCACAATTTGAGTGCAATATGCTCTTTTTTCTGGCAACTGTGCCCAATACCTATCTATAATAAAGATATACGAGCAAATAAAACGTTGAAAATATAACACAATGGAAAAGGCAACTTATCTGCTGCTTTACTACATACTTTTTTGTTTCTTTTTGTAACTAACATATGGGAAGCGAAAGGCATTTTTAGTTGAGGCACATTTACATAGCTAATGCTTAGAGACAGCCATACTTACATGTTCCACAACTCTGTTCTTTAAATCTTTCCATCTCTTTTCACCTTCCTCTGTACAGCCAAAAACATCTGTTGCAGGACTGTCAAGGGATCCTTCTCTCAATTCTTTCCCGTATTCTTCAACTAGGGCAGTCCATCGCATCAATTCCATGGTGGTAAATAGTTTTAGGAGGTCTCTAAATGGTTTAGTAAAGTTGATTTACAACCCTGTGTTAATAAGGCTCATTTCATACTTAAACAGATCAAAGAAATAATTTTAAATGTTTTAATTTTATTACCATTAATATTCATTGTTCTTCGTGAATATACTCTGTAATACTTCAAGCTACCAAGGGCAGCTCAAGTCAGGCTGTGTTTCTAATAAAGATCTTCCTCTTATAAAGAGACATTTATTTTAATGTATAACTTGCACTTTGCAGTATTTTTCATACAGCATTAAATTCTGAGATGCTTACAGCACTCTCCGTAAACAGATTTCACTTGCACAGCTAGTTTGAGAGAGACACTGGGTTTTTACCTAAGAATTGTTTATTAGAAAGAATACTTACTTATACTTCGGGATTTCTTCTAGCTTTTTGTCACTACTAATTCTGTGCACCAAATCAGATTGTTCATTGTCATAAGGTGAAAGAATAACATAAAGAACAACGCTCTTCAGTGCCTGTTTAAGAGGAAAGAGTGTGGGGTTTTTTGCCATAATTGAACAATTAAAAACACTGCCCACAGAGCTTAGAATTTAACATGTAAAAGGCTTAAGCCCAGCGTATTAGAAGTTCAGGTGAAATTGATGTCATCTTGCAGAAATGAACCCTCATTCACAGTGACAGATTTAAATTGAGTCAGGTTAACTAAAATTCTAGTATTTAAAATAAATACATGAAAAAAATCTTTTCAAATACGTCACATTTGTGTTGCATACCCAACAGCATCATTTAGACCACACTTGCACAGCTGTTTCTAATTTCTGCACTTTTATAAAACAGACAAGACGTTCTCAAGATTTCAAAGACAACATAGTGAAGATGTTAGTTATAAATATTCATTTGAAATCAACTTTATTATATCTGTTTTCAACTAACCAATTTGTTAATATAGCCATTAAAAACCCCTAAGAACACAGACTGATGAGCTATTTAATTTGCTGTAAATTGATCTGGTAATGAAATGGGTATTTGCCACATGAAAATACAGGTATTTTTTATGCAATGTTTTTTTACCTGCTGCCACTTTTCACTTTCAGCCTGGATACATGGAGTATCATAAATGGCTCTGTAGTGCTTACAGATGGAGAGGTAGGAGCCTTCATGTTGATCCAGCTGGATCATTAAGTTGTAGTATTTCAACTTTAGTTTCTGAAACAGTATCAGACAGTAAAATTAATACAGCTCCATGAATCATGTAAATGAAATCCAACTGGATACCAGAAAACACGGGGATTCAAATACACTTGGACATGGAGAGGCATGTCAGATTAAAACTGGGGGGGGCGGGGGGGAGGAAGAGAAATCCTCCAATGACTTACTTCTGTGTTTTCTTCTTGAAAAAATTTTGTATTAATTTTTTTGCTGATAATTTGAGTCCGAATATAGTCTTTTACAGCTAGACAGAGTCTCATCTGCTCCAAGATAAACTCTACACGTTCTTTCTTTTCCATTGAACCATAGGTTTCCACCTAAAATGAAAATGTACCTATTTAACACTGTCAAAGTCAAATCAAGTGAAGTCTTAACTGTGCAAGAAGAGTGGGAGGTTGTTGGGGGCAGGGGGGGTGGAGGGGTGGGGACCAAAACAGAACAACAGGAAAAACAGCTATTCCAGAGCAAGTGAAAATGGAGAAAAGGTTATTCAATTTGACATTATAGCCCCCACTTATACCGGAAGGATCCACTAAACTCAATGCACTACCTAGAGAATTGAAATCTGTTTTCCAAATGGGAAATAATTCTACGTAACCTAACCATGAGACTAACAAAAGCAGTTAAAACTGAATTACACTTTCACTAATAACAGTTAATCTCATTCCAGGCATTTCTGCAGATGTACCTGATTAAGTTTCTAAACAATAATCTAAGAGCAGTCAATCAATTTTTATTGCTGACGCAATTTTGAGTTACATGGCGTGTTACCTGCAATTCTTGCAGAATCGAGGCAGCCTCTTTCACTTCACCATTCTGTTCTTTTATTGTTGCAAGTGTCTTTGTCAGGCGAGCACGTTCAATTTCCACATATATCTGAAATCAGAAGTAGTAGTTTAAACATTGCAATTTTCTAAAGAGTGCAAACTCTAAGACCACAACCCCACTAAGACATGTATTTGATGTTTTCGTACAACCAATTAATTCCTTGTGTATCCATACACTATACTGATACTATCCACAACATACACAGATAAAATATGATGGATAGTTGACACACCGGAAGTATTTGAACCAAATTAATATTAAAAAAAAAAAAAAAAAGTGTCTAAATTAGTCTACCATTCTTTAAGCAAACATAAAAGGATGTGCCCTGTGAATGAAGTATTATTTTGTCTGCTAAAATACACTGAAACAGGTACGAAGCTATGACTTTAATGGTTAATGTGTACTAAGTACTACTGTTTGCATTATTTCACTCACTCCTAACCATCCATAAATCAACAATACTTGATTAGTAACAATTTAGACTAACTTTTAACAGGCAAAAGCCGTAACATTAGCACAAATTTGTCTTAATCCAGAATTTTTTATTTTCTTAAAGTAAAAGGAACATTATGTAAATAATTAACTTAGTATAATGCTTTGATATCACCTTCTGGTTACTGTAACTGTACATAACACCTTGTTAAGCCCAGGAGAAATTAAACTAAACTTGTCCATTTCTCTAACAAATTCAAATACAAATACATAACATTTTCAAAAGTGAAAAATAAATGGCATTTTAGAACTCTGAAATGTATTACTAATTATATTCATAATACATCCAAATATCTACATCATGGAAATATGACCAGTGTTTCAGCAAATTATTTAAATATGAAATCTGGAAAATATTTGCAGTCTTTTGGAAAGAAATACACTACTTGACTTCTCAGGTTAATTTAAAAATATACTTTTGCTCTTATTTGAACAAGATTAAAAAATAATGTTAAGAAGCTATGCTTTTAAAGAAGGTGAACATTTTTATTCTACCTTTTAGACATTCAGTCTTAAAACAAAATCTTACTTTTCCTTCTGTAACCATACGCAACGTGTCAATTAAGCGCAGTTTGACTGGTAAGTCTGTGATGTCTTCAACATAAGTGCAGCACTGCTGGACCATTTTAGCAACTGCCTAGTACAATAACAGAAAAGAAAAACATACTGTGTTTTTAGATTTCTGAAACGCATTCAAACTATAACACTCATAGATAAGTACTAAATAGTTTCATATCAAACTAAAGAGACTCAGCAAAAAGCATGCAAGATACATCTAATCATAAAAATGATTGATAAAAATATCATAAAAATTCATAAAAATTATTCATAAAAATGTGTAAAATGATGCTAGCGACTGATGCTAGAAGTCAAATGCGATGCTGTTCTGTCATTTCTTTCTTCTCAGTTTTTCCAATGATATTCAAAATCATTCATCCCATGAGGTTCTCTCTTGAAAAGTAGTACTCCTCTTCTGCCAAATCCACGTGACTCTCACATGGATTGACAAGACTTATCTGTTTGCCCTAAGACCTGTGTAGCTAAAGGGAAGGTACATCTTCTCCCCAGTGTGTGCACTAGCCCTTCTCTTTAGGACACCTGTAGATTTTTGAGGAAGGGAAGGAAGAGGGGTAATTATTTCTGACTGATGCTTTTCCATCTCTGCATATTCCCAAATAGGCACTAATGAGCTAGCATCCTTCAGTGGGAAGCACAGGTATTGGAGTATGTTCTTCTGGTAACAACGCTGACAAAGCTGTTACAATTATTATTAAAATACCTACTTCTAAAAAAAAACAGAATGAAACTTCTAGAAACTTCTTCCTCGAGAAGAAAATTCAGCTGAAATGACCCGAGTCTTCAGCCACAGTTTGTCCAAGTTAGAGAACTAAACTGTACTCTACTTGTATACAAACTCCTCATGTTTCTGCACATTAAAAAGCAGGTAACCTTTTTCTTCCTAAAGCAATGATGCCATTAAAACTACCTGTTGCTAACTTCTAATTAAGTCAAACTAAACACACAGTGCAATAAACTTTGTACCTTCTTAAATGCAAGTGCTTTCAGCTATCCTGATAGCCGATTTCTCAGACAGAACTGAATTCCAGAATATGACAGTTTCAAAAGCAAGCATGTAAAGCATACACCTTATTTGATCACAATAAATTGCAATAACTCTGTTTAATGTACACCTCATATGAACATGAAAAATTAAGACTATGTCTACAATACAGACTGTAGAAGAGTATAAAGATGAACTACCATCTAAAAGCACTGGTATGCACTGAAAGCAGAAAAGTCACAGTTGTGTTGCCAAGAATGGCAAGCTGGACCACACGGAGCTCAGGCACCAGGTGAAGACAGACTAATTCCAGACATCAGTTTCATTATTGGCTTTCATTATGCCTACCAAAAAATGTCAACAGAAGCTAATTACAATATATTCAGGCAGGTGCTACAAAGTCAGGAAAGTCCATACACACAAGGGGGAATCAGATACATAATACAGCTCCAAATATAATTTTATTTTTTTGTTTCAAAGGATTAAATTCACCTGTTTTAACTGACTTCTTCTCTTTGATAGAAGAATAATATTTTCATTAAGAGCATCCCAGTCTTTAGCTTCGTAACACATTTTCACTATGGCAACTAAGATACGGGATGTGGAGACCATGTCAGATGCCTGTAACAAACAAACAGCATAGTAGCGACGGGATAAACAACCTGCAGACCTCTGTCACTTGCACTTCTATTACACAAAGGGAAAAAAAAATGATTATATCTCGCCTCATTGATTTTCTTTTTAAAGAAAAGAACAACAAAAGAGAAAGACTGATACTCCAATTCCCTTCATCAATTTAATGCAGTGGAACAAGGGGGTGTGTAGGACAACCCAGCATAAATGTTGCACACCATATGCTACTTACCGTTCGTGTTTGTTTTTCCAAGGAGAGAAGGTTTTCAATTACTTCTTGCAATCTTCCTTCCTAATGTGACAGGCAAAGAATTATCACCATGAGTGAAGAATTCAGCTCAGTTTAAATTGAGAGTAGCTCTAATTCTCATGTAAGTAAAAAACGTAGACTAGCCTGTACACTCATTTTTAAGTCTTTTATTTCTTAAAAAAGAAACGTACATAGCACTAACTTTAAATATACGGTTCTACACACAGATTAAACTGGAAAGGTACTAGTTCCATTTTTGCCCAATACATGCTACAAATTGTCTGTCTTGAGTGAGAGACCTAGCAAGTTTCAGACAGGTTTGGTTAGCTCACATGCACTGAGCTAGATGGATGACTGATTTCTTTCCTAGCCAAAACAAAGCTTTAAGTGAGAACACACATGCAATTAGATACCTTGGCCAAAAAACTGTTTTACTATTACTTTCATCCACATTCATCATATCTTAATTACAGCATATTACAGAAAGCATAAACTATATGCTTTACAGTCCAAGCATGGAATTATAATAGTCCTGCTTTTTGGGTTTTGAGAACTGGATTTGCCTTTGTTTAGAGGAGTTAAAGCTACCACAATGTACTTTTACATCTAAGTTGTAATTCCTAGCAAATATCTTACAAAAAAATGTTAATATGGGAGAATTTGTAACAGCCAGTGGCAACTGTGGGGCTGCAAAAAAAGGTTAGAAACTAGAAAATTAATAACAAAAAAAAGAAAATTAAATTTGTTTCTAAAACGTACCCACCCTACTGAAATCTTTTAAACTACATACAATGGTTTGTCAAGGATGCACCCTTACCGCCACAAAATTTACATATTACACAGCAATAAAACATGGTCCTGGTGTCCATACCTACACAGAGCTATGTTCATGGGATAAAACACCTGTGTCTACTCTCCATACAATACAGTCTTAAGATAGCGTAAGGTGCGATTTACTTATCTTAAAGCTACTGCCTTCGGAATCCTACAATATGCTATATAGTACAACACGTCCATCACAAGACACATGGATCGAGCAGAGCATTTGCAGCATGTAAAAAATCAGGTGTCATCCTTCGGGGAAAGAACGTAACAGCAAATCCAATCTGTCTGCTCTGAGGTCTGAGATGCGTGAGAATCTCTACGCTACAGAACAAGTCCACAAAAGAAACCTTAAGATACACCAAATGCGTGATTACCGCTACGATCCCATCAGCAAGACATTCCGTGGTCATCTATGGCTGGGTGCACATACATGTTTGCTCAGCAGATGCCAGGCACCCTATCAGCCTGCCATGGCTCTGGCCCTCCATTCCCGTCTTTTGGGGCACGTACATAACCGAGTTCGAAGGATGCAAACCGCTGCCTGTCTAACCTGACACAGGATCAACTACAGGAAGGCAGCTTCCGCACACAGCAGTCCTAGGATGAACAAGCACCTACGTGCCTGCCCAGCCACGCTCCACGCGGGACGTGGCAGCAGGGAAGAGCCACGTCCCTTCTGGTGGACTCGGGCCTTCCCATCCCCTCACCCGCGAGGGTGCACCCTGACATCTCCTCTCGTCTCCCTCACCGCCCTCCCGCCCACCAGCCTCCTGCCCACCCTTCCATACGCTGCCAAGGAAATGGTAGAGCAGTCCCTACTTCTCCCCCTCCCCAGCACGGTACGGGAGGGCCCGCGCCCCGGACCCCTCAGCACCGGATCGCGTGACAAGAGGCGGCCGCACGCCACGCCGCGCCGCACGTCCCCCCGCCACCGGGCCGCCACCGGGCCGCCACCGGGCCGCCTCCCCGAGCGCGGCCTAGCGCGCCCCACGCCATGACTCAGCCCATCCGCATCACCGGGCTTTCCCCCCCTCCCTCACCTGCGCCAGCCGCTCGCACTCAGGCAGCCGCTGGTCCACCGTCGCGCTGTAATCCACCTCCATTTTCACGATACGGCCATCGGCCCGCTCCGCGCCGCCCTCCGCCATCTCCGCGGCTCCGCTCCGCGTCCCCCCGCGAACACACACCGGAAGCAGCCAGGCCCCGCGCGCAGGCACGGCCGGGCCAGCCCCGCGCGAGGCCCCCGCGCTGCGCCAAACAGGCGCCGCCGCAGTCTCCTCCGGCCGCCTGAGGACCCAGGGCGGGGCGGGGGATGAGGGGAGGCGCCAGCCGTGAGGGGCTCGGCCCCTCCCGCGCGCCTCGCTCCCGGCTCTCGGCCTTTGGGCAGCTCCCGCCGCCGCGGAGCCTCGGCCTGGCTCGCTCGGAGCCGTGCCCCGGGCTGAGGGGGGACACCCCCCCCCCCCTCTCCCCGGCACCCAGGAAGGGGGAGCGTGGTGCCAGATGTGGGGTGGTGACTACCCCACGGAGTCCAGTCGCGGCCTTCAGCTTGCCCTGTGGCCTCCTGCCTCAGCAGGGGCGTGGGTTTTCGGCACAGTTGCCACAGCCACCGTGTTGCTCGCAGCTTGTGTGTCAAAAGCTTGAGACCTTGATATGGCCATGGGGGGGGGGGGGTGGTGAGTCGGGAGGATCGTGGTTTTATGCTGTTTCCCCACATTTTGAAAGAACCGTGCCGTGTCGACGCGGCAGGCTGCGCCATGGTACGGCCTCGGCGGAGGACTCGGGGTGCGGTAGCTGGTGACTTCACCGCGGTGGTTTCAATGTGTCTCATGTCCCAGCCTCGAGTCATTTAATCACGTTGCAGTGCTGGAGAGGTGGGGGAAAGGTAGGAGAGACGATGGTTTTTAAGAGCGCGAGGATCCTGATTTTAGACAGTGTTGCACCGTCAACGTGTTTGATAAGTTGTTGTGAGATGTTGGTGCAACACCAGTGGTTGTAGATCGCCATCATCTCCCATTCCAAAGCAGAATTTCATACGCTACAGAAGTTTCATTCACTGGAGAAATTCAAACGCGCTCATGTTTGCAAGCAAACAATTCAGAAGGAAATAATGATCAGCAAATGCCCTGTAACATCTTTGGATGTTACTTAAGACTCCCAGAAAAAATGAGTTACCATGAAATTACATTTTGTGTTGTGTTACTTTATGACTATACTGCTTACGTAGCAACACGTTAATGTGTCAAAGGGGTATTTGAGATAACTATTTTAAATCTTTTGTTTACAGAATTAAGACTGAGTTACTACATCTGCTACGCCGGTGTAAACTGAGAGTAGTTAATTTACGTGAATTCAGAGTTATAATACTGCATTTTGCAATTGTGTCTGATACATGCTTTCCAATTAGCACAGCAGAGAGCATGGACTTTGAGTCACTTTCTGTTTGAACTCAAACTTGATTTAAAAAGTCCAGTACCAGAATTCATCCATTATCCTTAATCATTTTTTAGTTATTAATTGACCTAAGTATTGAAAATACGTGCATGTATCACAGAGAGTATATGAGTTGTTCTTTCCTGACTCTGGCCATTTACAAATTTTTACAGAGCTTTGGCTATTTCTTTTGAATTGTAAAATCTCATTCTTTTAGGTTGTAATATTAATATAATTTTATAGTCGATGGATAGGGAGTGATGGCTTTCAGGGAAGTTAAAAGTCAGATACTAATCTAATTGAACATATTCCCATACACTGTAATTTCAGTTCAGACAGTGAAAGAGGAAGAAAATTAATGCATACTGCAATTGTTATCTTCCTTTACCTGCATGGGTATGCTGGGAGACGAGGCAGCTTTTGCCTCCACTGTAGACTTCCTGAATGGCTCAAAAAAACCTAAATTCTTATTCAAAAATCCTTAGTAAAATACCCAAAGACTTTTACTGTCTCTTATTATGAAGCAACATTTTGCTGACACAAGTCCATCTGGAGTTAATGTTCAGCATGATTTAACATACCAGTTTTTTCCCCCAGGTCAAAAATGGAAGATGAGCGAAAAATGTCTTATTTTTACAACTGATCATAGAGAGCATGTTGCAGAGGTAAGAGTAATAGTTTCTGACAATTCACAGAAAACAAAGAACCAAAAATGAGGCAGGCATGCTTGGCAGAAACTTCCTGGCTAGCTGGAGCTAGAAGTTTTCTCTCTCAGCATGTCCCCTCGAAAGCATTTGGTGAGTGCGCTTTGTAGAGAGCCCCGGGAGAGTGTCATAGTGGGGAGCTGTAAAGGGTATTGCTATGATCACCGGTTCTTTTCCCCCGTGCGTATGTGCAGACAGCGCAAGGCTGAGCTGTGCCTGTGGCAGTCATTACGGGGTGACTGAAGAACGTTTTGCTGTAGGTATGGGAAATAATTTTGGTTTCCATTTGAAGTAGCTTCTGGATTTGACACGCTACTTTCCACAGATCTGCATGCTCTGTTATTTTAAACAGAGCTATAAGGTTTGGTTTGTGGTGAAAGCACGTAATAGGTGATCAACTAGTTTAGGTCTTTCTCCTGTTTTTATTGAAATCAATGTCTTTGCCTATAATTGAGTAGCATCAAGGCCCTATGCAAAGTAGTTTGATTTTTTTACACTGCTTTTCATCAGAAATCCAGAGATACTGTTCCCAGTGAATGAACCAACTAGCAAATTACCTCAAATTGAAATAGGTGTTTTAGATGTGAATGGGGATCTCTCTCATCTGTAGGTGATATCACAGGTATTGCCTTGTTTTGGCTATTTTGCATAGAAGTTTCAGGAACATATATTACCAACATTATGAATTACAGCTACAGTTTCGATATTTATAAATGGCTGTTGTCAGATTTGAGATAGAAGACTCATTAACCACATTGTTCGTACCTCCGTTGACAATCCAGACTATTAACAGAGCTCGCAGATTTGCTATTTCTTTGTGTAGGTGTTTGCACTTCACTGGAAAGGCAGGGCGTGTGAAATATTGTGGCATTATTGCAATGGAACGGAAAAGTTATGTTGTTAGCTCCAGGAGATGGCACTGTGTCCTCTCTGGGCTAGAAATTATATACATAGCTTTGAAATGTACATTCAGAACCAATGGAAGTGAGGGGTTTTTCTCTTTCTTGTTATGAAACACACATTTCATTGTAGACCTAAATTCATCTTTAACTGTCCCAAATACGGTATTTCATCACTTTTATTTTTGCAAATACTTTATATTTAAACGCAGATGTATATATTACCATTATCTGTACAGTGCCCTGTATTTTCATGTTCCTGTCACAGTGCTTCTCTGCGATACATGCTTTACAGGCATTTGGAAGACCGGAGAAACAGCAATGTGAACATTTTGTGATTTACCTGTAACAGTTTGGGGTTCTCGGCTAGTTCCAGAACTGGGTTCCTCCGCGTATCAAGTTGTCATTAATAATGCGTAAATTTCTGTGAAAAACACAAAAGCCAAGCGCGTTAAAAACCGAATTAACTAACAAATTGCCTACTAAGTAGCAAAAAAAAAAAAAGCCTCCTAAAAGGGTTCTGGCTTTACTGTTCGAGTAGGAAGGAGGCACTTTTTCAGTGAACTTTCTGTGTGGCCTTTGAAAGTAAATAGCTGGTACGAAAAAAGAGCTTTATTTGTGTTGCAAAATTTGCTGGCTGATAACGCAGGGCTGACCGAAAGGGAAATGGGTGAGGCCTTCACATCCTGTGCTCTATCTCCCCCGTGCACGCTGCCCGCACCGAGCGCACGCTGCCGTGTCTCTTGCAACGAGGGGCGGGTGAGGCGACCTGGAGCGGGCTGGCCGGCGGTCTCACGGCGCTCTCCTCTCTTACACCGGGTTGTAAATGTTTTGCAAGGTGCGTTGTTCTCACGCGGAGGGCAAGAAACTCCCCCAAAACCGAGAAGTCTTCGCGGCAGAACTAATTTAAACCGCGATTTCCCCCGGCTCGGTGCTGCCGGCGCCCCCTTTCCCGGGAAGCACCGCCGGGCGAGACCCGCAGCCCCGCGGGGTCCCCGGGCCGCCGCCGCCGCGGGCCGGCCGGCCGCGCCGTTCCGGTTAAGCCCGCCCGAGCGGCGGCGGCGGCTGCTCGCCCGCCCCCTCTCCCTCCTTCCTGCCGCCCCGCTGATGTCAGCCGCGCCCCCGCCGGGGCCGCCGCCGCTGCAGCCGCTCCGCGCCCCGCGGCTACAGCCCGTCCGCCCGCCCGCGGCTGCGCCGGGGAACCCGCGGCCGCCGGACCGCCGCGCTGCCCCCCCCCTTCCCTCCCCTTCCCTTCCCTTCCCTCCCCGAGCACAGCGGGAGCCGCGGCGGCCGCAGCCGCGTTGCGGTGGGGAGGTGGGAGCCGTGTTTGGCAGGCGGGGAAGGAAACGTTATAAAAAGGCTTTGTCTTGGAAATCAGCATCGCATCTTCCCTGCCGCCCGACGTGCTGCCGGCGGCGGTGGAAGCCACGTTTTCGGCTCATTTGTTCTTTTCGCCGCCCCAGGCATGTCTTGACATAGCTGCGAGAGCCTGCCGTTTTCGTAGACTTCCGACGGATGTCTGTGGCCGTACCGTCAGCGTTTGGGGCTTGAGACTCGGTAGCGTATACCGGTGCGAGCGTGTGTGAAATTCCCATGATCGGAGGCTGAAGGAGGAAGAACTGGAAGAAAGGAGGAGTTGTGTTGGTTTTTCTTCTTGCCGGGTCAGCCCTCCTGGATGGTCGCATTACTCTCCCGTGGACACACTGTCAAGCGCGTACAGAGAAAGAGGCTTGATTATTTTTTTCCCGCGATTGGTTTTCGTCGTGATCGTCGTGCAGAAATAACCACTTTTCTCCCAGTTTGCTGGTCCGCACTGAGGCAGCGGGAATATGCTCATGAAGGAGTACCGGATCTGTATGCCTTTGACAGTTGAAGAGGTAAGCTCCGGCACTGTTAATGGTTAGGCTGTTACTTACCGAGGGTTTTCTCTTTCAAGGCGAGTTGAGGTTGTATCTGTTTTACCGAATATTTTTTCTTCGTGTAATGAACTTAGTCGGAGACGATTGGTTAGAGAGGTATGTTTTTATTGGAAAATAAGGGAATCCTAGAGGAACGAAGGTAACTGAAGTGTATCAGAAGCATTGTGTCGTCGAAGTATTGGCTACAAGGATTTTCCAGCCAGACTTTTAAGAAGAATCTTACTCATATTTGCAAGGGAATGCTTTGTGCCGAAATCCTCTCTCTGTTAAAGCGTTTGCCCAAAACCCAGATTCTAAATATATCTTCACCTTTGCTTAAAATACCCTTGCAGATGACAGTGGCCTGAAACTCTAGCACAGGTAGGGTAGATAGGTGATAATTTATTAGTAAAACTTTTCTGTCGTTTAAAGAAATGATTGAAAGTCAAACGCTGTTCTAAACTCTGTGTTAGGAACATCGGGGGGTTATGTATCTGCAAACATCCTACCTGTTTATTGTTTTAAGTAAGATGGTAATACCTACATGTAACACACGTGCTGTACGGTTACTTGTGCATATAAATAGTGCTCGTTTATAGGTGCAATAGGCACCCAAAGGCCTGATGGCATATGTAGATGAGGTGGTGCTTTCTGGTTCATAGCGTCTCGCTATCACGTTTAGGAAGAGGTCGACGTTGTTTCGGTTAGCCGTTCGCGCTGTAGCGGTGGACACTGCGGCGGGGGAACAAGCCCGCTCCCGAAGGCAGGCCCCGCGCCAGCCGGCTCCCACGGGCGGCTGAACCCGCCCCGCGCATCTTGCGCTGAGCTGGGCTCGAAGTTTCCCTCCTCCCGCGGCCGGCGGCGGGGCTCCCTCCGCGGGGCCGCCAGGGGGCGCGCTGCCCCGCCCCCCCCCCCCCCCCCCCCCCCCTGCGGGCAGCGGCTCCGGTGTGCGGGTCTGTGGCGGGGGTCGCCCCGCCCCGCCCCGCCCCGCCCCGCCCCGCCCCGTCCCGGGGCCTCTTCTGCGGCTGCGGTACGCCGCAGGCTGGCTGCAGCCGGCGGTCCCGAGGGAGTCATGCTCGAGTGCAGAATACGCCCCTCCTCGACCCCTCTCCCCCAAGGTTGTAGCCAAATACGCTTACTTTGCAAATTATTTTACGCGTTTGTGGTTTAAATACGTCCAGGTGAGTGGTTTGCTGCGCAATTCGATTCTATTTTCTGCAATACGCGTAGGGGAGTCCTCACGAGTATGACAGAGTAGTCGTTTCAATGGTCTGTCTGTATCTTGAGATTTGGCAAATTAACAGTATTTTAAAACTGAGAATTTAAACTTACTTCAGGCTGCTCAGGAAGTTCCTTCTTCTGGGAGCAGGACCTAAAACCACCACAGACGTGTAGGTGAATAGGCACAGGTTTTAATTCTAGCATTTTTCCAACCAAGTTATAATGTATGCTGTGATATTGGATGTCATTATTCTTTTAATACATAATTTTATTTGTTTATTGTATTATCCTAATGTAGACAACATCTTATTCAAGCCAGTACCTGATGTCCTCAGACTACCACACTTAGTTAGTAACAGTTCATTATGTCATCAGAAGGGAGCAGATCTAATTTATTTTGAAAAATTACTGTTAAACAAGATTTCCAGATGAAGAAAACTTCAAAAATCTCCCAAAACAGGAATGGCTGATGCATGGTGGCTGATGCATGGTGAGACAGAAGACAATGTTGGAATTATTTTGTCCTCTAGAATGTTAACAGAATTAGTAAAGATACTTGTGCGTCTTGTAATTTCTCTTATGTTGAATCATCCGTTATTTAACACAAGAGCTGCAGCTGAGATGCCTTAATGAGGGACCTAGAACATGTCTGATATTTAGCGGGAATTTCATTATTAATTATAAAACAAACTAGGACAAAACTGTGAAATTAGCAGGTATCTTATTTTTGTTATACTATTTACATACTAAAAACGTCCTGCACTGTATTTGTCATGGTGGTTCATCTTTGTGATGTTTCCTACGGTCTATGAAGGTGTTATTATTTTATTTTGCCTTCAGTTGCACATTAACTACCAATAATGCATGATATTTTTGGCATCTGTGTAGAATAAGAAGGTGATGTGTTATGCAGTCGTTAGGAGAACATCATGGGGCAATGCTCACCCTTCAAAAACCAAGAGCGTTTTGGTTCTAAGAGGCCCAGACTGCCTTCTGCAAGGTGCTAAGTCATTCAAGTTCAGTGGGCTTTGACAGAAGCATGACTTCCAAAGAATATGCAATTTCTCACAGGATTGGGATGTTGGGCCCTGATCTGCAGTGGCGCTTAGGTACCTAACTCGCATTGACGTTACTGGGAGTTAAGCACCTGAGTATTTTTGAGGCTGTAGGCTTCAACAGGTACATGAAAAATGCGGTTCGTTCTTACGCAGCTGCATGACTTCCCTTTTTGTGCTGTTGTCCTTACTTAGACTTCAACTCTGTTTTTTCCGCTGTTTGAAAGTTCTGGCTTTGGGCCTGTGCACTTTATACATACATTCAAAAGCATTTCCTTGAGCAGTTTTCTTTTTTAGCGCTGACTTGCCGGTTATCCATACATAGAAGTCTCACAGCATGAATGAGAGAGAATTCCAGCTTTAGTCTGTGGTGGTGTGTTGTCACCAAAACCAGACTGGCTTCCCATGTCATTCCTGTGAAAATACTCGGGCACAGGAGGCAAAACGGAATGTTAACTATGTCAGCCAGGCACCTGTATCCGATCTTCTGTAGTCAAATTTTATGTGTAATGTGGAAAAATGTGCATTAAAATGTTGCATAACGTCCAGTCGAGTAACTAGAAGTCATTGCTTCTGCATGTAGATAAATATGCACACAGCAGTATAGCAATTAGTACTACACTGGTTGACTGTTAGGACCTAAATTTATCTCTAGAGAAGAGTGAAAAAACTGATAGATGTCCCTGTAACAGCAATGCTATCTCTAGGTTTGAAGAGTTTCTGGCATTGTTGTGAGTAGGAGATTCCGCATAGCTGGTCCTCGTTAGCTACTGCAGGTCGTGTTCTTGAGGCATTCTATCGATTCCCTTATCAGATAAGATACCCAAATATTTATGGGAGTTTTGTTTGTGTACCTGTCAGCTTGGAGGCCAAATGCTTTCTTGCAAAAAAAACGTTTCCTAAGAAATGCTGATTGCTACGGACTTAACTGTTATTGTGCGTTTTGAGCTAGGATACAGGAGTCAGAGGTGCATCTTTGTTCCTTGTCCATAAGCACCAGGAAGGACAGGTTGTTCCAGGAGCGCTTGCTGAGATGCTGTGGCACCACGCTGCAGTTCTCATTCAAGGCTGAGGCTAACTCATTAACTTGAGTCTTTATTGATGGTTATTTAGGACTGTTACATATACATTGTTGCAAGCTGCCTGATCAGCTTTAAAATAATTTGACAAAGGAAACATCATGTTAACTTTTAAGCAAAATAATAACAACTGTTGTTAAGAACTTCGTAAATTAGGTCAGAATATAGCTGTTGGTTGACGAAGCCAATACAACTGCCAATTAGAAGTCATTCTGTACCTCATTTGTGGTACTTCTGGGAGGCATGCACGCAAGTCCTTTTGTTAACACTGGGACCTTATAAATTAGAAAAAGCCATTTCTTTTCAGTAATAAATAAAGCAAGTAAAATCTGTTGCCGTAATTGCTTAGGATATGTTACCAATCTTAGTCCCAGCTGCAATTAATAAATGAGCCTGCCTCTTGGTTATTTTTCCCTTTGCATTTTAATGTCTTAGTTCATTCTTACAAATAGCTTGTTACATCATATAGGAGAATATTATAATAGGCTGCATTGTGGTTTTTAAAATATCGTCAGTTAAAAAAACACATTCCTGAGCAAGTGAAAAGAATGCCAAGCAATTGAAAAGAACAGAGATGCTAAAAAAACTTTCAAGCTTAGGTCTCATTGCAAATCATAGTTCCACAGTCCTTCACAGGAAGGATTACATGGTTTTGTGCTTTTGAGATGCCTTTATGTGAAAATGTAAACCAAATCTGATAGGTTAGCATGTTACTGAACTTTTATTTTGAAAGAGGCAAAGTACAGCGAAGTTTATGATTTGTGTGGAAAGTGATTATTCTTTAGGGGAATAGGTGGAAAGACATTTTTGTTGGATCCTGTTGAAAATGGAGTTGTTATTGCTGTAAAATGCTAATAAAGATGTGAAGCTAGGTTGTATATATTTAAAAGCTGAACATCAAATAAAATACAGTAATCATCATAGGGGTTTTTCCTTGGAAACAGGGATGACCATTAACATTTCTATTAGTTCTGAACTATACGTATGTGGCCAGTACCTAAAGTCCTAATAGGTTTTTCTTTCCTTTGTTCTTTATTTCAACCAAGATTATCTCTGCTGCAGCTGGTGGAACTGCTCCCATTCTATGCTTTAAATAAAAGCGAAGTTTGATCTGTGGGGAGCACTGCCTGCATGAGGTGTGTAGGAACAGCTGTATTGTCATGAATACAAACAAGCAGAGACCTGCAAAATGTCCGTAAATGTAGGTCATGATTTTTCAACAAAAAATCCTTTCAACATTAACACTCTGGTTTTAGAGGTGGTGTGCTTGCTCCTTTATAAAAATATCCAGTGTTTAGCTCCTGTTTCAAACATTATGAATTCTCCCAGTGTGGATTATTTACGTAAAATTATTTCAACAACATATGTGTAAATAGTATTTGTATTCGCTGAATCTTGTGTATATTTCTTCTTTGAAAGATTTCATAGTCTACTGTTTTGTGTACAAAGGGTACTTGTTATAACATGTTTTATTCAGATTTAAAGCTCAATGAAAGCATTTGAGAAAGTGTTTTTATGCCCTGAGAGTTAGCAGGTGTTATGATATTTAGACATAACTATATGCTTGTAGAACAGAAAAGCCTTTAGTAGGGTATAAAGTGTAAAATACATTTTCTCTAAACTACAGTTATCTACTGCAGGACAAACTATATACAGTCACCCTGCGGCTAATACAGATAGATTAAATAATGGTTGGTTATGTATGCTTTTTTAATTTCCCAGCTATAACCACAGAACATATTTTCAGGAATGTATAAATGTATGGAGCATTTGAAAAAGCAGTATGTTGGCTGTAAGCAAGAGGGCTACAAGCAAATGTGAGGTGAAGTCAGCTTTCCAAATTTAATTCAATTTAATTACTTGTAAATAAAATAATAGTTGGACTATGTCATGACCATGACCTCTGCAGAAAAAGTTTATCTGGCAGTTTTGAGCTGAAGTTGTCCAGCAAAAATGGAGACTTATTGTGCAATTTTAATTTAAACTAGCAACAGCTGTAATGCATCTATAGTCTTACACTGATTCCTTTACAAGATACTGAAGTGCTCTGAGGAGTAAAGGACTTTTTACTCTAGTTAATCATTCTTTCTGGGTATGCCTTATGAGACGTCACCAGCCTTACCTTCTTTTTGCAATAATACTATGGAGGCACTGATACATTGGTCTGAGGAGTATTCAGAGTTAATTATTGATCTAGAAAAGCTCTTTATGCCATTATGAACATCTTTTTACCCTTCAAAAGAAATCATTGTGTAAAGCTCTTGGTAGCAAACAGATCCGATCTGGTCTTTTGTGGGCGGTCATGTCTACTCACATCACAAGGCCTTTGCTACGTGCAATGTGACCTTAAATTGACCTTAAAGCTTCTGGACTGGGAAGAATCATTGTAATGACATAACAGATAAAGTTAATTTCTTTCTCTCACCTATTTTTCGTACCAAATAAGAACAGCTATTTAATTTTCTTTTGATGCACAGTCTAGTTGTAAGAACGAACAGATGAAAACAAGAGCTGTGTTTTACCGTGGGAAGAAAATAAATACCTTGCTTTAGCTTGACCTTCCTGTACTAGTTGTAGTCACCTAGTGAGCTGTAAAAGCAAAGCAGTGCAGAGCAGATGTCAAATCTTTATTGAACTCCACTGCAAATAGAAGACCAAAAATAGCCAATTTTCTCCTTTAATCCTGTTTGCACATTTCAGTACAACTCTGTGAAAGAAACAAGATAACCTTTGTTCTTAAAGTTTCAGTGTAAATTATTAAAAAAATCTTTCAGTGGAAAGGATTAGATACTACTCAAGGAACTCCAGACTCTGACATACATCTCTCTTGCTGTCTCTCTCCTTGTCAACACTTGTTTTCTCCAAGGTGTGTATATACATAGCAAATAATACTACACCTTTGCTTTGAAGGCTTTGTTGGCAAAATATAGGGACCAGTTTTGCATTTCCCATAAAAGAAAATGCAGCTTGTCAGTGTTTTGGGACATCTTCTAGCTAAAGCACTCTACAGAGCTTTGATGCTATCAAGAACTCCACAAAGTGTGTTTGTCTTTGAAGCATAATGTAGGTTCAGAAACAAAAGAACAGGGAGAGGAAGACACAGAATGTCAATACTGGCTTTTAAAACTTAGTGCTTTCTGTTTTTTTTATTTTTTGGGATGAACTTCGAGTTGCTGAGAGCATGAAGTTCTTGTAAGAGTTGATGTGAACGCTAAATGATCAGCACTTTTGAAATTGTGGCCAGTTTTGTTTACGTACCTAACAACGAATGTAGATGCCTGCATTAGCACCTTGAAGTTTGATAACTCAGATATGTCAAATACATTTTCCCTTAGTCCAGTCTGTTTAATTTCCTCATCTGTCTAATTGTAAGGTTAGAAATAATATGATTATACCAATTTTCATGTGCTTTTTGCTTGACTGCACGTGTTAAAAAAAAAAAGTTAGGTGATTTATAGCCCTCAAAGTATATAAAGCCCTTTAGATTATAGGAAGAGAAATATTTCTGTAATAACTAGGAAAGGTTAAAAATTATATTTTCCTTCATGAGTATTCAGTTTAGTCTGATAGGCGTTTGTATTGTTAAAATCTGTTAGAGATCATGTTCTTTTGTACAAAAGACTGCCTAGTCAGGTAGTGGAAAACCCATAGTATGTTACAATGATTCATTCACGATATTCTTCTTTGTGACTAGTGAGCTGGTGGATATGTTCCCCAGGCTGTCCTTACAGAACCGAGTCAGTTGTGGATGCTGAAATACATGCAGGCTTTCCATCTTGAATGTCTAACCTAACACACAAGCAACCATTAAATACTATAAGGATGGAGATAGATAATACACACATGCAAACCGTTGAAATATACTCTGTCATTGTGGGTGAGGGATAATTCTTTATATCCCTGCTCATGGAAAACTTATTTGTCATTTAAAATTATTTTTTTTTTCAAATAATTATAATTTTCCTTATATTTTATCCTTATCTTCTTTGGTTCGTAGAGCATCTATCATGACCAGCAGTATATTTTGTAAGACTTGATACCTTGATACCAAAGTAAAGCAAATAGTGACATTTCATGCAAATTTGCTATGATAGCCCTCCAGTGCAGCCTGAAGAACTTTGTGTAGGCATATTGTACATGTATTTAAGTGAAATTACAAATGTCTGCATGCACCTAGAAAGCAAGGAGAAAGATGCTCACCAGGATTATTGACTAGGTTTAAAAAGGAGTGAAGAAAAGGTAACTTAGATTTCAGGTTGGGTTAACAGATGGGTTTACAGTCTGTAGGTGGGGGAAACTAGACTTGAACTTAACCTGTGTTCATATATAATGCTTTTAGTCTAGCCTTAGACTTGTTTCTCTCCTCCTCAGTTCATCATTTCTTTCCAATTTTGGTTATAAGTGATCAGACAATTTTGAGTCCTTGGATATGTATTAAAACACTATTTTTGTAAAGTATAATGCAGGGTGCTAAATTGTAGGAATGACATTTTACATATTTTTTTTCCAAGAAAAGCCATTATCTTCCATCTTTTTCCTGTTTGTGGTCAGAAAATGCTGAAGCAGTTTTGGATTCTGTTAGTTTTGTACTTTAAAAGCTGGTTTTGTAGTGAATACTCCTAGCTCTTGCATATATTTAACTTGCGTACATACTTAATGTAAAGCCCGAGTAGTCACATGTCATGAGTCACATGCATAAATGTTTGTAGGCTGGGTTTAGCAAAAGACATGTTCATATGCTCTCCAGAAAAATCATGGTCTCTAGGAGTTTTTACGTGTCTGTTCCAAGATCAGTCTTACCTAAGTGATTTAGGAATACTTAGGCTCTCTGGGAATTGTTTTCTGTGAGCATGCTGAGTATGCCTTATTTTCCATTTCATCACACTAAATGTCATATTAGGTTTAACATGTTGCCCAATTAATGACTATGTTTAATTTTTTTCAGTAAAAATATTATTACAATGCATGACAAAATAATTATGTGATAATGACACTCCAGTATAACACATACTGTTGCTCAATTGCTTGATTAACAGTCACTCACTGATGACAGTCAGAAACACAACTAATTGTTGAATATATTTTCAACTTTTTGCTCTCAAAAGCTATTAAAAAATAACCTTTTGTGCTAGCGTAACCATGTTACTTGAAAGGTTACCAAAATACTGAAGTCCACTGTGAACCAAAAAATTGTATTTATCAGAAAGATAAAGACAATGGTAGTTCTATTGGTAAGCATGAAGTTCTTACACATGCCAAGCTTGTATTTCTCCTGCTCATACATAGATGGGTTTTTTTTAAGTAGTCTCACTTGTTAGGCCCATTGAATATACTGGTCCTAGTATGTATAATCTTATCTTCTGAAAGATGTCTGGTAAATTTATCCAGCTATTTATCTGATTTTGTTAGGTATTCTCTGAAAGTGCAAATTAGCTGACTTTTAAGTAATATTTTAATTTAGTAGAATCATAGAATCATTGAGGTTGGAAAAGACCTCTAAGATCATCGAGTCCAACCGTCAACCCAACACCACCACACCCACTAAACCATGTCCCTAAGTGCCTCATCTACACGTCTTTTAAATACCTCCAGGGATGGTGACTCCACCACTTCCCTGGGCAGCCTGTTCCAATGTTTAACCACTCTTTCAGTAAAGACATTTTTCCTCACGTCCAAGTTAATTGTAAATTAATTGTACAGTGACTTGAAATAAGCCAAATGAAACATAGGAAATGTACACATGATTATAGTCTTAAGTAACCTGTCTGCTTCTTTTATGACATAGACTTGATGTAGAATTTATTTAAATCTTACTTCAGTGGATCAGCTTTTGTTTTGCTTCACTCTCTGTGAAAGGAAAATCATTCAGTGGAATTCAGACCACAGTAATACCAATGAGTTCTGTTGCTGATGTCAGAGGCGCCAAGATTTCACCAAATATGCATGACAAAACACAGCATATTTTTAGAGTAGAAATGTTGGAAATTTAAATTCCATTTTAGTTGCATGGTGCAAATATGAAATAATTCCATTGACCTCAGTAGATCCGTTCCAGATTTCTATCAGTCTAATCAAAAGTAGACTTTAACCAATGGCTGTAAACTAAAAGAAAATGTGAATTTGTCAAATCTGTTGTCCTTAACAAGAAGGAAACCGAGCTGACGTTTCTAAATCTTTTGGCATTCTTGCCTAACCTGAAAGACGTTTTCACACAGTTAGATTAAGGCCCCAGATTTGTTTCAAACCTCTGATAACGTCTTTGAGCTTACGCAGAATTAAATGATTGCTGTCCTCACACCGCAAAACTTGGCAGTAACCTCTTTGCTCTCAATTTTCAGTCCTAACTTTGTAGAAACTCTGATTCTCTCTTCTTTCTCCCATTTTTGAGTCCTTGGTCATACTCCCAAATAAGGAAGCCTAGCCAACCACAGCAGGCGTCTGGCCAGCTGGCAAAAATCTGCTGCTCAGAACAACAGCCTGCTGCTCTTGCTCTGCCTCAGTCTTGCAGAGAATAAGGAACTATACAGCAGACTAAAACAATTGATAATTCAGCTCCCCTCTGAGTACTAAGCTCAGGCTTGAATCTCGGTATTCCCTCAGTTACCATGGATCTCTGCACTCAGACTGAAGCTAAAGAGAGCACCGAGTTCCGAAATCTCTCAAACGTTTTCGAGAGTTGCTAAGTTTATTTGCATTTCCAAACTGTTTGCTACTCAGTTAAGCCCAAGGTTTTTTGTTTGTTTTTTTCTTTTTTCTTTTTTTTCCCCCAGGGATGATTCAGTATAAAAACATGTTTCCATATATTATACATTTGGGATAGATTCCCCCCCCCCCCCCCCCCCCCCGCCCCGTTAACTTCAATGGAAGCAGAATAAAGCCTGCTATGGGGTTTCTTTTTGTTGTTAATTTGTTTTCCACTGTTTTGCTTTAGCTTATTCTCTCCACTATCTCTGCTTTTTTCATGTCTGAACATAAACTCGCTCAGAGTCAAGTGATGCCGAACTTCTAAATCTGTTCTGAGTGGGTTTGAGATGAGGCAAACAACATTTTAGTGGAACTGTTATGTCATAGTAACAAATGCCTATGGATTAGTTAGTTTATTTCCAGGACCTCATGGGCTATACATTACTATTTATAATTTAACTTTCTCAAGCAGCCACGACTGTGTTTATGTTACCATGGTGTTACTTGCCATACTTGAGGGTGGATAGTAAATGCTATAATTGAAAATAGATACTCCCACTGAAATAAGTGTAACAGGTGGTTATGTTTTTATTTAACTGTGCTGCAAGCATAATACAAGTTAAATGTGGATACCTCTAACCCTGCCTTTTCGCTAAGACATTTTCAGACATGCCCATTTGTCTTTAGTGGCCAGAACTGGAATAAACAACATGAGTGATTTGTCTTGTGACAGTCCAAGGAATGTCAGTGGCAATCAATGAGTATCTTCCACTTCAGACTTCAGAAAGCAGATGTTCTTATGTGGGAGAAAAGGAGATGCTCTGATGCAGGGGGGAAGGTCTGTATCTCATCCTTTTTCTGGGGACCGTAGTCTGGATAAAGCTCTAATTCCTGAAGAGCATTTGAGGAATAGTGATTGCTGTTTCCTTGTGACTTCCTCATATTAGCCCTCTTACATCATCTCATCTCTTAATTTCCTTCAGTCGTCCACCGTAAGGAATTGCACATCTGTGTTGAGGTCTGCCCTATCTTAATATTGCATGGCTTAGTTTGACGTTAACTTAGACTCACCTTCCTGGTGTTGGCAACACACATTCTACTGGCAAAACTGTCAAAGCATCCCCCTCTCACAACCGTAAGAATAGCTTTTGATTAAATTTTGTCAACTCCCATAAAATCATGTAAATGTTTTTATATATAATATATAAAATTATATAATACATAAACCATATACTGTATAAATATATTTTTATACACAAATACATATATATTTTTTCATTCTTAAGAGTAAAAGGACAGAAACATATGGATATTATCCTAAATTCTCCTAAATGCTTAGGCAGGAAAAAAAAAGGATTGTAGATTTTTCTTTCACAAATATTCTCAAGTGTGAAAATTAAATAATTAAAAATAGCAGTATTGTTTCACACTCTCTACTTACTGCAAAAAGTCATATGCCCAAGAGTATTAAGTAACCAAGTACGAACACTTCAGTCAGGATAGTATGGTGGTTATCAAAGGCATTCGTAAAATACATTTTAATAGAACCATGCAAAAGGTACCTAATTAGTGTAATTGTATGAACAGTAAAGTGCAGAGTAGAGATTCTTGCATGAGTTCTGCACAGCAGTCTCCTGTTGGGGATTTTTGTAGTTTTTTTAGAAGTAGCTGTCAGACTTAGGTCTTTACTCTGTTAAGCTTTGTATCGACCAAAGGCTAACTGGGTCCTCCAATTTTTCATATAGCTGTAGGATAGAAAACGAATTTTCATCAGCAGGAGATGTGTGCATACATAGATTTTCTCCTGAACTCAGTTAAAGGTTGTTCCTCAGTTTTCCTTTTGCATTTTGCCCAATGAATAAAGCAAAGCCAAAAAAAAACCAGTGGTTCAGAAGGCGGTATGATTTGTCATATTTTGGTTTTAAGCTGGTTTACGTTGGCTTGAAATATTAACGTTATTTAAACCAGTATCATTTCCTGTGTACACAAGACTGAGTCGGAGTTTACGTCTTAAAGCATTGCAAGGAGGTCCTTAAGGCCTTTTGCAGCTTCTAGCAATTGCATTCCTTTCCACAGGTTGTTATACTTAACATCTTGCTTTGTAGGTCTTTTCCACGTGTAACAATTTTGGAAGTTAGACTTGCAAATTAAGTGAGCTACTTTAGCTTTCTAGGCTTACCTTATAGGTAGTAGTTGATTGACTTTGTTGTTACAGAAAAGCTGAGGACATTCCCTAGGGCCACTAACAAACTTCCATGTAACAGTAAGTATGCAGTAAAGCATTAGTCTTTGAAGTATTCATGCATATTTAATGGTAAGGAAAGAAGAAGAAAACTCAGCATTGTAGCCAATCCAAACCTTTGATAAGAACAGTAAGTTAAGAAAACAAGCCTTGAGTTTGCAAGATGTTTTTGACCAAATGAAATAAAAAAACGCGGTACTGCAGGGGATTAATACAGATTAGTAGATCATGTCTGTTAAGAATTGTCATAGGTCCACGCATCCAAATGGAAGTTCGCTATCAAGCTTGGGTTTTTAAATGTCTTGCTGAGTTAACCCTGTTCAGCTGGCCTTTTGCCTGGTCGTTTTGTAGATGTAGGACCTCCGCTTTCTTTTGGTGCTGGTACAGAGTCTGAAAGTCACAGAATCCTTGCTTAAACCAGTGGTGCCCTGGAGCTGCCTAAATCTCATCTAAAATAGACTATTGACCTGGGAAAGAAATAACTAACATTTCTAACCAGTGTAGCCCATGCAGGTACAAGAGTAAGAGTCTTGAGTCCGAATACTGTTTTAGCAAAGTCTTCATCAGTTACGGACCAGAATTTTGTCTTGATGGTTATGAAAGATTTGCCATTGTGGTCTCCCAGGCTTCATTTTGTTGAGTTTATATACCTGGTTATTCCGTGCTTTTCTTAAGAATGAATATTAATAGATAACTGTTTAACAGTCATAATTCTCTGTGTGAAATTGTAGCATGAATTTTTATGTTAGTGTTGATAGGTGGTTCCTGATACGCCCTCCCTCCTGCCCTGAGTATTCATTTCTCTGGTATCTTGCTTCTTAACTCCAGGTTAGACAGTGCAGTGCAAGTATTCCATGACTCTTGGTCTAAAACAAGACTTTAACCCATTTTGTCAGCTAAAAGAAAATAAATGAAAAGGGAACAAGGATGTGTACAGAAGGCATTTTTCAGAGAAAGGAGTTTAATAAATAATAACGTTGTATAGCAATAGACAGAATTCACTTGCTCCATCAGGTGACAGTTAAAAGCATTTTCCATTTCTTTGCAACTGGAAATGTAAGAAAGCTATGTAGGAAAATAACTAGGCTTGCTGATTAATGAAAGCTTTGCCATTCTTTAAATATTTTGTCATGTAATAACTGACATAAAAATAATTACAGAGCTGTTGGGGTACACTTTTGCCTTTCTTATTTTGCAAACCCTTATTTTTCTTTTGCACTTCTGACACCTTCCAGTCAAGAGTTTCAGAGAAAAAGGACTTTCACTCCATTTTGTCTACATAACAGTTCATCACCCCGCTGATTTATGTGTGCAAATTATTTGCATGTCAGATTTAAACATTATACAGTTTTGGAGGCACAGTAAACTTTGCAAGTTGACATGGAAAGTTAGCCTCAGTAAGTCAGCTGAAGATTTGGTCCCTTGTGTCCTTTCCGTAGCAAATTAGTGCACTGTATCTGCTTATGATATTCTAGAAAACAGGGGGGAAAAAAGTGATATTGCCAAAGTTTAAAAGATGTGGAGCATCAGTAGACTTTTTTTACCATTACCCATACCTGCATATTGATACTAGTTTAAAACTATTTTTCTTAGGCTTCAAATATCAAATATTTCTTCATATTTTGCATTTATACTGATGAGATGAAAGGTTCAAAACTGATGAAGTAAAGAGTTACTGGGTTTGTCCCTGTTAAATCTTCAGCATGTTTTGATAAACTCAAATATATAAACTCTTCTGTGAATCGTTTCTTGAGGAAAACCAGTGTTTCAGTTTATCTGTCTAATGGAGTTGCTGAGGAGGTTTGCATTAAGGGAGTCATGAAAATGCAAAGGCTTGTGGGTGACATAAAGCCATTCTAACATACTAAGTATGGGATCCTTTTCAGGCAGACTCTGAACAACTTTACAAATTAATCATTACCTTAAGGTAGGATGGCACTGTGGTGTGCGTTGCATTTTCACAGGAGTGAGAAATAACTAGCCCAAGGTTGAAGGTTCATGTACTGTATTCCTAAGGAACCGTGTACTGGTAATATGGGTAGGTCTTGTTTCCTCTCAGTAGATCTCTTGAGATGTTTCTCTGTAATTTCACACTGTTAAGTCTTGTGTCCCTACTAGTACGTTTACAAGTTGTCGTAAGTAGACACAAGAACAATAGCTGCATGGTACGGACTAACTAGTGGTAAACTGGGGACTGTTTGGTTCCTCTGTCTGTAGACCATGGTGAAGCCTAAATTTTCATCCCTGAATTCTTCCATCTGTCATGTGCTGAGGTGATCCTGTGGTGCATTTAGGCTAAAGAATTTTAAGCTGGTGTTTCAGGTGTTCATTGCCACTAGGGTCAAGGAGATAAAGTTCCTCAGCTTTTCATCAAATCGGGAGTTGCTCTCTAAGCATTGCAAGCTGCAAGTGATCACTGTAACTCTGTATCCTCTCTGCTCTGTGTTCTCTCCTTTTTTCTCTTTGTACTATCTATAACGTGCCTCCCACTCCCTCTTTTAAATCCTTTTTGTAGGAGGTTAATTACAAAAATGTAGCTTTCCATCCTTGTTGGGTTCAAGTTATCACTTAGTCTTTTTATATATTGTTCATTGGGGATTTTTTTAAATAAGTTGTGCATGAGTATGCTACCATCGTTAATGAGTGTGTTGAACACTTTAAGACCTAGCGCAAATTCCTCTGGGACTTCGCTGGTGTCCTCTCTCCAGTGATAAAAATTACTTGTCTATTTATTTTACTTTTTTATTATATCTTTTAAACAATGATTTATCCATGTAAGGACCTTTCTTCTTCTCTCATGGCAAATTCATTTCTTTTAGAACATCTGGGGAGTGACCTTGGCGAAATGGGCTTTTGATATTGAATTGGCCTATATCAGCTAGGTCTCCTTTGTCTGCATACCTGTTGACCCCTTCAGAGACAGATTAAGACATGACTTCTCTTCACTAAAGCTGCGTTAACTTTTCCCTCTATATTTATGCATGCAAGCTGTGCTATTTACACACTTTTTTCTTTTTTTTTCTTGAGTACTATGAATTGCCCTCATACGGTCTTTCTCAGTTTTCTGTTCAATACATTGAAATGATAGCAAATGAAAGGCATATGAAAAGCAAATTAATACAACTCCTGTCCTACTTGGTGAAAGTATAGAATTTTAATTTAATGCCAACACAATATATTAAATTATTTGTAAGTGCAAAGAGACAGAATTCCAATTAGAGTACCAGCTGGTGGTTGTTTTTTTTTTTTAGCATGGCTATCTGCTTTACTGCATTTAAGCACAAAACTTTGGTAGAGGATTTTTGATGACTTTTTTTTTAATATTATTCATTGAAATCATTGACTATTTGGGGACTGCTTCTTAAAGAGAATCAGAGAGGTAGCAATGATGCTAACAATTGGATTTCAGGGGGTTTATTAATATTTTTGGCAAGCAATATTTGTTAGTGGTGTGTAACAGTATTTCCATATTATATTATAAGTTGTTTTGCCAAGTGCTGGTTGGCTGTATGTCATGTTCCTTAGTTTCCATTTGGAGCTGAGTACTCTTCTGATTGTTTTATCTCTGAAAGGAACTAACATTTGCTTTATTTTAGATACTAGCTCTTGTAGGATGCATATCATTTAAACCAATAGGACACTGTGTTACAAGGCGTGATTTTTCTGTTTATCTAGGCTTTGTCATTGCCAGTAGCAAACACAGTTCTGCTGTCGTTTCATCACCACAGTCCTAGTTCATGCCCAATGCACACAGAATTGGCAGTCTTCAAAACAGAGATAAATTTCCATGTCCATGTTTAACTTTGATTTGTTCTTACACTTCTGCTATAACCTCCTCCCAGTGACTGTAAATCAGTAAGTGAAAAGCACACCATGTGCACTATCTGCAGCCAGGCATTTGATATGGTTGTAATTAATTGACAGCATTCCTACAGTATGCTGATAAGCAAGACTAGTGCCCTTCTCAGGTACATTTCTACTCACACTGAAGTCAGTGAGAGTTTCCCTTCTTTTGCGTTAAGAATGCAAAAACATGATCCTGAAAGAGAATTCATCAAATGAAGAGCTGTGTATGAAATACAAGACAAATTCTGTACTGACCTGCACTCTGTAGAACTCCATTGGCTTTAAGTAATCTCAAAGAAAATCTAGTAAATTATCTGTCAGTGGGAAATAAGGATATGTCTGCAGGCTTGTGAATTTTGAATTAAAGATTTGCCTCAATTGTGGTGTCTTCGGATTGTAATAATACATTAAATCAGTTTGCAATATAATCGATGGACCAAGTTAATACCAACTATGTTACAAATGATAATTAAGACAGGTAGTTTTGTAGTAAGAAGATACTAACTTGAAAATAAATTTTGAGGTAAGATCTAATGTTAAAACGGAAGTCGTATTTCTGTGGACTGCCAACTACTGTCATGTCAAAATCTTGTGGCCTTGGAAGACCAAAAACACCACTGCAAAACTTTCTCTGACATATTTCCATCTTTCACACTGTGACATAGGAGGTATATCGGTTGGGTATAATGGTCAGAAGGAAGCAGGATCAGGAGAAATAAAAGCGTGTGATCAAATGCTGACGGCAACATAATAGCTGACCAGCGTTTGAACAGAGCATGAGGTTTGCATTAGGAAGGTATACTTTTAGGTTACACATATTTTGTTCCTGGAATGCTGATGATCTCCCTGTTACTATTTGTATAGCACAATGCCAGAAAAAAATCACACCTGGTTTCATGATTCAAGCAAGTGCTCTTTGTCTTACTCTCCCACAAAGTACTACAAGTCACTTTTGCATATGACATTCACTTTTATGTGTTCTTTAACTCTGTTCTATCAGAGGACCAAATTATGTTAGAAAATTCAAACTGTTTCCTAGGGGCTTTTAATAAAATTGTGGAATAGATGATTTGATAAATGATATATAATATGAACAAATTGGCACAAGATGAAGTAAATTTTTGTCCGGTCAGTAGATTTCTAGGAGAGATGAGGCTGGCTTGGTAAGTGCTAATACATTTTTCTTTTCTGGCACTTGTTACTTTATTGCCTCATCTTCTTTAGCAAGTGAGTTAGTAAAAAAATTCGTGTGGACCGCTATTCTGGAACTTAGGCAGTTTCATTGTCTTCTGTTGATATAAAAATCTTAAAACCTGTCCTCTTCAGGAGAGAACCTGTTTTCCTCATAAGAAAATTAAAGCATCCCCTGACCACAAGTGCAGGAATTCTAGCAGTCTCACTTATGCTCCACGTTCAAATAGGAATGACATCAATAGATGTTGGGACCTTTTTGTTTTGCTGATGATGCTGTCTTGTAGTGGCTGTAGTCCTGAAACTGATGGCCCATGGAAGGCTTCACTGTCAGTAATGGGAAAGTATGCAAATATAATAATCTTCTGAATCATCTTTTATAAGGCGTTACTGTAGTCTGAGACAGAATTACAAGCCACGAAAACATGCAAATCGCATTTGTGAGTGACAGAGTGAGGGTGTCCCTGTGTTTAAATAGGGCATTACTCAAAATAGTACTATACCAGCTTTCCATGGGAAAGTACTTTCTGTTCAGTGAGATGTTTTCTTTCTCTACCTAGTCATCAAAACCACCATCAATCCCATTTCCAGTGAGGCAGGGTTCTGTGGAATGTGACATTTGTTATTTCCCTTACCTGATAAGAGCTGTATACCTAGATTTGTACAGAATGTAACACATACTTCTTTTTTTGAAAACTTTTATGCTTGAAAAAGGGCTTGTTCAGGAGAACTTAGCCCTAAAAAGTTGATTTTCTGGCTAGATGCAGGAAAGGTAAATTCTCTCTTTCTATTGTTTTCAAGCACCTTAATGCAGGGCGGGAAATTGGAGTGAGTCTGTTAGAGTCATGAAATTGAATTATTTCCAACCATATAATCTAAGGTAACCTCCCGCTAGTATTTCTGTGTCTGTTGAAAAAAAGAACATTATTATAGCACACAACTCTCAGATGAAATTTCAGAATTTATATATTACAGAAATGGAATATACTGTACATATTATAATCATGCTACCAATTTATTGAATGTTTTTGGTGGGATTAACAACGTAAAATTAAAATCTGCATAGGCTATAAGCATATTATTCAACCAGCTAACCCCCTGGATCTTCAGGCTGATCTTCTTTTCTCTGCACGCATGGAATTTGTACAGCATCAAGAATTTCATACTAATATATAGAACTGACTGTCAAACAAGATCCAGTGAACAGAGGTGATAAAACTTTTCCCCCCTCAGTATTCAAAAGTGTAATTGCATCGCAGATATATCATTGCATATTTGGATATAAAAAGCAGCTTTAAAATGTTATAGAACACAGGAATGAATGTGTCATTTTTATGTTAATTTACATGGCTTCGGTTTGTCCTGCAAAATAAAATGTTCTTATTCTTACAATTTTTTTTTTCAATTTTTATTAGCTTAAACATTTAGGACGATCCATGAATTCAGTTTGAAGTACTAAAGGGGATGTATTCATTGCAAGTATTAGTTCCAGTGTATGCGTCCTCCTGAACATCAAATTAATAGCTTAAGTCATGGAGGTTAAAAGGAATTTTAAGTTCTGCTTTAATGAGGACAGACACTAACATCTTTTGATACCTTGTATCGAATTTAAGTAGTACGCCTATCTGATATACTATTATAGTGGTGCCCGCTACTGCTTTCATAATTATGGGCCTGTCAGCATTTCCATTACAAACCCCTATATTACAGCTGAAAATATCACTCCAGGATGAAGTTTTGTACAAAGGCTTTCAGCCTTGAACGAAGAAGCTTTCAAAATTAATTTTGCTGCTTCTCCAATTTAAAAAATGAAGTTTTGCTGTTGCTTACTCTACCCTGTATTAATGTCTTGTTTTCAGGAAGAAAAATACAGGGTCAAAATACTGATGTTTGTTTCCTGTAGTGTTAATATAACACATCCGAAAGATAAGAATTGAAAGCTGAACGCTTTTATTTAACCATAAAAAAAGAAAGAAAAAAAAAAAGCAGCACAAGCAGGACAAAGTACATCTGCAAGCTGCCAGTTGGAGTTCATACCCATTTCATTTGCAACCTGTCTACAAAGATTTTGGTAGCCTATATCCTTTTTCATAGATTCCAAAACAGCAATGAAATTATAATTTCATTTTTTATCATCATAGACTGGTTTAAAAATCATTATTTAAGGGTTCAAGGACAAGCACCGAGAACTAGGAGATGCCAGAATTAACACTGCCCATACAGTTTTGGTTTGCCTGCTTTTTGAATATATTTTCCATAAAACTGATTCCTGGAAAGGCTGGGTGGTGCTCAAGTGAACACCACCTTTATATAATTTTTTGTCTTTTTTTCCAGTAACTTATTACCCATCTCTGAAGTTGGAACCACTGTCTATCATGGGTTTGAGTGATGCTTATCATTAAAGTGTCTGAATGTTTTCCAAAACATTAATCGCTTTATTTTCATTACACTTCTGTAAAATGAACAATTTCTCTAATTTTACAGATGACTAGCATCTGCATTGAGACAGGATTGTTGAAAATACTCACTTATTTTGAATATTTAACACTTGGAACCTGATTTTTCAGGGTGGATTTATATAGCCCATTTGAAACACAGTTCTCATTGACTTTAGCTGCTTTAGCTATCTGGTAAATATTTACCGTATCTTTTGAATCAGATCTCTTGTGTCAAGTGGGGTACCTAGATGATGAGGAACAAGGAGATAGCAATTGCTTGTGAAGAATTTGGGTTTAAGCAATTTGCCTTGTGTTACCTAGGTTTCTTAATTTCTGTAATTTCTCATCCTTATGCATCACAACTGGGTGCTTGTTGTGCTGCTGATGCCCAGAGGATATGTGCTGATGTGGATTCTTCAATTCATATGACCTTGAGCTGGCACAGTTTTCCTTTCCCAGTATGTTTTTCAGCTCTTCAGCAAATGGAGCAGAAGCACTATGTAAAATCATCTCCAGTAGCATGTGACTACCTCGAATAGGGAGAAAAAGTGGTACCTGATTATTTAACTGTGCCATAGTGTTTACACACGAGTGCATTAATATCCAATAAGCCATCCATCATTTTTTCATCACTCTTGAGTGTCTAGCTTTACAAGCTTGGTAAGATTTCCTTAAGCATAGCTTTTATTTGTAATTATTTTGGGGGCTTTTAAAACATTCTGAGGAAAAAAAGCTTGACTATATGGCCTCGTGTGAGCTGCTTTCTGTGTTATCATCAGTGTTGGAACCTTGAGATGCACTGCGCAGACTTCTGCACTTGCGATATTGGAGGGTAACGGATAAAATAATTTAAAATGTACATGATGACATATGATAGAAGAGAATAAGCAATAGGAAAAAGTCTGATAACATACAAGGAAAACATATCCTATATATAGTGGGATCTGTGAGAGGCTTGAGAGTGTGCAGTAAGCACACAATATTTTGATAATTCATCTGGAAAGCTCTAAAAAGCTTCTGTTGAGAATATGGAACTGAATTTGCAAAGGCTTAAATTTAAAGGTTTATATTTAGTCAAGGGGCTAAATATGAGATGATGTTCACATGAACAGCATAAGATAGGTATTTATGCAAAATTTATGTCTGTTGAATTTCAAGTCCCTCTTCTAGACCACTCTAGGCATGAGAGCCTTCCAAAGGAAAAAAATTACAACATTTATTTCTAATACGATGAATCTTTTTTATTTAATAATTACTATTATTCTTACCAGCAACTGAAGCATTCCTGAGCCATTTTGATTGAAGCTTTCTGAGCCTAAAGTAGACACAGTAAAACATTAATGCAACTGAAATTTAGCAGAGTTGTTAACCAACAAGAGAACAAGCTCTTCTAATGGAAGTTGTCAGCAATCTTAATGATAGGTAATCTGTTACGTTCTCTGTTTATACTTTAGATATGTATCTCTTCAATGTAAGTGGTTCATTTTCATATTACTATTACTGATGGCACGAATTTTAAATACAATTCTGTTAACAGAAAAATACTGCTACTTATTTACACAATACACTGCCTATGTCAATGTTAAAATAAATAGTTGATGGTAATATAAACTTGTGTTTTACTTAACTGGCAATGACCTGCTACAGTATCAACATCGCTGCTAGTAATATAAACAGTACAGCTAGTAAATACATAACACATTCACTAAACTGGCTTCATTGGAATTATTGTCAGAGCAGTATTTTACTAAGTGAAACTGCCAGCTGCTTATATTTTGGGCCAGATTCATCAAGGCAGTGGCTGTCTTCAAGTCAAATACAGATCAGTAGGAGCTAAGAATGGTTACTTGGCTTCAGTTATAAGATCCTTTATCTTTCGTTCCAAAAAATAATAATAAAACAAAAGTCAAAGTTAGCAAAAGTTAAGGAGCTAAGAGTATAGGTACACTTCTGAGTGCAATATTGCAGTCAGTTATCTACACCTGGATTATCTGCAAATGTTAGCCTGGGTGTTGGAAGCAATCTAGCCATGGTAGCACAGCGCAATTCCACCAAACAAATTAGTCCACGCTGAGCTTGCACTGCAGTCTTATTTTTTTATTATTTTCCTGTTGTTTCATAGATGAATTATTTGCTAGCCCTTAAATCTCATCTTCTTTCAGCATCCTCTTCATATAACCTTCTAAAAACACATTTAATATTTCAAGAAAATCTAAGGTTCCACTTCTTTGGGTTTCTCACTTAATAGCTATTCATACAGATCTTTAAGCTGATGGTGTTCTCTGAGAGGCTAAGATTAATTTTTTCTATGTTTTAGTGTATTTCTGAAAGGATAAAATATAACATTTTTGTTCATGGTTTTGTATTCTTGCAAGGGCAATTGCAATTTTAGGAATTTCCAAGAGGTTGTTGTGACATCTAGAAAATTATTTTGAAGCCAATATCCAACAGTAACCTGAGAATTCATTTAATGGCACTTTTTCTTTCTGATGTCACTGGAAGGAGAAATGTCAGTCAGATGGCTTTAATGAAACATTTGATCTACAGATGAGTGGAGAGGCAAGCGCGTCTCTGCAAGTTTCCCTTTGGGATTGCTTGCGTTTCTATACTTGAGAAAGTGCATATTGTGCTCCGTTGTTGCCTGAATGCATGTCTTCACGACGATGAAATAGCAATGCCACAGCGACATCTTCCAGTTAATCACGTGGCAAATGTACTATAATGTGGAAAACTGTTTCACATCATACTGACTTCACAAACACCTTAGCTGCAAAGATAAAAGCATCCATTTTGTAAAGGTTGATGGTTTTGTGATAAAAATCTCACCAATAGATAGAAAGGGAAAGAAAAGAATCTGAAAATGGGATGGCAAAGAATAGTATAGTATTTCAGCCCTGCATGATTACCTTTAATAGCAAGTGGAAAACCAACGCTAGTTTTATCTTCCTGATGTAATGAAATACTGAATCATCCTTTCATTTTCACAGGTCAAAAAAAAATAGTTAGGAAACTTGATCCTTCATAGGCATTTATTCATATGAATGAATCTTTAGTCGTTCTGGCTCTCTTTGTGACAGGGAAGTCATTTGTCGAATGGTTGGGATTGTCAGGGCTTTGTGGCAGAGTAAAGGACTAGAATAACAGTATAAATTGCAAGCCTCAAATTCAAACCTTCTGGCTATAGAAGAGTACGTTGTGTCTCTTCCTGTAGCATACATTATGGCTTATAGGAAAAACTAAGGTCGTCTTCAGGAAAACAGCCTTACCAAATTAAGGCAGCGTACAGAAAGCTTGGTTCTCCAATTTGTGTGAGCTCTGGCACAGAAAATGGTGTGGCCTTCAGGGAGCCAGCTGCAGTTAGTGGATTCTGAACCCAGCCCTGTTGTCAGTGCAGCTCAGGAAGTTTCCTAAATTTTGTATAGGAAGCCACCAAGAGGCCATCAGATTTATAATGCTGTGTAGTCATCCTTTTTCTCTCCACCATGTTGTACATAAAAAAGTCGAGGAAGGTGGAAGACTGATAGAAGAGCTGGATCTGCTAGATTGGTACCAATGGGAGGGAACTATGTGACACACATTGGCTATATGTGGAATTCTCTGGTGTTCATTAAGGCAGTATAGCCAGGTAACGTAGGAAAAACTAACAGAGACTAATCCAAGGCTGAAACTCTATTTCCTCTCTTCCGCACATTACAATTCAGGTGCTATAATACAAATCTTCTATTTGTTCTCAGTAACTCAGAAAGAACTAGGCAACGGGAATCCTCTGAGTTGTAAAATAAGAGCTCTGACCCTTCACTAAATTAAATTGAATTAAACACCCTTTGCCCTTTTGGAAGGCTTATTTGGTTGTCAGATCTAAGCTTTTGTGATCTATGTTGATGGTCATTATGTGTTTGTGTGTTAGAAATTATTGAAAGAATAAGAAAATAAAGCAATAATCAGTCATGCTTCCCAGACTCTGTAATTTTAATATCACTAAGTGCCATGGGAAAATGACATGAAAACACTGTATTGTCATCCAGCAGACTTGAATGCAGTCTTGCATCTTTCCTTTCCCTAAATGAACTCTGTTTTGCAACACTAAGTCGTCTTCTGTGTTTAGGCTTCATTTTAAACATCTTAAATATTTTTAAATAGTACTTACTGATTGTGCAATTTAAATTTAAAGACATAAGTTGCAATGAAAAAAAATTTTTTAAACTTTTTTCCCCTTTTGGCATTAAATACTATTTTCAAGACCACTGTGCTATCTGTTCTATTTTATTGTAATAGCTGGGGTACTTTATTAAGTAACTTCATTTTTGTATCTTAGCTGTTTATTTGGTGTGAGTTGTTTGGACATCCAGATTATATCAGGTAGCTATTGAGCTATTCAGAATCACGATCAGAGAATGGGCATGACAGGTTTAGTGTAGTCAATGAGAGTATACACTTTCAGTATATAAACCCATAACTGCTTGCATGCATGCATCCCACTGGAAATGCCAGCTTTCTTCCCACATATTGCCCTACTTGTCAGCGCTTGTGCTCACAGCAAGACAACCATTTGGCTCCAACAGAAGTAACACTGCGAGCTTCCCACAGAGCCAAACTGATAGCTGGCTCTCGGTGACAGTTGTGACCAGTTAAGACAGCAAATTTCTCATTACCATCCTTTCAATCAAAGAGTAGAATTTTATGGTTAATTTACTTGTTTTTAACTAATTGTATGGAGCCTGGATAGAAGAAAAGATTCAAGAAGTACTGTTTAGCCTGGTTGTCTGCAGTGGCAGGGACTGGCTTTGATAATCCAAGATTGGGAAGCAGGTATATCAGATCCTGATGATCAAGGAAGACACAGCTGAAGAATATGTGAACCCTGCTGTGACACTATATATCTTTAATTTTCTGTCTGAGGTGCTGGATAGCAGTTCAGCCATGGCAGCAAGGAATTCAGAGTGCACTGCCTGCCCAGATGGTTATCTGCTTCTCGGGAGAATTGTGCAGTCCATACCGAGCACAAGGCAAAACAACAACAAAAAAGAGAAATAGAGTATTTAGGTTTCAAAGTTGGATAATTAACCATTAACATTCACTGTGAGAATGAATACATATAAGGAATGTGAGAGACGGAAGAATGGGATATTATAAAGATTAATGAGTGGCTGGAAAGTGACAGTGTGGATCCTGCAGGAACAGTTTGCCATGAACTCCCATTAAACCTATTCTCTGAAACTACCTAGCTAAAATATTCCCAGACAAGCTCCAAACTCCAGGCCCTGCTTAAAATACCACATTCCAGAGTTTTCCCTGTTTTGGTAACACCTAGCAGGTAGTGTGACATCCCCTCCCTCCCTTCCCACCCCAAAAGTTTTCAAACATGGAAGAGGGACTTACATTAAAACAAATCAGAGGAACTGTGCACTAGAACACTTAAGTTTGTTTGTTAGATAGGAAATTCTTCAACATGCATTTGCCTAGCTTTTGAGCTGTAGAATAAAGTACTGAGTATTCACATTAAAGTTTAGCGTTACCTGGTTAACAAAACTGATAGTTCATAATGTTTTCAGAATAAAAAATTGTTTCATAAAAATGCTTCACTGTCACGTGCCTGTAGAAATAGAAACCATCTAAAACAGTATAAAAGCAATGTTTGAACTTAAAAGTAATACTGTTATGTACTGTTATGAATGTTTGACTGAACCACATGCATTTAAAAGTATGTTAGGCTAAAATTTGATTACTGACTGACCTGTGAGACCAGTTTGGGCATGGACAATTTTAGTGAGATTCATTCATGTTTTAATCTTTTCTTCCATCCTTTTCCTTAATTATACCTTTTTGCGTTTCCTGAGGAATAATTTAAAGCCATGAAGCATTCTATAAACTCTTCCGAATTCTTTATTTTTATGAAAAGTAGTAAGTTTATCAAACAAGCAGATGACGAACTAGAGGAAGGTCGAGCTATGTCGGCATGCAACAAGTTTGCGTTCTTGCTGTCTGCTCTTTCTGCATGCTATAAAAAATGACAAAGACAAAGAGCTTTCATTGGGTTGCCATTGCTACAGCAACCGCTTCCTCTCTCTGAGTTTGAACCAATGACTTGTTGAGAGTTTGTTGTTTGGGTAGTAGAAGGCCGTGGGGTAGCAGGAAAGGAAGCTATGATATCTTTTTAACTGTATTTTTAGGCTGTGGTGAGGGGTTTTTTTGTTTAGCTTGTGTGTGTGTGTGGTTTTGTTTGTTTTTTCAATTATTGAGGTCTACAGTAGAATGCTCCAGATTAATTCTCTGACTTCTGTACAAACCCAGCTTTTTCTAATGTGTATGCATTTAAAGTCTTTGAGCTATATGTTTTCCATTTTAAACATGTGTCTTTGATAGCAGATTACAGCCCAGAGTACTTGCATAAACTGTAATCGCATGGCTATGGCAGAGCACTGTGCTGTGGTCTGAAGGACCGGAGGAAGAAAACAGGTTCTCTATAGAGATCTTATCTATTTATACATTTTGTTGTTATGGTTTTCAGCTTTATTCCCTGGTGCTACCGTACACCATGAACCCTTATACCCAAAGGATACATTCCAAATGACGCAGCTGGCTCTGACTAATGAGGAAGTGGTTAACTTTGGAGTAGAAAGTGCAGAAAAGCTGTTTGTTCGCTTACATACAAAGCTCTCTGCAGTCAACAGGAGAGTCTTCCCATTGAACTCAATAGGATCTGTTCCAGCCGAAGTGGTCTTTTGGAAACTTCTCTATAGCAGAAAGTTTGAACATCAAAGAAAATTGTTTGTGGTGGAAAGAAAGGTATTCCCACTTATAAGTACTGAGAAATTGTCTTATCTGTTACTTGTGGTAACAGATAGCTACTTCAGAAGAGCGCACAGCCCGGCACAGAACCAGGAGCTACTCATTCTTCTGCTATTGCTGGTGATCATTACTGCTATTGCTGGTATCCAGCAGAGGTAGGGCAGGAATAGCTGTCCTAAAAGAGTTTTTTAGTTCTCCGTTATATTGTCAAGGCTCCATTTGTAGCATTGGATTCTCTTACATGCTGCATATCTTCACGATAGATTGCCTGTATAACGAGACTGTAGGTATCTCTGCAGAATATAGAGATATTTATTTGCTGTGTAAGCTCGAGAAATTATATCCCATTTAATCCAAGCATTATCACTTTAAGTCTGTTAGTATGGGTAACTTCCTTAGAGAAAGGTAATTACCTTTCTGTGGGTATGCTTATAATGATGTATTTTTGACCATGTGAAGTTTTGAGGGTTTATGTTTGGACTCTTATAAATGTTTGAGTTTTTAATGAGATTGTTGTAAGTTGGTTTGCAGTCCTTCAATTTACTGGATTCATCAGAATAATCATGTTGTATTATTTGTAATATATTATGGCAGACAGTATGCATTATTTTGATATCAGCTTTAAAATTTTCACTGGCATTTTGCAGATATGATAATTAAAAGTGCATGTGAAAGAACATTGCGTTTGAGATTTTGGTAGCGGGATTTTTAAAATTCATGCACTATAAAGATAGAACATGTTTTAAAAGGTTTTATTTCTCTAATCTTCATAAGTAGGATGAACTTGTGTAATTCTTCTGTATTGGTTAAAGTCTGCAGTTTTGTTGTAGTTTTCTGTACCTCCCTCTGTACTGTTTCCAAGTTCTGTTCCAAAGGAGATGCTGGTTGTGTTTGTAATGTTCTAGACTTTCCTTACAGGATTTGTTTGGGATCTGACACTGGTCAGTAAAAACAGATAAGCACTGGTAGAATGCTTAATGGTGTGACACCATCTGTCAAAAACATCTGGAGACCATATAGCTTCACATTTCTGGATTATAATAAAATTGAATTAAGCCTATAGAGTCCCTTGGCAGTAATTCTTTGCCTTCATCCTCCCTTTATTCTGCATGTGGTATTGAAAGAATGTCTGATCTGGAAGCTTTGGAGTCTATCAGTTAGTCAGGAATGTGGTCCTTCCTGGAAATTTTACTTATGCTTACATAAAAGCTTCCATTCTCTGTTGTGCTGGAAAGCAGCAATTCTACTCATCTGTATATTGTAAAAGTACTTGCACCTTTAAGGTAGAAAAGTTTTGAATGAAAAGTTCTGTATTCTGTAAGTAGTCTAGACAAAGACGTTAGATGGCAGGCACATGTTGTCCCGAGCAGCCTCACTTCTCCAGCATGTGCACTCCACAGATGTCACAGTTGCATTGCGTTCTGCAGCAAACTTCAGGTTTCTTGCCCAAGAGCTTATTTGGCTGCAGTTTTGATTTTTCCATAAGTCAATAGCAAGCAAACAGATTTCTCCCCTAAATTTGCTTACTACATTTATTAGAGATGTCATGCGTGTAAAAAAGGCATCAACGCAAAAGTTGCTGCAATACTGACCTATTTCAACGTGGGGTTTTTTGTCACTTGCAGATTTACAGAGTAGGTACTTAGTTTGCAAATGTTTGTTCTAATAAACTAACATGGAAAAATTGTATCTTCCTTTGGTATTAGTTTTGAGATTTCAATGTACCTTATAAGTCTGGGAATGAGGAGGAAAGTATGTCTTCATGTCCTTCTTACATAATTCAAGTCTTGCTCTTATGTACTTCCTTTTATCAGATGACTTTAAATAACATTAATATCTTCATCACCCTAATCTCTAGGTTAGACACAGAGATGAAGGAATGACCTCAACTATTTGCAGACACAATTGTATCTATGACCATTTTTATCTTCAGAATGCAGGCATAAAATGAGTGCATTTTAAAAATCAAATCGAAGTCAGTTTATTTCAGAAGATCAGAAAGTAAGATGAAGTATTTGTGATAATCAAATGAAATATTCTGGACTGTGAATATATTTTTGTTTCATTGGAAGTAGCAAATCATTTCATTTTCTTCTGAATAAGATATCAAAAGGCAGGTTGGATTTGTCTTGTTCAGCTTGTAAATAGTAAGTACTAAATTCTGATGCTCAGTTTTTTTCATTTTATATTGTGTATCCTAAGAAAGTTCTCCTTTTTTCATATTTATAAACAGAATTCTATTGCCTAAAATGCATCATAAGAAACATGCTTGCCAAAAATGTAATTGCAGAATTATTCCCCTCTGTGATTCTGACAAAGTTTATGGAATCCTTTGTAGTCTCTTTGGTGCTTCTAAACCCAAAGTTTACAGGCAAAATTTTTTTCTGAAAGCATCAAATTCTCTGTACTTGAAAGTTGATGGTTTTTGTATGAGAGACTTTTTTTTTAAGTCACAAAAATGAGTAATTACTGAAGAATAATTAGAGAAAGTGGCCTGAGGGGAAAGAAGTTCTACTTAAACATTAAGCAAATACCATTAGACATGCAGAAAGAGAAAAATAATTTCTAAAAGTACGAATAGATGCACACATTTGGTCCATTTAAAAAATAAACTTAACTCCCAAGTCTGCTTCTGCACTCTTGAATTTTGAAAGGGTCAAAGGATGTATGCAACTCTGAATACTCCCAGCTTAAACTGAGCCGAATTAAAATAAATATTTTTTTTTTTTAATTCTGCACATCAGAGAAGTTAGTCTTTATGTTCAAACTCAGCTTTGTGGCTCAGGCTCTTTGATGCATTGCATTGTCTGGCTGTCCACAGCATTTCCTTTCTCTAGCCAACAAAAATGTGTTTAATATGCACGGCACACAAGTTTAGTTTCTTCTCCTTTTTTTTTTTCCCCCAAATCTTGTTTATTTTAATGGCAAAACACATAAGAGTTTTTGCTGTCTGGTTTAACAAAGCAAGCTTCTCGATCACCATCACTAATCCATGGAGAATGTTACTTTTCACTGCAAGCAACAGATTCATGTGTCACCCTGTACGTAGGGCTATGCTGAAAAGAGATCAGTGCCAGTGATCAAGAAGGAAGCCTACGCTTTTCCATTCTGACTTTTCTTGGAATATCTGAAATGGAAATAGTATTTTCCTGGAATAGCAGGAAAAGAGTTTGGGTTACTAAAGAAACTTTAACCTCCACAAAAATTCTATTGAAGTTTTACTTCATTTTACTGCATTCTAAGTTAAAATTTTAAGAGATTTACTGAACAGCTCCTTGAGCTTCAGCCTTCAAATTAACTACAATCTCATGAATGAATTATAGTTCACAAATAAAATATGCTTTTGTATTGACTTATCAAATACTATTGATGTTTTTTCTAGTTATCAAACCAGTTTTGCACTGTAAGGCAATGTGAATTGTGCCTGAAAAACAATAAGCTGCAATTAAGGCATGACATACTTGTGGCTTAATCAGAGGCAGGTACTTATAAATAGGGAACGGTAGATGTGAAGAGTGTTGCAGTATGCATTACTGACAGACTGGTTACAAGTGGTTAAGTGACATAGTAAGTCTCTTTTAGCTGTTCTTTCTGGTTTTGTGAACAGAGGACGTTTTAGCCTCCTGAAAATTTATATGCATCCTTTGTAGGAAATGTATGTATCTTCATAAATCGAAATAATAGAATATTATCGGTCTTTATGTAAAAAGCACATAGTGTAAATGATTGAAAAATTTAACCAGATAACTCACTGTAAAATACTGTTAAAAACTGATTCTTAAAAATTGTATGAGCTTGTGCACTCAGGATAAACAGCTGGCTTTTTTCAATAGCACAGCTGGTGTAGAAACATAAAATTACTACCATTTGAACAGGACACAAGCTATATTTGGCAAAACATTTGCATGAAAGCTGAAAATTTGCAACTTAATTTTCATTTATTTTAATTTTCATTGTACACCTATTAACCACAAATCTGGACCTGCTCCTGTTGATTTCAGTATCACTTATTTAGGTTGTAAGCCATTTTGTGCCAGGACACTGCAAATTTAGAGTAGGCCATGTTTCTTTAGCTGAAAATACTAGAGGAGGATACTGTCTTTCTGAACATCCAATATGTTGTTGCTGAACTGTCATTCATAGGAATTTAAACAGATAAAGTATCTTAAGGATGTAATTTCTTTCTTGAAAAGGCAAAGCAAACATGAAAGCAGTAAGAATTGCACTTCACAGCATGCAGAAGTCAACTGTTCCTGCTGCAACTGTTTGTTTGTGAGGCTACAAAAGCATGTTCCCATGAATTTGGGCGATACTAAAGAAGACTGCTGATGCAAGTCAGCAGATGCGTAGTGCATTGTGAATCACAGATGCACGCAGGAATTAATTGAAAGAAAAATTTCAAGTTCAACTCTAAACTTTAACTAGTCAGATTCTGTATATATTACTAGGGTAAGTGACATTTATACCACTAGATGACTTGTACAGTTTTCTAGGGCCTCAAATCACAACAATGCATCATATTTAGATTCAAATTTTAGGACCCAGATGTTTATAGTTGTTGTTGCAGCCTTCCTGCTGAAGCTTTCTATAGGCCTTGTTCATCTGGCTGGTTTTTTAAGTGAAATTATTTTAACCATTCATTGTATGCTAGTTCAGAAAGTACTGTTGCCTTCCTGACAGCTCATTCAGTGTTTTCCTGTCTTAGCTTTAATTTAGTCTAAGGACTACTAGACGGGCAGATTACTACACAGGCAAGGTCGGTTCCCTCATTTCTACTGTGATGAAGCAATGGATATCCTGTAATAGGGACAGCTTTTTGCCAGAAATTTAATCTTTACTATTCAATTGGTGTAGGAAGTTTTACACCGATTACTGCCCTGAGCAGTAATGGCATTAATCACATAAAATTATCCATAGACAAAACAACCCTTTGAAATATTTAACATTAATTCTCTTGCATCTATTATTTCTCCCGCTGGTTGTTAGTGAATACCGTCTTGACTTCTCATATGGCTTCTCTTTCTTCTGGACACATTTTCTTTTCATTGCTGGATTTTCCTGTGTTGCCTTGTTGTTCAATTCAGATGCTTCCTACGAGAGATTTTCAAGACAAACTACACCTCTAATATTGTTTCAACCCAAAGATAAAATGACACTTGGAAATCTGGCACTCACTTAGCTGTGGCACCTCACTAATAATCTGTAATTAGGTAAGGTCAGTCGTGTAGATTTTTGGTGGTGTTCCTTCTTGTAACGAGTCAATCCTTCTGTTGTTTCAGAAGATTGATTGATCTTTTGTATAGGTAAAAATAGATTCGCTTTTGAAGACAGTAATTTAGAAAACTACCTTTGCTTCTGGAGCTACTTTCTCGTATTTGTGCCTCGGGGACAGCCATTTTAAAATAACAGTTCATAAAAACTTCCTTGCACTTAGGATATTTCTACGTAGCAAAGAGAATGCAGTGCAAAGGTGCCTAGTTTGCTCTAAACAGCTTAGCTTAGAAACTAGAAGTCAAATAATGTATTAGTGTAGACTCCACACTACTATTCAGCCAGGCCACGGGAGATCTAATCAATTCAGTGGTAGTCTGGGTATCTCTGCAAGGCACTACACTGGGCTGTAAGAGCACACCCTTTCTGCATTCTCTGTTTACTATTCATGCTTTCCTTGCAGATTTTCCCAGCAGTCAAAACCAGCAGTACTCTTTTCACATGACCCTAGCCCACAATGTAGTTATTTTACCAGGAAAATCACTATTTTAGAAATATAAACAGCTACCTTCACACTGCTAAGTTATGCTACGTAAGAGAGACTTCCAAGTTCAAATTTACAGTAGTTTATTTTCTTCCTGTGCACAGCTGTCTAGGCGAAGAGAATTATTATTTTGGTGGCAAAAAGTTTTCTAACTGCAATGATTACAAGTCTAATTTCCCTCCATAGCAAGGTCCTGCAGTAAAACCTTGAGGTGGTGGTTAATGTATACTATCAGCAAGAGAGATACTCACTTCTATTGTTTGCAAAGTAGTAGCTCTGAGAGCCAGAAGTCCAACTGAAAAAAAAAACAAAACAAAAACCTAATTCAAAAAGCAAGCCAAGTAGGAGCCAATGCAAATCCACCAGTACATGAAACATCAAATACCAGCACACTGTACATTCCTCTATGCTAGTTAAAACCAATCTAGGAATGTTAATAACAAGGAAAACAAATCACCTTGTCAGAACCTGGAGCTTGTGTCATGGAAAAGATTTTCTTGAAGTATTCTTAATAGCTGTGAATCATCAACTGCACAAGTATGGGGATCAGAAGGCACAATCTTGGTGCTCTATCAGCCAGTGTTATAATTGCCCACATGTGAGGGCTCTGCTTTAACCTCCAGATGAGGATGCATTAGGCGTCACCCATTTCAGAAGGCAGACAGAATGATGTCTAATAACAATAATAACATGAAGGATTTATAGTCAGTGAGTGAGATAAGAGAAACCACTTCTGTTTAAGTAATTACTGTTTAGAATTTAAAAAAAATTACAGGTGTGTCTTGTGGTAAAAGCGCTGAGCTGGAAATCACTAGATTGAGGTTAAATTCTCTGTTCTATCACAGACATCTTTAAGGTTGAGGTATGAATTTAATTTCTGTTTCAATTAATCAAATATAAAATAAGGATAATGCTTTCTTTGCCTGTCTTCAAGATCTAACTGTAAACTTTTCATATTTATGGCAGTGTGGGGCTTAGGTCTTGATTGAAACCTGAAAACAGTGTTTTCTAACATCAAAACAAAACACACAATAGGAAACTTCAGTGTATCCTCCTAAACAAAGATAGTTACTCAAGCAAGTACGCTTTCAAACAAGTTTTTCCAAACATAAAATATCTCTATAAAATTTCTGTTAAGAGATTGCTTGGAGGGACAGGCTATGCATGTTTGGACAAGTAACTTGCCTGGGGATCACCATGCTTGTCTCACGGTGGTGCTTTGAGGAATAATCAGAACTTGTTTTAAATAATTCTAAACATGGAAATTATTATACAAGTGCTGAATAATATTCCTATTAATCTTTTTAGTAAAAAAAAAAATGGCCTGAAATGAAGTCTTAGAACACATTCACCAAGGAGCACACAAAGAGTCTTCCAAAGACTATGACTTGAGAACAAATCAGAAACATATCAGTCAGTTTTAAGATTGTTCTCTATTAATGAGAGCGCATTCTATAAATCAGAATTCCTTAATCAAATTGCTACTGTTTTGCCATATTCAATGTCCTTGGATTCAGTGTAGCTAGACAGATACAACTGACGATGAAGTTGATTCATTATCTTTTCTTGCTGGAAGTAAATCTTTACTAAATTGAGGTCAATGACAAAACACCTATTGCCATCAACGGAGGCAGGATTGTGCCCTTTATAGCTGCCTCTGCAAAGGAGGATATTTGGGTGCAAGTACAGATCTGTTTCAGTTTAGTTGTTGCTGGTTTTCTTCTTTCTGTTTTACCTTTGCAATTTTCTGAGGACAGGACTAGAAGCCACTGGCATGTTTTAGCATGAATCACTGCGTGAGAAATACTTTCCATTGTCACAATGCAGTGCGCTGAACAGGGATTACCTTTAATAGGTATAAAAGACATTCAGCACTTTCTGGACTCCAGCTACTAACTGCAGGGAGGGATCTCACTACTGACTGGGAACAATATATTGCATAAATTGAAATGGCAGCACCATCCCTGATCATTTAGTCTAGTTATAGAAAAGTAAATGTAGATGAAAGGGTTCAATAATTCTTTTGAATATGAGAATTGCCATATAAGATGAAGCCAATGACAAATCTGTTACATTTTCTGTGAGCATTGAGATAAGAACTTCAAGGAATGGTATAAAAATTTCAGCTTATGGATAGCTTTGGCATAATTTCTCCTTTGACAGAATGTTACTTTTTGCATTCCACGTGAAGTTTGAAAGGTTGTACTGAAAGACTAGTATTAGATCCAAAACTGGGCAATAGTTGGTCAGGCTGAAAAAAATTCAGACATGCTTGTACAAGGATTTCTTGTGCAGCTTCCGCTGAAGACAATGGGAGTTCTACAAATGAAAGGTGTGTAGGGTGGAGCCCTCCTTTTTTTTTTCTTCCCCCCTTTTTTTCCCCCCTCCCGTCTCAAGACCACCAAAGTGATTCTGGTCTCACTTACAATTTTAAACAAAATCTGATTGACCATCATTATGCTGTTGCTAACATAAACCTTGTTTCTTGTATGACTGAACTCCCAATAGGCAAACACCATTTGCCTGTTGAAGGAAGAGTCACCACTGAGACAATGCCTAACTCATTAGGAGTTGAGAAACATCAAGTCTACTACAAAAGCTGCATAACAATATCCTTGGAAATCTCTAACTCCACATTCAGTGCATTTGTTTGTTGAAGTTCTTCTTTTGATATTGAAGAAATTTTCCCTTATTAAACTGAAGAGTTTTCAAACAAAGAGCTTTTCTCCAGAACCGAATTCAGATCAGGTGCTACTGCGTGAAATTTTACGAACTTTCTTGAAACAGTATATGGTCTTGGAAAATTATCTTACAGCTAAGAACCCGGAAATTCAGATTGTGGTAGAGCAACGTAAGTAATAGTGGCACATCAGTTTACCCTTGCAGGAATAATGAGTATTGTTTACTGCTGTAAAATGTTTCTTAAGTGATATTTCTCCACAATATCGATAGGAACTTAGCAAAAGCTGTGGCTTTTTTTTTCAGGCATTATAAATTTTGGCAAGTTCTAAAAGACGCATCTTTGCTTTGGATTTTATTCATGTAAATATAAACATAGACTTTTTTAGAAGTTATTTTATCTGAAATAATAGTTGTCCACTCTCTGGTTTAGTAAAGTACTGTAATTTTGGAAGTTAACTCTTTTTTTCATCCTGCTCTAGAATGATACCAAAATTTTATAAACCAGACAAAAACCAATGAATAGCACACAAAGGAGCCAAGTCAGCTACTTTGAAGTACGTGTAAAAGTATGTTTCTTTTGCAGAATACAGCTACTTTCTAGCAGAACTGCACAGTCATTTCAATAGTTATGAAAGGTGGATATTTCTTCTTGACTGGTGTCAGATCCATAGGTATGGAAAGTCATCGCCTGGGGAGAGGCGAGCAGCAGTAGGGTTCTGCAGAAGAGCTGTCCAACACCAGTTGTGGTGCCTTCTGTTTTCTTCAGCATCTCCTAAGTGAAAAGCGCCACGCTGAGCTGCCTTGGATACCTTCTGAGATCTTAAGTATAACTGGAGTGTGTGTGATTTTGAGTCTCATCAGAGAAGTAGAACTTTTCTTTAAGTACTGACTGTGCAACATCTGTAAGCAATTTCTACTTGACAACACTGATCATCATCTGAAAAGTGCAGCGGGTATGCAGCTTAGCCACTCTTAACCACGTACTCAGATTGATTTACAGTATTTGTGATTTGATATTTTGCTAGCTTTTTATGGTAGTATGGGTCCATGAAAGAACAACAATCTCTGTTAGCAAAACATGTGGTGGTGTTATAGGTGGGTATCTCCGATTCATGATGCTGGAGCAAATGAATGCTTTAGTACAACCCCGTTGTTAGTTGTCAGTGTGAATGTATATTCGTCTTGATGTTTCTGAGCCAGTATTTCCAGCAGAAACTGAGAGGTCTGTATTTGACCATTAAAACTGAGAGCAAAATTGCAAAGGACTACATGGAAGTAGGAAATCAAAGCATGCAGTACTATGTGCAATCATGAAACATTTTCCAGAGATGTCCATGGCAACTAGAAGCCATAACTTTATGGGATAACAAAAATCTCTATTGAGATCTCCGTAGAATATTGGCTTTCTGGCAAATTGTAATTCCTCTTCCCTCTCCTCACCTAACCTTTTCATGTTCCACAGGCTATAAATTACTGATCTCTTTCTTTCCATTAGAAGATAAGCACCTTATCACCTCTCCTCTTTTCTAACATCCTTATCGCTCCACAGGCAGCAAGCATCTTTACTCTCAGGTGGTCTAACTGATACATATCTAATTAAAGGCAAAGCATTTTTTCTCAACTTGCATTCAGCTTTGAAGTATGTTGCTTTGATTTTAGCCCTGAAGAACAGCTTCATGTGCCTGAAAGTTCTCTTTTTTCCAACTGTACTAGTTGATTAAATAAAATATACTACCTCTGTCCACAAACTTTGCCTTGCCTGTGTACCAGTGCATTCATTTATTGTTAGTGAAAAAGAGAAGACAATTTTTCATGGAACTAGTTAAAAGGTATGTGTGAGGACTGCAGCTCTTCAGAGCCTTGAAGATTAGGACAAAATGTTCAAATATGATGAGACAGAGAAGAAAAGGATTCGGTAGAGACTAAGGTAGATAACTGGATTAGCAAGAGAAATAATTTTAGGGCTTATCTCTTAAATCGGGACATTTTGTGTGAAAGAGGTACCAGAGATGAGAAAGCTGAATATATAGGCAGGAGATAGCGCCAGCATCAAATTGTTTAAAGAGCGTTATTCTAGTTATCATTTTAGTGAATGTCTTGGGGACATTTCTATGTGGTGACAGTAGATTCTCCAAAGGTATACAGGGTATAAAGAGAAAGAATGATCATTCTAATTTAAAAAAAAAAAAGGCCATCAATTCTTACCAATTAAGAGGAGAAAGGAGAGGAAGAAACATTATGTGCCTAACACTGAAATTTCCAGGCACCTCTAAGTTGCATAGCCAGCACTTATGCAGAGATTTACTGACTCTTTTTTTTTTTTCCCCAAATGTTGTAAGGGTCACATTTTCACAATTAATTGGCCTGACCCGTATGACACTTGCTAGTTTTATGACAACTGTATTTTTTCTGCTCTCCCCGCACCCCCCCCTCCCCCCAGTCCTCTTTTTCACTAGTTCCAACAATTTTAAGAGTGGGTTCTTCACTGTGAGGAGATATTTGAAGAAAGGTAATGGGGGAAAAAAAATCTACTGAATTTACCTAATTAGATTAGAGGAAAAGAAAATAGATCCAAGGTATCTCATCATTCCCCCCCGAACCCTTTTGCCCTTAAAGAACCTTTTTATAAACTTGAGGCATTTTTAGTACTTTGGAATTATCAGCTGAAAGGCACTTTTCTGATGCAAATCATTTGCTTCACTGTTGTAGTGTGTGGCTGGCAAGGAAGTAGGAGGTGTCCATTCAGCGCTAGAAGGGAAATCCCTGTCCCCTAAGCGAATGATCCTGCAAGATGCAAGTTCTAAATTTCTTACCTCCTTGAGGCCTGCCTGCTGCAGGGGAATGAGATGGGGTTATGTGGAATTTAAAGAACTTCTGTAGGGAGCCCTCTGTGATCCTACTCCTTATCGTTTTGTTTAGTAAGACTGTCTTGATGGCAGTCATTAATAAGGCCTGTGATGGTTTGGGTTTTTTCCCCCAGCTAATTGCTCTTTTGATTTGGGCTTTTTGGGCTTTTTAAAGTCTGTGATAGGATTGCTGTTTATAATATGTAATAACCACAAGAATCTCATAGAGTTTTCTGAGGTCAGACTGTCACTATGCTTTTGTTTGCTTATGCTGAGCTAGTACTTGGCAGCTTGTGTAGTAGCTCAGCCATTCTCTAAATTAACAGGTTGTTCTTTGTATTTGAAGTGATTGATGTGATTGAAGTGACTAGCATGTATATGCCTAAATAAATTACTTCGGGGGAGAGAGGGATCCAAATGGAGAAAACTGGATAGGTCCAAAGACAGTTTGTTGTAAGAACCATCGTATGTTGAAGAATGTGGAAAGGACTTAAGTGAGAATAAAATCTCAGACCAGAAAGATGTATGGGAAAGTACAATTTTACTCTCAAATCTTTGCTAATGGAGGTTCAAGGATGTAGATTTAGTTATATTTCTCTGGAGGCAAAAGCCCTGGTGCAGATGCAGACATATTGAGAAAAAAATCAATTGCCAGTACAACAATTTATTTTTCTGTGATAGCAATGTTGGGTCAACCCTTCTGGGCTTTGGCTTCCTAAGCAACTCGAGAGTCTATAGGAAAAGGATCATTTAACTGCTTAAATTCATTTTAATAATATTGCCAAATCATTTGTCTCAAACTTCTTTTTCAAAGGACTTAGAGTCTACATGGGTGTTTTCTTAAGAGCTGGCACTCCTATTTCTGTGAATCAGCAATAGTTCTGAGTCTTTTTGCAGGGCTTCATTATTTGGCATCGTGTTGGCATGACAGGAGAATCCTGTGTCCCATAGAATTTTTAGAGCTCACCTGCTGTTTAAAATCCCCTTGCATGTCAGCATGTGGGAGCAGTAGGTCAGTTGTTTGTTTGTGCTTAACTTACATACTTACAAATACGGTCTAAAAATAAAGGACTGGCCTGACTCTTTACATCTGTATACACACAGTTTTTATTATTTTTTCCGCAAGTGATGCCCTGGACTTAATAAGATAATGGGAGGACCCCGACTCATAGGTCTAAATGAAGCTGCAAAATACTGTTTTACACCCTTGAACTACCTTTTATTTGCACATACCGCTATATCATTGTATGACATTGGCTTTTGAATACACGTGTATTGCATAAAGCTAATACATTGTTCTTGATTTTGCTTTGCAGTACAGAATTGGACAGCTGTACATGATAAGCAAGCATAGCCATGAGCAGAGTGACCGAGGTGAAGGTGTGGAAGTGGTGCAGAATGAACCCTATGAAGACCCAAACCATGGCAATGGTCAGCTAACAGAAAAACGCGTCTATCTCAACAGGCAAGTGCAATAAAACTGTTTCTCTCAGCATGGGCTGTAATAAAAATTTGCAAGGAAGATCCCTTCCAGGCAATAGCCTTCCTGTTTGAAGTAGAATGTGTTCCCGTGAATACATGCCGCTTCCGCAAGAAGAAGGAAGGTGAGATAGATCAGTGGCTTGAAATAGAGGGATTAGTTGTCATTTCTTCTAGAGTATCTTTTCTAAGAGAAAGAATTATAACTTGAAGTTAAGGATGTACTGAAAATCAGAACTTTTGTTTTCTTTTACACTTAACTGTTTGTCATTCTGTTTTCCAAAACTGGGGGGGGAACCAAAAAACTAAAACCCAAAACCAACAAACACCCCACCCCCCAAAAAACCCAAAACCAAACCACTAAAATGATTTAAGGGTTTCTCACCTCATAATAATGTCACAAAGCCAGTATCCCATTTTTGGTGGCAAGAGATTTGCCTCAGCAAAGTTAATTGACATTGTGAATGACCAGGAGGCTTGTACACTGATGACCTTCTGCACCAAAATAATAGGCTTAAAGACATGATGGAAAAATTGCTTTTGTTTCCCCGAAGTTCCATCATTTCTTAAAGTGAAATACATGTCTCTTCCTATGGTGCAATTATACTGCTGAGGATCAATGCCTCAGCCTGAGACTCAAAGGCCAGAGATGTTTAAATATATATATATTTGTGTCCTATGAAATATATTGCTCAATCTGTTCCTGTTTTTACTACTGCTGATCTAATTGAATATCACTGCTTTTCTGAAGTTCTTCTATTCCCCTGTGCCTGCCTGTTTCATTTTTTTAAACTTATGCTCTGCAGCATTTCATAGTGGGCATAGAAACACTATAGCTATTGCTTCTACATTGCAAGTTACTCCTCCACTGCAATCCTGACATATCTAACCTTAACTCAGGCTAAATTGAATCGCCAGTAATGTTGCGCACACACACACGAGTCCAATAATATATGTCTTGCCAACATTTAATATTATTGTGATAGTAACTCTGTTCTCTCGCAGGCTAGATACAGTACTTGGGAAAAATCAATAAATGTGTTTCTGTTGTAGAGCTCCCAGAAGTTGTGGGGGTTTTTTAATGTTTCTGGATATTTCTTTCCTTCATGTTAAAAAGAGATAAGGCTTTAAGCACTGAAGAGCATATTCAGAATTACCACTTTAGGGTAATTCAGAATAATCGCAAGGACTGTGTCCTAGAAAGCATGTACAAGGCATTCTTGGGAAGCATGTAGTTTCTTGTAGTGCAGGCAATGGAACGAAGGATCTCCTACCCAAAGACGGGTACCAACATTGACAAAGGGTATCTGTGTGCCTACAACGACTTGGGAAGTTTACCTAAAGCTATGGTGGATGTTTGAAGTCAGGCTCACTGAGTTTAATGATAATTATGAATACTCCTTGATAATCATCACCAGATTTGCTATTTGAATCTGGTTTTGGTGTCACAATACCACCAGATATTGCAGTACTATTGAAGTTTTGTGGAAAAGATCAGCAGGTTTTCAGGCAACTATGGATTTTGCTGGGAGGCCAGGATCTCTCTGGAAGACTTCACCCAAGGAGACATGCTGCCATACAAGATGTGCTGAAAACTTCTCCTCTGCCTGCCTTCCTTGAGGAACAGGACTCCTTAGACCAGCACAGTTCTCTCCCTCATCTTTTCGTCTTCCAGGGTCCACCGCCCTAATAAACATGCTAGCTTTGCTTCACTTTATTTTGCTCTGGACTGATCTCTCCTGAAGAAAATTGAGCTTATATATTCAGTGATGGTTTCTTGGAAAGATTTGTGCATTATTTTAATTTATCTTTTCTTGCCTGATAAAACTTTAATTCTTGCAGAGGATCTTCTTGCTTACCAATGGTTTCAGCTGGAATGCATTTAAGAAACACTTCCTCCCTATGTGCTGAAAGACTGAACTTCATCTGTGGAAGGAAGAAATTTAAAAAAAAAAAAAAAGTGATGCACAGATACCTGTGCTGCTAAAATAGAAATATTGGATTTTCTTTCTCTGAATGGACCCTTGGAGCAATTAATGTGTGTCAATGACCATAACTTGCTGGAAACTCTGAGTATAATGTGTGTTTTGCTCATAAAATTATGAGCAAAATTGTTTTGGACATGTGCTGTACCGGCAAAGATAAGTAGACAGGCAAATATGTTGAAAACAACAATAACAAAAAATGTGCAAAATGAGCAGCTGTATGTTAACAAATACATTACTAGCAAAATTTTCTAGTGTCAGTGTAAGCCTTAGTTATATTCAGACTTGTTTACTGCTGCTTCTCTCCTGCTGGAGCATTGTTTTCAGAAGCTGAAAGTCTGCATCCTCTGGTATTTATTTTTTAGGCATCAGAGTAAAATTTAGCAGGGGTAAGGGTGGGAGCAGAGAGGTAGTCATAAAAAGACACTGACAGAGGCTGACAAAACAAGATCTGCTACAGTGAAGTCTATTATGCAGTATGTAAAATGCTGCCTAAAAGACTACACAAGAAAGGTTTAAGTAAAGAAAAGAATCTGGTTTTGAGCAATGTCATCAAAGAGCAAAAGTCAGTGCACTTGACTTTGAATCTTTAGATAATGTACTAACATCTGCATTCTGCCTCTGGACAAATACAATATTTATGTGTAGCTAGATCATAGTTAAATAAACCTTAATGATCCAAACTCTGAATTTTCCTCAGAAATTTACAAATATGGAAAGTTAATTTACTTTCTGCACCCAGTTATCTAAACATAACTGTTGCAAACATTTACACTTGGAAAACTGAGGTTTGAAAGCATCTACTTTAGTTCAGTAAAGATCCAGTCTTAGGCTGGGTGATCTGCTTGACACATCGCCAGACTAACACAATTTTAACTGAGTCTCTGAAGTAGAGTGATATTTGTGGTCTCCAAAGGTCTGCCTCCCTTTGAGTGACTAGTACTGCATCTTCGTTACTGGCAGCTTCCGTGATTATAATTGGTGTCATTAAGAAAGGGTTGAAAGATGAATTCTCATGAACTTGCCTTCTTTTTAAAATGTATGTTTGTTTGTCACTTCTTTGGTACCCTGAATGACCAGAGCTCTGGAAATGAGAGGACCAAGATCCATGGTAAAGAAAATGCTCCCACTCTTCCATAGTATTATTTAATTACCCTCTAGCAATCTTTCCATGTGCTGTATCCACATCTTTCATTTCTTACTCTACTGCTGTTGTACCACCGCATTGGTAAGTTCTCTCGACAGATTGAGCTCTGAGCTATGACACCAGTTCCATTAATTCTCTTCACTTTTGTGATTTACTTTTCCCACCAGCAAAATGGGACTAATGCTACGCACCAGCCTCACAGAGGTGTTTTGAGTGATTTGTTAATTTTAATATAAAAGCTTCCTACTCAAGAGTTGGTGTTGGTAGCGTGGGAAAAACTGCGCGCTAGGTGAGTTGAACGTAAGGGTTTGTGTGCCGGCAGAGAACATGGAGGAAGAAGAAATAGTCTCTAAGAAGAAATAATGGGATTGGGATCAAAGTGGACTGAAAGCACATCTTTACTCGTGACCTCTTGTTAGAGAGTGCCTCCCTGTGGTTAAGAACACTGTGACACAGATGCACCTTGCATGGTCTAACCTGCTGAGTTCATCCGTGACCAAAGGTTTGAGGCCGTAAATTCTTGAAATCTGCAACATCAATTTAAATCTGATCGGAGGTTATTACGGTGGCACCGTATTGTTCACTTTGAGAGGGGAGCGAACAGACTTGGTTTCATATATGCTTGTGGAGAAAGCTGAGACAGAATGCATAGTCATGAGATGAAAACACTGTTGTGAAGTCTAGGTATTGCTGTATCCTGTGAAATACCTGTCAAAGTCCGAGCACGTTTTGTAGAAAAGAAGATACTTCCATACTCATAAGTCATAACTTATTCTAATTTTATATTTTCTTTTTATTTCCAGCAAACTGCCTAGCTGGGCTAGAGCAGTTGTTCCCAAAATATTTTATGTTACAGAGAAGGCTTGGAATTATTATCCTTATACAATCACAGGTAAGGAATAAAGCAGAAACGATTACTGACTTGTACTTTTTGGATAGTTTAGCTTATCTTCAGAAGCTCCAAGTTACATATTGAGCCACAGATGCCAAGTTACTTTAACAACTCCTGTTGAACTGCATATATATTTTTCCATCTTATATTGACTGATATCAGGAAATAAAGATTATAGACTATGGATAGGTAAAAACTGGAGTGTTGTATCTATGCAGTTTCTTCCTTGCAAAGAAAACGTCAGGCACTTAGATTCTGTGCTGACTTGTACTTGTATTGTTCCATAGACGTTAGTCAAATATAAATCAGCAGATTATCTGACACAATTTCTTTTTATTATTAATGTATGTTTACTGTAAGGATCTTACATCATTGTTTTATTTCACATTTCTTTTTTTTTCTTTTCCCTCATCATTCTTTTTTTTACAAATGGACAATTGGAAATCAGAATACACAGTAAGTTTTTCTTCCTCTTTTTATTCTAAAAATAGAATAATTATGTGAAATATAGTAGCGGAATCCAAACTGATTCCTTATTAATATAACTAATACATAATGCATTCAACAGTGGAACTTTATTTTAGCTATTTGTTTAAGAAATTTAAGGTTAAATTTGAAGTGTTTCTGTGGAGATCCTATAAATTATTTACCTTTATTTTTTATCACTTCAAAATAATTTGATATATTTTTAGTCACTGACTGTAACAAAGAGAAGCTTCTATAAAACAGGGCAAGGCTTTTAAGGTTCCAGTTATTACGTGGAGACATGAGAACAGATTTTATTTTATTTATTGTTTTATTAACTTATAAAATGCTCATCTCTGGTATAGTATCTGGGAAACTGTACAATCTGTAGACAAAATTAAACATCATCTGGGCACGGTGCCCAGAAAAATCAGCTATTCCCTCTAGCAGAGCTAAAGCAAAATATAGCACATAAATCATGAGAAAAATTGTTTTAAATGTGTTGGCCTCAATAATACACAGTAAGTTTTCAGCAGCCTTTGGGAGATGAGGAGGAGATGGTGAGGAAGTTCCAGGTAAAGGGACCTTTCGGAAACTCCGGCCTTGATTTAGTTTGAACTTCTGCCTGTAGATGAAACATAATCCACTTGTTTTTCTTAACTCTGCAGTGCTCAAAATGTTTGTGCAGTTTTTTCAAAACCAGTAAAGAATACGGAGAGGAAAAAAGATTAATGTGATAAATGTGAAAGAGAAAAAATAAAGGGATTTAAAGGCTCAGATCTGAAAGCTGGAGACTTAGAGTTGAAACTTTGACCAGGTTTGAAAATCCAAAGTACCAGACGGAGCTTTTCAATATGTATTGTAGATACTTATTACATATTCTGCTTTGTTTCATGTTTAAAATTCATTTGATTGTCAGAGGAAACCCAAATATCCCATAATGGGCAGTAGTAATGAGGGGACAGATTCTCAGCTATTTTTGTCAGAAGATATCTTCAGTGGGACCTATCACAGTTTACATTAGTTAAGGGTTTACCCTTTGAGAGCAGGTTTAATCTTAGGCTGGGAAGATGACGTGCTATGTTGCATTGATGTCTGTTACTTACACTCTGTTGTATATTTTTTTTCTTCAACTGAAAGTCACTTGGAATTCTTTAATAGGACTTTTTTTTTTTTCTTTAACTGAAAGAGACAGGTAGGAATGATTAAAGGGGTGGTAGCAGGCAGAAATATATGTCTGAATTTGAAATGCAATACACTATCAAAACCAAACAGCAATGCTGTACTCATGGAATTTGAATCAGGAGGTGATCTTTATCTAATCTGATGAGACAACACCTGGAACACGTTTCGGTGAAGCTATACAGCTAAAGAGATGCTCAGGAGCATCAGCAAAAATGATTGCAGGGTTGAAGAGGTTTGTAAAGAAAAACTAAATGGGTCTACAGATGTAGGACATAGGCAAAACAGTCACTAAGTGACAGTATAACTGCCTGTGGGAGCTGGGGACTAATTACTCACCATGGTGCAAGGAAACAGAACTAGAAACATTGGGATGAGATTAAGGAAACTGGACTTCAGACAGAAATCTAAAATATGTTTTAATGGAGCTGATAGACTATGAAATTATCTTCAAGGGAAATAGAAAAAGTGCCTTTGCCTCAAACTCTTGAATCTAGAATAAAAATATGCCACTGGGAATAATTCCTATCCTTGTCTGGAATCTTTCTCTAAATTTTGATCTTCTATATTCATTAGAGAATTCTGAAAGAAAGAATAAACCCACAGACATTGCCCAAAATATGTAAGATAGCTTGAAAACCCTTTTCTTAAAGATAGTAAATTCCCTCCAAAGGGTCTGTGGGACATCCTAACAATTAAACAGTCTTAAGGTTTTTCAGCTGTAAAATATGAAGGCTGTTGAGAAATTGCATTCAAGCACATACACTAGCATTCAGAGATTCAATGCAGAATAATTTCATCAATCTGGTTTTCCTGTGAAATATTATGGATTTCATAAATACAACCTTCTTAAGGACCTGAAATTAGGACATCTAAGAAAAAAAGCTCAGCAGGCATTGAAAATAATTTCCAGAATATTGTTCTCTGCAATGGTAGTATAAAAAGCCAAGAGTGATCGGATGCATGAAAACAGGAATGGAAATCAGAGTGTCATGATGTTAGTACTCTATAATCTGGGTTCAGTTATGATGGCATCTGCTTTAAGGAATGGTATTTGTTACACAGCAAACCCCTAAATTTGACAGCAAACAGCAGGAGCTGACTGCTTGGTCTACTACCAAGTCTTGACAACCATATTAATAATATGTGAAGCAAATGACACACTTAAGATAATGAGCTTAACAGAACTATTGCACAAGTGGTGCTTTCGTGGTGTGTAATATGTGAAATACTGTAACGTCAGGAGAGCATTTTAAAATGTACGCTACGCTGTTTGTGGAGGAGGGCCTCATTAAAACTGCAATACAAAAGACTTCCTGCCAGGAAGACGAGACACGGGTAATGTCCCAAGAAATGCTGTATCAAAGCTTGAGCTAATCCTAGCGAGCTTCCTGCTGCCATTGAGAGGCAGGAGGAAGTAGAAGAAGTACTTTCGAAGCTGAAGCCAAAGGAAGTCGTCCAGATTTGGGGGTACTACTTAGAGAATAAGATACTCCTATAAAGTCCAAACCCTTGTTTTAGTGGCTGGGGCATTACTTAAGAACTGTAGGTGGGAAAGTCTCTTAAACTTAGAACAGGAGTTGCTTTGGTTTTGATCTTGTAGTAGAAACCTGACAAGATACATTTATAAGTTCATTTAATATTGTGATTAGGTTGATGCTAAGCTCATAAATTTGGGATACTGTATTGGGGATACAGCTGAACGGGAGCCTTACAGAAGTAACTCGCAGGGACTCTGCTCTATGAGCAATTACAGGACTTGGGTACTGGTGAGTGCCACCTGTCAAGCTAAACTTGGTATTGGGGAATGGGTGGTGCTAGCTGCTGGCTTTTAGAAAGAATTCCTTTGCTAGTCACAGGCTGGAACCTTTTTCACTTGGAGGATGGAGGAAAGATGCCTTGCAGCTCTCAACAAACCCTTATGTGCCAGCTTATCACAGCATTTGCAAATATGTCTCTTTAGTGTGAAATATTTATGCTATTCTTAGATATGTGGACAAGAATGACTGAACTCTCAGGAGGCTTTCTTATTTTTCTTTCTGAGGTTGTCCAGCTAGATTAGAAATAATTAACTAGAAGCAAACCTGTCTCTATTGCAAACCAAATGAAAAAGGATTGCATAGAACTAAGTTTCTTTACATGCAGCAGGATAGTGTTAGACAATAAGCAGCACAGAGCAAATATCCATTTGACCTGTTCAAGTGACAGTTGAGATTCTGGACAAGAAGAGAGGAGCCTCAAGCAAACAAATAATCACATCACGAACATACGGTGACTCAACCGTGGTACAAAAAACTCCTGTGATCAAAGTACACTGAAAATGAGCCTAACAAAGTTTAGCTCTCAAGTTGGAGTACAAAGAGGTTAGGAAAAATACAAACAGAAGTTAAGCAAACTCTTCTGACTTTGAAGGTGCAGTTCAGGTGTCTACCAGGGATAATTTCAAATAGTTTTGCTCTCTGATCTGAACAGCTCCAGTGTAGTTAACAATATTTCAATTCTGGGGCTGAAATTTAAAAACAGATGGATAATTTTTTTTATGCATAATCTATGGCCAATTGTTAGTTTCACAATTGTAAGTATATAAAGCAAAATAAAGATTAGAAATAGCATGTTTTACTCTCTGCAAGGAGGAAGAGCATTCTTTCAACCTGCCAGTGTCTCAAATTAACTTAGGAATAGGATATAAATTCAGAATATTTATGAAAAACAGTTATGGAACAGAAAGCAGGAGATGACGATTCCTTTGATATATCACAATGACGCTAATTCTTCTACAGCAAATGACTGAGGCAAATAAAATTATTTTGTCTGGTATGTGTCAAGGCCTCATAGTTGCTAAATGTTCCATTATTGACCTGCTGGTTTCTGATTACTTTTGAGAACAGGCATGTTATGTGCTTCACTTAGTTAGCTGCCAGTTTGCCCATGAAGTAAATTATCTGGAAGGAATGTTTTTGTAATTGTTATTTTTATAATCAGATGACTTGGGAAGGAAAACAAGTTGTTTCAGATAAACATCGCAAGGAATCTGTAGAGTTTTTTTCCTGTGTTCTCTTTATCTGATTACCAGTGCTTGAAAATTGAATGTAACCCATCAGTCTTCAGTGCGCAACTTTTCTCCATCTTGAGCATATGAAGGGTCTGCATCAAAAATGCAACAGAATCTGTATTGCAGGATTAGAGCCTAATACAAAGTTACAACCAAAATTCCTCCCCTCTCACCCCCAACTTAGAAGACAGGCTAACTGGTGCCGTCTCTCTAATAAAACACAGATTTGGTTCCTTTAGAGATTCTAGCAAAAGGAAGGACCTCTGTAGTATTTATAAGAAACAAATAATATATTTTCAGAAAGCTTGCAAACCTGTATTCTCATTTAATAGCTTAATCCCATTGAAACAGAGTAAATCAAACTGCTTGGGAGAATTCCCTTTTTCCACCACTGGCTTATGTAAAGCGATCCAAACCCCTCTCTGATTCATGGGACTGTCATTTTCGCTTGGGCATGCTGCTGCTTACTTCTGTTCTTCCTCAATAAACAGGTTACTGTTCCCATGTGTCAGAGAAGGAGGTCCTAAGGGAAGGCAAAAACCAGAGATAAGCACTGAGTTTCATAGTGGTTGGAGGCAACTTGTTAGTTGACTGTTTCATCTTCAAGTTATTGTATGTAATACAAACAAATAGTGGTTTTCTTCCTGAGCTTGTTTATGAGAGTTTAACTCCCTTGCTTATTTTCAAGCCCTTTTTTTGCATTGTTCCTACTCTTTCCGCTCAACAGCGCTTTTTCTGCTCTTTGCCACCTTCCTGTGCTTATCTTGCTTTCCAAATTCTCCTCCCTCTCATTGAGTCACATCTTCCAAGTTCTGCCATCACCCTGCACCCTGCCCAGCCCTTTCCGTCTATTCTCTTCCGACTTTGTCTTCCTGACTGGTGCTAGTTTGTGTAGTAAGTAACCTGTATCACATAACAGCTCTGGGTGCGCACACGCAGTGCTGTCTGGAGTGTTCTGAAGGTAGTCAATAACGTGGTGGCCATTTTCCAAAAAACTTTGAATGTTCAATTAAAGAAACTATCTTTATTCTTTCTGTAAATAGCTGAGGGAAATACTGTAACTTGAAGTATGCTGTAGAGACATGACTATATTATCTTCACATATCTTCTTGCATATAAACTGTAGAGACATCATCTTGTTTATCCATACCCATGTGTGATTTTGATTTTTCTCCCGCATCCAGATCTCTCTGTTCTGTCCTCGCCATTGTCTGGAGGCATTGGCAATCTCCCATGTTACACCCCTCCTCCCATTCCTTCCATCCTTCTTGTTTATAAATGCCCCCTGTTGCTCCGGGACTGGTGTGTGTGTGTGTGTGTGTGTCTGCCTGTTTTCCCTCCTTGCCCCTTGCTGTGCCGGGCATTCTCTCCTGCCTCAGTAATCTGGGGACCTTCCACTACTCCATAGTCCCCGCTTTTCCTTTGCCTATTAATGAGAAGTAGGGACTCCATTTGTCTTTTCCAGGTTTTTGATCTTCAGTAAAGAAACGCTGTTGTTACCCACTACCTACACAGCGCCCAAAAATTTCAAATTCAAAGGATGTGGTATCTAGAAGTTACCCTACTAAAAAAAAAAAAAAATCTTAATTTTGCTTGGCCAGTCTTACCTCATTGTAGCAGTTACTGTGTTCTTTAGCTCTAGGCTCCATGGAGATTGCTCTGTAAAGGATCCAGTTCCACCTGTGTTGCCAAAATAATGTATATGTGACCATATTAAAAAAAAATCGTCAGTCTGAAAAGCGGTGGGAGATTGGAGAGAACATTTACATGAAATGTCTGCCTCTCCAGGCTTTTACGTTAAGATTTAGGGGGATATGCTTCTGCTGCTTAAAAAAAAAAGTGGGATTAATTTTTACTGTACAGAAATAACTCCCAAGGATTGTGGATTAATATTCACAAGGAGCAGGAGGAGTGAAGTGCAACGATGAGGTTTCTAGCAGTTCTTTGAACATTCTGCAGAAAGAAACCAAATGGAAAATGAAACTAGCTGAAACGGTATTGATGAAATGGCACTCACCCATACAAAGCAGGTTACAGAGGGTAGGGAGACCTTTCCCAGTTACCCTCTGTCCAACGTATTTACTGGCAGCTGTAGTAATTCCTGCAGCCACCTTGGGTGTAATTACCATGCAAAGGTTATTTTTACAGTCCTCTCCATAAAACGATTGTAAAACACCATCTGTGTTTGACTGTCTCTTTAAGACTTTGGCATAGTGTTTTGGCATACTTAGGTTCTACCCTGTTCTTGTAAGTGTTGCTTATTGCTATGGCAACACTAATCAATCATCATGCTAAAAATAGGCCTTTCATTTTTCAAGAGGTTTTCTGTGGTGAATTGAAAATGCAACTGCGGTTTGCGTTTTCCGTATGCTGCTTTCATTTCACTTTATTTTAATCTGGAAATACCCATGCTTATGTGTGGTAATGACTATTACAGACTCCGGTTATTTCATTGGTTACTCTCTTGAGCTTTAAACCTCTCCTGGTTCTTCTAAAAGGGGTGCCAAATATAGAAAGTTTAAAAAAAACCAAACAAAACCCCCAGAATATTCTCCTTATTTGTTTTTGAGTGTCACAGGTGTACCAGATTATAACAAATTTTTAAGGAGTTTATAACACATCTAAAAAAAAAATCAGGAGGTATACTGGACAGTCTGAGACACCTCCTTTGAGAGCTTTACACAAAGAAACCTTATCATTGAAGACACTGGGACTCTGAAGACTTTGTCCTATTCTGTAGAATTTAAGTCTAATTTCAAGTTAAACATTCAATTTGCCACTAGTTTTTTTTCAAAGAGGAACCTTGCAAGCTGTAGAGATAGCGAAATGGAAAATTGGGAACAGTGCCCCGTGCATTCCTGTGTGTGCTCAGTGCATCGATCGGCTGCCAGGTTTGTGTTGGAAGAACACACGCCCTGGGGGAGGCCGAGCAGAAAGGGAGTGGTGCTTTGGGGAAAGAAAAAATCTACTAAAAGATTTATTACCTACCATTCACTCCCAAGTTTGATTCTGACTGTTGCATAACACTTTTAATCCCCGGCTAAGTAAATACGCAGCCACTTAAGAAGGGGGAAAAAACCAACAACTTTTTGCATGATGAATAATAAAGTCTTTTGAACGATGCATAAACAGTTTTCTGGTTCTGCCAGAGCCCTCTGCCAATTAGTCAGAGTGCAGCTGATGAATCATGAGACACATTCTGTGAAACGTTCAAAAATTTGGACCCTGCTAAGTGTTCCTGAAAGCCAGTGAGACCCCCCACAGCTGCTAAACCAGTGGCTGCCAGTCAGTTGAGTTTCCGAGAGATGTATTTGCAATGGAGTGCTTTTTGGTGAATTTTAGTTTTCCTTTGGGGTAAATTCAGGTTACCATTTATAATCTCAAATTAGACTGTTATAGCCCTCGCCTTTGTACTAAATACACAGGGAGGTTGACTTTTGATAGCCTTGTGCAGAAAATGACTTTCTGCTCTCTAATGAGGTGGCTTGAGGTAAATGGCACTTACAATTCTTCTTCTATAATACTCTGAAGATCCTTAGTCTTTTCTTAATGTTTCTTTTTTGAAATACCAGACTAGAAGATCTCTTTTTTTTTTAATTAGAGTTTAGATTCTGGGTCACAGGAAAGAACAACTAGATTCAAGCAGTGGCTTGCTGAGCTGCTACAGGCAGCCTCATGCAGCCTTAGGTTCAATATATGAAATGGCTGCATTTTGAAGTATTGTGATCTGACTCATTGCTGGTAAACTCTAGACAGTGGTTGAAAATAGTAGATTTTTTTTGATAGCAAGGTAGAACAGAAATCTGGAATTTGGCTTTATTCAAAATTTCCTCTGAAACTGTAGCCATGCTTCATATCAACAGCAGAAAGGTTTTTCGTATTTTGCATTTTTATCCTCCACTGTACCTGAAACTGTGACCTAAAAGCAACAAAGAAAAGTGTGTTTGAGTATTGAAAAATGTACTCAATCCAACAACTCCTGAATTTCTGTAGTTAGATCATAAGCAAAGATGCTTTGATCAGAACCAGGGATGAGGAACTGTTTTGGTAAGGGTGTTAGCTTTGTATTGGCTATGAAAGATGCTATACTGAAGTTCCTTCTGTCAATGGAGTTTTCTGACAATGGGATCATGAAAGCAGCACCAGGCGCTGTGGTGGATCCTGCTGCTGCTGCTTAAAAGAGCTGAGAACACTGCACTGGCCAGAGCCATGAAGGTCAGCATAGTCAAAGCAATTTCCATAGCCACCGAGGTTTCCGACAAACCACTAGACTCAGACTGTATAACTTAAAAGTTTGCGAACTCACAAAGCTCTGACCCAGATACTCAATCTGCTCAAGCATTATAGTCTTGATGACCCTTCCACTAGTAATAGATCATTGATGTCATTCTGTTTTCTGGTTTTATCAATTACTAGATCTTATTTAGGGAGTGTTGATTTTATTTAATTGTGTAGCAAAGAAATTAAAATTTTGGTCCTCAAATCAAGAGGGTAGATACTTAACATACGCTAACATGTAAGTAAAACGTGGCCTAGAGCAGTAACCTTGAAATCCCCCCTTGATCAGGGGGATGGAACATCTCTCCTATGAAGAAAGGCTGAGAGAGTTGGGGTTGTTCAGCCTAGAGAAGAGAAGGCTCTAGGGAGACCTTATTGCAGCCTGTCAGTACTTAAAGGGGGCTGATAAGAAAGATGGGGACAAACTTTTTAGCAGGGCCTGTTGCGACAGGACAAGGGGGAATGGCTTTAAACTAAAGGGGGGTAGATTTAGACTAGATATAAGGAAGACATTTTTTATGCTGAAGGTGGTGAGACACTGGCCCAGGTTGCCCAGAGAGGTGGTGGATGCCCCGTCCCTGGAAACATTCAAGGTCAGGTTGGACGGGGCTCTGAGCAACCTGGTCTAGTTGAAGATGTCCCTGCCCAGGGCAGGGGGGTTGGACTAGATGATCTTTAGAGGTCCCTTCCAACCCAAACTATTCCATGATTCTATAAATATGCAGACACGATGCTAATAAACTGTGTTTTCCTAATAACTGTTCTAAACAATTAGTGTATCGTAGATAGTATGGCATAATCTCTACCATTTTTAGTGAGAATGTTTCTAAAAGCTGTTATTCAGACCCTGAGCATTGAGCCCTCAGTAGCGCAGTACCAGTTACTGCATTCAGTGAGCAGTACTAGTAACTGCTGATAAAACAAAATATTCATTGGCAGCCTCCTCTCATTTCCTCAAGGATGCCTTCCCACGGGATGCCCATATGCAGAGGTCTAGGTTGTTGTCAGCAAGAGCTCTGTACGCCTGGACTGTGACCCTGGTAGTTATGCATCTTCGTAAAATACAAGGCTGCCACATACTAAACTTTTGAGATCGATAACCCGTGTTTTTACCACCCTAGCACCAATGTAGTTATTTTCCAAATGCTCTAAAAACTATGCAGTAGATGATGTCTGTCATTAGGTTATACATTTTTTTAAAATCTGCTTTTCATAATCCACCTCCAGTAGTAATTTACTTTTCAACCCTCCATGTTCTTCTGCAAACACAGAACAACTAGAATGTTGGTTTATGCCGTTTGAATACAAATCCTCTGAGCAACATCAAACATTGTTTTAGGACGTGCTGGCACCCCTGTGTCTCCTGGGTCATTCCCTATCTTTTCAAACATCACATCTATAACTTTTCTTACTCTAGGAACATTTGATCATAGAATTCTTTTAAGCAACCTCTTTTATTCATCTCTTCTTCCAGCTAACATTAATATCGTTCAAGGATGTGCATTCCACCTTTTGGTTAATTTTGGAGATACAAATTAGAACCTTATGACAAACCTTGGTTTTTCTTTTTTTTCATCTTCTTTCCCTGTAGTGCCCCACTGTTTGCGAAGGCTTTTGTTTGCAGATGCCTTTGGATGCCTGCCAGAATAGGAGCAACATACTGAGATACGTGGTGAAACCTCAGTTGTGAGAGTATCTGGATTTTTTGGGGTGTTAATTTGTGTTACAAGACCCCCAGTTCTGACAGACTGCTTATAAATATTGTGTATTTTCAGCTGGCACTTCCTAAGATGTATACATAGGAAACGTTTAATTGCCTGCGAAATATGGGTAATAGGAGCTAGCAGCTCTGTCGCTGAACTCGCCCCATCCTGCATGCCACATACTGCTGATTTTTTTTTTTTTTTTTACTTTTTTCCCTCCCACGTATTCACTCAATGAACAAGTTGCATAGCTGAGAGCTAGTCGCAGTTCAGATTGGATTGAAACTCATAAATGTGCTACTCCACAGAGATCTTTAATAAAAGGCAAAACATTTATAGGATCTGAAGAGAAGCCCGGGCGGTCTGGGCATCTGCAGCACCAACATGTTACATCAGAGTATTTCATTATGTTAATGGGAAGACAGTTTGACCAGAAGCCTTCCACGGCACCAGAACCTTATTCTGGCAAAATTCTCTCGCTGTTTTTTTCAACATGGATTTATTCTAGATGTGCTCATTGAATACTAGATATCCTGCGGTCAGAAGAAGATTGAACAATGACCTGTTGGTGATATCCGTGGAATCAGGAATATACTTTCTGCAGTCTCAAAGGAGCTGGCTTCTCATTTCAATTTTGTTGCCTTCTAAATGACCTCTTTTCTTAGTCATCAGCCTCTCCCTTAGAAGAACTCCCCAAATTTTGTCAAGTCCAAACTTGGACCAACAGCAGTGTGAACACTGAGGCATCATAATGTCCTCATTGTATAATCTGTATGCAACGCACACAAAATAGTCATAGTCTTTACAAAGACACTTTGCCGTAGGGTATTAGTGATGCATCAGACAAGGAACTGGCACTTCGGTTTCACTGGCAGTTAATGCAAGAAAAGACTTGATAACTAATAGTAAAGATGCTGAACTAGTATCCTTCAGAGTTTTTTTAGACATCTACTCTATCTGCCTATCTGAAAAGTTGATTTGAAAGAACTGTGAAATGCTAAAGAAAAGATATTTGAAATTTTTTTCCACTGGAATTATGTTGCCTAGTATTACAAATTCTAGTCTTGATAAGCCAACTAAGTTAAGCCATCCTCAGAAAAATAAATTTATTCCCATGTAAAAGATAGTATTTCTATCTTTAATAGAAAAACATTTGTGCATTCTTAATTTTCTTGCGTTATTATCTAAAGATTGCTTTTGGTTTAGTGTAAAGGAATTTCCACAGCAGCTCATAATCCATCTTAATTTCATTAATCGGAAATTATGCTAAAATTCATTTCTCACTGAAAATTAAAAAAAGCCCTTACATGTCAGAGCATTGTTGTCTATTTGGTTAGCACCTGCAGCTAGTGAAGCGTCCTTGGATTATTTTATATGGGGGACAGACTAATCTATGATGATGAATATCTAGTTGTTCTTGAGATCTTAGTGAACTCAATTTGTAACAAGACAAAAAAAACCCACGAACATTTGTACTCTTATGTACAGCGAGCAGGAAAACTATTGTATCTGGTTATTCCAGAGTACTTATACTAACTTACTTACAGCTTCGTTACAGTATTCAGCTTTTAGACAGAATCTCTACGTTCCTCCAGAACCATAAAAACCTCTGCTCTTATGTTCTGCGTACATTTACCCTTTTTCTTGAAGTAATCTGAAAAAAATAAGAAAGCTGATACCAAACAGGACGTACTGACTCTGTCAGCCGATGAAGCAAGGCATGTTTTTTATGTCAAACATATTTTTCTTTTGTTGCAGTGTTCATTTTTGCCTAAATTCTCCATTCATATAGAGACAAAATACGAGGACAACAAAGGAAGCAACGACACTGTAAGTATGACGGCTTTTGCAGAATTTTATTTCATCCTTTTCGTTAGCCATGTTCTGTAGCCGGGGGTTGTAGGTCCTTCAGTCTGGGAAAAAGGCCTAACCAGGCTTGTGTCTCTGCACCTGCCGGGGTATCCTGTCCACCAGCAGCTTGCCCGCCTGCAGAGTAGTTACCTCTACGGCACCGTGAGATGAAAGATCCGTGTACACAACTTCCCTTCTCCATCTGACATTCTGCTTGTTGCTTCTCCGAACACAACATAACTTACCTATGTGAATTTAGTCCCGATGAACGTTTATGGAGAGTAAAGAAAAGATTACCCTTTTTTTTCGGTGTAATTGCGTTCCACTTTATCTGTTTCAGAGTATTCTCTCTGAGTAAAGGGGGTTGAATTCAAAGGAGCTGTTAGGAAGAGCAAACAGGAAACTAAACAATGGTCAGAGATGAGAGATCTCAGTAAACAACTTCCAGGGAACAATGGCTGGACTACTGAGGTGACGCTTTTGGCAATCACTTACCAAAAGTTCCAAAGTTCTCAGAGCTTAGAGATGAAAAGGATAATTAACTCTGCAAAATCCTGGCTAGAGGAAGGGTGGGAGCGAGTAGCCAGCAGCTGCTGATCGGGAGATGCTCGGGAGTAGAAGGCAGGAGGTCAGTCAGACTTTGCCCTGACGGGGAGCAAAGCAGAGTCATACAACTTGCAAGAAAAGAATAACGTTCGATAAAGCCCGGCATGTAAAGTTTCAACCCGTGGATGAATACACAAATATGTTTTGATATGCTTCATTTTGGTATGATTTAAACAGCAATTTGTTGCAGACTTACGGGAAGAAGTTTCGTACAGGTGTGAAATACAGGTTAAAATGTCTGGAAAACTGATCTATAATACAGAGACCTAAGGAAGGAGCGTTTAAACTCATTCTTGAGAAAGAAGAAGGCAGTAAAGCAGATTTTAAGGGGTGTGAGACACGGAGCCTTTCAGTTTCCAGGGGTGTCCCTCTGGCAGCCTTACAAAGGTTAAAGTGTTCTGTTCTCCAGATGGGAGGTACGTTTCCCGAACCGCCTTGGGCCTGCGTGTTAATAAGGCTGACAGCTGTTGCACTGCGTATGGCAGAATAATTACATGTAAAAGAAGGTATAATATTGAATAATGTTTTTGGCATACAGACACTTTCCCAACGGGAACATGACAGAGATCATGTATTAGCCACCAGATACCAACAGCTTTCAGTCACTGCTAGTCTAAGCCAGATCCAGATCAGCGAGAGAGGAAAGAAAGGAAGTGCATTACATTACGTTACCGACTATATGAGCATTATGTAATTTATGCACTTTTTTAATGTTCACTTCTGCTTTTTGGCAGCACTTTAATTCAGAGCAAGCCCACACCTCTGGTTTCGGGAGGGTGCAGACTAGTTTTCTGGTACATCACAATGTCAGCAGTGAGAAGACACGTTCTGTACCGATGCCTAACAGAGGAAGAACTGAAGCTACTTAATCAGTGAATTTTCAGTTTTTCTCCCCGTGTCAGCTTTGTGGCTAAAATACTATGAATCAAGCCCAGAATAGTACCCAACCAGTGAGTTTAAGATGAAAGTAACGCAGAGGTAGGATACTCAGATGATGTAAATCAAAGAATCTCTACTCTGCTTGAATCCAGCTCTTCAAATGTAATTTTTACCAGAGTGTCAGTGGGGTGGTAATATATTACCTTTATACTGAGGTACCCGAGTCACAGACTGGTTAAGTATTTACCAAGATTAACAGATTTAATTGACCCTTACTTGAATTGAGGAGGAGAAAGAGAAGCTGAATTCGAGGGCTGCATTCCAGCCCTAATTTCCATGACTTTGTAATTCAGAGGGCTATGCTATTCGCTAGTGTGAACACAATAAATCAGTGGAAGATCTACATTTTTTTGCTGTTGATTCAGTGACATTGATCTGGTGACAGAGATGTGTCTGGTACAGCACTGAAATGCTGGAAGGTTAGTAAATACGGAGAGAGCTCACTGAGCCTGTGGAGAGACTTCTCTCTCCACAGAGAGAAACACCTCAGAACTAGGACTAAGAGTCGAACTTGTTTCTGTTACTCAATGGATAGGCTTAAACATCACTTAAGAAAATGTGAAGTGTATTTCTCCTTTGTATCAGACAAGTTTAGATTAAATTTTACTACATTTGCCCAGTCAGAAAACAACAGGAAACATAGCATCCATTTCTATAGATTTCTGTAGGTACACTATATTTTTCTTCATTGCAATTATCAACCTTGGCTGATGAAGAAATAATTAATCCAAAAAATACTTCTGTGAATTTTGCAGTCGTAATGCAAAATATATTGAATGAATACTAATATTGCAGTGATGAGGGTAATAATGCATGTCTGATTTTAACTCGGCTATGTCTAGATATATTTTTTGAGACCATACAGGTTTTTTGAAATCTCTGAACTCTGATCTATTCTTCATTTCCATGCTATCTAATAAAGTAGATGTTGATTGTAAAAAGCAATAATTAGATATAAGGATACTAAAGCTAATTCCATTGATTAGTGGAAGAAAGCAATATAAATGCTCTCGGGTTCCTGTTGTCATTTAGCAGGCTAGTATATTATTAGAATTATTTTCTTTAACATGTTGCATTGCCTGGTAAAATTCCACCTAACTACCGCACTATATCTTGATGCAAAAGTCGTCCTGATTTGTCTTCCCAATTGTCATGATAGAAGAAACTAGTGAAAGATAACGGTATCTGTTGTGGAACTTGACTTTTCTATGTCTAAGACTCTGTCATCATTTTAACCTATTTTAAATGTGCTTAGAGCACTATATCACTTAGTTTCTGATTTTTCCAAGTTATTTATTACTTTTAATATTGTATTTTTCCTTGCATTCTGTTGTAAATAAACTACCAACAATTATTCTTTACAATTGTGGCTATTTTCTTTTACTAGGTCTCCTCTAGCAAGGAACATATCCATTAACATTTCTGCCCCCAGCTCTGCAAGTCACTTCCTCAAAATTAAAAAGCACAAAGAATTGGCTTTGTAAGGAAAATTTAAACCACTTACAACATCTACTAGGTTTTGTTCTGCCTCAGCTTTTCAAAGATTTGATCAGGGCAGGTGCCCGTCAGTCTGGTGTCAGCCCATGCTTAAAGCACGGTTGTCCCATCTGTTGAAGTTTGCACTTGATTTGCACAAATATAAACATTGCCAGAAAGAACAATGGACCATAAAACCCCCTTTATTTAGATAAAACACTAATGAAGCTTGTGTAGATGGCAGTAGTGCAGTGCCATAAATCCATCCAGTTGTGATTTCTAGTGCTACAGCGCAGCTGATTTTGCTGTATTGCATCTAGATGTTCGCATGGCAACTCTCTTGTTAGAAAAACAGAGTCAGTGTTGGATGAACGTGTTAGTACATCAAACATTGTCACTGCTACCTTGCAGCTTTATAGCTTCACTAATAGTGTTAGAAACTAGAGCAATGAGTCTGGCCGTTCAGTCTTTCCTCTTACAGGTCTTTTAAAAAGTAGACTTCTTAGTTTAAAGAGAAATGTTATTTTTATTTTACTTTTATTTTAAATTACAAAATGTAAATGACACTGTAGGTGGTATCTGTAGAGTACGTGAAAATACTGCTTCCCTACTGCCTCTTTAGCTGCTTGCATAAGTCAAGGTTGCAGTGGGAACTGGGGGGAAGAGGGGAGTGCAGGTGCCTGCAACAGGCAGCTTCAGTGAACACAGACAAGCTATAAAAGTGCATGTTAACCACTCAGTGCACACTTTTTTCCCCGTAAGAAAAATTAGCAATTGGGGAATTTGCATACGGATCCACAAAGTCTGTGTTTTCAATATTAAAACCGTAAGTTAAATACAAGAGAATTCTTAAGGTTATCTAATTAATGAAGCGGTCAGAAATCACAGGCAGGGGTGGTATAAGTTACTGCTTGTTTGTGAATAAATGATTAGTCTGTGGTTTTCATGGACAGACTTTGTTAACCTTTCTCTATTTGGGCAGATACTGTTTTCTTTTAACAGTCTATTGATTGGTCACTATTTATGTCACATAAGGCTAATTTTATTCTAAAGGGTGTATGCCTCTCCCTTTTCTCCCATCTCTATTCTTACTATTTCAGTGTACACTACAGACATACATTTTGTTTATTTTTAATTTTAGTGGGGAATGCACCAACTTAGGCTTTCTGTTGATTACGAAGGATCCACCGCATGGCTCTAGTGGCTGCTGTAATCAACGCACGATGATCTCGCGCACTGCGGCACCCTGTCTGTTCTTGCATGTCACAGTCTAGTCCTGGTGAAAATTTCTAAAAAGCCATCTGTAGCTGAAGGTAGAGCAGGGGCGAAGTGAGGGCAGACGCTGTTCGAGCAAAGCACTGAGTCACAGAGACATTTCAATTTTCCTATTTGTTGCAGAAGGATCGTTATGTTTGACTGGGTTTTGTTGGTTTGGTTTGGTTTCATAGTCACAGAATTAATTTCTGCTGATACTTGGGCAGTGAATTTTTACCATCTGATAGTGTCTGGAGAAAGTAAAAAAGCACAGCTTGTAAAAATAACCCAATAGTTGTCAATAACGGAAATTCACTGTATGTAAAACTTCAGTGCCTTGCTCTTTGTAGCGTAACATTTTGCTCTGGAAAACTCAATGACTGGCTCTTGATTATTAAAGAATAACATGCAAGATCTTAAAATAGCATAGTCTTTCTTTTTGTTAAGGGGCCGTGATATTTATTAGCAAGAATAACATTATTCTTAAGACTAATGAAGGTGTGGAGTAAAGATTTTGAGGTAGAGTTATATTTCAGGATGACAAAGTATGGGTATCATTGGGAACGTTTTTGTAAGTATATGTCTCAGTAATAGTGATAAAGTCATCCGAGCTACAGCACTAATTCTTTGTCAATCAAGAGAAAAATATATTATCAATGTGTTTCTTGCCTTTCAAAGATAATAGTGTTGAAAATGCGCGTCTCGGAATGGCCATTTGCCAAATGAAAACAAGAGGCAGTTCTGTATTCCACAGAGTTATAAATTAACACCAGTGTCATTTGACACATTAATAGCTTGAGCACGCTAAAACCAGCCAGCTAAGAGCAGATATTTTTTGATATGCAACCTATGTAAATTGCAGTGCCATCATTTAAAGTTAGAAAATCCTTTCCTGGCAGTGAGTTCTAATTCTGCAGCCCTACAAGTGACCGAGGATGCAGCATTGGGTCATTCGTCATGCTTCATCCTTAGTGTGCATTTCTGAAGTGTGGGCTGTGAATCATTTGACTGAAGTAAAATAAATTTTAGGTATGGCCAACGAAGAAGAAAAGCCATTTCTAGTTTCGCTCTTTTTAGGATGGTTTTTTCCCCTATTTTTTGTCTCCTATCTTAGTAACATGAAACTAGGTTGTAACAAACTTCAATATAGCACATGTAAATTAAATGTAAATTCACTATTTAAGGAAACTGCCATGAAACACCAATTTCAGCTGAAATGGATTCGGCTGTGCCCTGGCTTAGCCTCACTGCACTACAGGATATCGTTCTGTAAATTGTCTAAAGGATTGCTAGGCATCACTGCAAAGTATGTCAAAATCAAAGCTAGGGTCACTTTTAGGGATGATTTTATTTGCACCTGGGCTTTTTCTGTATGATGGTATCGAGCATCTGTTTGTCTCCTGTATAACTTGCAATGGACTATCTCGATTTTGTGAAGCTTTCCCCCCTCTAATAAGTCTCAAAAAATACAGGCGAACAAGTGGAGAGGTTAGCCTAAAATTCCTTCTGTGTGAAGAGCTCTCTTTTTGTTGAACCGAGCTACAAATAGCATGTCCCAAGCACATACGGCTATCGCAGAACATAAGATAAGGCCGATACTGACAGAGAGTGTGAACAAGTAATATGGTTGTGCCTCTACTTTTTGATTTTTCTAAATGAACTACTGAAGTTAACTAGTAAATCTAGCACTTGAAATAGATGTGACTTTAAAAAAACTAATCCCAGTGAATATTATTGATAGTGTATTATGGTCTGGGAAGCATAGCTACTTTGACATAATTACATAAAAATACGTTTCTCCGTTCAGAAAGTACAAAGCTAAATGAGATATTTCACAAGAGATGGAATAATTGAGGAGTCGTGACATGGAGATAAAAAGGAGGAGGGAGCAAGGCTGCTGATAAATATGTAACTGCCTCTGTGAGTTCCACTCTGCGGCAGACAGTGATATTCCCCTGCTGTTCAGTGAGCCAAATTTACTGCTCTCGGGGAGAGATTCGATCTTTTTCCACAGAAGAATTGCTCCCAATTATGTGTGTCCACATAAATAGTTTTAGCCGGTGAACAGGTTGAAATTGGTCATTTCCTGTCATCTTTGCCCCAGTAAATCTCAAAAGCAAATTAACAGACTTTGGGGGTAACTGAGGTTGGAACATGACTTACGGAAAAGTTACACGCTGAATAAAACTCCATAGATGAAGTTCTGAGTAGATGGTGTTTTATTTCAGGCCAAATTTGCCTTCAGAAAACTGAGAGTTAAAGTGGACCAGATGACACAACCTGCGAAAGGATGCTGTAATAATAAATTGGAGACGAGCCAGTAGTTCTGACGATGGCAATCTAAGGAGATTAGAATTTCAAGTTGGAGAGAAGGTTTTGTGCCGGATTTTCCCTTTATTAATAGAAAAAAAAAAAGAAAAAGCTTATTCTTGTAGTCCTTGCTGCAGTTATACCTCTAACTTTCACATACTATGAAATATAGATTTAAACCGTCCTACAAATGATGGCTACGTATGTATTCTACTCGCAGAAAGCGCTCGTCATCATACAAATTGCTCAATACCTGCAAGTTGCATAGTTAGACTACATTTCAGGGATGAGAGGAAATGCAGAGAAAATCCAAAAGCTTCACTAAAATATTAATATTTGAATTAAAAAAGGAGCATATACTTTGCATATATGCATCTAAGCTCAGGGGCTCTTCTAGCTGCATACTGTATTTTTTCCATTTTCTTGAAGCTCAGTGACAATGAATCAATATAATAGTGAGAAAGGCAGAGATAAATATAATTTAATTTCAAATTCTAATGTTTAAAGATATTTTTGTCATGCCGTTCACGTCATAGCCTACCTATCCCACTAAGATGTCATCTTGTGATGTCCAGCTACTGCAAAGTCAAGATTTAAGTTTGTTGGGATGCCTGTTGGCTTTGTTGGCAGGGCGGGGAAAACGGGGAGGCAGAGAGGGAAGAACAACGCTTTCAGGCATAGATATTGACTCAAAGAAGGATTTAATAGAAGAGGAAATTTGATTTATAGTAGAAATTCTCATCTCAATAAATTACATTTACGCGTTGTATATTGAACAATGTAGTCATTGTGGCTTAAGTTTGTAGGTGGGCACAGGTGCCTGATTACTTAGCACATAGGATCATAATCATGTTTGCTACCATATTACCTGCCTGTAATTAATTTAGGAGTGCTCTCCTTTTTTGGAAAAAACCCTTTTAGCTCTTATCTGTTTCATTTCTCTGCGCTAGCTGCATTTCTCAGCAATGGCTGACTATCTGGATCTAACATAACAAGTAAGAAAAGCATAGAGATCTCTCACCTAAAGCCTCACGAGGGATGGAAGAAATAGCTTCCAGAAAAAACCACACCCATTTTCAAACTTGTTTGTTTACAGTATTGAATTTTCTATATAGGTTTCCTTATCACTTTTGTCTCTAGCAACTTGACTTTATTTCTAAGTCGACCTGTTATTTAACTGTTTCCACAGGAAATTTTATGTCCTGTACGTATTAGTGTTTAAAATGTGATTTACCTGCCTTATTACAGCCTTCTGACCCCAAACCCCTTCCACGCAGGCTGGTAGAAAAAACATTTTGCAGTAAAGACAGAGAAGAACAACTTTCCAGCTGGTAGTCCCTCGAATACCTTCTTTGCTTGTGATGATAGAAAAAAAAAAAACCATCACAAGAGTGAATCGTGTATTACGGAACGCAGCCAAGCCAAACAGGCAGAGATTTGACCCTCGGAGTCCTGGCAGTGCAGATGAGCGAGGAGTTTGCCAGTGTGAATGTCATCAATGGATTCAGCTGGGTCTGGCTGTATACTACTTATATCCAAACCAGGTCAGCTGTGGTGATTGGCCATAAAGGTTAAATTTTGGATTAGCTACATCTGAATGAGGCTGAAGCCAGCAACTTAGTCTGAAGGTAGAAGAAAAAGCAGCAAAATGGGAAAGGAGCTTGTAGAATAAAAGATACTCAATTTGTTGTTGACTTACCATCGTTTCATAACCTGACTTTCTGTTCTGGCTTTGGCTCCAAGGAAAAGAGAAGTTATCAGCAAAGTATGTGCTAGGACACATCATTGTAGGCCTTGAGGAAAACAAAGGAAGGAAATTTGAATACACCAGCACTTATATTTCTGCAGTGTCCCGTATGAACTTTCTTTCCTGAGGTACTAGAATCATCTGCCAGGCTTTTTTTGAAAATTTTCCCCAAAAGAAACTGTTGACGATTGTAAAGATGACACAATTAAAACCTTTCTTCCACTTTTTGTCTAAATAATGATGAGTTTTCATTCCTCTTAGTGTATAAATGTTTGTCTGTTGTAGAAAAGCTGTCACACCCCCCAAAAAAACCCCCCAAACCCACAGCAAAAAGGACACTTCAGCCTGACTGTTACTCTTTGTTTTCCATTTGATTGTGTATTTCAATCTCAGTTAATTACTTGGCTTCCAAATGTAAAGCCTGTCCAGTTCTTTCCAATATAATATTTAATATTCTGCCTTTCTACATCATCATCTTAAGGATACAGATTGTTCTCACCATTCATTTTCTGCACATTTGCAAATACAGTTGCACAGATTGGGAGCCTTATGCTTCTTTTCGTGGCCTTTAATCTCTTCCTTTAAAACTTCTAAATTTCTCTAGTCTCTTTGATCACAAACACAATAAACCCATCCTCCCTACAGGTTTTAAGACAATCCCAGATTATGTGGCTAGGAGAGGCAATAAGAGAATTGGAGCTAAGAAAGAAATCAGTCTTGTTCTCTAATGACTTCTTATTTTCTACTGCTGATAGTATGAGAAGATTAAGGCTCTATCTGCAAATCTTGTGAGGACAATCTAAGAAGGGGAGAAGCATAAATGATTAGACAACAACTTCTGCCAGCCAAGGGAAGTGAGAATGTCACTCAACAAACTTTTGGAACGGAGGAAACGGTCAGAGATAGTCTAAGCAGCAAATAAGGCGTAGTTGAAACAGTTGAAAAATTCCTCCTGGTTTTGACAGATTGGCAAAGGCATCTGTCATCCCCGCTTCTATTAAAGCATTTTAAAGAGAGAAAAAGAATTTAAAACTATATTACTTAGAGGTGCAATATGGGGATCAAGCCTGTGATAGAGCAGGGCACATTTCTTCAGATAAGATATTGGGTAATAGTCCCAATCTAGGTCCTTGCAAACGTGCAGAGATAGGCATGTGCTTAAATTTATTAGGCTTGTACTTAAACCACGTACTGATTCAGAGCCTCAGCTGACCTGGTAACATCCATTTAAGAGAAATTGCTATTATTTTATTTAAAGCTTAGAGATTATGGTGAAATGCATCTTGTTCCAAAAATAGTTCAACTGATTTCATCAAGGGACTGCTCTCTATATCTGAACTTGTTTAGGAAAAAAGCAAGCGAGGAACCTTTTTATAAAGCAACCTATATTATATGTATATAAAACATAACAGTTGTTTTAAAAAATGTACCCCAATTCTAAGAAAGAGCACTGCAGGGGAATGATCTCTCAGCTCAAATTTGTTCAAGTAATCAACGTTATTCTTTGCAAAACATGGATTGGAGAAGGAAAATAAGCACAGAAATAAAAACAGACTGGAGTTTCCCTTTGTTCTGTTCTTCTGCGGTTTCAGACACGTTAACGTTTTATATCCAGTTCAGTAAGCATTCAGTGTTGCCTGGTTTATTCCGGTACTGTTAACTACCAAGACAAGTTAAAATTGTACAGTCAAACTTTAGCTTTTCATTTATTTGAATTGTGATTTCCTGAGCGGTGTCTTCTCACCAGCTGGTGTACTTGTTCATTGTAGTTCATTGCTCGCTTTGAATGCTTTACATGGGCAGCCGCAGTTCTTTCCGAAATAATAAAGTAGCATTCTTGATACTGAATAGTTGCTGACATTTTGTATTTTTAACTGTTCCTCTAGGGTGAAATGAAATTAAATTAACAGAGCGTTCCCTACGTTTATTTTAAAAAAAGGAAACAAAAATATTTATGCTTCTTGGAAACATTAGCTATAGAACGTTGTGCCCCAAAGGAAAAATCACATCGTTAGCTTGTTACTGATCTTGACAGCGTATGCGCAACTTCCCTGAATTTTATGGCAGTAATTCATGATAGCCTTTTAACTAGTCGCTATTTCCAAGTCCCAGAATCATGAGTAGAAATTTATTGCAGACATAGCGTAAATCACATGGGTCACTAAGATGCCTAAATAATTAAATTATGGACACAGGCACAGAAGTATACTACGGGCATTTTCAAAATATACCCATCATTTCCCTTGCGTGGAACAAGAGACTTGGTGCTCAAAACCGGGTCCTAAAGGATTAAAATGAAAATAAGCTTTATGTGCGCACAAATGGATAGCGGAAGTTGCCAGCTTCCACTGAGGGCAGTTCAACCAACGTTGTGATTCTCGGTGTGACGGCAGCTTAGCCTGACTGGTTCACACGACACACCTGCGTTCCATTCTTGTCCTGGACTGAGAAGATTGGAAACAACCAGAGTCCAGAAAGTCAGGTTTTTTACACAGGATGGAATCTAGTTCAAAGATTAGGGAACACAGTAAAACCAATCCTAGTTGTTGACTTTACTACTTGTGACTGAAGCCTCCGTTCCAAAAAGTGCAAGGAGGACCAGGGGTGTGAGCAGTAAGTGCTGAACACGATGTGTTGCATTTAACAGTCCACTCTCTCTTGATCTGACGTAGTGGATTGTTCCCCAAAAAGTCTGTGGTGTCATTCATTCAAACTGGTGTTAACCTTGCTTAGGAACACCTTGCCTATATGTGATCCTGAGAACACCCATTTTCTTCCCTTTGATGTAAGCAGTACACGAGAGAATGTGACTGTGTCCCTGCAAAAACTTCAGTATCTTACGTCAGAAGCTGTTCAGGCGCAACCCTAAAATACATTATTCAAGTCACTGAGAATGGCTCGTAACTGTTATTCCAGGTGGATTTTGTAAAGGTGTTGTTCTGTTACAGTCTTGAATTTCTTTAACTCTTGCAGATTTTTGACAATGAAGCTAAAGATCTGGAGCGAGAAGTTTGCTTTATTGATATTGCCAGCGATGAAATTCCTGAGCGCTATTACAAAGAATCAGAGGTAAGAGACAACTTGATTGTGAAATGGTGAAGACGGGAATGTAAGAGGCTGCAGGAAAGCCTTGATAAGAATCAAAACGGTTTTATTTTTGTATGAAAACTTGCTGGTCGGTAGTATTTAAAAAGCTTTTGATTGGAGGAGAAGCTGATAGCAACCTCTCGATCTAGATTGCCTGACACTTTCTTTTGTGGATGATTCCTCCAACCTTTTGAAATGCTTTCATACCCTTGTCAGAACATATCCTGTACCAGACCTTTGATATTCAGCTGAATTCATTCAGAGTAGAAAAGGACTTTTCTTTGGATCGTGAAGCTCAGTTAAGTGTTTGCAGGTCTGAGCGGTTTTAAACATTACTGTTGTCCTTATTTGCATCCCGCCCCAACTAATAAATCATACGAAGTGTCTAAGCCCAGGCCAAGGACAGATATGCTGGAGTGAGAATAGGGTTGATGCACAGTTGCTCGGAGGCGACCATGACACAAGACCGAGAGGGACTGAAGCATACTACGTGCTGCAGTAAATCTGCCAAAGAGCATCGGTGGCAGCAGACACATTCACTCTCTTAAAATTCTCTTGAAAATTGCTCCCATGTATATTTGATAGCGCACATCTCTGAAGAGCATGTTTCTTTTAGGTCAATGCAATTCACTGTTTTGAAATCAGCGGCCACCATGCAAGTGAAGAGGAGGTCTCAAATGTTTTAACCTCAGACTTGAAAAATGATGGTTCACAAGAAGTAGCTAGAGAGGAATGATCTGATCTATGCTTGCATTTAATTTTGGAGATACGATTTGCCTCTGGAGCCAAGTATATATTCGTAGCTGGCAATGAGTGTGGCAGCTGTTTGACTATACAAAATGAGACTACATAATCATTTTTAGGATAGAAAATGAAGACTTGCCAATGAATATATTTTTATACCATAGGAGACATGAGTTTCAGACTAAAAAAGTCAGGTACTTGTTATCTCCCATTTATAGATCCTATTTCACATTTCATGTATGGGTCATAAAACAAAATTGGGTCTACAGTAGAACGAAAAGTAATTTTATTAGTTTCCTTACATAATGAAACCCGTCTGTTACGTACCAAAAACTACATAACACCTCATGAAACAGCTTATTGGTCCCATCATCTTATCTGAACTCCACGGTCTTCTGGTTCCATTTAGGAGTGAACTGCTGCATTTGACTGTGTTTTAAAGAAATCATGTAAGATTTTTCATCTCGGTGTGTGCACTTCCAGAAATTGTAAACGTGAAGGTAACGTCTAGCTTTTCAGCTTTCCTTCCCATTTTTAATAGCCGACTATTAAGCATAATTTCCATATGATTAATCTCACGATAATAGAAAAACAGCCTCATGTTAAGTGAGAAAAGAATTTCAGCATCTTTGTGTTGTTATTTCAAAGACAAATCTAGAGACCTGATTCCAAGCAAAATTTTAAATGGTTTTAAACAACAAAAATAGCCCAGCATCTGTTGTTTTTTCTGTACTGATGGATGATTTGTATGTTGGCTACCAAATTCTCTTTCAGAATTCATACAAAATAGTAAGAACACCTTAGCATTTAACTGTGCACATGCTGTAATTGATATTGAATTAATAATAGTTGAATTCAGTATCTTCCAAAGTTTACAAACTATGGGGTTTTTTATGCTACCATATGATTAATATGAAGCCAAACTCCCATTTCTGATGAGGCCTCTTTCATAATTTAGGGGCTATAAAAAGACTTTTAATGTTTGTAGATGTAATTTCCGTTTGTTTTCAATCAGAGCAGCAGAAAAAAGTAACTCTATGTAAATGAGAAACGGTCTGTGTTTTCCAAATAACGGTTTCAGAGATAACTGAAAACCATTTACTGTAAGCTTTCGAAAGGTAGTTTAGTTACACTAATAACAACAGTTTGGCTGCTTTTAGAGTATTTAATCTGAATTGATACTAAGTTTAAAGATTAAAATTGAAGTACAATCCTCAGGATTTAAGAATTAGATCCCACAGGGTAAGTGTTCTGACTCCCATCCAGAAAGACCAATCTGGATGATTTTAACTTCAGGCATGTTAGTAATCTCTTCATTTTGATGGATCTTTCACATGCTTAAAATTAAGCAAGTTCTGTATCAGGCTCGGCATACTTAGTGCCTTCTAGAAATGAGCTTTAAATTTCTTTTATATCCTGACAAAAGCGCATCTCTCATCAATTAAAAATATACTTCAGTTTTTAACTGCAATTTTCATTATTTGGTTGTATTACTGTGTATTAGAGAAGCAGCTTAAATAATTTAAACCTTTCACACACTACTTACACTGCTTGCTTTTTGTTAGTGCTTATGAGCCTGCTTGTCGAGGGCGATTTCTGGTGTGATCAGACAGCGCTAATTGCATAGTTGCTATTAAGCTGGTATTTGTGATTTCAGTTATTTTTAGTTTCAAAGTGCTCAGTTATCCTGAGCTGTTTGGGTCAACATCCTATCTTTTTCAGAGTCCTCTGTGTGAAAAGCCCCTTTCTACAATTTGACTGCAACCTTTCTCTGAGTTAGCGCATCAAATAACTCATCGACTATAACAGAATGAACCATAGCAGTTTTAGTGTTGTTTTTGTCATTTATATAGACAGAAGATATGGTTGTGTATGTATCGCACCGATATCATCAATAGAGGTAATAATGCTGCAGTTACCACAGGAGGGGTCAGGAGGTATCCAAGGGACCCGTGGCACCAGGCTCAGTACAAACAAGTGCAGTAACCGTTCTCTGCTTCCTAGATCTAAAAGATTATTTTTCAGTTGCCCTGACATGAATCTTATAAACAGATCTATATTCTTCCTTCCATTGTAACTTACATAATAATGATTCACACATAAAAAGACAAAATGTATAAAACATCTTCATATGTATAACACTCCATTTGAATTGCATAGCTCATTTTGACTTGTGCTGGTACTGATGAGAAAGGGCAAGCGTTCCATGAAAATGTCGTGACGGTTGCAGGGAAAATGATTGAATTCAACTTTGTGCATATCTGCTTTTTCTCTCCTTCTAAATATTAAGTAAAATTGAAAAGTAAAAAATATAGTTAGCTGGAGGCTTAAGGAGAGCTGTTGCTTCATTGAGGAACGCTTTAAGGGAACCTCTGCCGATAATACTGAGTGATCTCTTGGCCAAAATCATCCAAGTGATTTGAATTCCCTTACGAATGGAGGGCTTATCTGTCAGTGTATGCACAAAAAGGACTTAAATCACCAAGTAAATAGTGAATCGGAAGACAGTTTTGTTAGCTATTACAAACACGTACACAGAGTCCAGTTCTGTCTTTGTGGAGGTATACCGATTTCTGCTGTCAAAAGAGTTGCCCTTGTAGAAGGCTGGAGGAGGTATAACTGCAGCAATTCTGGGCATCCCAGAGCAGATGACTTTTAATTTTAACTTAATGGCCATCTACAAACTTCATTGTGAAGTAGCCGCTAGAGTACTTAGCAGTGCTGCCACATCTTAAATAAAGCTTTTTTTCACAAGCATGGACCTAAAAATCCTTAAACTTTTAAGAAGTTTAAATGTGAGGTTCCAAATCTAGATCCAAACTAACAGGTTTGCCTGTTTTTCTGTAAGGAGTCGCATATGTTTCCAAATCTGAATGTATCTATTACACTGAATACAGAATTTTGCATTTCTCTATAAAGAATGTACAAGCCTACAGGTAAGAGTAGTTGTACATTTTGTAAAGTCATTTCCTTGTGACTTTACCATCAATGAATATGTATCACCAGCCACCATGTATTCCCCATATAGACACATATATTGATCTGAATTACAGAAAAGAATAAAATTGAGCTATGCTGAAGAGTGAGGGCCTCGAGTGAATCATTCACTGAAATGAAACATTTACTGTAGACGTGAGCTACTGAGCAAAATGTTCTTTGCTACCATATTCAAGTTCTCAAAATTAAGTGTTTCGTTTCCTGTTTATAACAAAGCAGCTGAGAGTCAGACAAATGGAATAAATTTTTAAAGTTACCTCCAAACAGAAAGATTTCATGCAGCTGCTGCAGTGTTCTTCTTCGATTGCTGTCGTTTTTGACTTTAACACAGCTGCACTGTAATAGGTCCAGCTTACTACTGTCCAGGTGCTTTCAGAATAACAAAACCTCTGCCACATTACAGAGCCAGAAAACTGTGGTAGTGGAAGTAATACAGCTGCCTCAGCCCCCACAGTGAATGTGTGCAACGTGTTGGTACAGTAGTTCAGTACAGGGCAGAGCAAAAACAGATGAGAATTCCCTTTTCCTCACTAACTTCAGTTGGGAGCTTACGTAAAGGCTGGCTGGATTATCATACTTTAACACCTCAGAACTGTCCCAATATTTACAATTCTGAAGTGTTTAGCTGGCTCTTCCAGAAAATACATTTTAATGGAAATTCAAAAAGAGGAAAAAAAAGCCTTTAAATAATGACTCCGCATGAATCTCTGTAGTAGCATCTTTACATCAACAAATCTTTCCAGAGCCCTAGCTATGTAAGCTGAAATCCAAAACCTAGCAACTACAGCTGATGGTGAAATGACAGATCACATGTATTAAAACCATGAAGGATTGGTTCTGAAATTCAAGATCAAACAAAATGGTCTTCAGCTTAAAAGGAAAAAAAAATTGACTGCACTTCAAAAGCACAGTGGTGGAATATATTGCAATAGGAGTCTGAAGAAACAAATCTGTGCATTAAAAGGAAGGAAGAGTCTTTGTTTCTGGGACATCTGAGTAGCGTCCAGTAAGAGAATAGGATGTATGGCGTAATACAATGCACTTTCACCTCTGGAGAACATGTTCAGTCTGGGGATCTTTTTCCATGCTAAAATGGCCTTAAAAGCAGCAAGTAATTTTCAAGACAGATCAGTGACAAGGCTAACGAGATGTTCCATGCAGGCTTCCAGCATACGGACAAAGGAGGTGGTGGTGTCAGCTGCGGAATAGTATGGGATCTTCACATCATGCCTGATACCATGGCAGAGCCAAGGGAAAGGATGCCCATTCAGACCTGGAAGTTTTCTGTAAATGATGAATGTATTTCATTATTTAACTTTAAGTAAAAAATTACATTTCAGAATTAAATCTGAAAAGGCATTGCAACAACCCAGTGCCATATTGTCAACATGTTGGTGTTTGCCTCCTGGAAAGGGGGTTACAATTCTGCATCTGATGCCCATGACGTCTGCAGTCCATGAGGAAGGTTAAGTAAATAAATGCTAAATGCTAAATAATGGAATCTCCAACAATAAGCATGTTGAGCCAGGACCCGCCAGACGTGGCCTAAGTAAGAAACACTGGGAGGGTGCTATGTTTGAAAGCACGTCCATCACACTGTGGCTTTTACTTTATTTTATTTTATTGTAATTTTACATTTTATTCTCAAATAAGCCCAGCTCATGGGTAATGATGTTTCTCCTATGTTAGCAGAAGTGCTATTTTTAAATCACTCTGCACCTGGCAATAATGTATTGCAAATACAGAGTAGGTTTTGCTCCTCTGTAGCAAAAGGATTTGCCAGATGGGCTTTCCTAATAAATTGTGTCTGATAAAAGGACGAGAAGGTTATTTAAACAAAAAGATTTTAGCTACACCATTACATTTAAAACAGATTGAGGATTTTGCCAGTAGATAAATTAAGGGGGAAACAGTGAATAGACGCAGTATTCTTTGGATGATGGCCTCTCTAGAAAGGAAGGCATGGGTGGCTAAAAGCAAGGTGCACACAAAATTAATGATCTAAATAATAACATAAAAATGGGGTCAGACCAAAGATCAGCTCGCCCGGTTTCCAGTCACTGTCAGAAGTGTTTCAAACTCATGTGTGCCACAATTCCTGCCTAGAGAGTATGCTTCTTCGCTCCACCCTGGTGCCTCTGGTATATGTTTTGCAAATTGCCATACCTTTTGCAGGAAGAGTAAAGAACGGCCATGATCCAGTACAGGCAGGTGCTCAGCGCTTCCTCCTGGGACCTGGAGAGATGCGAGCATGGCACATGAGTCTAATTTGTTTTATCTGACTAACCTAACCAGTGAGCTACAGCATGAAAGACAGGAGGAGCAGCAGTGCTGTGTGCCAATATTACTTCTACTTGCATTTAATAGAAAATTATCATCCCTGCTTCTTTTTTTTTTTTTTAGAAGGACTTCGTATGCCTAATTGCAGAAAGGATTCCAGGCTGTGAATCTTAATCTGGCAATTTGAAGCCGTGAGTTAGGCACATAAAATCATTCTGGGTTGTGGCTTTCATGTCAAAGATCTCATTGATTTCAGTGGGCTTTGGATCAGACATTGAAGAGCAAAAGATCAGCAGTCCTGGTCACACCAAAGGTCCTTCTGGCATGGTATGCTCCCTGTGGCTATGGCCAATAGCAGAGGCCTAGGAAAGGTGAAAATGTATGCAAAAGAGAGAGATAAATATAGAGATTCTTCCCTTAAATACTTCCTCGTCTGAACCGTAGCACAAACAATTGCTGAGCCAGAATTTGTGTCTTTGTAAAATAGTCCAAGACCTTTTTAAACACCTAATGTTTTAGCATCCGGGTAAAAAGCCCAGTGATGTTAGTTTTACTTATGATAACAACTCACCTCTGTAAAACACTCGTGCCCTTTGAATTGATGGCCCAGAGCTTAAACTCTCAAGTTCACTTCGCTTAATGTTGCTGTGTATCTTTTGTCCCACTACTCGGCTTATACGCAATCTTTGAGTTTTAGCTCACCTGAGCAAGCACTCAGTAAAATCTTTAACATCTTGATCCTTCATACAGCAGTCTGGAAATCTATTCCTCTGAATTCTTTCTGTTTCCTGGCTTCCATTCATCAGTCCACAGTTTTATAGTATCAATATGTTAATGTTTTCAGAAAGGCAGGAATTCCCATAAAAGCAGTTAGATGTAAGTCGCCCATGCTGTCCATCATTGCCTGGCTCTTCGCTTGAAACTGTCCAGCCAATTTGTGACTAAACATCATGTCCTTCAAGAAAAATGGACGTGCTTGAGGGAAGCAAAGGTGCCGTCTCTGGGCGCTGTTAAAGGAATTTGCAACTAGGAGTGATGTTATGGATGAATTGCATTGCAGTAGGTGAATTATTTGTGGGCCACTGATTTAAGAACGATTTCCACTATGAACGCCCTTGTCTGCTGGGTCAACTTCACAAAAACAAAACAAAACAAAGGAAAACATTGCTTTCACAGCATCCAGAGGGTTCTTGAGTTTGAACGAGACACAAGTTTTATGCGTGACTGAGCAGTCATGCAGGGTAGCTGTTCATTATTTAATTTTTATTTATAAATTCTGAATACTTGATACTGACTCCAATTCATTACATTAAATCCCTTTGGACTGCATTGAAGTTATTCCATTATAGGTCTGGTTATCACCGAAGGGATATAAAGCATAACACTCAGTATTATTAAAGTGCGTATCTGAAGTGCTTAATCAAGGCAATGGCTCCATCACACTAGCACCGTATGTGCATGTAGGAAACAGCAGACCCTTTCGTACATTAAACTGTTTTCTGTTGATTTTCCTTTTTTCCCTCTCTGAATATTATGTCTTAGTTCTTCCCTTTTTATTTTTTTCTTTTTATTAGTATTTTTATATTGATTGCTTCAGGCAATAATCAGTTATAAAACAACTCTTTCAACCAGAAAATATCTAGATCAATCTGAGATCAAGCTTTATTGAGCGAGAAGATTGGCAACAGCATGTGACTATGGGTTGTGATATACAGTGGTATGCTGCTCTGATACATGATGATGCTGCATTGTTTTTTATGGTGATTTAACACTGAAACCTTATTATACTGCGAGCTTAAAGTTTCTATTTAGAAAAGAATACGTCAGCAATAAAAGCAATGACTTTCACAGAGAAGGAAGACTATCGCCTCATTAGAGCTTTGTAAAGAGGCTTTAACGACAGAGCTTCAGTTTATGGATAAAATCAGAAGCCAAGTCAGGAGATAACTAAACATTAGAAAAAAGGAACGCTGAATGATCTATAAGCTCACAATGAATGAAAGAAAATTAAGATCAGAGTAGTCTTATCAATTTGTTAGTTTTTCTTCTAATTGTCTTCCGTTTAGCACGTAATTTAAGCACGTACTTAAATACATGTTTAACTGCTTTTATAACAAAGGATGGGTTTAAAAGGTCTTCCCAGATCTCAGCTTCGGGAAAGGCAACGCAGATAAGCACGAGGGGTTATTCCTGAAGACAGATTTTAGAAGCTCCACTATGAATTTACTGAAACTACATTTTTTTTTTCAAGTTTTGAAAATCAAGGTTTAACCATAAATTATTTCTATTTACAAGATGTAATTAGCAGGATTGGACAGAAAGTGAGATGGAATTATACCAATATGGAAAATAACACTTTGATAGATAAAACTATATCTTGTATGGATAAAAGTAAACCTTAAAGATGAACCAATGTCCTTACTGGTTTTTTGGTCTTGCTGTTGTAATTTCAACACCAATTTATTTGATTTTTCCAGTTAGTAAAAGAGAGACAGCGTTGAAATTAGTCATTCAGCGTTTTGCCCAAAGATACCGTAACTCAGTTGTAACCAGAGATGGCTAAATTGGAGGAGTTTCGTACTTTGCTGCCCACCTGGATATACGAGTCCACTTAAAATTGAAGACGGCGTTGTCAGTGTCACATCAGTGTTGATGTGTCAAAGCTCAAACTGGACATGATTTCAGGAAGACAGGCATGGGTAGAAAGTACTAGTAAATCACACCGAGGGAGTAGGGGGAAAGCAAGCTCTGAAGAAGCAACATTTGTTTTTTCCAAAGGCTATAAATAACACTTGGAGTGCATTGTATTGTAACGACTTGCAATAAGGTATTTTCCTATAGCAGGAAATGTCCTAGATGATATGATTGTCAAAGCATGTGCAAGAATACGCTGCCATAGATTCACTGGCTGTTGGATAAGAGACAGGATTTGATTTTAGTATGTCCTAGTGCTTATTTAAGTCAATTTCATATTACTTTTTCGTAATGTTTATTAGCATGTTTTCATATTTTATGTCTTATCAGAACATTTACTTTAGCAAATTGACAAACAGGACTTACTCTCCTGCATTTCTCAGCATGTTTTCTTCATTTTGCAGGATCCTAAATATTTCAAGTCACAGAAGACTGGGAGAGGCCAATTAAAAGAAGGCTGGAGAGAGACCCATCAGCCAATTATGTGTTCCTACAAACTTGTGACTGTGAAATTTGAAGTCTGGGGACTTCAAACCAGAGTAGAGCAGTTTGTACACAAGGTCAGTGAAACAGGAGCTGCTTCTTATCCTTCACATAAGCAGAACTTGAGTACTACCCTGCACAGGAAGGTAACTGTGGCTGTGTAGAAGCTAGGGAGCTCAGCCGAATCTGCTTTCAGACCTCTCTCAAGGTCTGAGAGATCTGGAGCGCAGCCAGAGAGTTCATCTCTGGGTATAAACTTGACAAAGCCTGGAGCTGCTCAGGCCTAAGGTTGAGAAAAACTATCAATAACGTTTTCAGTACTGTGATGAATATATGAGCTAAAGTATTTATGAGTATACGTGAGTCCCATACATGTAGCAGTGATGTGCAGAATTTCTTAGAAACAGGTAGTGGGAAAGTTTTCCAATCAGTCTACTAAAAAACTAATTAATGAATGGCATAACAGCCAAATGATAATATTTTTCAGATTATCGACCTTCCACATGTTTAAAAAACTAACACGGAAAAAGAAGAGTTCCAGAACGTCTTAATTTCCCAAAGATTAATGGGTTCTGTACGCATCCCAAATGGCTTCCCATGCTAGTCAAAGCCATGCTGATGTGGTCCAGTGTTGGCAAAAGGTCCACTTCAAGTGGGCAGTTGGACTACAAGACCTTCAGAGCCAGTATGTCCGACTCTCTGGGGCATGTCTTTCTAGAGACAAAACTGTCAGAACATTTTTCACTGTAAATCATGTTGAAAGACTACAGTGTTACTTTTCTAAAATGTTTCGTTGCTGCAGAGGTATTTGACCTTTTCCTTGTTTCGCAGGTGGTCAGAGATATACTATTGATTGGTCACCGGCAGGCTTTTGCCTGGGTTGATGAGTGGTACGGTAAGTATTCTCCAAATTTAGCCCATTTAAAAGGGCTCATGCAAAGCTTATGACAATTAACAACAGATTTCCATTTGCTTTCACGGACCGTCAGGTCCTAGTATAAGTTGTTCACGAAAGAGATGGAACTATGTTCAGTTTCTCTGGAACATACAGAGCTCGTTTACAGCAGGTTCTTTGTAACAAGAGTCGGCTGTATTTTAGGCAGCCAGTAGGCAGCATACAGGGACGCCTTTACATCCCATACATCTCAGAGTACATGCATCAGTCCAGTCGCCCTTCATGGTAGGCAGATAGGAGCCGCCCCTGCCGAGAGTCATCTTTATGGAGAACTGCATGCAGGTTTGAATAAAGCTGCTTATTAAGACTGCATTAACATGCAGTCATTTCCATACTGCAAACTCCGAGGGCCTCTGATCCAACACAATTTCAGCTTTTTAGGAAAGTTTTAAACTGTTAATGGGGACTGCAGTAAAGAAAAGATGGAGCTCTAACGTCCTTTCTGAAAAATGGATATAAAGGTAAAACCTGCTGGGTCTGATTCAACAGCAGCTGCAGGCAAAAACTGTTTGGAATCCATGAAGCAGCTGTAGGAATGGGCACTTTCAATAGTACAGCGTAATCCTGAATATCAAAACAGCCAATTATATTTTATAAAATAAGCTCACGGGGGTTGTGCTTTTTACATGCATTTTCAGTAAGATGTATCCATAATCATAGATACTTGTAGAACAGTTTCTAAGACGTTTCTGTAACGTATGGCAGCAATTTGGGAATCTATTTAGAATGTGTATTTAAACCCTCCTTAAGCTTCGGGAAACACCGTTTTGGGCATTTCATGGATAAGAATGACACCTGTCTTTCATCAAAACTCAGAAACATTCTGCGTTGCTTAAAAACAGTCAATTAGCCCAGCTGGTGCGAACACATACATCTCCAGTGACCTCATAAACCTGCATAATTTTACACTAGAATCTAACCATAAACTCGTGCTGATTTTTTTAAAATACAGAAAAATTTGCTTTTGAAATCACAATGTTCGTATACATTTAATAGTGCATGAAAATCTTGTGCTGTAATGATCATAAAAATACTGAAATCTACTAAAAATATCCTTTATTTTGGGATGACCATAAACTAGTAAGAGAATTTTGTATCCAGTGAGAAAGAGTTCTTAAGAGATTTTTTTTTTTTCCTATTTTTTACCTGAAATGTAGTGATCCGTTATTTTCCCTGTACGAAGTCAGGGAAACGGATGACTTTAAATAAAGAAGCCTGACTTCATGTAAAAATTGAGCCCACAAATTTGCCCAAAATCTAACCAAAATATCTCTTAAAGTCAGACATAAAGAAATGTTACTGGGAAGCAAAGAGTCATCTGCACTTTAGCAGAGTTATTGATAATGATAACAAGTGAGTAATCATGAAGTAAAACATACGGAATAGGTTTAGCCCAAAAAAAACATTTAACCACAGATTTTCCCATCTTAACTCTGAAAGCACCCTGTCAAAAGTACTCTTTCCACAAATAAAATATTGTGATACATGATATCTTGTGGATTTTTACTGTCACGGTGAGTCTTTTTACTAAATAATATAGCGTACCTTTAGAACTTAATTGTCAGGCTAAGTATAAAACCTAAAAAATCTGGGCCTACTAAAATAGACGTGAATAAAGGCTAAGTATATAGCAAGATTTATTAAAAAAAAAAAAGAAAGTGCAGAAAGTTAGTTTAGGTAACTCTGAGCTGTCTGCAGCCCTTAGGCGTGGTTCTCCAGTTCAATTTAATACATATGATCTGTAAAGCTGTTGTGGTACTGCTCTTGCCGTGTTTATGTGTGTGGGGAGAGTTTTTCAGAAATATACTTTTTAAAGTGTCTGTGTGCCTTCAGTGTGTCTATTAGCACCTTTTAAAATAAAAGTTTGAGAAAGACTTGGAGACGATGTAAGTCAGCTAAACTGAATCAAGTAATCAGTGTAATAAAATCAATTATTAAACAACACGTTATGGGTGTTACTGATTGATTACTGTTACTGATACTGTAAGTATGAATGTGTCTTGTCATTAAATTTACTAAACTGTATTTAGCTTTATTATTAAGAAAATCTATTTTCACAGCGTTATTTACTAATAAAGAGCATGTTCTCTGCTTGGCAAAATGCATCCTTAGCATGTTATTGACATGGCTTATGAGCTTGTTTTTCATTCCACATAACAGTAAAAGGAAAAGGCTAAAAGAGTATGAGTTAGTGGTATTCCATGTTTCCTTTTGATCAAAATTTTAGACTGCATTTCATTTTCACTGATGAGGTATTACATCGTGCTACTGATATAACAGCTAAAGTGATCTCTTTCCTTAAAAGCTGTCTCAGAGCCTCATATCACATAACAAGGAGTGGTGTGATATAAGAATTTGCAAATCCAGGTGACACGTAGTAAACCTGAGAAAAATGATAACCTCAAGAACAAAGACACAGTGTACATTACCAAAAGTGGTACACACTTCCAAGTATACTGTGCTAGTAAAATGCTATTTAAGTTTTGTGAGTAAAAAGTTGATGGCTATTTTCATGAAGCTCTGAAGTTATCAAACCGTCGTAAAGAACAGACTAAAATTCTGACAGCCTTCATGTTCACTTACACCTTACTCACAAGTAGATTTATTGAAAGCATGAGAATACTCAGAAGAGTATGGTCACAAGTCAATTAACTGGATTCTTTATGGTTTTACTGGAAGTGTGGTTTATGACAAATCTTTTTAAGATCTGTAATAATGGTTTTGAGTTACATAGCAAGCACCTAACAGATTATGCACTAGTTTGACAACATGAGGCATGCCTAGACAGTGATAAATGATCCTGCTGGTAGAATCAGCCTGACTTGTGGAATATTTCTAATTCTTACAATTCATTAAATTGCTTGAGGCGACAAAACTGTTAACGTATTCACTATTAATTCACTTACCAGTATAATTGTTAGTTTCTGGAATCTAAGCTGATGTGTGCTCTAACAGTAAGAATGTTTGCTGGTTATGAGATGTACTATGCAAAGATAACATAAAATCTTTTTGAAAGTTCCTGGAAAGGTAAGTAAATATTTATAATACTTCTGTATCTATCCTTTATTCCAAGGGATCTTCTAAAATCTTTTTAGAAGATCTTGGCCTTTGTCAAGGCCTGCACTTCAATACTTTTTGCCTACCTTATGTTACACAGATACTCCTAAACAATTTCCACTCCTTCCTGTTCTCTGACTCCCTTTGACTTAACCTTCTTACACCTTCCTTGGCTGATATAACTACCTTTATGAGTCAATTTCCATAAAGCTAGTTGCTCCATGCTTTTTTTTAAATCCTTTTTTGGCTTCTGCTGAAAGACTATGTGTTCCTAGACCCTTCTCCTAAAAAAAAAAAATTAAGTTTGTACTGAATCAATGGAAAATGCCAACAATTTTGAACTTTTTACAGATATGACTATGGATGATGTTCGAGAATACGAGAAAAATATGCATGAAAAAACCAACATTAAAGTTTGCAACCAACATTCATCTACTGTGGATGAAATAGAGAGCCATGCCAAAGCAAGAGTATGTCCGTTTTCAAAAACATATTGCCCATCCTCAGCTAATACGCCTGCCCAGATCAGAGAAGAGCAATGCACTGATCTTGCTGACCAGTCAGTGGAATTTTGGGGAGGTTTTGCTTCAGTAGGAACAGAATCTTTCTCCATCAAGTGCAATCCTGCCTTTTGCTTGCACTGTAAACTGCCACTGATGTAAGAAAGGGTGGGGTTGGGCTCATATACAGCTCCCTGTCTTCCAGGAAAACACAATTCTCAAATTTCAGTTGGATGCATGAAGAGGAAGTTAAATATCAGTTTTACTTTCTATTAGTTGAATAGTTAAAAAATGCAAGAGTTCAGAGTGCTTCAGTCAAAAAGCCAGGAACGTGGGGAGTGGAAAATTTCTGTGGGACTGATAAAATTGTTTGCTTCACCAGGAAAAAAAAAAAGCTAATGAATTATTCACTCTTTTGAAACTAATTTTAATGTTGTCATTGATTAGCTACCAACAAGGTGAGAAGTATTTTCGGAAGTATATAACAGCAGTTTGTGGAGAAGGGCAGGTTTCTGTGTAGGTTCTTTGATTCAGATTCTGGAAACTTCATGAAGTATTTAAGTTCCTAATTTGGGCACCTCGAGTAGAGGCCTAAAATTAGAAATTACTACTATCTGCAAAGAGAAAAGATGCAGTGATATTTGCTTTTGAAGTGTTAATTATTCCTTTATTTCTACTAACTGCACTGTAGAACTCGGTGATGGTTTTACTCCCGTAAGGAGTGCGGGGCAAGGCCTGAAGGGCTTGAAGACTTTCCTTTGTTCTTACGCAGTGCAAATTGTCACCAGCCTGAGAAGATGTTGTCTAAGCAATAACCAGGAAGGTGATTCTTGTGTTCGTAACGCTGCAGCTCCATTGACATCAAGGTTACTCCTTAGCTGAGCAGTAAATTGAGAATCACTTCTGACTTTGGCTCTACACTTCAGGGTTTGGCTTTGAATGCAGCCTGCCATCCGTAGTTCCCATGTGGAAAATTGCCATTGAGGTCAGAATAGAATTTGTCATTAATGATAAAAAAAGAGTCTGAGCCTTCTTAGCTCAGGATAAAGACTGGTTTTACTTGAGCGTGTATCAGAACAGAATTGAATTTAAAGGGAGTGTAAGCTAAAAAGCCAAAGTCAGCTGAAGGGACAGTAAGGATTTCATGTCTGAAATTAAAATGGACAGTCATGGTGGATACCACTTAGTAAGACTTTAATCAGTCTTCACTTAAATGGCCAGCAAATTGAGAAATCTTCCTGTCCTCTTCCACTTTCATTTATCCAAGACAACTTTTGTTTCGTGTTGTACAGAAGTCCTCAATCGAAAATAGCTGAAATGAATGCATGGGCTCCCTTTGATGTCAGGGTGCTTTTAAACCATTTGAATTCAGAAACACTACGCGCACTGTTACAGGGTGTGAAACAAAATGTAAATCAGCAAAACAAGTTCAGATCTATCTCCAACACAAGTAGGTACAGTTCCTCTGAGACCATCTGTTTATTTCTACCACTTATCTCAGAGTTGAAAATAGCTTAGTCCTCACTCCTAATAACTGGCACAGCAGTGTAAGCTGAAAAGGTCCCTGGAATGTCGTCTGCCGGGAAGAGAGAAGGCAGCTGGCAACATGCATGCTTTTGTTTATTTAATATGATGATGTAATACAACATAAAGCTGCTTCTACATAACATGTGCAGCCAAGGCTGCAGATGCATGCAGCTGGGTAATATTAAAAAGTACCGATGTACTGGAAGTATAGGATTTTGTCATACATATGGTAAGCACTATTGCCAGTCCCATGTCTCAAATCTGTGAGAATTTTAAATTTATTAAAATGCTAGTGTTTTTATTTCTGGGGTTTTGAGCTTTCAGAGCTCAAAGAATCTACAAAATGGTTCAATGAAATATTTCAAATTTACAAATTTAACACGATGTTCAGCAAAAAACATAAAATTTATTTCCGTTGGCTCAGTGGACATCTTGCAGGCAATGTGAACATGAAGCAGCAGGTTTCAGAAGAGTCTTGCTGCTTTTTTTTGCTCAACTTACCCGTTTGTAGCAGATGTCGTTCGTCTAGGATTTCACCAAAAAAAGTTTCGCAAGGCTCAGCTCAGAGCACATCTATGCTGGGATCGCTCTGCCCTCTTGTGGGTTTCCACAGCACTGTGACACGTTTGTCACCTGCGTGAGAAGACTTTCATTGCTTTTAAAGCTTTCTGTGGACCCGGTTTTCCATTGCAAAGTGGCTTTAACCCCACATCTCATTTTGCCTCTATTTTGCAGGGAATTAAGCAGTGGATTTGTCAGTTGGCCATAAATGTTTAAGTACAGATTCTGGATGGAAAAGTTGAAAGGCGTGTTGTGGCTTTATCAAGTGAGAGGGAATTCTTCAGGCTTTATTAGCAGAAAAGCAAAATGGCCTCAGTTACGTGCATGCAGCTGCAACTAGAAGTCAGTAGAAGCTGTGCATGGGGGGAGAGAGAATCTTTCATCCCTTGGTAATTACAGTAGACAAACAAACCGATGACAACCCTTTACTTGTTCATGCTCATAATTTAGATTGGAAAAAAACCCAGCAACCTATTAGTTTTATTTTGTTTGGAGTTCTGAAAAATTCTACTTGCTAACTGTGTATCTAAATGTATTCTTTAATTGCCTGTGAAAGAGCTCGATTCTTCCAACAATTACAGAGGTAGCACTCTTTATTCACTTCAGACCCAGGTAGAAGAAGAACCATTAGTATGTCATTAATGTATTTAACTTCATTTTCTTAACGTTTGCTGCTTATTGTACTCCAGTCAATGCATTACAATAGGAAGGCATTCATGTGGAGAATCACTTAATGATATGCATGATAAGCAATCATTCCCTGATTTAGAATTTGGATGGAAGTAGTTAACTGAGTTAATGAAATGATCATTTGAAATTATTCTAACGTGCCTTTATCTTTCTTTCCTTCTTGCTGAAGACATGACAATGGATGAAGTCCGAGAGTTTGAACGAGCAACTCAGGAAGCTACCAACAAGAAGATTGGGATTTTCCCACCTGCAATATCTATCTCTAACATTTCCATGCCTTCTTCAACCCGCAGTGCTCCATCTAGTGCTCCATCAACTCCTCTCTCCACAGATGCTCCTGAATTCCTAACAGTTCCCAAAGACCGACCTCGGAAAAAGTCTGCTCCAGAAACTCTCACTCTTCCAGATCCAGTGAAAAAAAACCTTTAAATTAACCCAGCATGTTTCCTCCTGATAAGCCATGTCTACCACAGCAAGAGTGATGTAACTCAATTTCTACAAAGGTCATGGTGGTTTGTTGGTTGTTTTTTTGCTTAAAATAATCTTACTGGTGTGGAAAGATTACTTCTTTACTCAGACTTGATCCTTAAAACCTTCAGAGAAGTGCATGCAAGAGAACGTCGTTTATATATTCCTAAAGTAGTGTTTCAAGCCATATGGTGCATCTTACTGACATACAGTGAAATAGTCTGAGGGGAACCCTGTAAAAGAAAATAAATCTTTCTGTAGCAGTATTCTACCTACAAATCTTCATCTAGGTCATAGCATTTATAATTAGGAGTAGGTATTTAGTAAAGCTGCCAAGGACTTCTGAGGCAAATTAGTGCCAACTAGAATGCAGGGTTAACAGGAAAAAAACCCTCCCATTTTCTTCTTTTATAGCCGATTTTAAAATCCTTCCTACTCTCAGGCTTCTCCTGTGTATTCATCAACCTTTGACCTGTAACTCATTGTACTTGAACACCAACAGCAATCACTCAGATTCACATTTTGCTTAATATGACTCAGGATTTGGGGCCTAACTAACAAACGCAAAACTTTTCAAACCTAAAATATCACTGTATTGAAGCCCCAATTGTAATTAATTATACTGACTTTGAGGCCATTGAACTATTTCTATCTTGCACAGAATTTGTAAAAGAAACCACCTATTTCTTGTAGATAATGTATTTTAATAGCTCTCCCCTGTCCTTTTGTGATCTCTTAAGTCTGTATTGGTGTTCATCAATGGTATTCCATGTGTAAGATTGAAAAAAAGCAGCTAAATTGAGCCAGTTGAGAAGCAAAACCAATGAATTCTGTCTTTTCCTCACTGGAAGAAGAGTGTAAGTAAGACCTTGAATGTAAAGGAAAGGAAATACGAGACTCCTTTTTCTTTCCTGCCTCGCGTCTTTCCCAAACAGCACGATCTCTGCTAACAGAAAACTGCTGCCGGGCTTTACCATCGTCTAGGGAAGGGGTGAACAAAATCAGTCACTTTAAAAAGCAAATGAATCGTGGGGCTGCTCAGTCCTGTGTAGGGTGACGTTAAGGAAACAGAAGTGCTCCTCCTGGTCTGCATGTGAAATCACTCGTCAATCTCAGGAATTAAAATGTAGAAAAGGATGTTTCCTGGTAGGGAAATGTAGATTGTGGAAGGAGGAGAAAAATAAATGACAGAAGTGGTCTCTTCCTTCCTTTTCAAAATGTAAGCGCAGTGAGAAACTTTCCCCACTGACCCCCATTTGGGGTACTTTGTTCTCTTTCATACAAACTGCTATTTAATGAATGCTGTCAGTATCTGTCTCTGTCGGTAGCTGTAGCAGACGCTGTTCAATTCCCAGTGAATGATAGCTATTACCTGAATCATATGATCAAAGGGGGTGATATTTTGTACCACTGGTGACATGGTATGTGGATAAAAAAAAAAGAGGGTCCTCCAGAGCTGAACTGTCATTGAATGTTGAACAATCAGTTTGGGGATGGCCTTTTACCTGGATGGAACGTTTGTGCCATCTTCTCAGCACAATGCTGTGATTTGACTGGCTTAAATGCACTGACCTTCTCAATGGCTCTAGATCCAGCAGAAGCGATGTTGAATGTGTGATATTTATAGGGTAGTTTTAGTGGCAGGAGAGGTAATTCCACTGCCAACCTGCGCTGAAAACAAGTGTATATTTGTTTGATAGTTAAAATTCTGTAGCTAGCAAAATCTGGGAGCTCTTTGTAGGTTAGCTGTGGTCTGCCTTCATGCACTCTCCCACTTACTGTCCATGTTTTGCTTTGCTTTTCTTCTCAGAGCTAGTAATTCTGTGTGATCAGTATACTAATGGGTGATGATTTTTTTGTTTAAAAAGAAGCCACTGTAATGATGCAAACAAAACTTTCCTACATTAGTTTATGATTTCAGCTTAAAAAGTGTGCAGATTAAGTATTCATGATTATAACTGGTCTAATCTTTTTATTATCACTTATTTAGAAGCAAGATTGGAACATTGGCAGAGAAGGGAAACCCTTGAAAACATAAAGCATTGTTTGGTTGTTTTTTTCATTTCCTGAATTTGACCTATATAGAAATGGTTTAGGTCTGCTCCACCTGAAAATCTATTTTTCAATTAATTTTTTCTTTGTCAAAGAAGAATTTGCTCAGCTCTAGTCATAATGTCCTTGTGCTTACATATTACTGTTTCTATATACGTTTTGGCATCTGGGTTTGACACAGATTATTAGACCAAAGCAGTCATACCTTTACTCATATTTAACTGACTGATTTAACTATCCCATGTGGATACACTGATTATCATATTAAGTAGGTTTGGGGATAAGGCATGTATGAAAATTATTGACATACCTGAATAGGACACATCTTAATAGCTGCATGACAGAGATGTAGGAGAAAGACACTGATCGTGTCATGGAAAGAATGGCAGACTGCTTAATGCTGTGTCTCCGTCTGCACGTGCTGCTGCCGTAGCCCTTCCACCGAGCAGTGCTGTTCTCGACGATTACCAGATTTATTGACCAAACAGCCTGAATTCACCGTTGGCCACAACAAGGATCACGATCAGCCACATTGCCTCCACGTTGCTTCCTAATGAAGGCAAATAAAGAGATCTGTAATGTTTCATTGCTTTGGATAAGAAATACCCCAGGCTTTTTGTTGCCTATGTAAGTACCCTCTGCTGTGTTCTGCTTTGCCTTTTTCTGTTTGGTTGGGGTTTGTTTGTTTGTTTTTTCGGGTAGGATAACTTTTTCTAGAATATTCCCAGCAAACACAAAAAACCACACAAGATTAAATGAAAAGGAAGGTCTGAATACTTCAGTAGAACATCTTGAGGCAAAGGGGTTGTTTTCATTACTGATTTTTTCACAGTGTTTTCTGTTGTATTTTCAAACATGTTTATTAGGAGAAAAAGAGCGTTTTGCAGGCGTTCATCACTTCTTTTGCAAAAATAAACGATGTGATTATTTAGTGAGTACATCTTTAGAGCATGGTGCCACACAGCAAAGCTGAACAGGCACGATAGCCGCGTTCCTATTCTCTGCCACAGTGACTGAAGAATTACATGATACAGCTCTGCTGGGACTTGACAAGGAATTTTTCATCGAGGAGAATACAGTTCAGAGCAAATAACGTGATTAGTTTGTTTGGGTTTCTATTAAAACCTCCTCCCAGCTTTGCTCATACTTCTATGTATTTCATATAGAACAATCATTACAAAATAACTGGCAATTCACTGCAGTCTTTAGAAGGGTAGATCTCCTAATCAATTAAAAAGGGGAGGTGTCCATAAAGACTATGCGGAGCAGCACATTCCTGAAACACATACTTCATGGGATTTCTTATGAATGTAATTGTTAATTCGGTAAATGACTGGATAAATCTTATGGAAAGAAACTATTTGACATTATTCTTTGGCTTTTTGATTTTGTGACATCTAGTAGCCAATTTGCATTAATTGCTGCTGTAGAGATTTTGTATTTGTTCCTTGAATTTTAGTTTGTAACAAGACCGCTACATTTTGTTAAAACTGCTTTGAAGCTTGCTGCACTATAACTTCAAAACAATGTGCTATCATTTGAAATAAGCCAAATGTATATGCTTTTTATGAATTAGTGCAGTAAGAGAGAATTCATGATCTTGTCAATAGGAGCTTTTCTGTTTTCATTGTTTGGACTTGGTTTAATATGTGTAAGTTAAAATTGCTAAGTCTAACAATGTTTTGCTTTAAATGAACAGCATGGTCATTGAATTACAATCTCCTGTAGTTTTGTGGTGTCACTAAAACAGGTTTCATTGTTTTATTTCATTTCTGTGATAATTCCACGTGACTCTGAATGTCCAGTAATTCATTTTTTTTATTTAGAGCAATCATGGCTACATTAGGCAATACATCACTACCATCAAAGAAGGACCAAGTTTTGAAATGCTCTGCATGTTAAATAATGCAAAGTTCAGCAGAGGAATTTGATTGTCATATTTCTCATTCATATCACTTAGTTTCTGATTTTTCCAAGTTATTTATTACTTTTAATATTGTATTTTTCCTTGCATTTTGTTGTAAATAAACTACCAACAATTATTCTTTACAATTGTGGCTATTTTCTTTTACTAGGTCTCCTCTAGCAAGGAACATATCCATTAACATTTCTGCCCCCAGCTCTGCAAGTCACTTCCTCAAAATTAAAAAGCACAAAGAATTGGCTTTGTAAGGAAAATTTAAACCACTTACAACATCTACTAGGTTTTGTTCTGCCTCAGCTTTTCAAAGATTTTATCAGGGCAGGTGCCCGTCAGTCTGGTGTCAGCCCATTCATTTGTAAATGACCATTTGGTTGACAGGGAAGTTTTTCAGTAGGGAATCTAATTCTCTATGCAGGGTTTGGCAGCCCAGTGTTGTAGTAAATACTGGAAAAGAGGCCACTCAAAACCTCTCGGAAGATAAGAGTCCTCCATCGCTTGGCTACAAGTCATTTCATTTCAGTCAACAGAAATTTCACGTGCACAAGGATTCTTTAAGCTTTTAAGTAGAGGCTTACTCCATAGAAATAAAGCTTTCTCTGAACCAGAAAAATGGTAGTCGCCTATTCAGTATAGAAATGCTCCACAACAGCGTAGGACAGGACGCAAGGAACAAACGTAGGCTTAGAAAATATTTAAGGTAGAAATCACATGGTACAAAAGAGACAGAAACCACGCAGCCCTGCGTGGCTTCGGGTCTGCGGTGATGACTTCTGGGTGGCTTCAGCGCAGGGAGACCCTGTTGGGGTAAGCGTGCTGGGGCCGTGCCCTGCAGCCAGCCAGGACTCTGGCCGAGTCTTTGTCGCCGAAGTCAGGTTGTGACTGTCCTCTATGAGGCGACATTACGGCTGGATTCTCCAGCAAGCAGCAGCGAGACCCCCAAAATTACAGTGCTGGCAACACGTGTTCCCCAACAGTGGTCAACAGCTAGCACAGTAACACATCTAATGATTGGGCCTGACCTGTTTTGTTGTCGTTTTGGTTTGACTTGATGTTTTTTACAGTCTGGGCTGGTATTGCTAGGGCTTCATTAAAATTTGCACACAAACAAAACACTAATGCATGAAAATACATTACAGATTGGTTAAAAACCTGGACCTGATCCTACCGCTATTAAAATTGGTGGAGCTGGGTTGCGCTCTTGCGGAGGAAAAAAATTCCACCCCTTCATTCTTTACAAGAATGAGACATCTCGGAGGGCAGAAATACATTTAAAGTAGTCTTAAAACCACAGTTTTACTGTGCAGATGCAAAACTACGGAAGCCTTTTATCTCATCTCCTCGTGCTAATCTGCATACAAATGACACCTCTTCGCCACGATGAAACCCTGGTAGGACCGACTGCATGAATGGCCGTGGAAACGACCTGATTGATACCATGCACGAAATACATCGGGAACGACTGAATAAAGGAAATCCTGAATGCCGTTGATTCTCTGCTTTGTAACGGCGTTCTGAAAAATGAATGGCTCTTCCCTGATTCCGCGGTATTTAAAATAGGCAGAGCGCGGGGTGTTTTTGTGTACTTTGCAAATGCCAGCTGGCAAAGCCTCCCTACACCCCCAGGGGAAGAGGCAGGACTGGCAGTCCCGACTCGGCGGGGCGCGGCCATACGACAGCACCGCACCAAGTCGCGATACCGGAGCTCCCCGCCCGCGGGCGCCGCCAGCCCCGCTCCCGCTCCCGCTCCCCCCGCCCGCGGCGCCCGGAAACTCCCGAACGGCCTCGGCCGTTTCCGCCGGCCCCCTGCCGCCTCGGGCAGCGGCGCATGCGCGGAGTACCCACCCCCACCCCCCCCCGCCGTGTCACGCGCCGGCTTGCAGGCCGTGCCAACTCTCGCGAGAGGCGGAGGCTCGCGAAGATGGCGGCGCTGTGCGGGAGCTTCACGCTGTGCGGTTTGGGTCCCAGCGGCCGCGTCGGCCTCGGCGGCGGCCTCCTGGCGCTGGAGCCGGGCCCCGACCCCGACCACGTCCTGCTCACCGACCGCGGCAGGACGGCCACGCTCTTTAAGGTACGCGCCCGGCCCGGCCCCGGCCGCCCGGCCTCGGGAAGCGTCGCCGCTGCCGCCGGGCAGCCCCGGCCCGTGGGAGGGTCCCCGCGCAGCGCCTCGGCGGCGGCTCCTCGGGACCGCTCTCCCTCCTGCCCCGGCCGGCCTGTCCGGAGGGCGGCGGGGCCCAGCTGTCACCGGGCGCCCCCCGCCCGTGCGCGCCCGCTCCCCGCGCGGCCGCAGGCCGCCATCCCTCGGCTGGAGGCGGGGCAGCGGGGGACCTGGCGCGCTGCCGCCGCCCGGGCGCCTTCGGGACGGCCCCGGCTCCGGGCAGCGGGGCGTCCGGCCCGGCCCGGCCCTGCTCACCTGCGCTCTTCCGCTGTTCCCCGGCCCGTCTGCCGGTGGAGCGGGTGTCGGCTTAGGCGGTTGCTTGCGTGTTTCTCCTTTTGCTGATTTTCCCTCTCTCCGTGCCCCGTTCCAAGAAACGCTTCCATCCCGACGCTGCAGGGTACGTAACGTTTCCTTACGGTAGCCAGGGTGACACGAGCGTTTTGTCCGGCTGTCCCTTTTGTGTCAGCTGCCTTCCTGTTGGCTGGAGGAGGAGAGGTTTAGTTTGCAGCACTTGAAACTAAAAGTATTTTCTGGTATTTTTTAATGTATGCATATATTTTAGTAGACCATAATAAGAAACCTTAGGAAAATATTTGGGTTTATATTTTTAAATTGGCTTTCATATTCATGGGGCTAGGGATTGTGTCTTAGTGGATTCCTGATACAACCTCCTTTGGGTTGTTTAGTCCCACTGCTGAGACCACAGGCGAGAACGTAAATATGTTGGTAAATATGCCCAACGTAGACCTAGACTGAGGAGAGGGGGTTGAGTACCCTCAGAGCAGCCAGACGTAAACTGTACATAACGTGAGTTTAGACAGTAAAATTCATTGCTCTTGGTCTCAATATGAGACCACCAAATGCGCGTGGTTCTGTGCATGATTGTGTTAGTGAGTAAAAGTAACTTACACTAGTGATTGAAAGTAATACCTTCACTTTGGAAAAGCCATGTATCATACCTGTGCTTCATGGCGTAAGCCCATCCGACTATTACAGGTCAAAGTTATTTCTTATGCAAAAAGAAATAATTTTTAATTAACGTAGGGTTCTCTCATGTTACTCTGAAATTTTTAGTATTAAAGTCAGGAACAGGAATGCTCGAGCAGAAGTTCTGAGTATAGAAGTTTCCACATTTTAGTATTCTCACTCAAATCAGATGTGGCTACCTTGCACTTCCTTTCTGTCATGAGAAAAATCCCCAAAGCATACCATGTTATATTTTAACTACAATGTCTTTCTTCTGACTCTTGTAGGTTTCAGATCAGAAGCCACTAGGTTGTTGGTCGGTTAAACATGGGCAGATTATCACATGTCCAGTTGTATGCAACTTTGAAACTCATGAATATATAGCTGTTCACGATGACAAGGTGAGATCCTTTATCTTTTCCTAAAGGAAAAAAAGGGTGTAGTGAGTCTTCTGAGCGAACGTAGATAGGGAAGAAATCGGCGGTGCTAGATTTCTGGCTAAATGTAGACGCACGGAGCTCTCGGCACCCTCGTGCAGTTCAGGTCGTCTCTGCTCTTTGAGAGGACAGGGATGTGCAGTTCTACGGCTGCACAGTGTGTTCTTTTCTTAGTGACATGAAGACCGTCTGTGCTGAGCACCAGTTATGCAGTGGCCTTTTAAAAACTGAAGCGTTCTCAGTGAAGAACACCTCATGCATACGTTCTCTAAGGATAAGTTAATTCTCTTGTTGCAGGCTGGTTGACATTTAGAACTGCATGATTATTGTACTGAAATGGTTAAAATAGTTCATACCTGCATCCTTATTTTTCTGCTCATATTTTACAGTTAAATGTTTCCTGTTTGTGTACGTGTAGCATTTGCTCAGCACGTGCTGCACCTTTGGCTTTTTTTTATTGTTGTTGATGAAATATCTTTCCTGACCTTTTATGGTTCTCCTTGAAACGTTCTCTTCCAGATCAGGTCATCTGTATCTTAATCTGTCTCCATCGCTTTAATCTACTTTCATTTAGAATTCGGCTGTATCTTTTTCCTTAATCTTACTCTTTCCTGTCCTTTCTTTCCAATTCAAGATTTCTGAGCTTGGTTTGTATTCCTGTTGTCTCTGCTTCAGCTTCTTCCCATGCAAACTTCCCCATAGTCATTCTCCACTAAGGTTACCTTGAATACTTCCTCTGTCTTTTCCTCCTGTGTCTCAGTGACGTGCAATTGCTAGTATTCTGTGTGATGAGAAGCCTATATGTTACCATTTTACTGTGCTTAAAAAATGATACTTCTCTTAAAGGTTTTAAGAATATGGAAGAACAAAGATATTAACTTGGACAAAGTTTTTAAAGCAACGGTAAGTCTCTTACATGTGTTCACTTTTATGTTAATGTTTTGAATCCTGGTGGAGGGAAGAGATGCTAGTTTGCATAGTACTAGTAATATTACATTTTAGTTGACCATTGTCTTAACTTGCACTTCACGATGTTCTGGAATATTGCAAGGAATCCACTCAGACTGAGAGACTTGATCATCAGAGTATTACTCTTAAAATGATTCGTATCCCAAGTCCAAAGTTTCAGAGGACTTCCTTTAAAGATGGTGAATTATGTTCAAATACAGATTTTTCTGTTCTGCTGGTGGATGTGTTAACGCTTTGTGTTATGCTGTATACCAGTTGTTTGAACTCCTTACCCTCAATTTTGTTTTTTCTGATGTGATTCAGAAATGTGATGCTCATTGGGATGCTTTCCTGGCTTTTTGTTGGGTAGTGATTTGCGTTACCCATAGCATTTCAGAAAATCGGCAGCTACTAGGCCTACATTATTAGGAATCTTACAGGTTCATCATTCTTCTATGACTTGTTTATTGAAAGAAGTTAAAAAAAATCACGGATAAAACACTTGGCTTTCAAGGTAATGTACTGGAGAACATAGAAAATGTTTTTTCTATATAGCTTTCAGCAGATGTATACAGAATACATTCACTATCCAATGGAGGGCCAGTGGTACTATTCAAAGGAGGTGGCGTTCGAACTTTAGATGTCCTTTTGGAAGCTCCACAACAAGAAATTGAAAACATTATCTCAGACGAAGTCATCAAGTAAGTGATACAATTTTATGAAGCTTGCTTCTTGCTCAGAGGAATTGATGATGGTGATGAAAGTTGTTCCCTTTTTTGAGGGGGTAGGGGAGAAATCTGAAGACCGAGATCTTGGGGTTGGGTGGTTTTTTCCAACATGTTGTTTTTAAAATCTTGAATTATTTACACAGATACTGTAAAAAAAAAAAAAAAAAAAAGAGGCTGCCTAAGGAATAGTGGTATGACTTTAAGTATAGTCCTAGAATTTAGAAGATGTTCATACAGCTTTCTGGTTTTAGGTGGAGTGAAGCTTTTATGGAAGGTCAACAACCTGTCTTAATTTTCGCTACTGAGAAAGTGAGTTGAATACTTTTTTTAAAAAAAACTTCCATAGCAGCAAATCTAAGTGCTTTTTCTAAAATCCATTGCCTGTTCCATTGGATTTTAAGAGCTTTTAGTGAAATCATTATCCTGATTTAGTCAATATGCTATATAAGTATTGTTTCTGATACAAGAGTTAAATTGACGTTGTGTTGCTTTCAGGGCTGAGGAGCCTGGCTCTTAGAACTTCAGAGAACAATTAAGATTACAGTAGACAATTGTGTGACTCTTCATTGCCCTCAAATACTTGCTCGTTGTGAAGAACTTATTAAATAGGATTTATGTTTTTAAAAAAAAGAATTATACATGAATCTGTCTTTATTCAAATGCTTCTTCCTGTGAATCCATTTGTTGCATCAAATTAGAATTTTCTTTATGTGCTTGAGTCTGCAAACTTTTCTGAATTAGGCTGTATGTCCTATAGAAAACACAAATTCCTAATTTTGCTTAACATCCAAAGTTAAGGAGTACTAATATCTGAATTTCTGTTATCTCTTCTTTGTGTAAATTAAAGGAAAGCTTTATTTTCTTTTTTGTTTTAGGATGGGGATTTTTTTGTCTACGTACAGAAACTTAAGATGAATAGCCTACACAAATATAAGCTTGAACAACAGGAATTATCTAAGCCACTGAGTTTCACGGCATACATAAAAAATCAAATGATCACACTTCTGTGTTTGTGTAAGTTATATTTTCTAATGGCATGTGATAATAAAGCAAGGAATTGTATGGAAGGACATAAAATGTTGGTATTTGTGAATTACTGTTTAATATTTTTAGCTCTTTAAACTTTCTAAAACGGCTAGTGATAGAAGCAGTAATTAAATCTTGATATTTTAATGGCTGCAAAGGCCGACTGTTCCTAAATGTTATGATTTGTACCTTGCAGATCTCATGCTAGCTATACTTTTATTTTGCTGCTTGGCACCATAACATGTCCTTTAAATATCCTGTATTATTTCTTCTTTCAGCAGTCACTGGGTTTTGTTCTCTTTGGATGTCCTCTTGCCATATCGTATCAAATAGTTTTTCCGCAGTAACAGATGATAAGTGTCATCACTTTTCTTTGACAGATTCCAATGATGCTGTGTACAAGGTTCTGATACCTCTGCAGCAAAATACTGAAGAGGAAGAGCAAATTTTGTCCAAGTCACTACTGCTAAACCTTTCGGTATCTGGAAGTGTTCTAAAAGGAACTTCTTTCGCTGTTCTTGATAAAGACCACATCGCAGTATTAGGAAGTCTAGCTGCATCTGGTGAAGAACCCAAAGGTAACTTGAAAAATCAGATTAAGATGTCGTAAGGTCTAAAAATTTCCTTAGGCAAAGCACTAAGCAGGATATAGTGCAAATAAAATGTTAGTTGGCTCTTGAAACTAGTACGTAGCTGAGCTGTGCTGTTCAGGGCGCTAGCCGGAAGATAACCCTTACCAGTAAACTGCATAGTGGGTTGCAGAACTATACTCACTGTTGCATTTCAGTATTTGCTTTCATGCTGTTTGTGAAACAGTTGAGAAGACGCAGCAAGAGAACTCATGGATGGAGGGGAATTAAAAGCAGGACTTGGACACTTGTAAAAGGAAACAGACCTAATGTCCTCTAAGAAATCAGTGTCTAAAATCAGTGAAACAAACACGTCAGTTTTATGCCTAAACTTCTGAAGTGTGAGATCACGGAAATTTAAGTCACTGAACATAACGTTTTATGACAAAATGTTCTTCCTGACTGGAAGCCACACTGGCTGCTGTCCCTCTTGCCACAGCTTCTTGTTTAAAGCTCTTCACTGGAAAGCTAACTCATCTTTAGATATTTTTCTTGAGATCTAACCAGAATGACTTAATTCCTAATGTTGAATACATTACTAACTGAGCTATTTTGAAACAGTTATTTCTATTTCCTCAAGTGTTTCTAACAAAGTAGCAGAGGCAAATGTAGCATTTATGTTGCATTTTGGGTTTGCAACATCTATCTTATTTTCCCTAGAGTGCCTAACAATATGGAATACAAAATTTCAGACACTGCAAACTTCAAAGGAACTGCCCCTGGGAACCACTGGACAAGTAAGCTCTATCTTTAATTTGTGATCCATAAGCTTTGCGCATTTGGCATGATAGCAGAGAAGAGACTGGTGGGCTTCAGAGTTCTACTTCTGTCTGGAAGAGCAGTGAATGCCAACTGCTGAAACAAAATTGATACTGACCCATTGATGAGCAATTTTTGTCAGAACATTTAGCGGCAGAATGGTGGCTTACGGCAATTTCTTTGATAATTCAGTATCTTCTCACTTCTGATAGTCTTGATTATTTGGTGAGAATGAAATAGCTAATTAAACAGAAAACCCAGCCAGTATCTATTCTGTTCAGACAAGTTGCAATTGACTGCCTAAATGATCCCTGCATCTCCCTAAATAGCGTTTCAAGATGTTCAGGTGTCAATTAATGATAAGTAAACTGACACCTAAGTAATAAATGCACTAGTGAAATAGAAGGGCTGACTGTTTTTGTCATAAAATTGCACAGGAGGGAATTTAAAAAATAAAATTATCTAGTGGACTTAATGCCTCAGAGCAGCCGCTGTCCTTTAAGACATCCCTGGAAAATACTCAACAGAAGGCTTCTTATTTCTGTATTTAAAATCAGCAGTTAATGAAGGTCTGCTAACAAGCGTTAAACCTACCAAAAATAATTTAATCTGATTGCTGACTTTTAGTTGAATTTTGTAGTAAGGAGTTAAACATCAGCTTGTGCAGGAACACGCTTCTCTGCTCATCTCCTCATTAATGATATGATTTAATATTTTGTAGTTGTGGTGTTATGAGGAAAAATTTTTTTTTACTCATGGGAAAGTGCTAACAGTAATTATGTACAAGTGTGAAACGTCATCCTTGGCAGCTGCTGTGGGAAAGCTCAAGGACAGTCAAACCCCTGGTAAGAATTTTTATAATTACAGTGAAAAGATCTCTTAAAAGGAAAATTTCTGAAATTGTATAAAAATTATTTTAATACAGTCCTATAAAATCAATTGAATCTAAACAGCTTGAAGTAACCTAACACTGTATTCTGTTCCTAGCTGTTAAATTTACTGTTGCTGCGAACACCAAAGCATGCAAATGTCTGAATTTATTGTGGCTTCACTTAAACTGGGTTGTCATTCAAATACGGGAATTACTGAAATTACTGGAATGCTAGCTATGAATACTGAAAACAAAATGAAGTGCTGTCTCCTATAAATTGTTTTCAAAGAGTTTGTGATTAGATCGGGCAATGTCAAACCTTAGTTTGTAAACTTTAGTTTAAAATTGTACTGGCATATTGTCTTTAATTTAGCGATGCATTGGTAAAATGTTGTTGCAAGTAATGCTGACAATAAATTGCGTAATAGCTTCTTTCCTTTCCTCCCAGAGGCTAAATGGAAAAACAGTATGCAAAAAGGGTTATAAAATTACCAGCTGCTGAGATAAAACTGGAAACTTTCTTGGCAGAAAACTACTTGGATTATACTTTAGAAAATACCTATTAGTATAAGAAGTTGATGTAATATTCATACTTTAATAAATGTGCTTTAAGTGTTACCTTCATATAGTTTCATTTTTGTGTTCACAGATGTGTCTTCATTTGTAAACTGGAATACCCTTGGAGATGAAGAGCTGGTGGTTTCCTTTCAGTCACAGCAGTCTGTAGCTCTAAAATCTGAGTCCAAAATGACTGTAAGTTAGCATTAGGAGCATGTGAGGCTTTTGTTTTGTTTCTCTTGTCTCTTCCCCATGCTGGTACTTTTACTTTCAGGTGCTTGTAGCAGGAGGAAATTTCACTTTGTGTTTGTCACTCATTGTTTCTAACACTGTTTCTGGAATTGGACTACCCAGTTACTAATTGTAATCTGTGCAGCAAGTTGACACATGAAGTTCCTAGTTAATCTTGATTTAAATCGTTAAAAATATACTATCCTTTTGGAGCTGAATAATAACTTTTTGTTTTTCTTTGTACTAGTTAAGATCAAAAAGGAATGCTGTTGCTAAAGTACAGCCAGATACCGTATCAGTTGGGCAGCTCTTACTAAATCTAAAAGTAAGTAAACCGAATATCCTAAAGTAGTGTTTCAGACACTCTCAGAATATTCTAGTTGTCTTAAGCTATTGTCTTTTTCCATGTCCTCTTGCACATATCAAGTTGATGAAGCTGCCTTAAACAGGTGAGTTGGAGGATATTACTATTACTGTGCTAGAATAGTATTTGGACATGGTGAAATTAAGGTTTTGTCATAGGAGTGTGTATTAAAATAGGAGTTCTGAAAACTTACACAAATGTGTTCATTTTTAATGAAAATCTTCTCTTACAGTAAATAAGGTGGGAGGATATTTCACCTGAACTCTGCTTTTTTTTAAGCTTTTTTTAGATTCTTATTTATGGTTTTAATTTTGTTGGACACGTTTTGGATCTAGAAAGTCAGAATGCTAGGAATTCCACTGCAAATATAGCAATAAGCTGTTTAGCTCCTGTCTAAAACTTGCTGGAAGTGTTGTGATACTTCTAAGTTGCATCCCTTCCTGTGTGAACATACCTACAGCTCAGCTGTGGCTGGACATCTTGGTAGCGTTACTGAAGTAACAGGCAAATAATCCCCGAGCAATTATTGAAAGATACTGCTTACCTGAGTTCAGAGTGAGTAATTACCCTCATTTGGCTTTCATGATTGAGAGACTCTACCAAAACGCAGAGTGGTGAGGGGTTTTTTGTAAATTTTTTTAGCTTGAATTCCAAAATAAGTTGGTTTCTACTTGGTCTAATTAGTAACAGTACAGTTCTCAAACCTATGCCTTGTACTTCTGAGTTGCACAGTATTTGTCATTTTCAGGATGCTCCTACAACTGTATTTGAAGAAGAATTGAGACAATTGATGTCAAAAGCACAGATGCCGGATTTCCAAGCCACCATTGGATGTGTAATAACTGCCCTTATAAACAGATGTAAAACAAATCCGAAGTACTACCCTCGAAATTTCCTGCTACAGATAGTCCAAACCCGAGACTTGTCTTACAGGTGATGATTCTGCATTTTATTAATTTTAAGGAATTGTCTTTAAAAATAAAAAAAAAAAGTAGAAACCCAATTCTGCTCAATAAAGCACTCTTGAATTATCAGAATTTATTATCGAAGGTGCTTATGCTTATTTTCTGATGAAGCTGACACTTCCCAGATGGATTTTTGTGTAAAACAAGATTAATACATCTGCATTAGTTGTCAGTGTAGTTCTCAGTGGGTATGAACTATGCAGCCTATTCTTTTCATACTCTTACAGTTTATGTCCAGATTTAATGGCTGTTGCTTTGGAGAAAAAAGATGTGCATCTCTTACAAATCTGCTTACAACGGTTTCCAGATATTCCTGAAGAAATTACTTACGCCTGCTTGAAAGTATTTTTAAGGTAAGTTGGAATCATTCTTTTCTTCTTCTTCACTAAACCAAGCCCCTTAATAAAAAGCTGTGCGTTGCCAAGAATGGCTTTAATTTTATAGATGAGCAATTAATACTGTGCATGAAATTCTTAATTCTGAGTACGGTGTATGTTGCAGTCTTGCAGACTGACAAACTTCTTACAAGATGTCTGTTGCGTATGTTAATTCTAAGAACTCTGTAAATGGTAATTAAATAAACATGCCTTTTGGTAACACTGCTGGCTTGAATGGCACTCGCATCCTTCTATATATGTTGTTACAGCTATCTGTTTACTGTGCAACAGACTTAATTGGGAACTTACCTGGGGTAAGAAGCCCACAAAAAAAGATCAACTCTTGTAAGTTCATGACAAAAATGGTTTTCATATCCCAAAAAGGATGAAGTTTTAGGTAGGCACTGTAACCAAAAGAAAAGACTGTTGTAACTCTTCCTCTGGGCTTCCAGAGCAAAAAAGGTTCTTTTTTTATTAGAAACATCAAATCTTATTAATTTCATACCTTAGAATTGTCAAATACTTATTACTAAATATTAGGAAAATCATAACTGTCTTATGGGTTGAAGCAGTCCCACTAATGTCAGAATACAACAGTCGTGAATGGGGTATAACCTTTAAATCAGCCCATGACGGAATGTCTAATAATATAGTAACTTACACTGTTGGAATAAAAGAGCAGGACATGTATTGTTCAAGGTTAATAATTACAAAATATTAACTGTTCTCTTATGGCCTTTATTCATTCTGCAAGGTTCTATTTTTAGTATATGTTTTTACTTTTATAGTAAGCTCCAAAGAGTTCGTAGTGTGTACTACTATTGGGTTGATAGCATTGCTGATTTTTAAAGCTAATAATTAAAAGTATTAAATGTATGGAATTTTCTTCTACAGCATTAGTGAAGCCTATCTTCAAAGAATAGATGTGAATCTAGAATCTGTAATTTGTTACATTGATATTGAATTCAACAATAAAGAAGTTAAGACTGAAATTGTAGAAAATGGTTTCAATGCAGAGCGGGAGCAAGACATCTGGGATACTAAAATCACAAAGGAAACCCATCTGACGGCTGACGGTGAATTCTGCCCCGTTGGACCACAGAAGGCAGCATTATTGTATCCTCTATGTTTTAATGAAGGAAAGTCAGTGCATTACATGTAATGTGAATGTTTATATTTAGTATTACTAAAAGACATCTTCTGTTATTGTTGAAAATTTCTGAGAAGTTCTGGTAAGAGAACTTCCTACTCAGTAGAAAAATTGTTTAGAATATAAGTAGAAACAATTAACTTTTAGAAAGCATCTACACCAATTTAAACTTATATTATTGCAAAAGTGTAAGAAAACTTTGTCTATTCAAGAGAAAATAGCATCAGTGATTTTGATGTTTGCCTGTTGAAACACATTAGCCAATTACATACTTGCAGTAAACAGAACTGTTCAAGCTATAACTGTATTGTGGTATGTCAGTTGTTATACATATTTCATGATAGAAATAAGGGAGATTTGAAAAGCTTAAATAGGACCTCTCTCAAAGAACCTAGAGAAATATTTGCATTAGAATTCACTTCAGTTTGTAGAAACTGGTATTTTTTCCTGCAATTTTATTTCCTTAATAGTGCTACACAGAAATGCTGTTCTCCATTCGGCTTACAGTGAAACATTTCTTTTGCCTCATCTGAAAGACCTTCCAGCTCAGCAAGCTGTTGTAAGTATGTTAAAATTAAAAAGTTTAAAAACCCGTATTATTTTGGGGAGAGGGAAAGGGAAGAGAGTTTTTTTCAATTGTATATCAGAAACTTGCCACTCTTACTGGAGTCTGAATCACAAACTAATGCATGAAAATGAAATTAAGATGCCTAATAAGATTTAATGTTAACTAATGTAACGTTTTTCTACATACATGTGAAACTTTTATTAATTTTTGTAGTCCTTGCTTATTTTAGAAGATGTAAGAAACCCTCTTTATGACTCAGTCTACTTGGAAAATGTTGTTCATATTTTGTTAGCAAGTATAGTACCTTTTCTTGATTTGGATGCTTTTTAAGAAAGGAGCAAGACATGCTAATTTAGTCAGTTCCATCAGAAACAGAAGTTTAGAAAAGATGAGAAAAAAACTGTACGCTATGTAAAATGCCAAATGTAATACAAATCAAACGCAAATATTCAATCTCTCATCCTCTCAGTGTAAAAAAACAGAACCAAAACCAAAAAAACCCAAACAAACAAACCATCTCCCCTGTTCCTCAAAACCTGAAATAAAATTTCAAGAACTGCACGTATCATAGTACCTGAGCATATATGTGGCTTTACAGTGATTCAAAAAAACCCACACATGAGAACAAAGCTGATCTTAGCACTGACCCATCTCCTTGAATTCTTTTTCTGGAGAGAGAAAGAAACCTTTGATGTGCTCAGCACAAGATGATGTTGACCTGATTCTGACCGTTAGCAACTTACTGTTGGCTACTGAAAGTGAAACTGGGACTAAAATTTTTAATGTTGATACAGTTTTAGCAAAGTTACTAGAAAAGTCTGTGTCTGAATCAGTTTGCACTGACACAATTACTGGAACAATGATTACCCCTGAATGTAACTTTACACTCAGTATTGCTTAGTGAGAGTTTTCAAACATCTAGCTACAGATGGTGTAGGAGAACCATAAAACTTATTTTAGATGCATAGTATACAGGCATTTATGTTGCTTTTAAAAAAAAAAAAAAATCCTTGGGATTATTACTGTGTGTAGGACAAAACTCGTTGGTCTATTAAATGTTTGTCCTTTAAAAATATTCTGACTTTTCTACTCTTAGCTGTTTCTCAGGTATTTATACTACCTGTATGTGAAATGCAGTGAAAAGATTAATACCACTCTTCCCGGAATACGCTCTCCAACTATAAATCAGGTGAGAAGCCAGTTCTAAGAGTTGTACTTCCTTTGGTTTCTGTGGTGTGTAACTTAGTCAGCAGTGAATATCTAAAATCAACTGACATCTACATTCATTCTATAAAGTATTGTCTATTAATATAACCTGTATGAAGTCAGATGTAACACAACACTTTTTACTATCGGAAAATAAATACACTGCCTGAAAATAGGAAACCACGCATTTTGCATTAGAAGTTAATGTTTCAGAGTTCAGCTTTTAAAGCAAAATCCGTGTCATTTGCATATCATAAAGTGTAAGCATACTTTTCTTGTTTGTCTTCAGATTATGGATTGGATGTGCCTATTACTTGATGCTCACTTCACAGTTATGGTGATGCTACCAGAAGCAAAACAGTTACTTTCAAACCTGCATAAGTTTGTGAGAGCCCAAGTAAGTTCCATCTTCTGGGATAATGATTTCATTTCAGTATGGATTTAGAAAATGGGTGTTAAGGGCAGGGCGGGGACAGACAACAAAAAATTATATAGTAAATCAAATAATGTCTGTTCTCCTCTGTATGCTTCTTCCTGAGCATGAAATGGCAGTTGCCTTTCTTTCTCATTTTGATTTCAAAAGCTGCTATATTTGTTTGGTTTAAATATCTGAAATTGTGCAGAACCACAGCTAGTTTGACAGTATAACGATGAATGAAAAGAATTAAAATTCACTTTACGGTCAATGTCTGTGTTTTCTTGTTTTTAGGTACGATTTTACTCTGAACTAAACAAGATTGAAGGAAGTTTGCGAGAATTACAAAGACTCAACCACCAGAAAGACCCTCATACATATTCTATTGAAGTGCTGGAACTTATTTGAATTTGAAATGAATTATTAACAGAATTATTTTTTATTGATTCCTTTTACGACAAGGATGTATTAGCACTCCATATTGGGGATGTGAAAAGTTGTTTTCTACATAGGAGGAGCACGGTTACTCTGTAGCTACATGGGAGTTGTAAGTTTGAAACTCGTGTATTAAAAACTCTCTTTCTGACTGGATGAGAAGCTGGATGCTTGCTTGTATTTTCATGTATAATTTTGATATGCAGTCATAAGAACATCCTAAAATGCCACATGATTCTTGGCAAAGAATTAGTAGGATATTTGCAGTAAGGCTGCAACAGATGTTTCATCAAATGAATTGACAGTTTTATTCTACTTGCTTCTTTTTTACTTAATAGTTGAAGTCTCTAATTAGATTCTTCAGAGTACTCTTATCTCCACTCAGGTTATGAACTATAGATGAACTCATTTGAGTTTGCTTCTTTTGATTTTTCTATTTTTAAGTTGTTTTTACTTTGTCCAAAGATGCCTTTGACATTTACAGACTGTAAATGTAACTTACAGACAGGGAAGGGAGCTTAAGTGCAGGCATAGGGTTGTTACCTAACTCACACTGCTTTCTCTCTCCTATGTGTCATGGTATCACAATTTGGTAGTGTACCCTTTCATGCTTTCCTTTCCAGTCCAACCAGGTCCTCTTATGCTGCTTTTAAAAAAGGGAGGGTGTTGTGTGGCAGTTAGTAGTTAACATCTTGAATTACAATAATCTAAAGCTGTTTTGATGCATATCATATCTGATAAGACCACCTGCATCCAGAAGCTTCCTACAGGTAGGGAGAAGGAAGAGGTATACAGCAGGAACTAGACTCCTTCCTCAAATGAAGAGGCAAAGTGCAATTATTTAATAGCATGTCTTGTTACAATCTTTATCTCAGAGGTTGCCATCAGCTGAAGACGACTGTTTCCTCAAGCAGAGAGACTGCTCCTCTAGAGCATGCTCTCCTGCACAGACTTGCAGGATGGAGTTACTGGATTTCAGCATAATTAGCTGTACCTCAAGACTTCTGCTTTAGAAATTTCTGAAGCTTTCTGATGTTGAAAGATTACATCCAAGATAGTTTCTGCTTTTTAAATACTCATCTCCTGAAATCTTGCCTATGTACACTTGAAGCTTTGGAGGAAGGGGAGAGGAGCATAAAAATAGCATTCAGGCAAAATTTAATGCTGTGGACTTTGCAGTGAGTTTGACATGTCTTTAAGCTGACCATGCAACTGATAACTGTCAGCACAGCTCAGAGCAAGAATGGTGTCTTGCCTGTTAAGTTAGTTCTTTGCTCCAATCTAGCTGAAAATAACTTCTCTTCTTGGATAGTGATTTTTCTCTGATAGTGCTGACTTACACATATGTCACTGGACACAGAGGGAGACATCCAGTTTGATTTGGAGCAGAATGTTGGAAATCATTGTTTGAATAAAAGGCTCCTTAACCTTTGCCAGGTTAAACGTGCCTGAGAATGAACAACAGCATTTTCTTCCTTTCTCTGGCTAGAGCTAGAACGCAAGATTATTATGACTGCAGTGCTAGGTGCGTAACTTACTTGGACTTTGGCTGTATAACTTTGAAACAGCAGCACACAGCTCTTTGGAAGTTGACATGTTCTATTGTATACACTGTTATCGGAGGTCAATACCAAATGAATGTAAAAGTAAAATTTAAAAAACCACTACAATGGGCAGCTGAAGAATCGTATAGAGGGGTACTTCCTGGCACTGGCAGTAGTTGCTTTTAATTTTCTGAACAAGGAAACTCATCTCCAATTTAAAATAAGAACATTCTTACCTACATCAGTGTCTGTTTTCTCCAAGTAATTTTTCAAAGAGTGAACACCTCAACTTAAGTTAACCTTATCTATACTGCTTGTTCTATGCAGCTTGAATTTCTAGTATTTCAAAGTGTATCTTTAGATTTGTTTTGACTCTTTAGTTCATAACTTTTTTTTAAAGCTCTATGAAAGCAACACTTGTTGAAGTTATTACAGGTATAAGCATCTATTGAATTGTACTTCTGATTAGGTGTTCACTTAAAACTGACTTGTTATAAGCTACTTGTGGGACTGAATATTCATCTAAATGAAAGCTCATCTGGGATAGGGGAAAATGGGACAGATAAAACATAATGCTGATTTCTTGAAGTCTAGTATAAAATGGATGGTTGGGGACAGAACCCTTCAGAGAAGAGACCTAAATCAATACATGTTCCGAATAGCAAATAAGTTTTTAACATCTTATTTTTACTAATAGTGTGATTGAGTATTAATATAATTCAGCATATCAGTATATTGATATACTTTTTGTTTTTCATCATACTAAATAAAATGGTAATATATTGAATTACACTAGCAAAGTCATGTAAGCCCTTGCTTCCTAAGGCTGACTTTATTTAGTCTACAGCTGAGCTCTAGTCTAACATTACTCAGCAACACCTTGGTGTCTTATAAATGTACATGTAACTGATTCTAGAGCTGAATACTTAAATTCAATGCCTAATACATGTTATGAAATGATTTGGAGGGAAAGACTGGACAAAAGCAGCTCAATAACTTAAGCAAGAGCATATGCTCACTTGTTAATAACGCCATCCAGCTGTAGGTTCTTAAGTTCTTTCCCTTACCCTTGGAGAAAGGAACCCATCCAGACAACAGCTTGGAACAACTAGGCTATTCATCTTTTCCTAAGTGCCTTTTGAAAGGAGCCTTTCTGTCCATCTGTCTTGAGTATGGAGGCAGTGTAGGGCCTCCTACCTAAAATTCCTCTTCCTGCTGTATTCAATTCACTTATAAATATGCTCATTTAACTATACCAGCAGACTCAAAATAGGGACTTCATGGTCCTGATGGAGATACGTTTTGTTCTTGGAAGCGGACATGGGTACACGAGTAGGTTAAGGGGTTATGGTCGATTTCTCTGTACCGAGCTAAGCTGTGTGTTGGAAGGGACTAACTTGGAGTCGACTGAAAGTTAACATACCTCTATGCATCCATTTCTCCACCTATAAAATTAAAGTTCTTTATGTCCTATTCAGTAAGCGCTTCCACATCAACAACTGATAAATCTTAAATAAGAGATGGGATTAAGAGACAAGGTATTCTGGTTCATGATATTCAAAAGCAAATGATTCTTGGTGCCTTTGATCTACTACAGGTACACAAAATCCACAGTATTTTAGAGATGTTAATGCTCTCATAATGCTATAGGCTGTGTGAATATTAGTGCAGTAGATACACTAGATTCTCAATGTATAGATGGTAGAATTCACAGGTGTTTTTTCCAAGATCACAAAGGGAGATAGTGAAATAACCTACCTCAAAACATGTATCTGTGTATTCATGTATTTAGAGTTACCACAATCCTTTGCAACCTTGTAAGAGGTTGCAAAAATTAGCCTGACATAAGCAATCTAAAGGTAACTTTGAAAGATTCAGAATACAAATTGAGTAAAAGGTGTAAATGGGGTTAGGCAGCGTTGTCTACTTGCTGTGTCTGTATCGTACTGTGTCTAGAACATGTCTCTGAGCTTGTGCAGCTGCACCACTGAATATAAAAGAGTGCAACTGAATATAAAAGGGATGCAGATAAAAAGCTGGGTATAAGTGCAAATTGGGCTAAACCCTGCTGCCTGGTGCCATTGTGACATTGTTGCATGCTTGACACCGCAGCAGGTTTGTGGGTTTAATGAAGTTCTCAGCCTGAGCAACAAGTTAATGAACAAAAGGCACTTCAAAAATGACTATAGAAGAATGCAAATTAAATTACACATTGGACATAGAGCTGGCATGCTTTATGGCATGACCAGTATTGGGTTTTACATCACACAGAAGCATAAGCAAGGGACTGAGAGAAAATGAAAATGTGAACACACTTATTTGCTAATGATAAGACTTCAGACTCTCTGGGATCCCAAAGCTGTGTAGATTTAGCAATGAAAAGAAGGCTGGTTGTAAGAAATGTAAAACGTTTGCATGCCTTGGGCTGGGTTTCAGTTTGTACTGATTTTACTCAGGAAACTGATACCCTGAATTCAAGTGGTGGTATTAGAAACCCAGCAGTGCAATTGGTTTATGTAGATTTTTAGCCCTTTGGGGGCTCTGGCAAATGGGAAAATGAGGAAATACGAAATAGGTGAAGCCCTTCTCTTTTTCATAGTGCTCCAGTGAACTGCAGACACAGCAGTTCAGAGAAAGTAGATGTACAAAAATGCAAATGGTAGGGCCCTATGTCATCTCCTCTGTCTATTTGGCTTTATACCGACCCTGGCTGGGTAACGGTGAGCTGTAAGAGGGTTTTAATTTCTGCATAATCGGTGAAGATTTAAAACACGACAAGAGATGAATATGGCAGTGGTCAAGGGGGCCTGCTTGGTGCTGGGGGAGGGCGGCCGCCGCCTCAGCGCGGTGAAGGAGGGAAACCTCACCTGAGGAGACCTGGTGGCTCCGGTTTTGGCGGGCGCTGTGGCGGGGGGGGGGGGAAGAGCCCCGTGATGAGCCCCTGCCTGGGGCGGAGGGGAGGGCAGAGCCCGTCGCCTACCTGCGCTCACAGCTGTCCCCTGCAGGGGTGCGCGGCCGGCTGAAGCCGTGGGACTTGGAGCTGAGGGGTGGCAGCCCGGGGGCCTCCCCTTAGGGCGCGGGTCGAGCTCTGGGAGAGAGGACCGGTAACGGGCGTCGCTATTCAGGTGTGGGGAGACGGTGAGTCCGAGGGGGGCGCGGGGAGGCGGCGGCCGCGGGGCTGCTTCAGCCGTCGGCGGGGGAGCGCGGCGGGGCGCCCCGAGAGCGCCCGGTGCCGGGACTGAGGGGGGCCTCGTGGTGGGCGGCGGTGGCGGGGCAGCGCCTCGTGACAGGTGGCCGTGAGCTGGAGGGGGCACGGTGTGTGCCGGTGCGGGGGGAAGGCGGCAAACAGAGCGCGGAGGGAGCGGCGGTAGGGCGGGCAGGGGCCGGGCAGCGCGGCGGGGGCGGCCGGCGGCTGGGGGGCGCGGAGCCGCCTCAGCGCGCCGGCTCCAACATGGCTTTCGCGGGCGGCGGCGCCCCCTGGCGGCGGCTGGCGGGCGCGGCCGGTCACGTGAGGCGCTCGGGGCCTGCTGCCGCCGCCGCTTCCCCCAGTCAGAGCGGAGCGAGCCGAGGCAGAGACGAAGAAACAAGATGGCGGCCGGTGGCGATCCGGAGCGGGACGCCGGCAATTCGGATTGAGCCCTCGGCCCTCACAGCTCGGCGGCCCCCCTCCCCGGCCCGGATCCCTCGCAGGGGGGGGAGCTTCCCCGTAGCCGCCTGTCCGGACTCCGAGCGCCCTCCCGAGCCTTCCTTCCCCCTCCCTTCCCCCCTCGGCCAGCGCCCAGAGATGCGGGGCCGGCGAGGCAGGCCGCCCAAGCAGCAGCAGCCGGCGGCGGCCACCGCTCAGGCGAGCTCCCCGGCTCCGCCCGCCCCGGCGGGCCCCATCGGGGGGCTGAGGTCCCGGCAGCGGGGCAGCAGCCGCGGCAGGTGGGCGACCTCGGCCCAGGCGGAGACGGCGGGGCCCAAGCAGAAGGGAGCCGGGGCTGCCCAGGCCTCTTCCCCCGCCACCGCCTCCCCCAGGGGGGGCAGCAAGAGGAAGGGAGGCAGCGGCAGCAGCAGCACCCCTGGTGGGGGAGGCAGCAGCGGTAAGGGTAGGGGCAGGGCTGGGGCTGGAGGAGCAGGGGGAGGAGGCGGAGGAGGCAGCTGCAACAGCCAAGGCAGGGCTGCCTCGTCCAGGAGGAGCATCAGCAAAGTGGTGTACGATGATCATGAGAGTGAAGAGGAGGAGGAGAGCATGGTGTCCGAGGAGGAAGAGGAGGGAGACCCCGAGGATAACCAGGACTCCGAGGAGGAAGAGGAGGAGGAGATAATGGAGGAGGAGGACGACGACGACTCTGACTACCCTGAAGAGATGGAGGATGAAGACGATGCCAGTTATTGCACTGAGAGCAGCTTCAGGAGCCACAGCACCTACAGCAGCACCCCAGGTAGAGAGTCAGTGGGATGAACTAAAACAAGTCGAGGGCACCCCACATGCTCCCTCTAGGTTTGCAAATACAGTCCGCACGCATTCTTCCTCCCATGCGTGTATGTAAGGGATGCCTGCAAGCACTCAGGGAGAGAGGGGTATGCAAATTAACGACTGGCAACCCCACGGATGCAGGGAACATTAGAAGATGCTTACGAACACATGCACGGAGAGGAGGGAGGGAGGGAGGGCAGTACATGCTGTAACAAGGGGATGCTTTGCAAATATGCATGGAGATTCTGGTGACTGCAGAAATGCATGATACACCAGAACATGTTGCAAACAATGTCAAAAGTGTATGGAGCATTCACTTACTATTTAAAAACAAGGGAAACGAGATGCATGCCTTGCAAAGAGGTCCTTTCAAATATATACAGGAAAGGATGGCTTGTGCTTGCAGATATAACTTGATGTTAAAAGGAAAGGAAGCACATGCAACTTGAAGTGGCCTAAAAAAAAAAAAACCCAGCCATAAACACTGAAAATTTTCAGGCTCTTGAAATCAGAGGTATAACTGGATCCAGCATTTACTGGCTTTAAGACAAATCTAGCTTTCCAAGGAGGGAAATGAGGTGCATTGTTCAAAATGGAGATTGCATTGTTATAGTTTGGGGAAAAGTGCACAGGGCCTCATTGCAAGGGTGTAAACCTAGTTTTAGTTAAACACAAAGATTAAAAGGTGGAGGTTGAGTCAAAAGTCTTGGTTTTAAATACTGCATTTATCTTAAGATATGGTAACCTTTAAAACTCATGTTGGGGTTAAAACTCGTTAAACATCATTGTGATTATCTTTTTTAACCTCTAGTGGCAAATTTGCGCTCACATTTTTAAGGCCTGTACTTCTGTTTGTCCTTAATTAGTTCATTAAACATGTGGGTTTCAAGCTTCAAAAATTCTTTTATCTAAACTTAAGCACTTTGGATTTATTTGAATTCATTCCAGAATGGAGTTCAAGCTTAGGATTTTTTTTTTTTTCCCCCTAAGTCTCTGAACCAGGAGAGTAGTTAAACTTAGGGATAACCTAGGAGTGTTTCTGAATTGGGCTACAGGATAACAAACGCTGCTGTTGTACAAGTATTGGCCAATTTGGAAGGGGGGAGGAACAGGTTGTTGGTGTAAATGCATTGCATCTTAATTAAAAAAGGAGTGTAGTTTTGAGTAGTTAGCTGATGATTTTTTAAAAGGGGGAAGTACTGGCTACTAAATGTGTAATTTGTTTTTATTTTGGTGAGTTAATGGTATCAGCTCATTATGTGGCTTCATAATAGTCCTTTAAAAAACTCTGTATGTCTGTCTATATATATATTTTTTAAATCTATATCCATATGCTCAGGAACCTAAATGAATCAAAATAAGTACATACATTACTAAATGAATTTAATTTAGAGATAATTTTTTTGAGGTGTTAGTTTACCTGTTGCAGGGATGTCCTGCAATCAAATGGAAATTTTTGGCTATTTATTACTTTAAAGATTGAGGTCTGGCTTCACAGAGGAAAAAAAGTGAAGTACTCTCTTGACTTTTAACTCTTCGTTTTCTGCTTCTTCGTTTTCTGCTTCTTCATTTTCTGCTTAGTTGTGGTAACTTTAATTTTTATTGCTTTTTTGGGGGGTGCTTTTGTCAGAGAAAGAACATTTTTATGATTTTAATTGGCTAGGTCAGGAAAATATTTTTTACATGAGCATCCAGGTTTAAAATCAGTTCTACAGAGTATGGGTGTATTCAATTTTTGAAGTGTACTTAAGTGTTTTGGCAAATAACAAGATACCTCTGTAGGCATTGTTGTGCAAGCATAGACAGGTTTTATGTGGTATTTAGGTGTATCAGAAACCATTTTGATAATTTATATGTTTATTTCTCACTTGGTCAGGGTAACTTCAGGTAACTTTTTAAAGATAAGTTTAAGTGTAAGCATTTTCATCCTTATGTGCTTTTTTTTCTTATACTGAGTGTTTGATAATTAGAACATCTACGTTGTTATTTTGGCAATTTATTGGCAGTTCTCATTAGTTCAGTATTTGCCTAAAGGTCTCCCTCCCTTCTTCCCGCTCTCCCAGACATGCTGTTGCCCTTTTGCAAAGAAAGTACAAACTTTTCATTCGATCAGCTCAGTCTGTGTCTTGTTTCTGCTGAACAAATAACTATGTTGTGACCACTGCTATACAGTGGTGGCACTAATTGAAATCTTAGTCTTATCATAATCCAGGAAGAGATACTTGACATTAGAACAGCATTAGTAGGCAAGGAAAAGATTCACCTAACCTCATATCTCTTTATCTGACAGCAGCCAGTGCAGAGAGAATAGTGTTAAGCATAGGGTAAGCATATAGTGATGTGTCTTCAGAGTTCCTTCATGGGCTCCAGTGCTCTTTGACTCAGGTGCATGCTGAGCCAGAATTGGTCTTTAGCTATGTTTAGATAAGTTTCTTTTCTTTTATATATTTGTTTTCAAACCAGACAAATTGTAATATACAGTGACAAAGTTCCTGTGGTTAACTGGAGGGCTTGAAGGAGTGTCTCCATTGTTTTAAACTGGCCCCTGACAGAACTGTGTGGTGCCCGCTAGTTTTTTTCTGCTAGAAAAGATGATGAACGATCATTCTCTACTTATCTTCCCTCAATCACGTGCAGCCTGAATTATTACCACTTTCAGGATGTAGTCTTAGGGGCTGAAGAGTTTATTTTTTGAGAGCAGGGTACTGAAAAATTGCAATCTCAATCGAACTCTCCTACCAACCAAGATTTTACACATAAATCACATCCCACTTAAATGGGTGACAGACGTTTTACAGTTTTTTTCAAACTTACATTGAACATTGAATTAAAAGATCATAGTGCAATGGCTCTAGCCAAGAAAGGCTCAATTTTTGTGCTCTGCTGGGGAGTTTACAATATATCTTGAACTTGGATGTAGAGTACTTTTCTACTGTGTTATTATTAAAGTATTTAAAGAAGCAAAATCTTAGGAATGGTAAAATGCCTTTGATATAATGCTTAATAATGGTACAGTAAAAGCTTATTGTGTGAATGAATATGACATTTATCATTGCTTTTTCTTCTGCTGGATGGACTTTTGGTAGAGGGATTTTGTGTGTGTGTGTGTGTGTGTGTAATGTCCCTTCTCTCATCCCTTTGTATCCCCAGAAGGTAGATGTACTTTTAGGATAGGTATCCTATATATCTTGTATCACTAAACATTTTTGCCATTACCTGTCCACTGTAAGTTCTACTTCAGGCTTGTCACAATTGCATTATAGATATCAAATATTTTCCATATGTTGCAGAATTTTAAAAGAAGGATTTAATCAAGATGCCTAGAAGTCCTTCATTTTTTCTGTTTCTTGATTTTCTTCATCAGAAACTTGGAAAACTAGCTTTAGGAAGAGATATAGATCTAGATTTTGGCTGAGATAATAATCATCAGTCTGTCTAACAAGCAAATGCACAACAGTGGAGTTGAGCCAAAAGATTTGTCTTAAAATATATTAAATAAAATTTTTAGATGGGTTTTGCTAGTCTGAGCATTTATGGTGATTGACCGTCACTTCTGTTAACCAGTTACTTCACCAGTGTGCTTTTATCTTCAGAGTGAAAGAATTTAACTGGAAATGAGGTGCTGCATTTTGTGTGTCTGTAGTAATTTTATATCTTAACACATTTTCATGCTCTTGAAGAATTGTTTAAGTGGAGACATTGAGATACGACGGTAAGATATGCAGCCTCTTTTGCCTGTCATATGAGAAGATTTACCAGCCTCCCAAACATCTTACCTAGGGTACCCTGTTCTCTAAATTAAATCTGGCATGCTCTTATTTTACCATTTAGTAATCTGAACTTCAATTTGTACTCTAGAGGAACTATCACTAGTTCATCATGCCATTCATGAAAAATGTAGAAGATGAGTCCTAGCAAAGAAATTGTGTAGAAGGCCAAACGAGTAAATCTGTGGCTGATTCTGTTGTATTGACATGCAAATTTGCAGTTTGTCTGAAGAGAGCATTTGTCACTTCGGTCATCTTTCTAAGAAGCTCTGTCCAGCGAATACCGTACCATTATCAAAGTATGTATGTTGTAAAAGGTATAATAATTTGATGTACTGCAGATGAGTTTATTGTGCAAACTTTTTTGGTAGGTCTGCAGTAAAATTCCATAGCTGACCGTTGTATTGCATAGAACAGGTGTAAGGTGAATAAATGTGGATTTTAGTAGATTGGGGCCCGCTCTCGGAGCTCGCTAACTTCTGAAATCAGTTACAACTTATCCTGAGTGTGTCCCAACTAAGAAATTGTCTGTTAGAATGTTCCTGAAAATTGTTATGTTAGTGCTACTTCCTCGCCCCCCCCAGGTTCTAGGCACAAAAGGGCTGTGACTCTGAGTACTTCTCAGAATGACAATGTGGGATCTCATCTGCTACTTGTCTTGCATTAGTTATCCAAATGTTAAAATGATGCCTTAGAATATAGGGGGTTTGTATTCCTGGCTCCTACTGAGAGTGTAGTGATGGCCATAATGCTGAGAAAGTAAATTCTTAATGTAAAATCAGTAGAAGACCCTAGTTTGATTTAGAAGTGTACTCCTGACAGATGTACAAACTGAAAAAAATAAACAGCCAAAAGTTTTAAAACAGTTTTTAAAGAACATAAAGACCTAGTTTTGTACAACACAAGGCAGTAGTCAAACTGAGCACATGTTGAGAATTTCTGTAGTATGAGTGCTCTCAGGATCTAGTCTAGTAACCGGTTATTTTTTCATTTGTATTTCAATTTCCAAAGCTTTTGTGGTGCGTGGAATGTCTCGTTTTTAATGTTGGTTCAGATTTTAAGTTTATTCTGGTTTGTGGCTTTTTTTTTCTTTTTCCAGGCAAAATAAATAAATTTGGGTTAGGTACGAATGTTGCCGAGCAATATTCACATTGGAGCTGCACTTACAAGTAGTTACAAATGCATCTTATTCTTTCAGAAAATTTTTCTGGAAGAGATTACTTGACTTGTGAGTATTAGAAACATGTTGATTGTCATGATGGCATTTTTGAAAGGGAAAAAAGTGTTTTGTCTAAGTCAAAGCCTTTAATTTTGGCCCATCCCAAGAAAAAGATTTAGATTTTTCTATTTTGGTACTGCTTTTCATAATGTATTCTTATTTTATGTTAAACTGATTCATTTTACAGCTTTTTCTTCTTTGGTGTAAGCTGAGCAAATGCTCTCCCAAGAGGTTGACTTTTAATTAAGGAACCAGTTTGGATATTGCTGTGACAAACGTAGCTGTATCCAGTTTATGCATTCTGCTGTGAAAAAAGACAAGAAATTTTCATCAACTGTTTGTAGTTTTCTCAGTGATATCTAACAAGAACTTGTGTGTTGCTTGTGCCAAGTAGTAATATGGGACAGCAAATGTCTGATTCTTGTATGTTTATTAAAACCAAACAAAAATAGGATAGTCTTATTTTTATCTTATCATCTAAGTGCTGAGTTTAGGAGGGTAGTCAAAAGCCAAAATTTCCAGGAGGAAGGAAAACGTAGGAGAGGGCATCTTCTCTAAGGAGTAATCCTGCTTCCAGGACATCATATAACTGCCAGTTGGTCTTTATGTTGAGAAGTTTCTGTAGTGACTCATGATCTGGAAAACAAAACCAACCCAGTTCTATTTTACTAAAGATGGACTTTCATGTAAGAGTAGTGTAGTTTGACTTGGACGGGGCTCTGAGCAACCTGATCTAGTTGAAGATGTCCCTGCCCACGGCAGGGGGGTTGGACTAGATGACCTTTAGAGGTCCCTTCCAACCCAAACTATTCTATGATTCTATGACTTGTGGAACTTGAAGTCAAAAATTAATCTCTTATTGGGGGCGAATTGAAAGTCTTTTCACTTGCTGGGGTCAATTTTGTGGAGTGTGTCTGTGGGGGGTTTGTTCTATATTTCCCCCCCCCCCCAGCTCCTGTGAGATTACTGAAGTATCTCGTCAGTCTGTCTTTTCTCTCCCTTATTCTCTGTCTCGTCAGTCTGTCTTTTCTCTCCCTTATTCTCTATCAAGTTTATCCTCTCCACTGCAACTGTGAACAGGAACTCTAAGCTGGAGTCTTGGTGCCCAAGCGCTGGGAAATCATGAGGAAGGGAAAGTTTTTAGAGAAGAGAAATGAGACCAGTTGTGAGCTTTCTAATCAAGAAATGATTAGAAATGAAGACCCGCCTTCATTTCTAAATTTTGAAAGGGTCAGCATTTGAACCAAAAAAGTTGAATAGATGGAAATTAAAAAAAAATAAAGCAAGGGTTTGGTTTTTTTAAGTGCTTCAGTAAATTCTGGTTTTGGGTGCTCAGCCTGTTACTTCAGTTCAGTAACTTAATTTTATTTTAAATATCATTAGTGTGTTTTGCTTAAATATTTGTAATATAAATTATTTTAATAGATTATGGTAAGTGTAGACTATAATTATCAGTATCTATAATTAAATGTGCCATGTGAATAAAATTGTTTACTCTTTAATCTTAATTACAGGCAGCTCTTCAACTAGAGAATTCAAAATAGGGAGAGGCAACCATTGCAGACTACTTCATCACTTTTGGAGACAACTAGTGAAGGAATGTGATTTAAAAGAAGCGTATGCTAGATAGAAGTATAATGCTGAGACACTCAAGATGATCTGGATCCTGTAAATAGTCCAATCGTGGCAGCAGGATGCTATTGGGAGATCAATTTATCCTTCCAAATAAAGCTATGGAATTTGAATGGCATAGAAGTGGACGTTTTCTCTCTTTGTACTGGCTCAAACTTGAAGGTGGAATTTGATTCAGGGATTTGGTTAATACGCAGAAACGATCTTAGAAGTATACGATTTACGTGTAATAAAACTTGAGTCCATTTTGGGAAACTTCAGTGTGAGTACATTGACTTTACTTAATTGAGAGTAGATACATCTAGATTTAGTTTAAAGTCTAGTCGGTCAGGTGGTGCTTAAAGGAGAAGTAACTTCTGCTAGTACACCTGCTCTGGAATCCTCTTGATGGTTTTTGTTTTAGACAAAGTAGTACATATTGCATTTTCTATTTAAAACAAAAAAACCTGCTGCTATGAGAAGAGATTTCCACAAATGGGAAATTACTCAGGGCAAATCATAAAAATTATTTATCCAAAGTTATTTAAACTATACCAAGATAAATTGAAAAATATTAATGGCAGTAGGTGATGTAGTAATATAAAGTTAAGAAAAGAGAGCAACAGTGTAATTCTGTTGACTGCTCAGTGTGGTCATTGCACTGAATTTGTTATACTATTTCACTTCCATATATTATTTTAAACACATATTAATGTAATGCACATATGTAGTGTCCCAAATCAAAATAAATGTTTGTTATTGTGTAATCATCAATTGTATAGTCTACACAAGCTTGCACTTCTCTCAAATATTTAAATTGAGGTCATTAAATTGATTATTTTTTAATCAATTTAATTAAATTTCAATTAACACTTTTTCTCACAGATAGTACTCAAAATTCCTGTGGACGGCAAAATCCATGACAAATGACAACAAGTAAAAAAAAAAAAAGTGTTGTCAAATCCTAGAATCTCTAAAATAATTAAAAGTAAATAAAATAATTTGCACAAACAAATGTTTGAAGAGACCAAAGTGTTTTGTCATGGTGTTTTGGGGTTTTCTTTGTCTGCCAGTGAATGTCAAATTCAAGCATTGGACAATTTGCCTTGTGGAAAAGAGAAGATTTTCCTTGAAAGTGAAGAGCTTGAAAAGTTGGATATGTTTATTGTAGGAAAACATTTTTCAAAATTTGAGGGATTTTTTTGTGTGTATGAAGAACAGTTGGGTAAACATGAACTGTGATCTTCAAAAACCTTCACAGAAGTTGAAGCTGCTTCTGAGTAGTGTGAGCTGTATGGGATGTCAGAACACTGCAGATAGTAACAATTTCTTCATTGCTAATTATCAGAATTGCAAACAAGCCTAGAGTTCTTATCTGGAGTTCAAAACTGCCTTTCTTCAGCTGTCTGAGCTAGTGGCAAGGGAGGGGGTTATCCACCCAACGAGTAGAATACAAAAAATTTCAGCTCAAAACAGAGACTGTAGCACTTTGACATCATTATATCATATTCCATTGGCCTACACTTTTAATTTAAGTTCAACAGCCACTTAGAATGCTTCAAGATTTATGAGCACCTTGGCAGAGAATGTCCGTCTTTTTCACTGGAGATTAGACTACTTGGGGTTTTGGGGGTTTTCTTGTTTTGTTTTTTAAAGGTATCTGGAGTGTTTCTTGAGATTGTAGTTTATGCATCAGAGAATAATACGTTTAAGCACAAATTGTTTGGAATTTCTGAATTTCCAAATCACACTTTGTGATTCTTCAGAGTTCTAGGCTTCAAGTTCTGTTCAACCGAGGTACAGCAAATATCAACAACAAATTGAAAGTGAAATTGGAAAGAAAAAGAAACCAACACCATAGAAAGATTTGAAATATTATGCCACCAAGCAATTCAAGAAAAATATGTCTGGGTACCATTTCTTTCTAAAATATTCTGCATCTTTTTAATACTTTCCTTTTTTAGCTCTGGAAACCAGATTATATGCAGTGCAGGATTGTCCAAAGCAGTTCAGTGTCCAAAAAGACAAATGATTTGAGCCCTTGAGATGTGGTGTGTGATTTACAGTATGGATTGGGAGTGTTGAGTGGTAGGATATAGTAATTGTGCTGCATACCGTGAGGCGTAACACAAAGTAGTAGACAAATGAAGCATGCATTTTATAATGCAATATGTTTTTCCTTATTGTCTAAACTATTAGTTTTACAATTACTTTTGAAATTTCTGTGCTTTATACCAAAGCAAACATGAAAATATGTAAATTGATTTAAACAGAAGATGAAGAGTGGTGTGAATAATGCAACCACATGGTTACATTTTACTTGCACCGAAGTAGAATTCTTTATTATGGTATTGTGACATACTTTGTGTCTGGTAACGCATTTATTCTAGACCTCTAATTGTACCAATATGCTTCCTTTTTAAGAGGAAGTGTTAGAGAACTTCTGAAACTTTTTTCAGAAAATGTTAGGAATGCCTTGTTTTAAGGTTCTTTTTTTGCTTGTCTGTTAGTTTGATGTAACAAATATACCAGTGTTTCTCTCTTGTGAAAGAGACAACAACAAAGATGGTATATGGGGAGTCTGTTTTGTTTTTCTTCAATTAATGATAAAAATAATGCATAGGACAATTATGATTTTGTTCTTGGAGTAGAAAATCTCAACAAATGAGAGGAAATAAGGAGTCTTTGCTTCTTTCCACAGTGTTCCTTCATTCTAGTTTATCTTTGCTCGAAATTACTGGGGGGGGTTGTCACTTCTGATTAATTTAGGTAAACCAGGGTTATCGTTCTTGCTGCTTTCTTTCTTGAAGGGCTGTTTCTTTTATGGCTTTACTGTGTGACAGACACATTTTTCTGCTACAATTGCAAACATTGAAAAGAATCCTAGTTTGTAGCTCTGCCAGCTTTTTGTGATATTTGGACTCCGTGAAGACCATTAATGATTTCAGAGTATCTGTTCTGTATTGTTGTTGTCTTGCATGACCACCTACTAGGGCTGGTCCTACATCATCCTGCAATATTGAAGGACGCTTCAGGACCCTAAAGTAATTTAATCTGTGACTGCACGTGTGTGTTTTCCTTTGGGGTCTTTTAATTAAACCAACTCTGGTTTATGCATACATGATTTTGGGTCATGATAGAAAAGTTGGGTTTAATCTAGATATTTCTTGGCCATAAGAACGCTTGCTTTGTGCCTGGCTGTGAAACTCCTGTGTTTTTGTGTGTTTGCCATGATTAAACATTTTCCACTGATTTATGCAGAAGCGTATTGGAAGACAGTCATACAAGCATTCTTTCATTTTCCACAGTCAGAACTCGAACTTAACTAAACTTGGAAATTTATTTTTATACTCAGATGATGTTGATCCATTACTTCTGTAATGGAAACATCTGGCAATTCATCTTCTATATTGTTTCAGAGTGTCTGATTTGTTGCATAAGATTTCATTCTTTAAAGTTTGAGAGGGAGAGATGTATCTGGTGTCATCTTGCCATACTAGCTCAATGATTGATTGATTTTTCTTCTGGAATCATTTGGCAAACTGTCTGTTATGCATCAAGATGTTTCTTAAGGCTAGCTTTTCTTTTTGGTAACTTTTTTTTTTCCTCTTCAATGCACTGAAGTTTTAATGGTGGTGTTTTCAGATTCAGCAGAATCTGTCTTTGGGCATCTGCCTGCCTTAGCAGGTCGGGGGGTTTTTTTTGTTTTTTTTTTCTCCCCACTCGACTTACTGCCTGTATTTATGGGAGTATTGGAGGGAGTAGGGTGGGTTGAGCAAATGCCACAGAGAACCATTTCCTCTTAATGGTAACGTGCAAGATGACTGGAACATACTTTATCTCTTAATTTTTGAACCAATTTGGGGGGGGGTTGGGTCTGTTAGTCACAGAATTTGATCGAGAAATTATTAATGTGAAGTTTAAAATTCCAGAATATTGGTTGTGTCACTCTTCAGTCTCAGATTACACAATGCATAATATATATCACTTTTTATTAAAGTGTGCAGATGAAATTGCCGTTATGGACAATTTCATTTTTTCTTTGGATTTTCTCTGTGAATAAAATGCATCCTGCCAACCACTTCTCTGTGTAGAATTGATAATTACGAAATTTAGTCATTGATCAGAATCTTAGTATGCTTACCAGAAGACCTAAAACCAGTTTTCATCTCAGTTCTTGGTTTTAAACCAAGATGATGGGTTTATGATTTATTAAACCAAGGTGATTTAGTTTATGAGATTTTTCTGAACTTGATTAAGGTGGGTTTTTTTTCTAAAAAAAAAAAGGGGGAAGTAGGTTTAATGAGTACATCCTCATACTTTAACTGATAGCTGCAAAATAGTTGCAGGTAGCTGGATACTTTTTCGTTACTTTGATAGAAGATTGAAATATTTCATGTCTAGTAGTGCCAAGTACAGAAACTTTCCTCTTTTTCCTTCTGCTTGGCATCAAGGATAGTGGAATTAAAGGGAAGAAAGCGTAGCATCTCATCTGAATTAGCATCTGAGAGCATAATTAATTCAGTGTCTTGTCTTTTAGGTAGTGAAACAGCTCTTCAGATTAGCTTTTTGTGCTAGGCTTTGTCCTTCCATAATTCTGCCTTCTTCTCATGTTCTCTCTCCTGTTTTATTGAAGCATGGGGGTGGTTTCAGTTTGGGTTTTTTTGTTGTGTTGTGTTTTTTGTTTTTTTTTTTTTAAATTGGGAGTTCCTGAAGCATTTTCATAAAACATCACATTTAACTTTTTTGTTTCTGGCTTGTAGGTATCTAGGAGAAATAGTCTAGTTAGAAAGCAGTGGACAAAGTGATTTAGGTTCTCTTTTGTATTTTAATTTGGTTGAAACTGATGTCCTAAGTCATCTGCTTGAAGTGATCTTTCCTGTATACTATTGCTGGATAGGAAAATAGCTTGCAGTATTTTAATACAAAATATCTGTTGTTTGAAGCTTGATTCTTCGAGTTTAAAGTTAAAATTCCAAGAAGAAATTATAAACTAGTCATACTGAATAAAAATGAGAAAAATGTCTAAATTAATATTTTGGCTGAGGGAAATGTCTTTTTAACTAATTTAAACAATTAAAATTCTAGACGTCACTTTAAAGATTCAATAGATGTGTATTATATGGGAAATGCAACTGCTCTAAGTGTCTAAAGCAAAACTATATATATATAAAAAATCTTGTGTATTTTATACTTTAACAGTATGAAAATAAGATTATTAGCTGAATTATCACATTTATGTAACTGTGAAGATGTGAATCCTTAATTTGCAGTAGTTTAGGAAGTTTGGCACAGTCATTGATGATAGATATTTAAACATGTTGATCTGTGAATGGCAAAATTCTTATTGTTGTTTTTTATTCCAGGTAGGAGAAGACAAAGAGTGCATCGTCCTCGTTCTCCAATATTGGAAGAAAAAGATATCCCACCCTTGGAATTTCCTAAATCCTCAGAGGACTTAATGGTGCCTAGTGAGCATATAATGAATGTTATTGCCATCTATGAGGTACTAAGGAACTTTGGCACTGTTTTACGCCTCTCTCCTTTTCGTTTTGAGGACTTCTGTGCTGCTCTGGTAAGTCAAGAGCAGTGCACACTTATGGCAGAGATGCATATAGTGCTTTTAAAAGCAGTTTTACGTGAAGAAGACACTTCAAATACTACCTTTGGACCTGCTGACCTCAAAGATAGCGTTAATTCCACTTTGTATTTCATAGATGGAATGACGTGGCCAGAGGTTCTGCGGGTATATTGTGAGAGTGACAAGGAATACCATCATGTTCTTCCTTACCAAGAGACAGAGGACTATCCTTATGGACCAGTAGAGAATAAAATCAAAGTTCTGCAGTTCTTAGTGGATCAGTTTCTTACAACAAACATTGCACGTGAAGAGTTAATGTCAGAAGGTGTTATTCAGTATGATGATCATTGTAGGGTTTGTCACAAACTTGGGGATTTGCTTTGCTGTGAAACTTGTTCAGCTGTGTACCATTTGGAGTGTGTGAAACCACCTCTTGAAGAGGTACCAGAAGATGAATGGCAGTGTGAGGTCTGCGTAGCACATAAGGTGCCTGGAGTGACTGACTGCGTTGCTGAAATCCAAAAAAATAAACCATACATTCGACATGAACCTATTGGATATGACAGGCATAGACGAAAATACTGGTTCCTGAACAGAAGAATCATTATGTAAGTAAACTAATCATTTAGTATTTTCTGACAATAATATTTTTACTATATCCCGTAAGCTGCCGTTGCCATATTAAAATTATTCTTTCTTTAGATAAGAGCATTGCTTGCTGTTTTGTAAGTAGATGTCTAAAGACCATGTAATTAATCCATCAATTTTATGGATATATAAAAGGGAAAAAAAACAGGGCCTCTGGCTTAATTTTAATGTGCCTAAAGCACATGAATGTGAGGAAAAGAAAGGGAATTTTAATGAGATCTCTCCAGTTTCTTGTAAAAGTTACTGAAAAGTAGTTTAACTCTCTTTGTGATCACATGGTGTCTAGGACACTAGTTTTGGCATGCTATCACCTGCTTAGATAGTATTTGGCGGTTAGATACTGGTACTGGTTTGAGGGTCTGCCTTTGAAGCTAAGACTTTCAGAGGCACTCGAAGGTATTCACCATATCTATTAACTAGAAATGCAGAAAATGTTGTATGTGAACACTTCTATAGGTGTAAACAAAGTCAAAACAGCAAGAAATGCCTGTCTTCAAGCGATCTGCTGTGTAGGTTTAACACAATTTCCTGTTACTGGTTGGTCTTGAGATACTAATGTATCTCAAAATATTAGTAATAATCAAACCCTTGTTAGTGAGGGCATTGTGCCCTGTTTTTTTTACCTAAAAAGTTGTATCTGAAATTATAAAAATACTTCTACGTTTTTCACAGGAAAATAGCTAAAGACTGGTTTTTCTTATAAAAGACTGTTCTTATGTAATTGTTCTCATAGTGGAGGAGAAATAGTATTTAAATGAAATCAATGGTATTGTTAATTTAGGAAAAATAAAGATATTTTACTAGATTTCTTGAAATACAATTTTCCATTCAGTATTATGGAGAAAATAAGCCACAGCTGGATACCTTAACAGAATTTCATACAAAACAGATTACAGTGAATGTTAAGATATTAGCCAGTGTCTTTAAAAGGGGTTACATCTTGCAAACAAGACATTTCTAAGGACACATTTTAGTCCTTTAAAATGTAGTGCCTTTCTCTAATGTATTGTCAGCTGATGCTTTAAGTATTAATTATTGCTGCTCTTTGTTTCCTGTGTTCTTCTTTCACGCTTGTAAAAAAAAAAAAAAAAAAAGTCTATGTTTGAGTATTTTTAGTTTCTCCACGTTATAAATGCCACAGTAGTGTCAAGTAATGTTTTAAAAGATGCAGGGAATCTTTTATACTCTTTTTTTTTATACTCTACTCTTATACTCAATCACGTGCTTTACAGTATGTGGTGTATCATTCAGATGGTTCAGCAGGATGTGATGGTCAGCCTGAAGTTGTTGATACCCTAATTCTGCCATTGCTTCATACATCATTTTCTACCTTCTGTTTCCAGAAAATGAGTTGAAAGTTTGATTTTTCACAAAAAGCCTGGTTGTGAAGGACATGTAACTGATACTCTTTTTGCTCTATTTATCTCTGCTTTAATAACTTACAGTCAGTCTCCTCTGTGCATGGTTTTTGTATCTTTCCTTTCAAACTCTTGAGGAAAAGGTTGTTCTAAAGATGGGTTTGTCTCACTGCTCTACTGGACTGGCAGAACGATTATATTCTGCTTGCTGTTAGAGGTCTGGGAATTAATATTAAAAAATCCAGAGAGTCACTCACTCAGGAGGTGATTTTAAGATAAATAGGCAGGCTTTTTTTCCACCCAGTATGTAAGCAGGTTGGTAATTATAATCAAAAACTTGATCTATGAAACAATGGGTTTTTTTCCCAGTTAAGTGGAATATTTGATGTTCAGAAGGTTTTGATACAGGCAGTACTTCAACATATTTTAAACTAAAATAAATCATGCAGGTGCTTCTTGATCCTTTGAAATCTACACATGTGAAAGTTCTTTTTCTCTAGTACACTGCTAGTAGTTTTTACTGCACTAGAAAAGACATCTTCAACGGTTAAATGTATTGCACTTTCTTTTTAAATGATTTTGCATTCCTGTTAGGAGTTCAGTGGGAAAATTATTTGTTTCAGAAATCATAAATCAAGTTTTATGAATGTAAGTTTTGTATCCTAATTGGGATTTAGTTAAAGAGAAAAATATATCAGTACTCCATTTCAAATCAAAATAGATGAGAACTGTAAACAATACAGCAAAAGGAAAATTCTTATTGGATTTTCCATTTTACTGATTTTTTTGTTAGTGATTAAAATATTTCAAAACGTAAACAGAAAAGTATTTTTATGTTTACAAAGACAAGAAGAAATGCAGTTCATCCATTAATTGTTTCCTGACTTTCTTTCGTATTCTCATGCGGATCATGTAGGTTGAAAGATTCTTTCCCTGCTATTCCTATCTTTCCTGTTGCTGTTAGATATCATGCCTTCTGCTAGTGTAGATGTACCTGTGCGTGCTTCCAAAACAAGTTCTTTCTGAAGTACGATGTTTGGATTAAAAATTTTTTAAATCCTCCTGGTGGAATCAGAAGAAAAAACAGATAGGCAGTTGTTATGGTAGATCTGCAGCAGTAGTACTCTTTAACAGTGCAGTGTGGCATGTACAGAATCAGCCAATTCCACTAGACTTTTCACAGAACTTTGACATAATTAAATTTGTGCATAATGTGCCTTAAAACTTTATGCTAAAGCCACTTCATAAGGGGACAAATGTATTTACTACATAACTAAATTCCAGGGACATACAACTTTAATAATTCACATAAATATTAAACTCTGTGCTTTCAGTTTTTAACGTCCTTTAGATTCAGTCAGGATGCTGTATTGCAAAACCAACCATTTTGCATATATATACTGAACAAGATCAAACCACACCTGATATCTTGGATAACTGAAGGATAACTTAAAAGATAACTGCCAAATGCTAAAAACCTGAGATTCATGAAATTATATTATCATATGAACTTTATTAAAATGAATAGAGTATATTCACCAATACCATGTGATCAAATACATCAGAAGAAACTAATAGATCTAAAAATAACCTGCACAAACAGATTTGAAATCTTGCCCAGGGGGATGAGAGAAATGAAATCCTAAATTCTTGCTTTTTTTTTTGTTTTTCAAAGGGGTTTTTAGGGCTTTTTACTTCTTCTCCCCTCTCCCCTTATAAATATTATAAATCCATCATACCACTGGTTTTCCCATCTTTTAAAGGGTTTTGTAGACTTGTTGTTCACTGACTCTTTTATTTCCATGCTCATCACTTGCTGAGGGTAATAAGCGTCAGGAAATTGAGGACTTTGACTTGCATTCTCCTAGTAAACTGCTGCAGTGTTTTAACAAGTTATTTTTCTAGAAATATTGAGATGCATTGGATTTGTCAAATGTCTACGAAAGAAGATAATGAAACATTGTTTGGCTTTCATTTTGATAGCAGAAATAAGACACAAATTGTTATTCCTGAGTTGTATGTATCTCCCTTGACTGTCAAAACCAGTTTCAGCTTTTTTTCTGCAAGATTTGTTAGTTGTTTATGTTCTTAGTGGGTCCTCCTCTATTTTCTCCAATTATTTATTTCTCCATAAAAATGTTTTGGATCTTCATTTGAATAAGATTACTTCAAACAATTTACTGAATTCTTCAGTTCCTAATTGTATCAGCATGGAATTCAGGAAGGGGCCTATCTACTTTGCTATTACTCTACTTGAAAGTTTCTAGCATTTTCTGTGTTGTGATTTTTATCAGTCTTAAAACTTGCCTCTAAAGTCTGCCAGTGAATAGTTCCTGGTAGCAAAGGAGGCTGAAAGAGGTAGGAAATATTCGTGAGATTCTTTTCTCCCTTGCTTGGCCTCTGTTAGTGTATGTGACTCAGCTGAGTCCCCTGGAGACTAAGTAGACCTGTCCAGCACTGAGCTGGCAAATCTGTCTGGCTTGTCAGAGAAAACCGTTGGGCATCGGTCCTTGTGTAGACTTGCATCTTTCCATCTTCTTTTTATGATAGCCTCTCTGATTTCTTCAAAGGGTAAAAGTGGTGTCCCTTTAGCCAATGCAAAAAGTTGTTCAGGGAAAGTTAGCTTAAATCTTTTAATTGTTAATTTAAATCTTAACTTTAACTTTGCCAAAATGGATCGCGTAGAATGCATTCTACGGTAGTTCTTTGACTGTTAGTTAAGTTGGCGATGAGCACTCCAAGGCTTCTACTGGCATACACCTCAATCTTGAAAAGAAGTCTGACCAAAGATGAGTTTCACGTAAGCATACGTAACAGCAAGCTTGTGCCATTTCGTCTGTGCTTTTGTCAAGAGAAAACGCTAATTCCTGAACTTCTGTTACTAAGGTTGTGATAGCCTTCAATTCAAGAGAAATTCTATGCTCAAAACCCTATATAAATGAAGGAGAAGGGAGATAAAATACTCTTGGATAACCTCATTGTCCATTTCTAGCATATTGTCTGAGCAGTTCTTTAATGGTAGGACTCAAATCACACATGGAAAGATTAATTTGCTCTAGGTGCCTTCTGCAGAATACTCGCTTTTTGTGGTCTAGTGTCTTTATTCTTCACAGTGTGCTTCTGGGTTTTATTGGCCTCTAATATAGCATACCTCTACTGGTACTGAAGGCTTTTTCTTGAGTTATATAGGGAAATTGAAGATAACAGCTAATTGCTTTTCAGTGCAATGGAACCTTGTAACACTAGAATAGGAAGAACTGATGGGAAAGGGAAAGGCAGATGCTTCTTGGGGTTTTCAGGTGATATACATACGCATCCTGGATGCATTAGCATAGCTGTAGCAGTTTCAGATTTGCTAAATGGGGAAAAAGAAGAAAACACTTGGATGGTCACCATCAAAATTTAAGCAAGGTGTACAAGCCTCTATACCTGAGCTGCTTGTCTGGCAAATGATTACTAGCACAGCCTTACTTCATGGAATGATGAGACCATATAAAACATTCATATTGTTGCATATCTAGGTCATGTAAGAAGATGTATGAATGGCATAGCTATCTAGCAAATAATCGTGTAATGAGCTAGAGGTTCAAAATGAAAGGTTAAAGTTCCCTTTTTGGTGAGCTAAGAAATAATTGAAGTATTAACTTAGCAACAGCATTATATTCTGCAGTCATGTTTGTAAGGAGCAGAGCAGCCTTACAATTGCTGCTCTGCCAGTGTCTTGCTCTCGCCACTTCCATCGGACGTTTGCCAGGGAAAATTCAGAAGCCATACTTTCCCTGTCCTTTTTAGTTAAGCATTTCATTTCCTCTTTTTCTTTCCTCTTGCTGCATTCTTGCATTCTCATCTCCCCTTGCATCTTAGTTTTTGGGTGTTTGCCTTTATCTTCCTTTTCTGTGGCTTTTGTTCACACACAATAATAAAGGTGCTGCCATTCCTATTATTGTTAGTAAATAACTTTCTTGTTTTAGAGGAAATATGGTTTAAACAATAATTTTTCTTTAACATGGAAGTCTACAGGCATAGAATATTCCATAGAGTCAAAGATTGTCAATGTTCAGCTGTTACTTTTTGTTGGGTAGTATGTGAGCAGTCTTCCTGAAATGAGCTGTTTTCTGAGGAAAACTTGTCAAATTTAACCATGCTAACCTTTTAAAACTAATGGAAAGTTACTGGTAGCCTAGAGGAGTAAATGGGTAAAGTAGAATTAGTTGCTTTTCATGAGCAAAGGCCCTTATGAGAGAAATGATAGTATTTCTTTGCAATACACCAGGTTTTATCATCAAAACCAAAAGTCTGTTTTGTAGTAACGGTCGTGACAAATTAGTAGCTGAATTTTGTGTAATATTGCCATTACTAACTTCGTAACCACCTTATTTTAGTAGCATTTTGATTGAGTTGTGAGTATTACAGTTGTTTCATAAATACAATGTGGAAAATAGATGACGTTGCCTTATGGTTGTTTGGCTTTCTGAAAACCTGAGGCCAGTTTTTACCATTTTTAATGTATAAGCCATGTGGAGGCAGCCGGTAGAGAGGAACACACAATAAACTTTGCAAGGGAAGATCTTTCAAACTACAGTCAGCTTTCCATTCCTGTCAACAATTTGAATTAGGATTATAAGTGAGCCATAGGTCTGTAATGCTTTTACAGGTAGTGCAAGTGTAGCAATAGTTTAGCTCCTCTTCTACATGTGAAGGCCAGGCTGATAAATCATTGTGTCACCCCATACGGTGTTCACGGTATTGGGAGTGCTAGGGTGTGTTGCGGAAATGAGTGGTCCTGCCCACAGCCAGCCTGGATCTGGCTGCTGCTGCTGAACAGGACCTAACAAGCCAAGCTGAAATCAAGCAGCCTTCTGCAGAACCGCTTGGAGCGTCCTCCTTACGCTCTCCAGCACTCTGAGAGAGCCTGTTACCCGAGATATTTATGGAGCTCGCTTGGGTCTGGTGGCCCTGTTGAGATGTTTTTGACACTGCGGTCCTCCAGTAGTTTTGTCTAGGCTTGTGGTGTCCTGGAGTACCCCAGATAAAAAAATGTGGAAATCCCTTGATCTTTTCAAAGGATTGTATTTTGATTCTTTTGTCCCTTACTGGTGCTCTCACAGGTGAATGCCATAGAGGTGCTAATACAAAATATTTTATGAATGTCCCATTCTACGCTTTGAATTTCATAACTTTGCTATTTCCTGAATATGCAGTTGGAAACACTACTCTTTATGGATTCTGGAGCCATACCCTCTTTCATTGCAAATTGTTTGAGACTTAGTAGTAGATTACTGGTTACAGTAATAGTAAATATGAGAATAAACCTTGTTGCCAGATTGGACAAACCAGTTTTAAGGCGACTTCAAAAGCTTTGCTGAGGAAGTTGTCATGAGAACTTCTGAGGGGATGAAAAAAGGGAGAGAAGTGAGAAAGGAGTATTTGAGTACTAAACTGGGTGCATATGAGTGTCCTCATGTGATTTGTTTATTCACATTCAGGTACTGGCATTTAATAGTTCTCTGCAAAAAGTAGGCTCATCTTAATTTTTGTCATTTGTCCAGATATTTTAGTATTTTTTTAATACTCTTACAGAGAGGAAGATTCAGAAAGTGAGAAAGATAAGAAAATCTGGTACTATAGCACAAAGATACAGCTGGCAGAGTTAATTGAATGCCTAGACAAAGATTACTGGGAAGTTGACCTATGCAAAACTCTGGAAGAAATGCGTGAAGAAATTCATCGGCACATGGATGTGACAGAAGACCTTACTAATAAAGCAAGGGGCAACAACAAGTCTTTCCTTTCTGCAGCAAATGGTAAGGATATTTTGTTTAATGGGAATAGATGTTACACTTTGAATCAAATACTAGTTTATATTTATTTTATTGTAAGAAGTTTATAGAAATTGATGGAGAAGCATCATGCAGGTGCCAGCATGGCTATGTAGTGCTGATTTCTTGTAGGACTATGTATCAAGTATTCTAGGATGTGCTGAATGATTTGGATTCTTGGTATGCTTAGGGTGTGCCAGGTTGTGATTATTCCAGGTGTTGGAGTGGAGCTGTGTTAACTGTCAAATGTTTCTTGATGTACTGTCTTTTATATATATGGGTATATAACTCCTCATAAACATTTAACAATCCAATGGGAGTTGGAGTGGCAAAAATATTAGAGCTCCAATATTTGCTCCGATATTACGGAAAGTGTGAAAGAATGCATATCTCCTCTGCAGTTCCCCACCAACTTAATTTATCTACCTTGGAGCAAGAAATAGCAATACAAATCTGTGAAGGTTTGAACTTTGGTTCTAGGGAAGATGTGAAGATTAGATATTCAGGTTTAAAAATGGATTTAAGTCATCACTATATAAATGCGTAACTCCGAGAAATCAATAATTAAATCTTTGGAATTGTTTCTTCTAAGTGGGGAAAAGTGGTAAGAAGTTGGATGTTATCTGTTGTCTCATTGAAAAGAAGTAGTATTTATGTCATGTTACTGCTGCTCAGTGGCTCTGTAGGTGGTGGTTTGTTGTTTATTGATGACAACATGCTTTCTATTGTAGATGAAATTTTGGACGTTATCAGAGCAAGAAAAGGAGAAATAGTGGAAGATAAAAACACAGCAGATGACGAAGCAGAAAAGGCCAAAAGTGACGTTGATAATGACCAGACAGATGCTGAGAGAGGCAAGGAAGAATCTGGAGACCAAGACAAAACTGAGGAAACACCCACTGAGCAAGATGCGGAAAAAGTGAAAACAGAAGGTAAAGAAACTATGACTGTGCTTTAACAACTTCATTTAAGTAAAGTGAATCTTTTGTTAAGATCGTCACATTTCTTTAAGTGTTAATGTGATTTTTTTTTTGTATGATTCTCTAAGTTATTTTTTAAGTAATAGGTGATACTTGTCAGTTTGTTTGTGGTTGTATATTACAATTGTTTTTCTTGTTAAGTAATTTCACCAATTTTCCTACTTTTCAAGTTAAATACAGCTAGCTTATAGATACCTTGGCTTGAAGTACAGGTGGCACTTACAGGTTGTGAACATCATGTTTGTAGTAAGCAATGTTACATCATTTTTAACATTTTCCTCATCAGAATTAAATAGTTTGTTCTTTGATTCTGAGACAATACTCTCATAGCGCAAAAAAAAAGAGGAAAGGAAAAAGCTCGGTGTTTTTCAGCATTATCAAACAGACAGACAAAGCTGCTGAAGTTGCTTTCTATGGATGATGCCAAATGACATCCTAAGACATACTAAAGAATATCCCTAAAGTTTTGTTGTGCGTTTTACTATAGAGGCAACAGTCGTTGGGGATAAAAGTAACTCTGTGACATCAAGCACTGATGACAACAACACAAATCCTTCTGCAGGAGAGACTAGTTGCTCTGAAGGGAAGAACGCAATGGGGTGTCAGTCAGAAACCCTTGATAGCAACAACGTGGCAGAGAAGAAGGTGGCATCAGAGCTCCCTCAGGAACTCTCAGGTACAGAAGGCACTGTTACCAATGCCTCTGTAATTTGGGGAATCTGTTAAGTTTTTCTATCTGGTTTGTTGACTAAAACCATTCACAGCGTATATCACTCATGCTGTTTGCTTGCAGTGCCATCCTTTACTGCTACGTTGTCATTAACGTTTCAAAGTTAATTTTCTTGCAACTAGTGCTTGAAATTTGTGGCCCTCGTGACATTAGCATTTGTTTTCATGCCTTCCAAAGATGACTATGGCTAAGCTTTTTATGTTCTATTTTCTGTATATTTTATTTTTCCATAGTGATCCATAATGATTGTTAGCATCTTATCAAAGTTTATTTCAAAATCTAATTTGCTGCCAGCTTGTTTATTATTTTAACCTCTCATTTACTGTATAAATTACTAACAAACAAAGTATTTTCATTCACATGAGTAAACCATTGCACTGAAATGTCAAGATTGAAATTGTCGTGCTAGGAATTTTAAACAGATTTCAGAATTATAAGCACAGAGGCTCTTGTTGTATTTTAACCTATTTTGTTCTGCCGTGTCAGTGATTCAAAAGTAGTAATATACACTATTTAATTAAAAAAAACCCCAAACTTTAGATTTAGGAATAAATATGACTTGATTAGGAGTAACAAATTATCAGCGTACAATTCTAAATTGATATTCTATTACATTTAGAATTATATTCTGTTACAAACTGTACTACATAACTACATGTTATTCTAAACATCTGATTACTGTTAAAACGATCAGTGTTTTATTTTCAGTTCTTAAAAATCTAAAAATACTCTAATCTGTGATGTAGCCATACTCAGTGTGTTATGTTTTAAAAAGTGGTAGTAAACATTTTCTCTCCTACAGAAATAGTTCTCCATTCAGATACAGATTGCAGTTCTTGAACTTGCAAATGTGAATGCATCCAAATGTTGTAATAAACTTTTTTAATAGGAGGAGAAAATGAAAGTTAAGATTAATCCGTAATCTGGAAGCCTCATAATACACTTTTTTAATACAGAAAATGTCCTAGTGCATGAGACAGAAACCATACGTGTTAGATATTTGACCAAATATTTTTGCCTGTTCTCATATTTTTTATTCCATTTTAAAGTTAAAATAACTGTACAGAGGTTTAATGGAAAAGATACATATCCTATAACTTTGTTCCAGACACATTTATGGGTTCATATTTTATTTTAAAGATTCACTTACATATTTATCGTTATTTTTTATCATACTTTCACAGGTACTTTTCTCCTTCCAAAGCTTCTGGCTTATTTTTAAATTAGTGGGCTTTTTTTGTAGGAAAGTGTGTGTGTGTGTGTGGAGAGGGTTCTTCCTCAAGTCTAATCTACTGTATTCGTAGTGATACTTGTGTTCCTATTATGAAATTGTAGTTTGAGACACTCGTTTCAGAGGGAGGGAGAGATACTGAACCACTATCAATGAGGCAGCTACCCCCGAAGAGGGGGAAAATAAGAGTAAAATGCAAAGCTAGACAAGAATGTGTCTATCACCATCCTTGTTAAATGCAGTTTGGATATGAGTCTGGTTTGGGTGCTTCCACTCTCCAAATAGCAGGCACCACAAATGGTTCCATTTTCCTCTTAGTAAAAAGGGAAATGGATCGAACAGTGGTGGTCACCTACTTGGCAAAGCCAGAAATAAAGATGCATTCAGGTTAGGGATCTTCTAAGAATCCCAGAATATTTACCTAATTGTCTTTCTGCTGGGAGTGAGTATTTCACAAAAATAAGGTTTTGTTCTGTCACCTTTCTTAATAACAGCAGAATCTCTGACGTTTTGGAAGAATTCTAGAAACAGAAAAATCTTGTATTTTTTAAAAAGCTAAGCTGTGTCTCTTTTGCACAAAATCAAGACGATGTTGTTTTGAGGGATGGTGGCTTGTTCTTACTGGGAAGCTGGAGTGATTTATTTCTAGGTAGCTGCAATTCACTGATGCTGTAGTCGAAAGGTCATACTCGGGCAGTACACCTTAGCAACAAGTGAGGTGCAATGATGTCCACAGCTGTCAAGACAGACAGTAACAAGGACAACTGAGGACCAAGAGCCCATTTGTCTTAGTGAGCTTGAAGCAACATCCTGACCCATCAGATTGTAAGAAAGAGGCTGATATTTTAAGTTTGCAAAGGAGGAGTTTAGATATAGTGTGATGTCAATTGAACTGAAATCTGTGGGATTCCTCAGAACTAATGCGCTGAAGAAGAGACAATCAAAGACTCGGTGGAAAACTGGAGGGGAACTGAAAGGTGTGTGCTTTGAGGAACAGCTAAAGCACAAGAAAATCAAAAGAGAGAAAATCATAGAAGCTGCAGGAAGACCAAATTTCATGAAATCTGCATTCTGAAAGCAAAACAAAGTCTCAGTAGAGGATTCTCTGTGTGTGCATCTGTAGAAAAATAATTGTCTTGTATTTAAAATATATTCATATTTCATCCAAGTATGACTTTCAGTTTTTCAGAGCTGTAAAAGTTGAAACTGCTTGAAACAGAACAAAAAATACTTTCATGGATACAGTGCTCCAGAGGGAAGTAATATTTTATGGGTATTTCTCTCCAGTCCAGCAAAAGATGTTCACCTGACTTTTTTTGTTTAATGAAAAATGTAAAACTAGAAAAAACTGCATTGATCTAATTTAAAAGAAAAACTAAAAATGAAGTTGTTCTTTTGTAGAAGAAACTGGTCAGATGATCCCTAGCAACAGTAGCAGTGCATCTGCTGCACCTCTACACTCAGACATTGAAAACAGCAACGGTAGTGAGTTGGGCTCTGGGCAGAATGACTCCATTAAGACGCCTGATGATGCTGAAAATGCAGAGAGGGGGTCCCAGACTTCAGAGGACATAGGTAATAATAGCATCTCTAACTTTCATTTTACGCATATTTTTCTTTCTTTTTTTTCTTTATAACTCCTATACATCAATAGAAAACTTCCAATTTTTAAGTTTGTTTTAAAAGCCTTTTTTTCCTGGGCAGGAGAGAAATCTAATGGTGAAAGAAGTGATTCTCCAGGCGCAGGAAAAGGCACGCCAGGTTCGACGCGAATGCTCACAAGATTACGAAATCCAGATAGCAAGTTGAGCCAGATGAAAAGCCAGCAGGTTGCTGCTGCAGCACATGAAGCAAATAAGTTATATAAAGAAGGCAGAGAGGTTTGTGCACGTCTTGGAAAATTCAAAGAAGTACAAAAACTGTTTTAGAAAACTGATAATATTTTTAAAAATAAAGTGATTTTGGCAGACTATGGAGGTACTTAAAAAAAAAAAGTAGTAATAATAAATTAGCAAATGGTGAAATTGTAATATCACTGGAAGCTTTTTACCTCCCTCTCCTTTGCTTTTGCTCTTTTAGTTGCTGTCTACAGAGTCGTATGACAGTGACCCAGTGCACCTCCTTTCCTTTAACGTGCTGGTCATCAAAGTTAGAGAATTATTTACTATATAGCCAGTAATAAGTTATGCATTTTCTTCCACTTCTGTCTTCAAATCTCTCAGAATTCGTGTGCCAAACTACAACTTTACAGCGGTTTGTGTTTGATGATTGTTTGAATAGCTAGGTATAGCCACATTTCCGGTTCATAACAAATCTGTACTGGAAGAGTATGGTCATTTAAAGACAAAACTGTAGCACTGCTTGATGCAGATAAAAGCGAAATCTCTCTCAAATGTCTGCCAGTTGGTATAAATTTTTTGTATGGCTGGAGGTCGTTTGTTGGGGTTTTTTGGTGGTTTGTTTTGGGTTTGGTTTTTTTTAAGTAGCCCAGTTTCTCCAGGAAAGAAGTGTTTGAATGTTAAGAGTTCATTGCAGTTAGTTGTCTGCATATTGCTTGGTGTATTAATGTTATTTTTGTTAACTGTTTTTCCTTGTAAGTTAGCATTTAGCGTATTTATTCACAAACCTCTTGAATTTGGAACTCAGTTATGAGTAATTAGACCAGTGATGTTATCCATGCCATGTTTTCAAAGTCAAAGATATTTGTTTGCTTAGCTACATCTATGAATTCTGTGATTTACCAAGGAGGGGTTTCACAGAAAGCTTACTGAAGTTCAGGGAAGCTATTTTCCCAAAGCTGTCTCCCTCAATAGGCATGATTCAGAGCAGCAAAACGGGTTCCTGTTTGACTTCCTCAGGAGCCTGAATGGCATTTTTTTTAATGTTAAAGTTGATCTTTGGGAATATCCTACCTCTATATACAATCAGTGATGAAGTACATATATTTAGTATATCGGATAAACAGGTATTTGCTTCTACAAACTGATGTAAGGTATTTTTATTATTTTATATATAGACAGTTGAAGCCTAAATCATAAATAAGTAAATAGAAATATTTAAAACTTAGAATGATTTTAAAGATGCACTTCTCTTTCACAAGGTTCTGGTGGTCAACTCTCAAGGTGAAGTCTCCCGAATGAACACAAAGAAGGAAGTTGTGATGAAAGGAAATATCAACAATTATTTCAAATTAGGGCAAGAGGGGAAGTATCGTGTTTATCATAATCAGTATGCCACTAATTCATTCGCATTGAACAAGCACCAGCACAGGGAGGACCATGACAAGAGGCGACATCTCTCGCATAAGTTCTGTCTGACTCCTGCTGGAGAGTTCAAATGGAATGGGTCTGTACATGGGTCCAAAGTTCTTACCATATCCACTTTGAGGCTAACTATTATTCAGCTAGAAAACAATATCCCGGCATCATTCCTTCACCCTAACTGGGCTTCCCACAGGTAAATTAATAAATGAAAATACATATTCTCTTGTTTTACTTGTATTTTTGCTAACAGTATTAATAAGCAATGGTCTTTGTTTTTTCAAATCAGTGATTTCCAAGCACCGTGCGTCAGTTTATTAAAATATAAGATCACATGTTTGTGTTTTGTGGTGGATGGCTAAAAGGATTGCACATTTGAGTAAAGTATTAAAATATAGGAGGTTTTATCCTACCATTAAATCTTATTAACATAGCATGCTATATTAGTGCATGTGTATGTTTCAGGTTTTTATCTTTTTTCCAATTTAGGTCTAACTGGATTAAGGCTGTTCAGATGTGCAGCAAACCTAGAGAATTTGCACTAGCGCTGGCTATATTGGAATGTGCCATTAAACCGGTTGTCATGCTGCCAATCTGGCGGGAATCATTGGGGCACACTAGGTAAAATAAACATAAAAATTTCTTCGAATATGAGAACTTTACTTTGTTTTACAATTACTAGTTCCTCTAAGCCTGTAAGAATTGAATTTAGTCAGTCATTCAGCACTTGAAGTGTTTTTCTCAACCAGAAACATTGAAAATACATGACAAGATTTTCATAGTGTCATTGCTCCTGCAAAGCAAGTTTTCTTTATCTGAGCCACAGTCTCAAAGTGATAAACTTTGGGAGGCTAGGAGAGCAAATTTCAACACACTCAGTTCAGTGGAGTCTGTCTTTTGTCTCTCATTGTGTCATAGAACCAGAAATGAAATGTGTCTGATGTTAGACACAGTTGCAGGCAGCTGTGTTTGCCTTACTGGAATAGCCAAAAAAAAGCAGTGTTCCTATTGCAAATAACACATATGACATGATACTGGGCTTTCCTCTTAATTTCAGATACTTAAAATTATTCAAAGGGATAGTACATGCTGTTGTTTGACTATTTTTTTGTATTTGCTTACAAGATCCTGTACTTAAATGTACTTAAATCTATATGTATTAGATTACGCAGAATGACAGCGATAGAAAGAGAAGAAAAGGAGAAAGTGAAAAAAAAAGAGAGAAAACAAGAAGAAGAAGAAACAATGCAGCAAGCTACATGGGTGAAATATACATTTCCTGTCAAACATCAGGTAAGGTTTTCTTTTGTGTGAAGAACAAAAAAAAGTACAAAATTGTTGATTTCTTACTCTTTTTCTGTTTTCATTTTAAACTTAAAATTTTAATGCCATTGTGTTACTCCCTGCCATTGGAGTAGGAATCATGCCCACCTATTCAAGCACATAATCTTGGTCTGAACTACATTTGACATGTATTATGCTCTTAGTGACAGTGCCTGAGTTGACAGATCTTTGTCTGCAAAATGCAGCCTTTCCTAATGGAAGGGTTCTAGATGTTTATTGGAATCTTGTCTGTATGTCTGTCCAGTGCTCCCCTCCCATCCCATTCCCGCCCCCCCCAAAATGCTAGCCTAGCTACCTTTACTTTGGAAGGTTATATTTTATGATGGGAACTACTATAGAAACCTGTTTATATTTTCCTACAGTAGATATTAAATATTTTTGTTGGAGTTCTTTGCTCTAAATTTTTGTTGTAACAAACGTACAGGTTGATTCAAAAACTTGTATAATCTTTCAGCTTTTAGGTAAATAGATTCTCACTGGTACATGAAATTTAAAATTTTTTTTTAGACGTTACTATGATAGAATCAATTTAATTATCAGGAGATATATCTTTAATTTTAGATAGCACATTATTTCACAAATATATTTCAACTTGCTTGAAAAAGTCTGTAAATTGAAGTTTTTGTTTTGTTTTTTAAAAAATTATCTTAGGTTTTTAAATGGATGTATATGTTATAGTGTAATAGCACCATTAAAACTACTATTTTAAAAATATTTAACAGGTTTGGAAGCAAAAAGGAGAGGAATATAGAGTAACGGGGTACGGTGGCTGGAGCTGGATTAGTAAAACACATGTCCACAGGTTTATGCCCAAACTGCCTGGAAATACTAATGCAAATTACAGAAAGTTGCTACCAAGTAAGTGTCTGCATTGCTTACATTTTTTTAATTACTAACATACTGCTTTTTATTGTTTATTCAGTTAATTATTTGCATGTGATATTTCTTATGTAGACTTTGTTACAAATGGTGTTCCAGAGAAGCTTTTGTGGATTTCTGCTAATCTTTGTCGATATAACCAGTTCAGTTGTCATAAACATTTTTTAGCTACGTTAAATTGTTTCAATTATGAAGTTGTGTGTAATATTTGTACAGCTTTGTATAGCCTTATTTAAATTAAAGATAGATAAAAATCATGTAGATAATCACAAGCAAAAAATAACATCTAAAATATTGGTGTGTATATACACTTCCCCCCCCCTTGACAGAATACTATTAAACAATTTTATCTGGAAACAATAGTTTTATAAGCGGAAAGAAATTTATTTCTCTAGAAAGTTCAGAACACACCTTCTCACTTATTTGTTCCAAGGATTTACATCAAAAAAGAAAAATTTTGCACAGTTGACTCTTAGAATGCATCCTGAACTGTATGAGTCTTATTTATAATAAATTTAATCTTGAGTTTTTCCTTTTAAAATGTAGAAAATGGCAGCCCACCCCATATTGCTATCAAAATTATTTCTTTCCTCACATGTTGATGTAATACTTTCCCTGTTGCTTTTAACTGGATCAAACACAAAATGGATGCCGCTGTTTTTAGTGTTGTCTATATGTTTGTTAAATTAGATTTATTTTGCTTTCTGTATTGCAAATAATAGCCACTACAGTGTTAAGCACAAAGTCCTTTGAATGCTAATGTCCATTCTGGCTTAATTGTAGAAATCAAAATTATTAAAAATTATTTGTGAATTTTCAGAGTCTGAATTAATATGCTCTTAATAGGCTGGGTTTTCAGAAAGTGGTATTTCGTTTCCTGAAAAATGGGGGGGTGGGGTGAGGGGTGTGTGTGTGTGTGTGTGCTTGTTTTGTTTAAGAAAAGCTGAACATGGACTCCTGAAAAAATAATGTAAATGAAACTTTTTTCTCTCTGGTGGGCTTTTAGATATTTTTTTTTATTCAATATTGCACTAAGCTTAATCCATGATGTTACCATTGTATACTTAATTCTATTTCTGAATTTCAGTAATGATACGTGAATTATTTGAGAGGTAAACTAACATACATTAAAATGTAGCAGAGTATAAAAAATATTCTGAATAATTGAAACCATTTGATTAATTTGTTAATAGCAAAGAGCGAAGATGAAAAATGCAACTTGGATAAACGAAAAGGTCCCATTAAGGTAAAAACAGAGAAAGATAGAACAAAGGATTCTCGTGATCTGCAAGCAAAAGACAAAGCAGATGTTTCAGAAACCTTGGAGAAAGTACAAGTGAAAGAAGAAAAGTCACATGAAGAAAAAGTAGAAGTTGATACAATTTCTGAAAATTTAGATCATGCAAAAGACAAAGGTGATATACTTAAGTTTTCTTGTAAAACTAGCTATTCATTACGACGTTGCATGTGTAAAAGCATAGGACCTCAGAAATAACTATTGAAAAACTGTGTAACAGCTTTTCTCAAGACATTTAAAATGTCTCAGTTAAATGATTGCTTATTATCCCTTCTAGTAGTGTCTGAAGTTTTTGTTCCCTTTTTCTTGAAATCTATTAATATGCTAAAAGGTCCATTTGTTTCTTGGTACTTAATGTAAAAATACAGTTTGGTATTCATTGTTAAGGGAACTTACTGATTCAGAGTTATTTCTTCTTCGCAGTGGAAAAAGAAATTGATGGTGAAAATGATAAAGTCATCAAGGAAGAACCTATGGATGTAGACGATGTGAAAATTGAATCCCCCATAAAACATGAGGATAGTCATTGTAAGCTGGATATAATCAATGTCAGCGAGGGATTTCATTTAAGGACTTGCTACAAAAGGAAAGTTAAATCATCAAAATTAGATGGACTGCTTGAGAGGCGAATAAAACAGTTTACACTGGAAGAAAAACAACGTCTAGAAAGGATGAAACTGGAGGCTAGTGCTAAAACAGTAGGCATTCGATCTGTAAGCCCCCAGAAGAACATAGATGAACTAGAAATGAGAAAAGTAAAAGGAGGAAGCCGGTTTGACATGTCTTCCCAAGATCAAACCTATATTTCAGATAAGACCCAAACCGAAGTTGCAGAACAGGACTGCTTGCCAATCAGCAGCATCTCTTGTACCAAAACTGGTGAGCTAGATGAACCCTCTTTGCCTTTGACAAACAGGCTATCGAAAAGAGAAGGCCAGCTACTGGATGAAGACTCACCTCAATCCTCTGAAGGCGAAAGCTCCATTCAGAATGATAGTAAAGAAAACAACCCCGAACCTATGACTGCTGATAAGTGTCAAGGACAAGAAATTCTTGGCGAGTCTGAGAGTTCCTTTGTGGATGGCTTGAAACAAACAAATGCAGAAGGTAGAATCAAATGGGATGTTTTGGAAACAAGCGAAAAACCTTTGAAGCAAAAACTACCTATTACCAGAATATCCCAGCGTGAATGTGAAAACTTAGAGCCGGTGGTAACTGAAAGCTGTAGAAAAGATGCTCTGGCCACTCTTGACAAAACAAATTCAGAAGGGAATTCTGAACAGCAGAGCAAAGATCCAGAAAACAATTGCATGATAAAAGGCCATATTGAACCAATGTCCTCTCAAGAAAGTGAAATGGAGGAAGAAATTGCTCCAGGAAAGACTGAAAGTAAATCTGAAAACAAGATTATATTTCACCAAAAATCAGTTAGTAGAGATCTAGAACCATTTAAAACAGAACTAATTTCTGAAAGAAACCTTGAAAGTCAAACTCTGGAACACATGGATGAAGTAGAAGTTGATGACGATTTACTGAGCTCTAAAGTAACTGAGGCTAATGGTCAAAAGAAAGGTCAGGAACTGAGAGTGGAGACAAGTACCATAAACAAATATCTTGACCAGACAAATCTAAATAGTGTTACTGACAAAAAGAATAATAAAGATGAAGAAACTGAGACAGACTTAGAAAAAGAAAAATCAGCATTTCAAATGAACGGAAAAGACAATGACATTAAAGTATTATCAAATGATGACTGCTTAGTCAAAGATACTTGTGAAACTAAGTCAGGGGGTGATATTGAACCAAAAGTTAATAATATTAATAAATCAATTCCGGAACATGAAATAAAACCATTGACTTTTAAGGAATCTTCAGTAAAACCATTCATGAATGGTGACATCATGATAGAGGACACAAAGGACAAAAATAATGTGGACCCTAAGTCACATCTGCAGAGTTCACCTGAGTTTGAATCTGGAGAGAGTCTTCAGCCACCAGATGAAGTTCCCAAGTATGTGCAGAAAACTGAAGAAAAACAGCTTTCTCCTGAGAGATCTGCCTTTGTTGGCACTACTTCTACGCCAACGCATACTGTCTGTAAAGAAAATAACCTGAATAGTGAAACAGAATCTATGGAAACTGAAGTAATTGAGGATAAGAAAGTTGCTCCATCGCCTGTAACTTCATGTGAGGAATCCAGCTTGAGTAGTGACTTCGCTGATCAGAATGGTGTACAGACATATAAAATGGAAAATATTAATGGAGAAAGTAAAATAAAAACTGTTATTACTGAAGTGACTACCACAACATCAACTGTATCTACAGAATCCAAAACTGTGTTTAAAGTTGCAGAGACTGTGGCTTCTAATGATGAAAAAACAACAGTAGTATCATCTACAGAAAATTGTGCCATATCCACTGTAACTACCACCACTACTGTAACTAAGCTTACCGCTCCAGCTACAGACAGTAACGTTGATGTCATTTCTGTTCAAGAGCATAGTAAAACAGTGGTTACAACGACAGTAACCGATTCACTGACCACCCCAGAAGGCACATTGGTGACTTCCATGACTGTCAGCAAAGAATATTCTACAAAAGACAAAGTGAAGTTAATGAAGTTTGCAAGACCCAAAAAAACTCGTTCTGGAACTGCCTTACCATCTTATAGAAAATTTGTTACCAAAAGCAGTAAAAAAAGCATATTTGTTTTACCCAATGATGACTTAAAAAAGCTGGCCAGAAAAGGAGGGATCAGAGAAGTTCCCTATTTCAATTACAATGCAAAGCCTGCCTTGGATATCTGGCCATATCCATCCCCAAGGCCAACTTTTGGGATCACTTGGAGGTACATACTTTACATTTTTGAGGAAAAGTTTAGGATGTGATTAAATTAATTGAATTTTAAAATACAAGCGGTATACACATTTGTGCCCAAACATGCAAATTTTGCTATTTATTATTCAATCATTTTCTATATTGTTCAATAAAGGTAGAATGGGAAACCTTTGTCCCATTGGTTTGGTTGGGTATTTTAAATACATTTTGATTTTAAAATATAATTAATACTCTATTGTTAGGTACCGACTTCAAACAGTAAAATCATTGGCTGGAGTGAGCCTTATGTTGCGGTTATTGTGGGCATGTCTCAAATGGGATGATATGGCAGCAAAAGCTCCACCTGGGGGAGGAACTACACGTACAGGTATTATTTATTTAAATTTCTGGATTTCTTAATGCAAAAGCTCTTACTATTAAGTTTGAGTATTGCACTCATTCCAAGCATTTCTGTAAAGGCTTGATGTTAGCTACGGCATTTGAATTTTTTTAGTCAACAGTTTGTACTAGCTGCTGTTTCTTTACCTTGAGTATGTTGGGTTGATTGGAGACTTAGCTTTTTGTTTTCTGTTATTAATGTATTGGGACTAATTTGTTGTAGAAACATCTGAAACTGAAATTACAACAACAGAAATAATCAAGCGAAGAGATGTTGGTCCATATGGAATCCGGTCAGAGTACTGCATAAGAAAAATTATTTGTCCCATTGGTGTGCCAGAGGCTCCGAAAGGTATGTTTGTTTATACATTTTTTTTTTTCCCCCCTTCCCATAAGCTCCTACAGAAATTAAGGTAACTGGATCTTTATGTTAATTCAGACCATCAGGGGAGCAAATATAGCTTGACATGAACTATTCATTTGCCTATTTGAAACAAACGACGCATTTAACAAACCAATGCGATTTATCTGAAGCTGAAAGGCCTTCCTGTTTATAAAATGAGACTGAAAGAGACACTAAATCTTGGTTTACACTTTAATTTTGTTTTATGATTGAGCTTAATGTGTGTGTTTTGACTGTTCTCTAAAGAAACTCCAACACCCCAGAGGAAGGGACTGCGATCAAGTGCACTAAGGCCAAAAAGGCCAGAAACACCCAAGCAAACAGGCCCTGTTATAATTGAAACTTGGGTAGCAGAGGAGGAATTGGAACTATGGGAGATCAGGGCATTTGCTGAAAGGTAAACGAACTCAAATGAGCTTTTAAAGGAAGCAGTTCTAATTTGTGTGTGTATGTTACATAGAAGTTCCCACTAGAGAACACAAACTTGGTAGCTACAATCTGTAAAAGTGGATCTGAGTTGCATTTTTACTGTGTCTTTTGGTAATGATAGTCAAGCTTAAAGTTGTAAAGCTAAACTATTTGCTGGTACCAAAACTAATTTATGCAGATCTTACAGATTTGTTAGAACTAATATTATATTAATTTTTCCATGCTTATGAACTAATCACTGTGGTATGCTAAAAGGCTATTACTATAATGCATGGAAAGGCTTTAGCCTACTTTCGGCATGGCTTTAAACAGCATGTATTTAAATACTTCTCTAATACAAAGAAAATGAATGTGTACAAGTAAAGTAAAGGTAAACTCAGCCTGAGAATATTCAAGTCATAAAATGAATGTTTTCAGTATTGCATGCTTAGAGTTGGAACAACATTTTTGAGTCTCTTGGAAAGAATTGTTTTAAATTAATGGTATGATATAGATTGTTTGCAGTCTTGGGTGTAATTATAAATTCCAGTTTTGATTAATGGTTTCCTGTAAGGTGTTGCAATAGTTTAGCATCAGAATATTTCAGGGTTGTTGCATGCAACTTCAGGTTTATTTCAAAATACTTTTAAAGCCATGATGAGTTTTTCAGTGATCTTCAGTCTTGACATTTGTTCTTATAAGAGCAATTAAACTGGATAAAATGAAATCCAGTTTGATGGTTGGATTTTATGTGGTGGTATAACTTACTTTTGGTTGTGTCTTTGGCAGGGTGGAGAAGGAAAAGGCACAGGCAGTCGAACAACAGGCTAAGGTTAGTGAACAGAAGAAGGCAGAGGAATTCAAGGCCCAATTGGAGGCTCAACTAAAACACCAACGATTGGCTGCCCAGCAGGTGGGGGAGCTATTGGTAGTCCCACCTGTCACCAACTATGCACTGGTAGTCCACATGCATTAGAATATGGGAAACAAAGTTTATCCCTGTCTTACACCATTTTAAAAATACTTTCCACCTCCTGTGCAAACTAAGCCATCAAACAATGCTGCTCCTACTGTGTACATTTGTTATTTTGTAACAGGGGTAAGGCAAAGATTTGTTTTGAATTCCGTTTTTTTTTTTCACCTAATTTATAACACTTTAAGAAGGTTTCATTTGTTTTCATTTTAAAAGAAGGCTGAGAAGCACCAATCTTCAGGTAAGGTCAACAGTGTTCTGTGGTGTAATGGAAAGCTGCCTTGGCATATAGCTGACTAGGGAAGACAACTGCGTTTGTTCTTCATGCTTCAATCAAATTGAATCTTTTGATTTTATCCTATCTTAAGTTGGCTGAATGAAACCCATTGATAATTTTTTTTATACAGATAGATAGATACGTATGTATAGATGTGTGTATGTATATAGAAATGTATGCAATTAACATTGGGAAACCCAATCCCATGTTGGTGTTTTACATACGTTATTAAGAATTGTGCTTTTTTCCAATTTACTCCTTTATCATTTCATCTTCCCTGAAGAAAACACATTACTAGTGAATGAGTATTTCTGATTTGTGGGCATTACTGCAATATAATGCTAGCCAAACACTGAAATGTAAATTAATAAATAGAGATATAATTCCAGTAACATAGGGAAGAATGTTAGATTAGTTGGAATTTTTAAAAGAGCTTACTGATACTGTCCCTTCACAAAGTGGCTCTCTAAATTAAATGTACCTTCTTGACAGTTAGAGCACAGAAGGTTGCTGGGTAAGGCAAGGGATTTTGAACCTATTTTTTTTAAGCAAGCTGCAAACTGGATTTACAGTTAAAAGAATAATTTTAAAAATTACATTCTTAATGGTGAAGCAGAATGATACAGTCTTTTTATTATTTTTTTTTCCTGTAACTGGCAGGATCTCAGTGCAGGCAGCTCTAAACTTAAGAATGATAGTAATAAACTCTGTTCATGATGGTGTACTGCTTACTGACATAGATGCAGGCTGTATGCACATGGTCAAAGCCAAATATAGATGGATATTTTTCAAAGTTTTTTTAACCTTTCAGATTAATCTGAGGCTAATTAATAAGTTTTCTTTAAAGTAATATGTGCAGTGAAATTAACATAAGCTGAAGATTTTAAAGATGCTATAAAGGAAAATTTCTGGCTGTGTACTATCAGCAGAGTTGTAGTTCTGCAGGTCAAGGAGTCTTGTACTACAGGGTACGCAAGCAGCCTATTCTTCAATCCTTTACAACTTGAACTAAAAACCTACCAGAGTCCTTCATTTTTCAATACAGGGAAGAGACAACATTTATTTTACAAAATCTGAAAATGCTAATTATCCCTTCGTTTAATTTTTTTCTAAATTCTGTAGAAACGGCTGGAACAGCAGAAGCAGATACCTGCAGCAGGTGTGGCCCCCGCAGTCACTACAGCCAGCAGCACTGCAACTACTGTCTCAACGGCACAGAAAGTTGTGGTAGGCCCTTTAGCGGGCCCAGTCCCCACTGGAACCAAAGTAGTACTTACTACAAAAGTGGGTTCTCCAGCTACAGTAACATTCCAACAGAACAAGAATTTCCATCAGACTTTTGCTACTTGGGTTAAACAAGGCCAATCTTCAACAGGTAAGTAGCCATTAATCATGGAAAGAACATGTAAATAGGATGAACTCCAGCACAGCCCCTACATCTTTTCCAGAATATATAGCATTATTACATTTCTTGTTATCTTTGCTCTTAACTCTCTTGCTAAGTCAGCAGGATACTTCTGAGATAATACCTGTCTAATTTTTCTTTGTTCAGACTTGCTAGGTAGTCTTATTTCTGACCTGTCTCATTTATTACTGACAGTTGTTGTACTAGTAATCATTGATAATGAAAGCATTCTATGCTGTAAAGTACTGTTTCCAAAAAAAGAATCTTTACCAAAGAAAGTATGACGCATTCAAAAATGATTGTAAAAATAATCCTGTAGTTTGCTGTTTCATACTTGAAAATGGTCATTTCATTGACTAATTATTCTGCTCTAAAACTGACTGTTCTGTGTACCTCAATAGCCACTAGCACAGCTGCCACTTCAGCCACAACCATTGCCAGCACAGGGCAGACCTTCCAGATCTCAGGCAGTCCAGTAACGATGGCAGGGAAAGTGATAACTAAGCTGCCACTCCCTGCAAACAGCAAGATTGTTGCCGTCAATGTGCCATCAACTCAAGGAGGTAGGGGAAAGGGAACTGAATTAAAAATGTATGCCAGCTTGCTGATTAATTCTCCATTGACACTATTTTCCCAGTGAAGTAAACTGTGACTTGAAGGGGGAAAAAACATTTGTATACATGCAAGTTTCTAGAGCTTGTTCCCCCTGTATTGCCTATTTGTGTCTGTAGGGGAAAAATGCAAGTTTTTTGCCTATAAATTAGTCTACATTTCATAGTGCAAAATTAGAAGCTTTATTTTTAATAATGTGGAATGAAGCATGCTTTTTTTTCATTATCTAAATTATATGTCAACAAAACAACTTTCTTCACAAAAAAAAAAAGCTGCTGTTCTTAGTTATTAATGCCTGCATCTGCTCTTCACTGATGAGCAAGAGCTTGGCTCCAAACTAAGATTAGCGTTTTTTCTTCTTGCTTCAAGAAGACAACTAATACTTTGAGATTTGTGAATGTATATTGAACAGAAAAGCTCAAGTCTCGGTCTCCATTATACTTGGCATCTGAGGAAATCATGAAGGCTACTAGTTTTGTATTGAAATTTCTTAGGTGGCAGGAAAAGCATTACCCGTTTTCTTCAGCACCACAAGCTTGTAGGTGAAAGGTGTTTAAACTGGTCTCCTACATTTTAAATTAATCAGATTATAGCTTTTAATGGTTGTATAATACTAATTTGTGGCACCGTGTCAATGCAAGGACTTATTTGCAGTTACCATCAAACTGATCTTTATGAAGATTCACTCTTTCCTTAATCTTTTCTAAAATACCTATTTCTTAACTTAAAATGTAGTTGGACTATCAACAACATATAATGCTGCTTCTTTTTACAATATGATAAAGGTTCTCCCAAGAAATGTTGAAAGACTCAAAAGGTGTTCTAGAAACCTGGAGACTGATTTCTAAATGCTACCCTGGAGTTGCATTTACTTCTTTTGCTGGCAATTATGTCATTAATGAATTCTCAATTTTTCTTTAATTAGGTGTTGTTCAAGTTCAGCAAAAGGTATTGGGTATCATTCCATCAACTACAGGTGCAAGTCAAACATTTACTTCATTCCAGCCAAGGACAGCAACTGTAACCATTAGGCCAAATACCACAGGGACGTTAGGAACAACAAGCACTTCACAAGTAAGACTTTCTGATTATTTAATGAAAAAAAATGTGGGTGTATATATTTTAAGTTATTGGCAGATATTAAAAGTTCTGTCTAGTCACTTTTCAATGTTTTTGGCTCATCTCAGCAATAGTGTTTATGGAACCTTTATTCCAAGGAGGTACAACAGTTCCCTCCAGTTGGAAAAATTAATAGTTTAGAGCTTGGTAACCCTTAGCGGTGTGGGCATAGATGAAAAAATACTGGATCTGCTTGCATCTTGTCATTTCTTACTATATTAAAAAAAAAAAAAACAAAAACAAAACAACCAACTTCAGGACATATCCCAGCGGCTTCTTTCACAAGTTTACCTACACTCTCCATTTTGGTGTATGTAGGTAGTGCAAGGGACACCACTCCGCCCTGGCATGACAGTAATAAGGACACCACTTCAGCAGTCAACACTTGGAAAGACCATCATTCGAACACCTCTAGTGGTGCAACAAGGTATTCTTCCAGCCAGTAGGTTCATTTTAATATTTAAATTTCCAGTGTGAAATCCATGGTTTGTTTCTTCATAAATACTTTCTGTATCATATGTCCCAGTGCAAAAATACCTCATTTTGATGCTTGACTTCTAACAAGTGCCTCTTCTGGCTTTTGAATGTGCTGGTTGCGGGCTTTGTCGGTGTTGCTCATCGTTGACACTGGGAAACGTAGTACTTATTTTAAGTCTGTTCATTCGAAAACAAACAAAAAAGTTTAGAATAATTGTGCATTGAGAAAGCCTTTTTTTTTTTTTTTTAAGGCAAGCTAAGTGTTTGAAGTACTCCGTAAGTATGTGAATTGAATTAAAATAGAAGACATTTTGCAGACATTTTTCAGTCAACCACATAGACAAATGGTTTGTAAAGAAAATTTATGTGCGAACTGCAGTTTTTGCTTCACTTGTCTGATTATACACTATTATGGGTTATTGTGACTCGGAGGTTTGCTGTGCTAATGGTTAAAATGTTGGAAATGTGTTTCTTATCACAAATCATTCTTTCACAGGTCAGACACAGCAAGTGGTGACTCAGATAATCAGGGGTCAGCCTGTCTCAACAGCAGTTTCTAGTACTAGCACAGCTTCTTCCAGTGCTGGACAGAAGACCGTCACAAGTCCTGGAACACCACCTCAGCAAATACAGCCACAACCCACGTCGCAGCCCCCTCGCCCTCAGCAGGGACAAGTGAAACTTACTATGGCCCAACTCACGCAACTAACACAAGGACAGGTAAAATATTTTACAGCCTCTGGGCATGAAAATGTGCTAATACTTACGATACATCTTATCAAGCCTTTGGATTTCAGCAGTGTAGTGTATCTGCTCATAAATCTATGTTTCAGCCTTCATTTAGGATGACTGATAGCATAATTACAGACTGAAAGAAGCTTAGATAGTATATGTTACGTTTTAAATAGCTCTTCCTATTGTATTCCCCAGTAATGTAACTAGCATCAGGAAAGTTTAGCAGTATGGAAAAAAGTCTTTGCATTAATAGCAGTAAGGGACATAATTATTTTGTATGGCCTATTTTGTAGACCTTCAGAACATAACGTTCGTTCCTTGTTTTTTGATTTTGTGTGAAGATTTAGTTTTCATTCATGTTATCCAGAGTCTCAGAGGAAAAATTACAGTATCTGGAACTGGAGGAGGAAAAAGTTCTTGCAGCTTCTGCTCAGATCATGAAGGTCTGTTGGCAAAAAATGAATTTAGAGTCAAGCATAGGGTAAAAATAGACTTCTGTGAGTTACCACAATAGCTATTCTTCCAATTATAAATAATATATGTAAATGATTGTAATGTACAGGCTGCTTGTTGCCAGATAAGATTTTTAATGTGGAACAAGACTCAGTTCATTTCCGCACCAAAAGACTCAGAAGGATTTTTGTAGGGACCTTATTCTGTTCTATGGGTTCACAAAATGTGGAGTTCTGCATCTAGGTGTTGGGACAATACCCTACCTTCTCCGTCAGTGAGTTGAGAGTGATGTCATTAGCTGTCTAAGTGTTAGCTTAAGCAACAGAAATTCACAATACGTTACAGACTGAACAGTCGGTCATGAAAGCTCAGAGCTGGGTAGGATCTGATATGCGGTTAGGAAATGTTTTCAGTGCAGAGAACACTTACACAAACTGTTGGGATTCTTGAGAAAGTAATTAATAGTGTGTCTAAAATTATCCATGCTCTGTATTGCTTGTAAACTCTAGGAACAAAGATGTTCCATTGTAGCTGCTTTCTGTCTAGAGTTCTTGTCTATATTTGGATGAAAATATGTGTAACTAATTCCAACCCAGTAATCTGTTGATGATAGAATTGTTGAAAAAGTATTTTAGTATTTCATGATCTCAGATGCTAGTTTTGGATTTTAGGAATATGGTATGTGGTAAAAGTATTGAATTCTGAAATCCAAACCCCTAATTTTTCTGATTTTCAGCGAAGTCTGTCTAAGAAATATATCACTAATACATCAATATTAACCTTTTTTTTTCTTCCTTTTTTTAGGGTGGTAGTCAAGGATTAACTGTGGTAATTCAGGGACAAGGTCAAACTACTGGTCAATTACAATTAATCCCTCAGGGTGTGACTGTAATACCTGGTCCAGGACAACAGCTTATGCAAGCAGCTATGCCAAATGGTACAATTCAGAGATTTCTCTTCACCCCACTGCCAGCAGCTGCTACTACAGCTAGCACAACTACAACAACAGTTTCTACTTCAACCTCAGGTAAGCATTGTTCTGTTCAGCAGAAAAAAACTCTTCAATTTCAGTTGCATGGGAGTTTTTATGCAGTTGGAGATGGTCTGTTATTACAGTAAATTTGTTGGAAGTGTATTATAAGCTTATAAGTCTCTTGAATTTCTGCATAGGGCTTTACAGTAGTTCTGAAAGTTTCAAATTAGTAAGGCTTATAGACATGCCATTTGAAATGAATGGAATAATTGGGTTTTGTCCTTCACAGCTACAGGGGAACAGAAGCAAGCTCTACAGGCACAGCCAACATCAGTGCTGCCGCCAATTCAACCACAGCCTCAGAGTCAGCAGCAAGCCCAGCCTCAGGTGCAGAATCAGAGTACTCAGCCTGTGCTGCTGGCCCAGCCACAGGCACCTCAGCCAGCACTTCAGCCTGAAACTCAGACCCAGCCTGAATCTCAGACTCCAGCATCCGTTGACTCTCCAGTCATACCTGACGCACAGTCATCTAAATCTCCAGTTCAGTCTCCAGCACAGACCCAGGCTCAAGGGCAATCTCCAGTGCAAGTCCAGAGTCAGCCGCAGACTGCAATCCTTCCACAAGGCCAGTCCCAAGTGCAGCCTCAGCAACCAGCTCAGGTGCAGACTACAACCCAACAACAGATTCAGATGCAGCCCCATGCTCCCATACAAATTCAAGCTCAGCTGCAGCAATCACAACCTCAGGTTCAGACTTCAGTCTCAACCCTTCCAACTACTCAAAGTTTAAATCAGGTTCCTGTGCAATCCCCAACTCGTCCTCAGCTGCAACTTCAGCAGCCTCCAACAAAAGTTATTACAGTGCCTCAGCTTCAGCAACAAGTCCAAGTTCTCTCTCAGCTTCAGTCACATGTTGTGGCTCAGATACAAGCCCAACAAGGCAGTGTGCCCCAGCAGATCAAGCTTCAGTTACCTATTCAGATCCAACAAACTAGCCCAGTACAGGCTCACCAGATTCAGAATGTGGTAACAGTTCAAGCAGCTAGTGTTCAGGAGCAGCTGCAGAGAGTTCAGCAGCTCAGGGAGCAGCAACAGAAGAAAAAGCAGCAACAGATAGAAATTAAACGTGAGCACACCCTTCAGGCTTCTAATCAAAGTGACATTATCCAGAAACAGGTAAAGTTAACAGAAGGAAATTAAAACTTAATTAATGAAACAAATCTCATTTTAAATGCCTGTTCTTGTTAACAATGTTAATACATTTGATAGGCAGTTAATTTGATTCTTTCAAAGTTAGTGCACGATTGCTTTTGGCAATTTAATTAAATACTCTAAGTTAATTCAGCACCTCAAGTCAATTGTACCATGTTCGCAGTCTTCTGGCACCTTGATTCAACTTACCACTAGCTGCTGGGACAATATATCTTTATTCTCAGTTCAGGACAGATAGGTTATAGATAGGAGAGCTGATGTTCAGAACACATGTACAGTACTTTCATTGCCTGCTATAGGAAACTGAGGTTTCAAAGAGGTATCTGAAATGTAATGCTGTTGGATGGCTGCGGGGCTTAAAAAAAACATATATAAAATAGACTCTTACCATTTTTTAAAATAAAACAACCAGTCACTGAAGAAATACTGTCAATTTACATTTAGTCCCTAGGTTTAAACTCGACATAAGCAAAATATCCTACTCTATGTGGGCAGTGGAGGTGGTGTTAATTTTCAATTTAATTTTCAATTTTCAAATAATTGCTTTAAACAAGCACTGCCCCCCTGATAAAATCAGTTTTAGTTTGTCACTTACTGAAATAAATAACACTTTAACTTCTTCTTTAACTTAGGAAATGTCCTGGTTCTCCCAGTAATATTGTGAAATACTGGCTAAAGTTTTCATATTTTATTTTGGATTCTGTATCATCCTGCAGGTGGTTATGAAACAGAATGCTGTCATAGAACACTTGAAACAGAAGAAGACACTGACTCCAGCTGAGAGGGAAGAAAATCAGAGGTGAATATGCATCATAGTGCATCTTTAGATGTGAAAGTTTTACATTTATAACATCTTTTAATGGTGGTATGATAAAACATTGGTTTGTAAAAACCTGCATAAAGAAATTTTTCTATTTTAAAATTGGTTAAAGTAACACTCAAAAGTAACTTTCATAATGATGTTCTTAACTTTAAGTAATTGAATCTTGTATATTCTCAATTTTTTGATTATATGTTTTTAAAGTGAAATGTTGTATTGCATGTGCTTGGAGCTAGCCGCAGTTTTTAAATTTCAAGGTAAAAGCCATCCTTAAAGGAGCACTGAATGGAGAATTAATGGTTCTGTTGCAGAAAAGCCTGGTTTTTGTTTGTCCTTTGTAATGGCAGTTTATTTCCATTCTTGTCCATGGTACCTCCCACTCTACAGAAGGAACTGAAGAGTTGGAAGATAGTGCTATTCAACAAACTCGATTTTATGCTTGAAGCTGCTAAACACAAATTTGGAGCATTTGTCATTTGTCTTGGGGTTATTTTGACTCCTTTTCACTCATGCAGTTGCTTCAATTGGATAATCACAAGTGTGTGTTGTCAGATAGTAAGAAAAAGAATAGTGTTTTTTATAAAAGTTTGATCATCAAATCAGAGTACAAGCTTAGTTGGTTACAGCAGTATCACTAGGTGCTGCTCGCTTAATGTTGATAATGGCATAAAGGATAAGAGGTATTGTCATATACTCTTCATTTAATGGCACCAGACAGCCAAACTGGTATTTAGGCTGACAGAAGTCCAATTAAAAAAAAAGAGTTCTAGCTAGCTTGATTCATGGTACAGCTGTCTTTCCTTCTCACTGATATTTTTTTCTTCTCCAAAAATCTTACCTGGTGAAAAAACAGACTAAACCGAGTAGCTGTAGTGCAGGTAAGAAGAGCAAAGTAAACAAAATTGTATAGCCATACAAAACAGCTAGCATATTACATATGTGATCAAAATACAGATGGTATCAAAAGACAGTGTGTCTGAGCCTAAGACTACAGAGTTAGTAGAAGCTCCTTGTCCCGGCCATTGCTATTTTGTTGTTTGCTTTCAGCTCATATGTCAACGGGAGTTATTTTTCATGGTCACTCTGGCAACAAGAAGCATTTAGTTTTCTAGTGGGTTTGAAATAGAATGGGAAGGGAAAAGTAAATTCAGAAGAACCAAAATACGTTTGTTTTCTAATTGAAATATAAAGCTAAATAAATGACAATTGCAGAACAAGTGAGCAGGAAAAGAGATTTATAGTTGAATGTGCAGCAAGCAGATGAAAAATTAATCCTGAGTTCTCATTAGTGAAGAAATTGGGAACTGGTTTTTAGTGAATTCTATACACTGAAAAATATTTGTCAGTCCTTATGCCAAAACACAAAAACTTAGTAATATTTGGTGGTCACTGGAGGGTGGAAATGTATGTTTTAGAAGAAGTTACAGGCTTCCAATTTGCTTTCATCCTACATCAGAATAAACGAAATCCAGCTCTTTCAAACATGTTTGTGGAAACTGAATTGAGTGAAAATACCTCTCATTGTACTAAAGCCCAAGCTTTGTTAGCAGTTTTATAGGGGAAGGGGAGGAATGGTTAGTACTCAGACCAGTTAAATGAAATTGGGACTGGCCCTCTTGAGCCTAACTAGGGACTTGATCTCTCCCAGTGGTGTTCTAGTAAATAACTATGAGTGGGAGCAATGTGTGTTACTAAATTTCCCTTGTACGTCTTAAGAAATGTAGTAATTTAGCTTGCAACTTGCAGAGACTGGAGAGTTTAAATGATTCTGCATTCTCCACTGGGATGAAATAGGCAGCTCAGCACAATGTACTTTTTCTTTATTTCTTCCCCAGAATGATTGTGTGCAACCAAGTGATGAAATATATTCTGGATAAGATAGACAAAGAAGAAAAACAGGCAGCTAAGAAACGAAAGCGAGAAGAGAGTGTAGAACAGAAGCGTAGTAAACAGAATGCTACTAAGCTCTCAGCTCTGCTTTTCAAGCATAAAGAACAGCTGAAAGCTGAAATACTGAAAAAAAGAGCACTTCTGGACAAAGATCTACAAATTGAAGTGCAGGTAAGGACAGTTATTCTCAAAGACTAATTGATTTTAAGCTGGGGAGAACATTTCTGTGTTAATCTTTAATTTATCTGTTTGCTCAGTGAGATTTTAAGGAAAGATACAGGAAGTAGTTCTGGTTGTGGATGCATGGATCTCTGCGAAGCTAGTATATGTCCTTTTTATGCTTCTTGTTTGACATCTGGACTGAAATTACCTTGTTTCCTGAAATGGCTTCTGATCAATTACAGGCCAGTGGGTCATAGTAGGCCAAGAGTGTCATCCCTTAATGTTATGTGAATTGTAGGTTAAGCACGTTAAAAACTTTGCATATTTAAATGGCTTTAATTGTTTTCTTTTGGTTAAGCATGGGGACTTATGTCTGGATTTTAATCCTGTCCTGGAATAATCATATGAAGTGCCTTCCTCTCTATTTATTCATTTAATATACTTCAGGAGGAGCTAAAGAAAGACTTGACTAAAATTAAGAAAGAAAAAGAAAAAGCCCAGGCAGCTGCTGCTGCCGCTGCAGCTGCTGCAGCCGCAGCTGCAGCTGCTGCACCACCACCACCACCGCCACCACTGCCACCACCACCACCACAGCAACATGCAGCCAGCGTCACCTCCTCCTCCACCACAGTCCCAATGCCCGTATCCTCCCAGAAGAGAAAGCGAGATGAGGAGAAAGATTCGTCAGCTTCCAAGTCCAAGAAAAAGAAAATGATTTCTACTACCTCAAAGGAAACAAAGAAGGACACAAAGCTTTACTGCATCTGTAAAACGCCTTATGATGAGTCTAAGTGAGTAGTGAATGCCGTAGCCTTTTACTGTGTATTCTTAGCTTTAGGTTTAGTATTTAGCTGTTAGTGCAAGGTAGTTCTAGAATTGGAGATATAGTATCAGGTGTTACTGCAGTGATCACTAAGGTATAAAGAATAAAGTCTCTGTTTTCCACTAGCAGTTACAAAACTATTAACATACTTGATTTATACTATTAATGTACGTGATTTATATTTTTACCTGTTTGCATGTTTCCATTGTATGACCTTTCTGTCTCACATGCACATACTCTTTTCTTTTTTTTCCTCCGCTCTGTTACTCTTTCTTTTGCCGTTTTGCCTCTGCCTCGGAAGCAAGTGACAATTTGGTTTGAGCAGTTTCTTGTGAACGAGTAGCTGATGTTCTTTAGAAATAGCTTTGGTACCGTCTTCCAATAAATTACTTTTTTTTTGTAAGTCAATAGCCAGTAAAGGGGGTTCCAAGTTGCTGGACTGCAGTTCACTTTGGACAATGTTTCAGGTAGAAACGGTTTCCATGTGTTATAATTTACATCCCAGGGTTGATAAAAAATGAATATGTAAGCATTTGACAAAGTGAAAACTGCAGTTCTCTGTAGTTTGATTCTGACTGTGAATGAGGAAAAATATTTACACTACGTACAAAGTTTGTGAAGAAATTTAGTAAGTGGTGGAGTGGAAGATTCAGTGGATTGCAGGGGGATAGTGTTATGCGTTCCTGCTTAAGCTAGAAGTGACTAACATCAGTAGTTAGTAATGGTTAACATCTGATAGCTGTGTAGAGATGTATGTAAAATAAATTTGACTTCAGACCAATTCCAAGTGAGTATGTATCTGCTCAACAAGTGACAATACCAAAAAGTATTAATTGGTGTCATTTGGTGGTGGTTTAAATACCGATAACAGAAAGAAACCATCGAGGTGGAGTAGTGGTTTCACTCCAGTAATGGTTCTTCATTTCAAATTTAGGGCCAGGACTAGAGGATCTCTTGAGGTTCCTTCTAGCCTTTTATTTTTTTAATTTTTTTTTTTTTTTAAATGAAGTTGAGGTCTTTGGGGTTTTTTCGCCTCGGTTGTTCAGTAGTTCTGACCATTACACCATTACATCAGTGTGGGAAATTGGACTGCTCTCTGTGCTGCCATCACTGTAGAAATAGCAGACTTCTGATGCCCCGGTTGTTAATTCACTATGACTTCTAAGGGATGTCACCTATCTCACTTGAAGAATGTTGTGTTAGGTTTTCTGTCATCCACTAAACTTAGGAGGATACCCTGTTCTCATTTTGTTGTGATACCAAACAAAAAGGTCTGTGTGTTACTGCTTCTGTTGTTAGTAAGCGATAGAACTGTCACAAAAATGAGATGAGATGAACAAATTCTGCGAGCAAAAGGATTTGATTGTCAGAATAACTTCCTCTGTTGACTCCAGTGGACATTTGAGTAAGCCAATGAAAAAAGTAGTCATAGAGTGAATTTTGGTAGCCTGAATCGAGAACTGTGCTTAAATCCACAGAATAAAACTTGAAGAAAATAAAATGTTAATAACTTAGTAGTATCCTTAGCAATATGATTCAGTTCTGCTGCTTTGCTTTTTGTGAATTCTAAATTTTATGTTCTTACAAATGATGACTGTACTGTTGAACTACATTATCCTTTCACTATTTGGAAAGGGATTAGTCAAGTCTTAAAACAGTTTTTGGGTAAACTTTTTTTTATTTGCATATATATATATAGGCATCAGATACTCCTCTTTGTGCTGGTGTCTCTTTTCTATTTCAGAAAAGAGAGATGTGCTGCTTGAAAAGCTAATTTGTGGTATATTATGAATACCCTATGCATTTTTTAGTATGTAGTAAATCCTCAAAAGTCATTCTGCATTGTGTATTTTATTGCAAATCTTTTATGCTCAGTTCTCATTTGTGATACTCCAGGGTTGTAGGGACTTGCTCATACTGTTTTCGAGGATGGTCAGTAAGGGTATCCTTCTAAGATTCCTACTTAGATTCCAACTTACTTGTTAAAGCATAACGTGACGCCTATTCCACATTCTAGTGGCAAGGTTTAGCATCTATATGTAGACATAAATGTACTTCCAGATCACCAGGAGCAAACAGACACAGTCCCTCTTGGGAAGAGGACACAGGCTGAATCGTTGTTGATGGTTGTCAGAAGGAGCTATATCTGTCCATTCTTTATGGAAGGTTGGGTTGTGCAATTTTTTTTTTTTATTATTTTTTTTTTTTTAGGATTTGTCTGACTGAAAATTAAGAGAAAAGGCAGGATCTGAGTATCCAGGATATATGCAGAGGCCTAAGAAATTAGAGATGCTTGTTTTGTGGAGCATGTGCTAGTTACTGTCCTGTTGCTAGTGTGTAGTGTCCAGTGGATGGTGCTGGCAGACTGACAGGCTGGGATGGCAGTACTTCATGCAGCAGCACATGGCGGGTGGTTGGTGGTCTCCGAAATCTAGGAAGGTTGAGGTTCTGAGTCGGCTTGCTTTTGCTTAGGCAGAGAGAATGGATGTGTAACTTCGCCCATCTGGTTGATTGTCACTAGTCATAGGTATGTTTTGAGATATCCATGCACAAAATGTCAAACATCCTTGCATAATATTTTACAGTTTTGTCACATCATTCTGTGCAAGGTCCCATTCACATGATTCTGTACCTGGTTCCCTTCACTTTGTGTCATACCATATCTGGTTCCGTCACATAGCTGTGTCTGAGAGTAGACATTATTCTCTGAAGAATGGTCCACTTTCCAATTTGTTGCAATTTTGAGTAGTTTAATATCTGTTTTTCAGTGCCCCCACCCTCCCACCCCCCAAAAAAATTAAAATTACGACAACCATGTCCTGACCCAATTTTCTTTCGTATCATGTTATACCAATATGTATTCTACACATGGCTGGTATGCATGTTCTTCGTAGTATACTTGTAACTCCTAGTTGGTGTTTGCGCTTTGCTTTTGTTTTTTAAATTAACTGAGACCTACATTTTCAAATCTTAAGGAAACATTTCAGTGGCTTTTGAGCTACGGTTTTGAAAATGTAAATCTTTTTCTTTGGCCTTGTCTTTTTGTGCCTTTTACAGTTTTTCACACACACATTGGAGACATACATTTTTAGCCCAGTTTTGTCAAAGTCTGGTTACATATTGATGTGCATTTTAATGAACTGTCAATTTAAAATTGACCCAAGTGACCTTACTGACAGTATAGCTGCAGCATGAGATGTTAGTTTGTAAGGATAGAATGCTAGGAAGCAGGGAAACTGAGACAGAAAATTGAAGAAAGTAGGCCAGCAAGAAAGTGCATCAGAGGGAAATGCAGGGAAAAGTGCCATGCCATTTGAAATGACAATTACATTGTCATTTTCATTGTGAATACTTTTAGGTTCTATATTGGCTGTGATCTTTGTACTAACTGGTATCATGGAGAATGTGTTGGCATCACAGAAAAGGAGGCTAAGAAAATGGATGTGTACATCTGTAATGATTGTAAACGGGCACAAGAGGGCAGCAGTGAGGAATTGTACTGTATCTGCAGAACACCTTATGATGAGTCACAGTGAGTTCTGATAAGAACCTCTTATTTAATGTTTAGGTAGCAAACTGCTCTGACTGTGGTTACCTGTTCCTTACAAAGAAAAAAGAAGTTATTCTGCATATGTTCTATTCATTCGTAATACAAATTGCTTTTCAGTAATTGTCTTCCTCTCCAAAACGTTTCTATACAGTAAATGTTGAGGAAAAGTGAAGTTTTCAGGGTGGTCAAAATGTGTTGGGTTTTTGTTTGTTTGTTTTGTTTTTTAAAAAACAACACCATGTACTTTAAATTGGGATTGCTTTTTTTTTTAAATTATTTTTTTAACAAGGGATGGTTAGAAAGATTAAAAGACAAATGTAGTATTTAGTGGATTTTTTGTGCTTTAGTCTGATCTGGATAGAAAGCATAATTCTAGCATGGGGGGTATATAGCTGGTATCTTTTACTGTAAGGCTTTGTGTCTTAGAATACCCCTTCTGTATTCAACTACAAGACTGAAGCTTCCATATGAAAAATGTTTGTATGGAGTGAAACAAGAGCCCTAGCCGTAGTCCAGTTTGCGCAAAACGTATCTTGAATTGTTTTAGAGTACTGGTTGGGTGAGACTTCTGGCCTTACACTGCTCTTTTCAACTCTAAAGCAGACGAATGGTTTTTGAAACCTTGATTGCTTGAAAGTGCCTAGTATAAAATTTAGGAACTAATTTTGAAATGGTCTGTAATTTAGCCTGTTTGTAAATACAAAAGCAGTTTGAATAGTGTAATCAGAATTTGTCAGTCTGAAATATCACATTACACTGTTGTATTTAATCATGCCAAATATCTGCTTGTGTGCAGGGGATTGCAGGTTTATGAATTTAAAAGTAACCTTTAAATTAAATAGATCAAGTCACTAAATTTTTTGGGATCTTGCAGATTTTACATTGGCTGCGACCGATGTCAGAACTGGTATCATGGGCGCTGTGTTGGCATTTTACAAAGTGAGGCGGATCTCATTGATGAATATGTGTGTCCACAATGTCAGTCCACAGAAGATGCCATGACTGTACTCAGTCCACTAACTGATAAAGATTATGAAGGTTTAAGAAGAGTACTACGTTCCTTACAGGTGAGAACAAGGACCGCAGCTAAGTGGAGCACTTTATAGGACGTATCTAGTGGGTCTTGGTGTAGGTTTTGATTTCTCTTCCAGTTGTTTGAGACTTTTTTTAAAAGGAAATAGCAAAGCTTTTTTTTTTTTGGTGAGAAATGCTTTGTCAGCTGCAAACTTGATTGGCATTATTGTGCTGAGGGATATTTACAATAATTAGTATATCACTGCTGCTAAGTTAGTGAAACTAAACAATCTCTTCAGTGGAAGGCTTTTAAAGGAAGCAGGTTTACGTAGAATACCAAAAGGCAGAGCGGTAGCCTAACTGCACAGGATGTAGAAGGTGCAATGATCTGTTCTCAGATTAGTTTTCTATGACTTCTGATGTACACTTCTGTACTTTAATCTCAGAGTTATTAGACTTCAATAGTCTTCTCACAGAAAGTCGTTATCAGCATGTAAATGATGGCATCCTGATAATAAGAATTACATCACTGTCTGTTATAGTATATTTCTGGTTTATCTGTCACTCCCAAATACAGTTTCTGTAAAGAAATTTCAAGAATTTTGATAAAATAATTGTGTGGTAACAGAAATCCTCAAAGAGTAATATTTCGCATTGTTCTACATTTTACAGACATTTATGAAAACAAATTAATTCTAGAGTACTTGAAAGTGAAAACAGTGGCCCATTTCTAGGTGTGAAGTACCAAGCACTCTTAGTAAATTCATTACATGCTTTTCGATGCAGCCTGTTTAGCGCAGTATCCTGTTATGTCTGAATTTCACATTGTTTCCTGTTTTGAAGACCCAACTACTCGGTCATTGACATTGAGGTTTAACACTTTAGACAGTCATTAGATGAGAAAACTAGTTACCTTTTCATGTAACACTGCACTTCTTCCTTAAGTTCAATTCTAGACCCCAACAGATAAAAGTATAATGAAAATGTTTAGCTACTAAATAGGGCTAATTTAAATTAATTTTTCTTTGTAATTGTGTTTTCCTGACAGGCTCACAAGATGGCATGGCCATTCTTAGAACCAGTAGATCCCAATGATGCACCAGATTATTATGGTGTTATTAAAGAGCCAATGGGTAAGTGTTTCTGAGCAATAGCATGAGTGAGTGAATGAATTTGGGGGTTTGAATATCAAATTCATTACCTGCTGACCACCTCTATCCAGGGATCTTAAAGATATGTTTTGCAGAATACACAGTTTTTGCAGTCAGGCAAACTGAGGCAGGGTGATTGCTCATTGATATATTTAGAAGTTCACGAGGGTTAGTATATCTACTTCTAGGCTGACTCGTACGCTGTTGGTCTAATGTATAAAATGTGAAATTTGGTGCAGCAGTAGGACAGAATTCTTGTTTTCAAACTACTTTACTTTTTTTAAAATTTACTTAAAGAGGACAATTTTGCTATGTTTTGCTTTGCTTGCGTTTTTTTCTGTCTTTGTGCATTGGTTCCTCCTACAAAGCGTGGGGTATGTACTCTAGAGTTTGAGGAGGAAGTGGTGCTAATACAGTTAAGTGTGACATGCAACTTAAGATGGAGTTTAGAATTATCTTCATCTGACTTGATAGTATACTAAACTTTGTATTATGTAATTTGTCTTTAACACTATGTGAACAAGAATCATTTCAAATGTGTACGTGGGGGAAAGTGGAAGAGGAGATGCTGCAGCTTTACAGTGTTTTAATCTGATCTTACTTGACCTTACCAGTTAGCTAGGCATAAGCTAGATCAACACATGAATGTGAAACTCTTAGGAAAATCAACCTCCTGCAAGAAATGGTGTTGCTAAATGTTGTTTCTTCCCTTCCAGTTATTGAACCACTACCTTTTCATATGTCTAAATGAGAGCTAGTGTATCATTTGAGTTTTCCCACCTACTCTTTACTGATCCTAGAAATAGGAAAGTTAAAGTTAGTATCTTGGCAAAATTGTAGTATGTTGACTGAAAATAATATTTTGCTTAGAAATTGTGCCCTTTTCTGTTCCAAAGTTTTTTGATTGTGCTGTTATGAAAATGCTAAATAACTCCTATTCCATAATTGATGGGTTACGGTTTATATGGAAAGCTCAAATAATAATATAATTAAGCATATAATGATTGAATGAGGTAAATAAGTGCGTTTAGCTCTTTCTGACTTAACTAGCAGGAAAATACACTTGTAAGTACAGAAGTAAATATATATATGTAAAATACACTAGGTAATCCAGGCCCATCTGTGTTTGTTTTCACACATTCTGGCATTACTGGCATTTCAAAGCAAGCAGTTTAAGGGCATTTTCCAAGGGCAGGTCATCGTTTTTCCAGCTAAAAGTGCCGCTATACATTTAGACAGCTGTATTTATAATTGGCAGTTCTCATTCCTCTCCCTCTTTTTAATTTACATTTGCATTAAAAAAGGACAGTTAACTGCTCTACTTCACCATGCCAGTCTCATTAATGTGTCTAGTCGGTAAGAATGAGAGCGCTAGCATTTTGCATGATCCTGCACTTGAAATCTTTCATCTGTGCCATGTGGTAATGTGCATATGCCCGTGAAAATTGGTAATGCGTTCAAAGCAAGTCATGAATTCAAATAAAAAATAATCAGAAGGTTTAGATAGCTGTTAGATGTACACATATGACTCTTGGTCTCAGTGAGGGCTGTAAAGAAAATAAAGTACAAATAACTGAATCCAGATCGTCTGACACTTTTTTTTTCCCCTTAATTTGTTCAGAAAAAGCAAATAGCTTCCTGCAAAGACCCAGGTTTTCCAAGGTCACTTTGGTATTTGCATTTTAATTTAGCTGCACACAACATATTCACGCATAACTGTTTATTCTGAAGGAGACCTACTGGTGTCACCACCTCACAACCAGCATTCTTGGAAAAGCAACTAACCTAGATAGGATTTGTTTCCCACAGTCTGACAGTGTGAACTTCTGTTGAGGATGAAAATGTCTCATTTTAATAATCTTTGGTTTCTTTAAAGACCTTGCCACCATGGAAGAAAGAATACTGAAACGTTACTACAAAAAGGTCACGGAGTTTGTGGCAGATATGACCAAAATTTTTGATAACTGTCGTTACTACAATCCAAGTGACTCCCCTTTTTACCAATGTGCAGAAGTTCTTGAATCATTCTTTGTACAGAAACTAAAAGGATTTAAGGCAAGCAGGTAAGCTAAAGTGTTCCTAATCATAGGTGTTCTGTTGTCCCCTCAAGTCTGCTTAATGCTTTTAGAAGCTTACCTTGCATCCATACAGGGATTTGCCTCTCCGTGCACTTTCCTGGACAACTGCTTTTCTTTTAAAGGGGGGGGAAAAAAAAAAAAAACTGTTCTATAACAGCCAGCTGTCATTTTCTGTCAAAATTAAGGCTTAAATATGATTTTGTGGAGGTTACTTTGTAGTTTTTCTTCAAAATGCAAATTTGGGCAGTATCATCAATGTAGAAAATTTGAATGACACTTTTAAGTCATTGCTGCAGAAAACTTCATGAGAATTATTTCTGATCAGGACAAATACTGTGTTCTGAGTTCTGATAATGTTCTGCTGTGCAGTAAATACTTTTCAGATGCTAGAAAGAGACAGTCCTTCCATGAAGCTTATAATCCCACGAAAGAAATTAAAATACTTTTATTTTTTACTACTTCTCTCATCTTTTTATAACTTGCCATATTTGAAACAGAGGGAGTAAGTAAGGTTTAAAATAGGATATGGAAAACTAAACACAATTCAAAATTTACTATTTAAAATTAAACTTTCTTTTTAAATGTTTTTCTCTAGAAGAATCGATGTAGAATATTTCCCTAACGTAGACATTCCTGAAAAAGAATATGCAACTCTACTACAAATTTTTCTGTTGCTTGCCTATTCTGTCTAGTAGCACGTACATGGGAGTTGCATGGCACTAGTCAAATTATAACGTGGCATTTCGTACAGCTGTTCCTAAAACCAGCTTACTCGAAACACCAATGGAGTGTACAGATTTCTCCTGTATCACTGCTGTATTCCAACATAAGCCAACTGTAACCGAGTTACAAGTGCTGGATGCCTTTCAGCATTACTCAGAAATTGTATATGTGTAGTAGTTAACTTTGTCCATCTGCCTGTAACGGTCAAAACTGCAACAGACTGCTAGTCTAAGATCTTAATGCAGGATTGTATCCATTTGCAATTAACTAAATTGGAAGCTTCACTTTATATCCGTTGTTGTGGAAGCTGTCTGATTTTCTGTGGGCAACGAGAGTAGGATTGATAAGAAAAGGGATGAGACCAAATGAATTAGTCCAGCATTTTTCTTTCCAGTTTAATACTGTATTAAAGATTTTTAGCAGGTAGTTTTCAACTCATGTTTCTGTCATCTTGCTTTAGCTGGTTATCCAGCATTCACTGCTTGCACACTAATTTCATTGCTGCATCTTATTTGTTATTGTTTTTCATTTATACCATCCATGTTCTTTCTTTTCTTGCAGATTGTGATATCTTTAGTCTGAACTTTTTAACTGGAATCAGAACTGGATGTTGGGGTCACTTTCTTTTATTGTACAATTCGATGACATTAAACTGCCCTAAAAATCCAGATCATTTGTCTAAAAAGTAAATGTTGTTGGGTTTTTGTTACCAGCAGTCATGCTGGTAAACATAACTGTATTAACAAAAAAATTGTCCCGTTCCTCGAATACTGTATTGAGAAAAATGAAAAATTCATCTTGGAAACCATGTATTTTATTGTTTTATTTTCAGTCACTAATAAAACTGTGAATGTCAAAGAGGAGTTTTGCTGAACTCTGATTAGCAAAAATGTGATTTTACCATGCCTGTTCAGTTTTTTCTATTAAGTTAATCCAAAGGCTTCTTGAATAAATTTAAGCAAAGTATACCTTATTATAAATATTCACAATTAAAAATGTCTTTTTGCTTTCCTTTTGATGGACTACTATTATGTAAATATGAGAGTAAAACTGATTTCAGGCATTTTGGAATATTCCAGTGACACACTGCATTTTACAAGTACTGAAATATTTGTATACGGTAGGAAAAAATGTGCTTAAAACTCAGAGAATTATTTTAAGTGTTCTTTTTTCTGAAGGGGAAAAAAATAAATGGAAGCAGCATGGTGGTAATTCCCTCGTTGTGACTTACCCTTGGCAACACCTTGCGGCAACTGTGTTCTCCAAAACGAAGGGTGCTTAATTCTTCACTTTCTTCTGTATTCTGCAGGTCCCATAACAACAAACTGCAGTCTACAGCTTCTTAGAGTTCAGCGTGTTAACCTAACACACGAGCAAGAATCTGGTTGTCTGAAAATTTTTAATTAAGAAGCCAGATGTTTTTAGTCAGGTTATCCTGACGAGACTTGATGTAAACTGCGTTTTTATTGGTCACAACAGTCAAATTATATTCTTGGCTTATTTTGTCCAAAGGACAAAGAAATAAAAATCAGCAGCACCACTTTCTTGTCAAGATCAAATTGTTGTACTATTGTGGCAGAAGCAGGAAAACTTTGTTTTGTTGAAGGAGAGAGAGAAAGAGAGCAAGAAAAAAGATACAGTAAATGGGGTCACGTTTAACTCCATGGAAATGCCACGTCTGTTCTTCAGTGAAGAAGCTGGTTTAAAGTCCACACAGAAAACTTTGACTGTATTTATTTATTGTTGCAAAAAAGACGCTTTTTTATTGCTGCCCTCATTTGTCAGCTAATTATTTTTTCTTATAAAATCCAGCCCCGGTTACATGTAATCCATTCTGTATCTTAACATGATTCCTGTAGGTAAGAGTACAAGAAGACCTCTAGATGTCTTTTCTTTCTATGAAAGGAGCTGCTATGTACACATGTGCACACACAGAACTGGGAATCAACAATGAGTTTATCATTCATGGTAGATAAAAACAATTAAGCTTGCATAAAAGTTGGGCTAAGTGGTCATGGACTACAGACTCTGTTGCCTTGAATATAACAGTACAATTTGTCATTTACTCTGCACCAGACTGAAATGAGTAAAATCTATTTGAAGGTATCTTGTTTGTAAACATTTGTCAGATTCTAATTTTTTTCTTTTGTATTAAAATTCAAAATATGGATGTATATGAAACAAAATAAATGGAGATAATTGTTCTCCCCACAGATGTAGGTGTCTTTGAGTGTGCGCTAATATGTTTGTAACACTTTGGGGATCTGTTCGGATATTTCCAGTATTAGGGGAGGGAAGTGGCCAGGGAGATCTGACTTTATTTTGCTCCAAAGGTAGCGTTTGCCACGTTTCGTTCTTAAGCAGCTGTTGTCCCTTTATAAAATTTCTACAGTGGTGCCAGAAGTACTGTAACAGATAAGATGGTAGGAAGTTTTGTGAAATGTCACTGCCCACCGCTGAATTAAGCGATATTTCGCCAAGCACCCTAGGAATGTAAAGTACCAAGTGCAATCACATCTTTGAAAGGCGTTCCGGACTGCTTCACTGCTTCCTGTACGAGGAGTGCTACTGTGAGGGATCAGCTGGAGTCACAAGAAGATGCAGATTGCAGATGGCGTTGCCGTTTCTTTCCGATCTATCGCTTTCACATTGCGCGTACAGATGACTTGCTGGCGTTACCTGTCTATAGTTCATCAGCCGCGGCTTGTATGCGGCTCTTCAACCATTTGACTAGCTTTTGCACTAATTCACAGTTAACTTCTGTTGTACAGTGATCTGGGATTTGCCTGATTTATGGATAAGCTCCTTTTGGGTTTAACCTCACACCTTGCTATGCAAGAACCTCTTCTGTTATTTTTCTTAAAAAGATGTTGCTACTGACCACACTTTCTTACACTTACAGGCTCAGGTGTACAGGTTCTTCTGGGATAATTTTATCTAATAAAAACCCGTGGTTTTTTGTACATACAAATGTTGTCATTTAACCTATATGTGAAAATTAAAAATAATTGTTCAATGTGAAAAAAATAATCCATTTATGCTTCTTAAAAGTTAAAGAAGAGTAGTTGCATTTAGGTTATGTTGTCCTTTTGACGTTTAAAAAAATGCTGCATATTGTACGCATTGTGTTTTTAATGCAAAAAGGAAACATCTCAACTTTTAACAGCATTTGAACATACCCTGCATCTCATCGACACTTCACAGTATTTCTGTACTATTTATTCATATATAAATATATATGACATCATTTAAAACTTTCCTACCTGTAGGCAATAGATTGCTATGTTTTTAACAAATTGTGGCAAACTGAAGAGTACTTTTTTGTACCTTATAGGACGCATCATCCTAGACAAATAAAGTAATGTGTTTGACATTGATTTGGTGGCGTTTCTAATGAAACAATTGATAATGTTACCGTGTGTAGGTCTTGGCTTTGCCAGATTATATATAATTGCCAGTGAATCAGGTTGATTAGGGAAATAATCCATACGTGCAATTTAATCTTGCTGAGAGCCTTTTTTAGTGTTTTCAATTGTCGTTGAGTAGGTTAAGGTTCTCTCGATTTATTTGTGGTGATCTTTTATAGTCAAATGGTGTTACTCAAAATACACCACTCGTAATTCATACCCACCTTCCTTAAAAGCAGGGTAAGTTCCTAAGATTTGTGAACTCTGTTCAGTCCTCCTCCTCTCTGTATTTTTATAAATTATTGCAATGTGTGTTTCAAAATGGTCCTATGTTGTAACGCGGATTTTGATAATGTGAGCTATACCTGCCTGATTTTTCTTTTTGTCTCCTCCAACAAATTTGAAGCAATTGTCCTTGGTCTAGATTTAGTTCATACGGAAGTTAACGGGGATTTAAAGTAGAATAAAAAGTTGGGCTTACCCAAAAGCCTTGGGTAAACCCCTGGAAAGACAAAGACGACGACATTCCTGTACACCTGGATTTCTGTGTATTGGCTGCAGAATTTTCGTGCTTATCCTGCTGGGGAAAAAATGATGAACTGTAAGGTATCAAAATTACCGTGGCAGCTATTGCATGTAAGTGCTGTCGTCTTTTCAGTGTGGTTCATGCTGTGAGGTTTTTGTAACAGTGAGTGCAAGACTGCGGAAATCCTCTTGATCGAGGAATTATTTTTTTCTTCAGTACGTTAGTTAGCATGTGATGAGCCCAGTAAAAAGTAAGAACAGTAGTTACGCTCCTGCTCCAGCTGTGTTTCGGTTGGGCTGTGAAATACAGTGGCTTGTTGCTCAGCTGTTGCGGTAACGTTTTCAGGCGTGACCTTCCACTCAAGAAAGGAAAGGTAAGATGACTTTGTAACGCAAGAAGAGAACATAGAATAAATTGCTCTTCAGGCTTGCTTCTAGAGCAATAGCTGTATCTGAGAGTGTGGTGCAAACGTCGTGTGTCAGTCATTGGCATTTTACTCAGGCTTTGGATGTCATTAGCGCTGGTATACTATTATTTGTCTCTTCCGAGAGACAATCGAAATGAGATACAACCATGGATGTTATTTTTGTACCCACGCTTCGCCTGTTTTAGATTACGATAATGTCTCGGGGGTGGTGGCGGGGGGTGCTTAATTGCTGTTCTGGGCAAATGGCTGACTGTAGGACTTGCTGGTTAGTCCCTGGACTTCAGTTGAAAATAGAAACAAAGAAACTCGAGATGCACATGTAACCCTTCCTCCTTCCTTCTCCTGTCCCTCCCAGTCCACTCCAGTGCTTTGATTCATTGCCAGGAACAGTCGTTCTGCCAAATCAAAAGCCCCTTAAGTGTCTCAGGAAAATTCCATCCATAAATGCTGCGCCCCATGCAAAATCTTTCACGTAACAAAAGTGAGACGGTGTATTTTTTTAGACACAAGCTACGAGTAAATTTCTGTCCTATAGTAACAGCCTTCTGGGTCCCAAAACATACGATGTTTGCTCTTGGTATTTGGCTCCTATTTCATATCGAGAAATACTTCATACAGTGTGACTTACCGCCCATCCACTATTCCGTAGCTCTTCGGTGACGCCAAATCAAGCTGCAGACGTGTATGACAGGTAGAATTGTGTTAGAACTACCTGTGTTTCAAAACAGAAAACGCTTGTAGAAGCCACTGCTTCCTGTTCCCAGTCACATCATATATATCACTGTATATATATTTATTTTAAGCTAGACTGCGTTTTCCCTTTTTTTTAATATAAATATGTATCTTAAAACAGCCAGCCGACTCGTCAAACGAGGAGATGCCATTGTTTAATACCATTACATGATCTTTTTGGATCTTTCAGAACCCAGAACCCCATGAACATTCTATTAGTTAAAGACTTACGACCTGTGAATACTGACTCTTGGAATAGCCAACATTAAGATCCCCTTTGCAGAGGTTTCATAGGTTCTTACATCCCACCACATTAAAGGTACTAAAAGATTGTATCTTTGATTGAAAAAGTAAATTTAGTGATGTGCAAGTACAAACTTGGTAATATTTCTCATGGGAAAATGACATTCAGTACCCAGTTCTAGGACTGAACTTTTAAGAAAGGGACAGTGTAACCAGGCGTACGAAATGTGTGTGCAATTGCATGCTTATTTTGCGTTCCTTGGCATAAACTTGCGCCGCTATTTGTAAGCCTAATTGGGCATTTGTGTTGTGCAGTTGCTTGATTTGCTTTCAGTTCGTGTATTCAGATACTCAAATAATTACGCAGCTATTTTGTATGCTTCCTGTGAAAATCCAGCTCTGTTTGAAGAATGATTGTAATTTTTAAAAGTAGCATGGACATGTCTGAGGATACCAAAACAACACCAATGACACTTAAGTTTTGTCGGTTTCTTTTGAATCAAATGCACGTGATACTTCAGGCAGAACTGTGTGAAACACAATGGACATCCTCTACAGATAAAGCTACGGTATCATCTAACGCTTGTTCAGGGTTAAGGGTTTGAAAGTGCAGTTACTTCTTGCGTGCCTAGAACAATGCCTCCAGAGTTTTACTTTACAATTACTACAGATTACTATGGGTACATTACAGCAGGGCAGGCGATGATAACCTGTGGCTCTGAAAACAGCTGGAGCAAATTCCTGACCAGTTACCGTCCCCTAGACTGACTTCTGTGCTGAGCTTCACAATATATAGGTACCTAGGCAAAACATTCAGTTAGTGTTTGCTAAAGCACCAAAGCAAGTGTCCTATCACAACCAGTTTCAGAGGTAAAGGAGAACTACCTCCCACTGTTGCTAAACCATGGCCAGGTTTATTCTGGTAGGTGAATTCTGCTGCTGCCCGTGTCCTAAACGGAGGTTACTGGAGCCTTATCTACATTTAGAGTGAGCCACCTGCACTTTGCGATTCCTCTTCCTGTTGAACCTCTTCACGTAGCTGCTGCTGCTTCTAAGCAAGCCATCCCCTGGCCTCAGGCGCCCTCGCAGGAACTGCAGCAGGTTTGCAGGGATCTGCCGTCTCTTGTGGTAGATCCGACCCATCACAATGTATCTACTGCCTGCAAAATAAACGAGACTCCTGTGCTATGAAGAAAGCACGGATTTGTTCACTACACCCGCCCTAAGGCCAACAGGTCTACGAACGGATGTGAAGTTGTACCCTGCAGAAATATATCCCGAACGTGTGGCTTAGTACAGCGGCACCCTGAACTTCAGTGGGCCTTGTGGGTTGTGCTTGCATGGAAGTAATGATTTACTGTCTTGTATTGCAATTAGAAGCTTTTGGGGGGAAATACTGATATTTGACAGACTTGCATTTAGAAGGAAAACCGGACTACTTACAAGGACGTCAGCTTAAGCTCCTGCTTAAATTTTTTTGGCAATCCTGAACACTCTTGCAATCATTTTGGAACTGGATAAAGTTAAGAAAGGACTATGCTGCTACCTGACTTCTTCACACAGTTGGTTCTCTTCTGAAAATTTAGAGAAACCAGGAGGGGAAAAGCCCTCCAGTTTAACAGTAAATACTTTTTTTTTCCCCAAAAATATCACAAGAAGCCAGGATAAGCCTATTAAACTAGGGCAGACTAAAATTGCACTGCATGCAGGAGGAATAGTGGACTGGATTTAGCTGGAATTATTTACCAAGTTTAAAGTCTGGACACGGTTTACTGCAGTTTAAAGTATCCACAACTAGAATGTGAACTCGAAAGAAGAAGCCATCAGGAGTAATATACAAGCGACTCATCTTGTACAATCCATCGCCGTTTACCAAAAGCGTAATCAAGTGGACGCCGTTCCCCAGTCTTTCCACGTTATAAACAATTCCGTTCACTGCTGTTTTAAGGGAGGGGGGGGAAAAAGCAAACATCAGATTACATATCTTGGTGGCAACTCAGGGTGTATGTGAAGGCTCTCATTTAAAATGCTGTAAAGCGTCAGCAGAAGTTCTTTGGCTCGGTAGTGGGCACTCTTGAAAGCAGGAGTCGCTTCAAATAATCATATTTGATGAGGTCATCACCTTAGTTTTTGCTCAGTTACTAACCTTACGCTTTACAGGTCTGAGGTGTTTCTTAGTGAAGCTTATAAAATGTTTCAAAAGAAAGTGATGTTTTAGTACTGTTTTCCATCCTGATATATGAAAAGGGGACATATTTACCTAACAAAGTAAAATGTTCACATTTAAAACTTCGCAGTGAAGTCCAAAGCTAACCCGCTAATAAAGCGCTTCAGCTTTTGAAAGGAAAGGCCCGTGTCATACCAAGAGGCGAGGGCACCAAGTAGGCCATGTCGTATGCTCAGTCACCTCATGCTGTCCACCCAGTTTCTGGTTTTGACAAGTGCTGAGCTGACTACAGGAATCGGGAAACAACCACCGTGTTAGGCAGGTAAGGCAAACAGGACTTCTACAGCCGGCGTTACTCCTGCCTCTCTGAGTGAGAACTTCAGTCATTTAATCTTTAATCTGCACTGTAAACGTAAAGAAATTAAAAGCTCTCTCTGATCACGGCAACGGAACCTTGGCTGACGTGTTGCTCAGGCTGTCTTTTTCCTACCTCTTTTTCAATTTAAGAGATGAATGGGACCGGTATTTGTTAAAGGCTGAACTACACAAAGGTCGGGTCACTACAAGGCCCGCGTTTGACAGGAATGCGTGAGAGTGGTAAAAAATAAAGAATATAGCATTTGTAGAAAGCACTTCCTGACTTCTCCATTTAGAGAAAACAGATGTCTCCTAACGTGTTTATATTCTTCAAATGGAAACATCTGTTACCACTAGGCATGTATTTTGCTTATCTCTTAAAATACTGTGAGAAAAAGTTGGTATCTATTTCACAACTTCGTAAGCGCAAGGCAAGATTTCAGTCAGAAAATGCTTGCTCTTAAACAATCAGTACAAAAATGCCAGGCTATTTTCTGCCGTCTTTAGCTACATCAACTTGGACACAAGGACTAAAGACATTGAGTCCTAAGGAAGTTCAAAGAGAATCCTCTATACAGAGAGGATCAGTTTTATTTTTGTTTGGTTCTCCATTTTATTTTCATTTGAAACTAGCCCCCCCAAATCACAAACTCGCTCTAAGTAACACACCTACAATGTTTAATCTTAGAGTATCTAAAACAATTGGTCTTGTCAGTTCCGTTGACCAGCAGTAAGAACGTTGTCTTTGTCAATGTGAAAGTGAAAAGTAGAAAAAACAGAAAAAAGAGCAATATTAGCCCAAGGTAGGGAAAGGGTAACAAGACTTGGTACCATTTGTCGTAGTACATTTATAAAGAGCTGTGCCCAGTCCTTTTAGTGTACTTAGTAATTATTTAACATACTCAGTGAAACAGTATCTTAAGAGCAGAAGCAGAAAGTCAGTAATAGATGAACAAAGGCGGCACCTGCTTTGTCTGTGTGGTTCATGGAGGACACAACTTACCGAATTCACTCGCGCAGTAGGCCTCCACTTCGTCTCTCTCTTTCCTGCACTCGGTCAGACATGCGCCATCTAGAAGAGGCACGCAGACTGAGGGACAGCAACAGGCCCTTTTGGGATATTTCACCCAAATTATGCCACCCAACCTTTGGAAAGCTCAGGATATCCCTTGCCAGAGCAGTCTAGCCCCTTACCTTTCTTCGGCGCGCTGAAGTCGTATGGCAAGCTGGATGTCTGGCGGTTGGTGACCCAGGAGGGTTTGGTGATCTTTTTCAAGGGATCAGTACGTTTATAGGGGATTATCTTGCCTGGTCGGTTGAAGTGATCCAGCGCGTTAGGATCATCTGACTCCACTGCTCCAGAGTCTGGAAAAGGATGAGCCTCCACTAAGGACGTCATCTTTTGATAGGAAGATGCTGCGTGATGGAAGAGAGCTGACATGCTGTTGGCAGCCTCAGCCAGCCGTCTATCCGCGTGCTTTCTGTTCGCATGATTGAAGTCAAAGGAGGCAGGAGAAGGCCCCTCAGTCGGGCTCTCCAGAGGTAGGGCCCCTCCATACTGCAAGAGGTGTTTCCTCAGCCCTGTGCTGTTTTCTAGAGAAGGCTTGGTGCGTTTCTTTTTGTCTGATGAGAGGGAGATGATTTCAGAAGGTCTTGGCCGCTGCGGGTCGGCAAGAGTCAGAAGCCAGTGTTCCGTGTGATTCTCTCTGGCGCTGCTGGTGCCCCAGGCTGGCAGTTTGACTTGGCCAGGTGCAGCGTCTGCTGAACCATAAGCTGCTTTGCTGAGAGCCTGACCGGGTTTCTCGGCATAGGGCAGGGATCCTACGCACACAAAAAGCAGAGCGAGCGAATTAGCATTTTGATTTTTTTTATTCCATGTGCTTCTGAATGGGAAGCGCCTGGCAGATTTGAGGCTCTAGTCCATAAGTGAGGCCTTCAACAATATGACAATATAACTGATAAATAGTTCAACAGATGAAATATAGTAGAGCTGCTCATTCTCCTGCAACTCAAACATGGAAGGCCCAGTACAGAGAATGCAGCTGTGTGAGCAAAACACAGGAGATCTGCATTTTTACTTTATTATTGTTGCAAATTAAAAACATGACTTACAAACAAACCCTTTTCTCAAAAGCCTGAATCTCCAGGGAACATCTGAGGAAACAAGGTTCACGTTGCCATTTGGGATGCTTGTTTAAAAGACCGTGACAACAGAACTATTTGGTTTTCCCATCCATGGGATGCCTTATTGACAATGTCATCTGGACTCTTCAGGGGCTTTGGGCTTTGAACGCTACCGACAAGATCTTTATCCACAGTTTTGGGTCTCTGACTTTTGCACTACAGAGTTGTATAGTAGTAGTACCGTAGTCTGGTAGCTAGGCTATTGCTGCTGAGTAACAATTATTTCAAGGCTTTTCTTAAGTTGAGAGGACAAGGGCTGAGAAAGAGAGGAAGCGTCTGGAAATCTAGTGAAAAATGGAAAGGCTTAATGACATTGTTCACGCAAGCTGGACAGTCGCCTAAGGCCTTCGTTTATACCTTTACCTTGATCACTTGGACCTCACAAAGCAAAAGGACCTTCCGTTTAGCCTGGGAACAGAGAAATTTCCTCTTGCGGTTCATTTCCCTTTTACTTTAGTCCTTCACTGCCTGCCTTTAGTTAGCCAGCACAGTTTTAAAACAGTTCACCCACACACAGTCACTGTCTGGGTGTTCACTGTCTGTGGTTAGCATCGTGTAGGAGGCTGATCCTAACTCCTTATGTGAAAAGAGATTTGACATACACAGATGAACAACGTCCTGGTTTATCTTCTATAACCGACTCAACTGCTGACCTTGCTACTTCTCCCCCTTTTGCTCCCACCAGCTGCTGTCATGGGAAAGATTCCCTGATATTTGGGCTGGCCACACGTAAAGTCAAAAGAATGTCCATGAAGAAAGGGGTGGAAGAAGTCCAAGCTAAAGAAAGCAATAGGCAAGGGTGTGTTGGAGATGTTTCAATATGAAGCTGTGAACTCTGAACAGGTGTTTTGGACTTGGTTTTATAAGTATACTCTTCTACCAGTTTATCATGCCTTCTTAGTCATGGATTGTAACAAGAAATAGTTCATTTTTTTTCTCTACTCAATCTGTTCAGGACCTTGAGGTTCATTCTCCTATACCAGCATATTTCTGTCTAGCTCTTGCAATCTAAGAAATACAACTGCAACATAATCAGCTCCTTCCCAATGGAACAGATGTGTATCTTTTATTTCTGTTCCATCAATGAGGTACTAAAAAAAAAATTTGTCTAGGACAGCTTGCTGCAGGCACACATGACAGCACAGAGCATGTTGAAATAAATTAGAAACCTGGAGTCTACAGGTGAGGGGAAGGAGACTAAAAGGGAAAGGTCACATACAAATAGAAGAAACCCCATATGCGGAAGCAAGTCAAACTTCAATTGCTGAACGATGGCTAGCAGGATTCACGGCACCAGCTAACTGCCTGCTTTTGGCAGGTGCTCTTAATTCTCTCAAATGCTGACAAATCAAATATTGCAATTTACATTCCCATCCCACAAACATGTTGAAATGTTTCCTTCTTGAGCCCTTACGTGATTACTGCTACCGCTTGCTGAAAAGACTACAGCTGAAGAGGGCTGCTCGGGCAAGAATTTGTAGTAATGTGTTTAGCCTCCCCTGATACCAAAGGCAAATATGCCCCAGCCCCGCTTTGAATGTTAACAGACTTACCGGCCACTGAGCTGGAAGTTGATCTAATGACAAAGCAGAGGAGCCAGAACACTTTGGTTGTCATTTTGAAGTCAGGTTTTTCCAGACTCAAAATGAACTGGAGTCTTTTATGCCCTTCCCCCGATTCATGCTAATGAGAGGCAGCCTTAGGGGAAACAGGAATCACTCACTGGACAACCCCCTGGAGCAAGACCAAGCTGCTGCCGTCCCGCTAGCCTCCCACTACCCCTGCCTAGGAGGAATGCGCACGGACACCCCCCTTCCCGTATCTACACAAGTCTGTACTGCCCGCAGTCACCTGCGTTCCCGCGAATAACACACAGATACGTGTTTTTAGCAACAGATTTTTATTTTAGGGGAGGGTCTTGCTTCCTATGGTGTTTTTTAGAGACAATCATACAGAACAAATACAGTTCTACTGGATATGGAGAACTACATTATAAAGGGCAATTGACAGATGCTGGAACATGCATCACCTCTGTGATTCAGCGTCTGTAAAGGAGGTGCATTACGATGAAACGTATTTAGGTATTTCTGGCCACCTCCAGTTACACAGCTGGTAATCTCTTTTAGTTTAAGGAACCCTTTCCAGTGATTCTTTTCAGACTGAAAAATGTCATAGTTACTGTCTAGTCCAAGGGACAGCTCTGCTGACCCCAGATAAAGCTTTATTTTTAAATCTGTGTTTGCTAACATGAAGAACTCTGCAAATTTTCACACACCAAGCCAACTCTGATTTGGATTACTGAGTTAAGTAGGCTTATTCCTGTGTTCCCAAGTGAAATGGGTGACCTTATTGCCAGACAAGATTTCCATTGTGACAGTTTATCTCGCTAGCTGCTACTGGATGTCGTGCAAGTTAGTGAACTGGTTCATGCTTTTAAGGTGCAACTAACAACTTAAAACCCCTATAAAAGCACTATATCCCAGCTCCTAACACTCACCCCCCAACAAAAAAATCTGCCCATCAGTAACGCCTGTGTCGTGGTCCAGCCATTGCCTAGTTTAAACAGTTTGTTCTGTACTGCCTTAATTAAGCAGTTCAATAAAATTCTTAAAAGTACCGGGCTTTATCTCAAGCAGCTGTGGGTGAAGATACAGAAAATTAGCCAGAATAGTGTGCAAAATAAATGAAATTTTAACACATCTGTTAGTGTGTTAAGTTTCTACTGCAGCATTTATTAATCCTTATTTTCCTTTGTTATTTTAAACATTTTCATTCCAAAAGTATCCAAGATAGCTATTATGGAAATAGGAATTTAAACTAAGGATGAGGCAGAGGTGAGCTCGTATGTTTTTTATGTACCTCACCTCCCGCTCAACCAGCGCGCGTACCCGCAGCAAGCGAGGGAGGTCACGCGCGCGACGCGCTCGTGCTGTTGAGGATGGACGGATGCACGCGTGAGCGTCCTGCAGACCTTCTGTGCTCCAGGGAGTCTTCTGTTTAAGTTAGCTGGTAGCGTAACTCAACCTATATTAACGTACGACTACGTCTGTATTAGTGAGTTTCTCCAGACTCTTTACTTGGACAGGATCTTGATTAAAAGGACAGTAGGAGCGTTTGGAGTATGTCTACCGTTCGAGAAGCGACACGTACGCCAGCAGCAGCGGAGAGGGCAAAAGCTTTCAGAGCGGGACTCCCTGGTCTGAGGAAAACGGGACCGACAGCGCTACGGCCACGTCCTAGTCCCAGAGGCTGCAGACAGCTGCGCGGGCAGCAGCAGGAGTTTTACAGGCTCAGGTGCCCTTGCGTGTTTACCACAACGGCTCTGGAGGACCCACGGTGCGACCCAGAGACGCGACCCCGGCCGGGACGCGGCGACGGCCCCCGCGCCCCGGCCAGCCCGCCCTCGGGTCCGCCCGGGATCAAGCCCGCAGCGCCTAGAGGAGAACCGCCCGCCCGCGAACCGCCTGCGGCTCGTTTGGGCTCCCAGGAGCCGGACACACTCACCAGCCCCACGCTCGGCCGCAAAGCTGCGGCGGCCACGGCGACGCCCGCTCCGGCCGCCTCACGCCTCGTCCTCCTGCCAGAGACGGGCCCCGGGCGGAGGCCCTCCGCCGCCGCAGGATCCCCGCGGGAAGGAGGGAGACGGCGGCGGCGGCACCAGGCTCGGTGGCGCCCGGGAAGGGCCGCGGTGCCGGCGGGCAGGGTCAACGGCCCGGCGCGGACAGGCGCCCCGCCGACAGGGCGGCGGTTGCGGCGGCCGCGACTGAGAGAATGTGAGGCCGCGCGTGGGGCCCGCGCCAGACCGGGCTGCTGGCTCCGCTTCGGAGCTCCCCGACCGGCCCCGGCAGCAGCGGGCGGCGCGGCTAAAAGTGTTGGGGCGGTCGGGGTGGGCGATAACACCGCGCCGCTCTGCGCGGCAGGAGAGGCCGGGCAGCCTCCGCGCTGGACCTGCCGCAGGGCCACAAAAACGTGCGCGGCACGACCCAGATGGGACTCGAACCCACAATCCCCAGCTCCGGAGGCTGATGCCTTATCCATTAGGCCACTGGGTCACCCAGCAAAAGCTCTCAGCGCCGTGCGGTAAGAGCCCCGCCCGACGGGCGCTGGCTCCGCCCCCAAGCGAGTTTTCACGTTCTCCCTGCTCGTGACCGGGACGCCCCGCCCTCACGTTCCTTGCCCCTCCCCTCCAGGGCACCGCCCCCCAGCCCCTCCCTCCTTTCACATCATTGGGCACGGCGCTGTCCTCCCCAACGGGCCTCGAGGCTCCGCCCTTCAACGTCATGCGAGGCCGAGCTGCCGCTGTCTGCGGGGGTGGGCTCGTGCCCTCAGCCCCTCCCGCTTCACGCGCGTTCAAAGCCTCTCACGCGCGGCGGCGGTTAGCTCTCTCCGCGCGGCGCGAGGACGTTGTCCTCTGTCCCTTAGGCGCCTGCCTGCCTCAGGGGATCCGCTTCGGGCCACAACCGCCCTCTCCCCGGGCCCCTCGCCTCCCAACTCTTCCCCCTCCGGGGCCTCCCGACGTCCGGCTTCGCGCCGCCGTCCCGCCCCTGCCGCTGGCTCCTGCGCGGCGCTGCCGTGGGTTCCGCCCCGTCCCATCCCGCTCCACGCTCGGCCGTGTCCCCTCACGGGTCTCCGTCCCTTCGCGGCCCTTTTTCCCCTACTCCTGTGCACCCTCCACTGGCCCCGTTACCTCAGCGCCAGCTTAGCCGCCGTGGGGCTGTTCGCCCCCCGCTGTCCCGCTTCAACTCTCTGTTCGTCGCCTTCCTGTATTGATAAGGCCCTTCAAGCTGCGACACCTCCCTCCCACCCCGAGGCATGGTTGCCCAACGCCGGCCTGCAGCACCTCCTACACAGCCGCCTCGAGTTTCCAAATCACCGACAGCCCTCTCCCCGCCCTGGAACACCTGTCCCTGCGCTCTCCTTGTCTCCTTCGTCCAGGTTAGGCGGCTCCAGACCGCGCACTCTCCAGCGATTCGTGACCTGGCAGACTTTCTTCACGCTGGCCCTCCGATCCTTCTGCACGCCAGGTGTCTTACCTCAATTTCTACTTTTGAGCCGCTTTTTTTCTGCCAAACTAGACCTTTTTCAGTATCACCGTTTGTGACTGATGTGCTTTCTCTTCTCTTGACTTCCCTACTATTGCTTAAATGTCTTTGTGATGTTTTTATTTTACAAAGATTGGAACTGTAAGGCCCAGAACAAGCCACGTAAAATGTCACTGGTGATTCCTCCTCCTCTGCATACATCTTTGTCAACTACTGTGTGCATCTACAGATCAGTATAAATGGTTTAATGTAATGGTTTAACACAAATGCATCAACGTGCATCTCTGACGCTTGCCTACGCTGAATTGCACATTACAGATGTTGAAGTGCTTGAGTTGCTGGCGGGGTCATGTTTTTCCCCCAGGTTTTACGGTTTGAAGTATGTCCCCTGTGAAACACGGTGCTCTTCTTCTGTATTCCACCCCAAACCCATCTGAAACAATCCCAAATCGGTCGATTTTCTGGGCATGCCACAGGGGCGGGTAAGCTTTTTTTGTTATTCTGTACGATTTAGCTTTGATCTGTCCTGATTGCTGTTGAATTGCTTTCAACTGCAATCGCACGTTTTCTTTAAATTTCTGTGTGCCACGTTTCTAGGAGACAACGCAGGGAGTCTCAGGAAAAGCCTGCCCTGACCTGATGGCTGCTGAGGTAGAAATCAGGCCGTATGTGAGGAAATGGCACGTAACTGCCCCAAACCGCTCAGAGCGTGAAAATCTTCCCGTTCTCGCCCCATCCAGGGGTGCAACAACCCCCCCGGCCATCCCACTCTCGTTCCCTGGGAGGGCCCCGACAGAGCCGCGCCCCCCCCCCCCGCCCGTTAAACTACAAATCCCAGCATGCCATGCGCCGTCTCCCGGCGAGCCGCTGAGGCGGCAGCGCCGCCGTCTTCCCGGCGCCGTCCCTGCGCGCTGGATGCCGGGAGTTGTAGTGTCGAGGCGGGGACGGGTATTTGAATACGTGACGTCTGGTCTGTCCTTCCGGGAGCACGGTGGAGAGTCGTTCCCCTTCATCGCGAGACGAGCTGCATTTCAAACTGGCCAATCAGAAGGTTGCTATGGCTCGAACTGGCCAATGGCGGGGCGGGGTCGCGGGAAATTTAAATCCCGCCCGGCGCGGCCGGCGGTAGTGGCAGCGTGCTCGCAGGCTGGGAGCGGCGCGGCGGCAGGAGGAGGACGGCGGCGGCGGCTTGTGCGCGGAGCCCGCGGCGGAGGTGCCCGGCCGCGGGGGCAGGCAGGCAGGGAGGGAGGGGGAGCCTGTGGCAGCGAGAAGCCGGGTGTGGGGCAGCGGGGGTGCAGGCCGTGCGCTGCCCTGCTCTGTCAGAAGGGACTGGGCTCCGTCGGCTGTAGAATAGGCCGGCAGGCCCTACGGGGGGCTCCCTCCGGAGCCTTTCGGGTCTCCGCGGTCACAGGCTACTGCCTGGAATGGGGCTGACGGGGCCGGCGTGTCCCGGCCGAGTCGCGGGCGAAACGAAGCTAGTCCTTAGGCAGAGGGTCATCTTGGAGCTGGCCGAGGTGCGGGGGCCTGCCTCGTTACCAGTGTGGCTGCTGCTGCTACGTGCTGCTGGCTGCGCCGGCACAGCACCCGCCCCAGGGGGGCCTTCCCAGTACGAGATCTCTCCCTTCCCATCAAAAAGGGGTCGGGGTGGGACTGGATGGGGTGCCCGTGCGACGTAGGTATATGACACAGTGAAAACAGGCTTTAAAAAGTACGTGTGCTGTCTGTGGGAAGGCAGACCAATCTTGCTCCTATAAACAATGACTCTGGTAATGTTTGTGGCTGGAAGTGTCTTAAAGCAATGTACGTGTGTTTATTGCTTTTGTGTTAATGCTAGAGTTTGCTGTAACATCTAGGTGTTTAAAGAGACAGCTGTTATGTTACTAGTATCTTCGATCAAGTCAGAGGCTGTTACTGGATTGAACATGGACAAGTGTCTCTCATTCTCAAGTGTTGATCCCAGTCTTTAAATTTAAACTCTTGTGGAGTAAACTTGCTGTTTGTTATTTGCTCTGTTTTCAGGCTTGTTGTTACCTGTTTCTCAAAAATCTAATAAGCAAGATGTCTACTAATGAGAATGCCAATGCAGCAGCAGCAGCTCGCTTGAACAGATTCAAGAACAAAGGAAAGGATACTACAGTGAGTATTTTGATGCAATTAGTACTTTAGCCATCATCTCTTTACACGTGAGTTGTAAAAGCCAAGAACTTACTATGAATGTATATTCTCCAGGAAATGAGAAGGAGGCGTATTGAAGTCAATGTAGAGCTGAGGAAAGCTAAGAAAGATGACCAGATGCTTAAAAGAAGAAATGTTAGCACTTTACCAGATGATGCTACTTCTCCCCTTCAGGAAAATAGGAGCAATCAGGTAAGTAGGTACTTGGAATGGGCACGCTTGGAGGTCTTGCAATATAAGCTCATGCAGCCATGCTACTATGAATTCCTTCTCGTGTGGGGGACAGCACTACTACATATACATTACCAACTTCAGTCTATACTACCAACTCTAATGGTCAACACTTAAAACGTAGCTTAGCCAGTTGTGTTAAGCCTACTGTAACAGTGGTGTGAAGCACTTGATTAAAAAGGCTTCAGTACTTCAGATAACTGTAGATAAAGCTGTACCTGATGAGGTTTTGGAGTATCACGTAGTGGTATAATCTTTTAATAAAGGAAGTGGTTGTAAACTGGGGTCTGCTCATAGTATTGTATAGAAGGCCTCTGTGGTCATGAAGACACACGCCTCTCAACAAAGCGTTCATGTAACTTTTTATTGTACAGGTTTCGGCACACTGGTCAGTTGAAGAAATAGTCAAGGGAGTTAATAGTAATAATATGGAGCTTCAGCTACAGGCTACTCAAGCTGCCAGGTAAGGTGTTTAGAGGTAACCAATTCAGCTGTGCAAGCCAGTAACTAGGCAAGGTAAAAGAATTGGCTTATGAGCCGAAGTGTCTGCTTATGGCAACAGCTATGGCTCTTCTTATCAGGCAGTATTTCAACAAACACCCGAGTCAGCCTTGTATACAATGTTTAGGTACACTTAACTTAGTCATAATTTTATTGAAACCATGTGGCTTTTGAATGTTTAAAGTGCCTGAACGTTTTACTAGGAAGTGGTAATTCTTTCTAGTGGTTTTGAGGTTGCAAAATAAACAGTAGTCCATCTTAGAGTTGTAGGAGTAATAATAATAAACCCTTTGTTACAGCAAAATAAGATATCTTTAAACTGTGTTAACACTTGACTACAATATTTGAGTGCAGTGATCTACCTTAGAATAATGTGAACAGTAAGGTGACTGGGGTTTGAAGTATGCTAAATTTCCTTTCTCCTTCCAAAATCTAAAATCTCCTTTAGCAAGGTTCTATATTGCTGCAGTGCTGCTTCTGGCAGTCACTAACCTGTCTGCTGAGAAACTTCTAGCAATTAAGACTTATTATGACTCTTGTGGCTCTGCTTTAGTTCAGAGTCTGAACAGAACCTCTCATATAGTGAAGACGTGCCAAAACCAATGTTAACAGAGGTTTAGGAAGCTAGTGTTCAGCTTGTCTGTATTTCTCCTTCATGTCTTGTTGCGTTGCCTTCTCTGAATGTTAAGGCAACGCTGAATCTTTTTTTAAGTGTGGATCTCTCTAGACTGTTCAATCTGTTGTTCAGGTCTCTGCAGGCAAAAATAATGCTGTTTGTTTTCCTCCTTAGGAAACTCCTTTCAAGAGAGAAGCAGCCCCCCATAGACAACATAATTCGGGCTGGTTTGATTCCAAAGTTTGTCTCCTTCTTGGGTAGAGCAGACTGTAGTCCTATTCAGTTTGAATCTGCCTGGGCGCTTACCAACATTGCTTCTGGCACGTCAGAACAAACAAAGGCCGTAGTAGATGGAGGGGCTATTCCAGCCTTTATTTCGCTACTGGCCTCTCCCCATACTCACATCAGTGAACAGGCTGTGTGGGCCTTAGGAAATATTGCAGGTATGTCAATATGCTACACAACTCTTCCAGACCTGTTCCCTTATTTAAAATAGGCGGACATTACTACTGACACGTCATGCAGCATGCTGAGCTTCTTGGGAACTCTGCAGAGCATGTCTCCACTTGCAAAGCATTAAGGCAATGTAGAGCATGCTGTGGACAATTCTTTATCTTCAGACCTAGTATGAGATGTCTCATGCAATACTTGGCAACCTGTGGATTGCTTCCATATTTCAGTTCAGTTTTCATAGAGCTATATAACCATGTTACAACATAGGGCTTTGTATATCTCACTGGATGTTTGTGATTTATCAATGAGCTCTGCTCTGTGTGTTGACTAGAAGGGGGAAGGGAGGAAGCAGATGGCTCACGTAATTGTGTATGTGATGGCCAATATTCCCTGCTTTGAAACAGCTACTTACTGATGTGAAAGTATTATATATTTCAGTCTCTCATGCACCTTTCAGGATTACTTGATCTGCCAGTGTTGGATCCTATTCTTAAAAGTCAAAATTAATAATATAGTTATAATACAGTATCTGCTGTATTGTTATGGTTTCCAACAGCTCTGCCTTACAGAGAATAGCGAATCTTCACACAGAAAATGAGCTCAACAAAAGCCTTGTTTGATTGGACTTTTCTTAAAGTTTGTAGAGTTTTTTTAAACTCAATTGTAAGGTATTTCTTGTACCTTGACTGAATTATTCTATTGCAAACTTTGACATTCCTTCAGCATTATACTATAGAACCCAAACACGTAACCAATGATTATAATGCATTTGAAGTCCCATGTTATGGGAAGAGCTCTGTTCTAGTGGTAGGGCTTAGATATGTTTTCAAAGAAACATGCAAGTCCCTGCTTAGTTATGAACTCTAAGAAAAGCTGTATAGAAAACATACAATGAATTACCTCTTCTTCCAACAGAAAAAAAATTAATCTCAGTGGCTTGATTAGAAACACATGTATGTCATATGATTTAACCATGGCAGTAGTCCTTTTGTCCTCTTATTTCTTTTTATTTTATCTAGCACTTCTTAAGCAGTAGAAGAATTCATCTAACACATAATGCACACATCCCTCTATTCTCGTCTTCACCTGGCTACTTTTCTTGTTTTCTCAGGGGATGGCTCTACCTATAGAGATCTGGTTATTAAATTTGGTGCGATTGAGCCACTGCTGAGTCTACTAGCTATTCCGGATCTCTCTTCTCTGGCTGTAAGTGTGTGGTATGATTCAAGTTAGAATTACTAATAAGTAAGCAAAAGAGCTCAAGTAACTAAACAGTTGCTAACCATTTATTTCAACTCTTGCAGTCTGGATATTTACGCAATGTTACCTGGACGCTCTCAAACCTGTGTCGTAATAAGAATCCTGCACCACCCATAGAAGCTATTGAGCAGATTCTTCCAACTCTCGTTCGGCTCTTGCACCATGATGATCATGAGGTGTTGGCAGACACATGCTGGGCACTTTCCTATCTGACAGATGGTTCCAATGACAGGATAGAAGTTGTAGTGAAAACTGGATTGGTGCCACAACTTGTGAAACTCCTGGGATGTAGTGAACTGCCAATAATGGTAAGATATCAGACATGCAGATTGCTGTTGCTTGATTTGAGTCATGAATAAACCTGCAGTTAGAATAGTGTCCATGTAACTGGTTCTTTTTATGCATAAATCTGATGCTTGTTCCAGGTTTTGCGTAGGTAAGACTTGAGCTTCTGTCTTGCCTGGACACTGCCCCACATGAGGCATAGACTATTGCTGTCTGACTATCAACCTTCTTTACATAATCATTGGATTTAACACACAGGCCAGCACAACAGTCAACATTCTTTAAAGCTTGCTTTTAACTCTAAACTACTGTTGCAAATCCAAATTCTAGGGACAGTGTTTAGAAGTGGGCCCTGTGCATACTATAATCATAGTATAATAGCATTAGTACTTCGGAGGTAGTTTTCCTAAGCTCTGTCATGGGTGGTTGTTTGCAGATTGGCCTTGGAAGGTGTGCAGTCTTAGCATGCTTAATGTCTGCATATGTAATGCTAACGAGGAGCTTAAAGCTCATTAGTACATAGTATATCATGCTGTTAACTGGAAAGGCTAGAGCGGAGGGGGCATCGAGTATGGCTGTATTTGTTCAAGTACAGATTAGATGATACCGTTTTTCCTAAGTACTATTTTCATATTTCTTTCAGACTCCGTCATTAAGAGCCATAGGAAATATTGTCACTGGTACTGATGAGCAGACACAGATTGTTATTGACTCGGGAGCACTATCTGTCTTTCCAAGTCTCCTTTCTCATCATAAAAACAACATTCAGAAAGAAGCAGCGTGGACAATGTCCAACATCACTGCTGGACGACAGGACCAGATTCAGCAAGTTGTAGACCATGGTCTTGTACCTTATCTCATTGGTATTCTGAGGAAGGTAAACAAAAACTATATTTACTATGTTGAGGTTTTTGCTATTACTACTACTATCTGTGTTCAAATAACCTGCTTTTACCTTCACAGGGGGATTTCAAATCTCAAAAGGAAGCTGTGTGGGCTGTGACTAACTACACAAGTGGTGGAACAATTGACCAGATCGTGTATCTCGTTCAGGCTGGTGTTGTTGAACCCCTACTGAATCTCCTCTCAGCTAAAGACAGCAAAACTGTGCTAGTTATTCTGGATGCCGTTTCCAATATTTTCTTGGTATGTGGATGCAGTGTACTCAATCGTTGTCCAAGCTCTTGCTAATGGTTCTCCACTAGTTGGTGCCATGCATCTTTCCTGAGGTTATTCCATGCTTGTCTCTTGCAGGCTGCCGAGAAGATTAATGAGACAGAAAAACTTTGCCTCATGATTGAGGAGTGTGGAGGTCTAGACAAAATTGAAGCTCTCCAGTCGCATGAAAACGAACAAGTGTACAAAGCCTCATCCACCCTGATTGAGAAATATTTCTCAGCAGAAGTAAGTGGCTGCAGGATGATTTTTTTCTGCTTTTATTTTCTATTCTAGCACTGACTACTAGGCTGAAATGCTACTGCTCTTTCAAAACTCTTTTCTTTTCCTTCTAGGAGGAGGAAGACCAAAATGTTGCACCAGAATCTACTGCTGCCAGCTACACTTTCCAAATTCAGGGCAATACTCCAGATACTTTCAACTTCTAGGTCTTGCATATACTGCAACCCCCTACAAGTTGTTTGGCACACAAATGACTGCCACCTCTTTGTCTTAATAGCTCCTTGTGTCTCTTACTGTGGTTTTTTTATGTGACCTGTAGCACTTTGTCCAACCAACATACTTGAACAGTTCAAAACTGTACATATGTGAATTTCTAACTGTAAACGTCATTCTTTCTGAGAGATACTTGTAAATACTTGTTCTCTTTCTGGCTCTTACTGCCCCTGTCAGGCATAAGAATGCAGGTGGGCAATACAGGCTTCTCACAAAGCATGAGCCACTGCTCTGCAAACCTCTTCATAACCTATTACATTCTACGTAACCTAATTGCTGTAATCAATACACTGAGTAGGCTTTTAAAGAGGATTTATGTTTGAACTTCAATAAAGTCATATCAATACATCAAATTGAACTGTGTCAATTGCTCTCTTAAAAGCTGACTGATTATGGTAAGTATACTTAATCAAAAATCTATAATGGCAAGAATGCAGGTCTAAACCATGAGAGATTCAAATCTGAAGATGGTGGGTTTGGTCACCCCAAGCTCTGACTTCTGTGTATAGCAGCCTTCTATTACTGCAAAACAAGTGAATTGATGCTTCTCTCTAAATATCTCTTACAGAAATCTGATTAGTTTGACCTTGTTCATGACTGAGCTAAACTATCTTCTGCCTTTTGGAGAAATATTTAAAAGACTGCAGTAGCACTACTTAACTGCAAGTAATAGTGTGGAGGAGGGCAAGTACAGCAGTTAACCAATTGTAAGTATGTTCGGGTAGCCTTAGCATAGAGCACAGGAAATGCTTTGAAGCAGTTGCCTGCTCTAGAGAGCAGAAATGAAGGCCTTGTCTTGGAATCTATTGTCCCTTTACTCCCAAAATCATTACTTACGGTAACCTACTCTGTCTCTAAAGGTGGTTGTGCAGGGTGGGGTTTGGGGGGGGTAGGGGATAGAGAGGAAGAACTATAGTCCTGTTTTCCAGCTTTTTGGAAAAATTTGGATTGAGCTATTTCATTAACTGGAACCTCCTAGGAGTTAATGTGTCTGAATAACTATATTGACTTGGCTCTCTGAGCTTCTCGCTCTTATGGTGGTGCAGGAGAGGTCAGTTTTTCATGGCTAGATTTTTCATAAGCATGACTTACACTTGAAACATAGCATGTCACTTCAGTATTGTATGTTAGATATCTCTTCAATTATTAATAAAAGGTGGTGGTGGGGAAATCTAATGTGTAGGCAATTCTCCCCAAGTTCCTATAGGCTTTGCTTCCCCCTTTATGGGGGGAGGGGAATAAAAAAAAAAAAAAACAAATACAACACAAAAAACCCCCTTGTACTGTGCTAAGTGAACCTGATGAAAGAATCTGGTTTGGTCTTATGCATTAGTTTGCTTGTTGTGTGCTTTCAAGTCTATTTTAAAGTGTATATGTAAGTGGGTTTGGGTATAACTCCCTTAAGTTCTTCATTAAGAATACCTGATCTTAAAAGGATGCTCCTAAACCTGGATTACTGAAGACTTCTTTAAATGAGTTATTGCTAATGCGGAAGGTGCCACTCTCGCTTCCATTATTGTGGTGCAAGTCTACCATTGCATTTGCTTGCAACAATGGTACCCTCCCTGACTGGAGGCTGAGCATTACGTGTGCACCCATGTGACTTCTCTGTGCAAGCCACTTGCTTGGATGTTAGGTACTGCTGGATCATGATAACCTTACAAAAGGTAGCAGATAATTTGTCTGCATATACATTCATATCTTATGGTTAGCAGCAATAATGTTTCCTGCAGAGCAATCACTTGTGAACTCATCTGCATAAGCATACTTCTGCTGGGCTATTAAAGCTGTACGAGTTCCTCCAACCAGCTGAGAACACGGTTGTGAGACACGTTGCTGTCACTGGTGTATCAAGGGGGTTGCAGTTTTTGCATGTCACAAAAGATACTGTCTTGCAAAAATCACAATATCCTGAGCTGATCAATGATGACTTCATACTTTTGACTGTACTGCTTTAACTGCTTTTTCTTCACCCTGAAACAAAGCTGCGGCAATTAATAAGCTTTATGCTAGGAGTCTTTAAAGACAATCAGACTAATGGCTGTTGTAACCCTATTGCATCTTCTGCTTGAGAAGCTGGTGTCAGTGTGACTAACCTTCTGTCTCCGTGCCTGCGCTGCCAAATGAAGGGCGAGACTGAACTGTGGCTGCGGCATGTTCCCAGCCCTGCCAGCCTTCTGTACTAGCGGGAGAAACCGCAGGTGGCACCCGGCCACCTGCAGAAGAAGCTGTAGACAGTGCCAGACTGAGGAGCAGAATGCAAGTCTAACACCACAGATACCGCAACACCCTTGGGACCAGCTTCTGGTATTACTTAGCGGTACCCGTGCAAAGTGGGAAGAACCATCTGCCTTGCAATGCTAAGCCTTTAATGTCCTGGGGGGAAAAAACCAAATCGGGCTTTTATGCATCTGCAGTGATGCCTCGTGTGTCCTTTGCTTTGTTGTCAAACCTCCAACTTTGACCTAAAAGCATCAGTTATAAAATCATGATGTTCTGTGTAACTGCCTGGAGAGAACTGAAAGAATTAACCTATATAAAAGCAGTTATGCCAAGTCAGCTTTCATAAATGAAGTCATTGCTTCCACATACTCTGTTTGTGGGTTTATAAGGGCAATGACATGATGGCCTGTGAAACATAATTCAGAATTCTTGAGTCATTTTAGATTTCTAACTGTAATTATGGCATCTTTCAGTAGAGGGTGCTACAGGCAACCGCATGGTCCCGTTTGCTTCTAAGAGGTTGATGTGGAGTTTCATTCAGCCTGGACCACTTGGGTATGATGTACTTTATTTTCCTATTAAGAAAATACTGAGATAAAATCCATCGGGGCACCTCTTGTAGTCACAGAAAACATCTATGTGCTAATTTCCAAGTATTTAACCAGATTAAATATTGAATACAAGGCGCAATCTTTTAAAAGTGGTATGTCAGGGTACTGTTACTTTAAAGTACAACTCCTTGCTTTCATCGCTTTTTAGCACATATGCAGTTAATTTGACTTTTCTATCTCAGTGTATAGTAAAGGAGATGAGAATGCAGAACACTTGTTGAATAGTGTTATCTCTACTTTTTTTTCCTGAAGTACTGTTTTCAGAATTATCTAATACATTGAGTTAATAATAGAACACTGCAAATTCTTCTTTAGATGCCTGATAGCTCAGTGGCTTAATAATTAACTTTCTGGGGACTGAGACTTTGTTTTTATCCAAGAAAAATGTGTTCAGCCTATCCACCAATGAGCCCCGTTCTTGGCAGCAGGTATTTCCACAAGCAACAATCTACAGTGATTATGAGTAAGTGACTGGAGTGAGTCACTCCTTATTCTAAGAAAATGCAAACTATTTCTGAGGGTTAGGATCCCGGTCACCCATTAGGCTGTGTCTCTAGCTTAAAAAAAGCAAAAAGGGAGCAAAAAGGAGCAAAAGCGGAGAGGAAAATTGTTATTGCTCCTGGTTCTTGGTTTGTTGGTTCCGTTTGGGTTTTCTTGTTGCCCAGCCAGATTTAAGAGCTAGCCTTCTTTATGTGGCAAATGCCTAATTCAGGACAAGGGCTGGAATAAATGTCTGGTGGCCTATGTGTCAGTCTGCCAACTCCTCTGTGCTGAGAGCAACAATAACAGACCCCTGCTGACATCAACTGGCTTGGAATGCGGTTGTTGCTAATACTATTTTATCTGTGGAGTGATGGCAAGATTTCAGTCTATGATCTCGGCAAACGTAACCACCTCTGAAATTCTGATGCTAGCAGATGCTGCCTGTGTGATTGCTTCCACTTGCAGTTTCCAGAGATGCTAGGCTCTGAAAGAAGAGCAGAGACTTTGCAGTCCTGTTGTTCAATAGCATGTCTGTTCACTTTCCACTACAGGAGGAACAGTTTAAACTGTGGAAAAGCTGGAAATGGTTAAATTAGGAGAAATCGATTCTTTATTTCCCTGTGATTCAGACTGAAATAGTCTCTTAAGCGAAGCTGCTTCCTGCTACTGTATACAGAATGATTTAAATTGCACAGAACTACAGTGGTGTATCGGCAAAAAAGAACAGCTGTATGTTTACAGGAAAAGGAATTCACTAGCTAACAATATTTCACAGATCTCTTCTGTTCCTAAATCTATTTTGCAGCAAAGCAAATGAGATACAAGAAAGTTATCCACAGACATCCAGAAAGCAGCCGGTAGAGTTAACCTGGAGCCTGGGAATCCTGATGTCCGTTCCTCTAGTTAACCCCTGGCACCTCTGGCCACGATTATCTCTTTGCTGAATATAGGATTGTCCCAGGAGTATTGAATCTCTTTTGTGATAAGGTACAACATAACATTTAAGCACAGGTCTAAACTTTGGGAGTGTGTGCAATTTGAGGAAAAAGTACTGTTATTCAAAACAGAAGGTTAATTGTGACTGGTGATATTTGGCCCGTAGGGGAAAATGTTGGGACTTTCACTTAAAACCTAATAGGAGACACATTAACTCTTCAGTCTAAGTTAAAAACTTAAGCTTGACTCACCTTCAGGGGAACGTGTTAGGAGAAAAGTCTGAGAGGGAATTAGGTGACCCCTCCTAAGGTTGGAAGGGGCGTACCCAACCCAATGGCAAATTTCAGAGGAAAAAAAAGCATTCACAAGAACACTCAAGCTACAAGTGTGCAAAGTTGTTCATTGTGTTTGGAAAACACTTCCTTCTTATTGATCCACAGCGTGGCACTGATACGAGTCGGGCAGAAACTCAGCATGTAGACAGCTGAGAAAGAATTGATTTGCTGTGAGCACTTCATATGGAATAAGGGTCACTGGATTCCAGTCCTGTTTCTGACTGCAGAGCACTGTCTGTCTCAGACTGGCTCCAGGAAATGGACGCTCTTCCGCAGAAGCCAGAAGATTTCGTGGAAGAGCCGTGGCCTGTTTCCAGGTTGCAGTTCACCCACTGCCCTAGGGAGTGTCATTAGTGGGAGGGAGGTGAAGTTGGGTTTTAAAGGGATGAGGAGAGGAGAGAAAAATTAAAGCAGGGTGGAGAAAAATCCTGTTAATTCTTATTAAGCAGAACTTGCTTGACCACATTAAAATGTTGTGCTAATCATTTAAATAAAACAATGGACCAAATCCAGAAGTGATATATAAATCATACATCAGGAAGGGAGTTTCAATTGGCTGACATACTAAAAGCAAAATCAATGGCACTGATTTCACTGCGGAAGAGGTTGGATTACACCTATGAGCTCAACAAAAGAGGCAGCATAATGAGGCAGCGTTCTACTTTATTTTGTATATTTCTCAATTTGTGTTGCAATGTGAAATGAAAATCATGGGGTCATCTTTTTGAAGGTGTGATTTCTAGAGAAAGATATATATATATAAAAAAAATAGTGGAAAGCTGCCTAATTTGTTATCTGTAACAGATTGCTTTGTGTACAGGTTCACAGTGGTAAAATAGCTATAATACCAGGAGTATGTAATAATGCTCTGTGGGCATGTGGAAGATTGGATGTACAAAGTTATCAGAATATCTTGAATAATCTCCAAGGCACATTTCCATCATCCAAATTGCTTCATTTTTACCCACTATATGAAACAGATGTAAAAATAGCTCTTTCATCAGTGGATTGCTACACATATTTGGGCTGCAGAGGTTCAATTCTGTTCAAAGCAATACTGTGAAATCATTTGCAGAATGTTGTTGTTAATCAGAAGCAGCAATTTAATGTTACGTATCCATCTCTCCTCCCATCCCCAGCTCCCCTTCCCAATTCTGAGCAGGAAACGACACTTGGACGGAGCTCAGCATACTAACTTTCTGGATAGACTCTCTAGGAATGAGGAGGGACTTGAATTCTCTCCATATGTCATTTCCTTTCCCCTGATGGCTAAAAAAAACCATTGCTGCAGTCCATATAACTTACAATAGAGACAACATTACTGATATAGGAAAACGAAGGCGGGGGGATGGGACAGACAGGACATCCACATTCCATTTCTGAAGAACTGCTTTGCAAAATTTGACTTGAATCAAGCAGGAATCTTTCTTTGCTGAAGAAAGATTGTTTTATACAGTTCCTAAAATTGAAGCTATTACCCCATCGGTACTTAAGTGTATATCGACACCTGCAGTCTGTGGCCAGACATGGATTAGAAAAGGAAAACGTAAGTAGAGGAGGAATGGTAACAACTGCATGAGATTTAAACTAAGTCAGAATGGAAAAACAGAGGTGATTGAGGAAGACTGACAATGGGGATGTAATAATTTATAATAAAACCAATTTTAATAGCAAATAATCCTAGAAATTACTTAAGAAAAATTAGAAGATTAGCCCACTCCTGCAACCATCTTTTGTCCAGGCTACCTTTAAAAACTTCTGTTCAGTGTAACAAATAGCATATGTAGATATCTTACACTGCTGCAAAATACAAAATTTGATCTGCTATATTGCACAGCGGATTTGCAGCTGTCAACAAAATTCAGTGTGCCATGGTTACAAACAAAAAAAAACCCCAGGAATAAACATGACAAAAAAACCCCCCACCAACGTTTTAACTAAACGGAAAGCTTACTTCCTCATAGCCAACCAACTGTGTATTGGACCTCAAACTGGAACATAATGTCTTTCTTGCAATATAATCTAAATGTTTGTTAAATTTGTAGCAACCAAACTGTGCAAGGCACTTTGCAGAGCAAATGAGATATGACGTTTGCTCAAAACCCCCTGAATTTTGCAGTCAGCGAATGAATACATATGCACGTAGGGGCTAGATGTGTCTGCTTGTGGGATGATTACATCTGATTGCAGAACCAAGACCTCACATCTTTTATTAGATATATTGCCTAATTAGACATATTGCCCCTGAATTCTACTGCTAAAAAGAAAAGGAAAAAATCACCTTTCCTCCAGTCCTATTTTAAAGGGTTTCAAGATTGGAATAAAAGACTGATTCAAGACACATGGTGACAGATTTTGCTTTAGGTTACTTTCAGCACTTCACTAGACCCACTAACCTACTTAAATATCTGCGCTGTTCTTATCTGGCATGCAACCTTGCTTTATAATTTTTAGGATGAAATAATTTTAGAGATAACTTTATCTTAAATCCTCTCAAATTGATTTCACAGTGGACTTGTGGGTGATTGTTAAAAAAAAAAGCACAAAAGAAGCTAGTACAGACTGTGGATGGGTTAGGAATTTCTGCAGTTCAGAATGTGTTAGGAACTGGATTAAAAAAAAAGAGGGATTGTTGTCTTTATTGACCCTACAAATGCTTTTATGTCATGATTGATCTTATTTGTAGATTTAGTTTTCATGTAATGTGTTTATAAATGTCTACAGACTTGTTAATGTCAGACAAAGCAGAGAGCTTTCAAAGCTGGTTAGCCTGTGTTCTTTTCAGTAATTCACAAAACTGTGTGAGTGTATGTGGTATGCACATTTTAAGACAGCTCATTCTGAATCTTAGTGATCACTTCTCCACGGCAGAAAACAATAATCTTGTGGGGTTAAGCCTTTGTTAGCTATTTTTGTCTTTGAACCTTGCAGATGCAATTACCTGTAAAAGTACACAATATTGTTATCAATTATAATTTGATAAATCTCCTGGAATTAATCTCGTCTCTTGAATGGAAGTCTTTGGAAGTAACTTGTATGAGACACGTGGAAAAACTTCCACTTGCTTGAAGAAACATAAAAAAAATCAGAGCTACCAGGTGAGGGCCATTTTGTTTAAGCGGTTTACGCTGCCCCAAGACGCTTGCTTTCTCTGCCACCCTTAGGCAGCGGAGTCTGTTGCAGGCCTCGTTGCCTATCCGTATCGGTACTTGTCTCTAATAGCCACAGTCCCTGCAATAGATTGGAATGGGATACGCTGGCCCTCTTGAAAACCTCATCTTAACCCCTGACATGTATGGGATTCTGTAAAGCTAGAAACATGAGGGTTTAATCCCTGAATATCTAGATAAGTAACAGTGGCCAATGAGGACAAGCTAATTATGCCGAAGTATTAAGGCTTATCAGATAATGTTCTAGGGTTTTTTGGGAGTCAGGAAAGCATCTCTGCTTTCCTCGGCCACATGGATGGAAGGTGCGCCATAGAACATTTTTTACTTCTTCCAAAGCATTAAATAGTGGCTGTGGCCCAAGCAGGGTGTTAACTAGGCAGACCAAGAGATTGATTTAACGTGGCAGCTATCTTCCAACATATCGCTGTTGATCAACAGCATCTAAGGGGTGAATTTATAGCAGCAGGACTGAGTCAGCTTTTGGCACCACTGTCAGTGGCACCCCCCTCTCGGCATCAGCACAATTAAGACTCAGACAGACTTAAAATATAGGAGATTTTACAGCTCATCTTTTGCAGACAACAGAATTGTTATTTCAAATTGATGCTGGGCCATGGGGGATAGGAAAGATTAGAGAAGGTTTGGTATTCCTTTAGTGGCTAAATAATATGGCTTGGTCGAAAACAGTGCTTTATGTCAACTCTCTTAAATACTTGTTTGGGCTGACAGTCTTCCTAATAACACTTCATTTATCTAAGCTGCATACCACTGGCACAAACACACAGTGTCAAGTTGAATCAGACAATATCCGGAGACAGATGTTGTAGTATAGTAGTAAAGGAAATTCTTGATACGTGTCACTCAGAAGAGACTGTTTCTAACTCTCTTATTCTGTAAGGTCTTTTATGAACCTATTTATATCAGCCAAATAAATCTAAGGATGAGATTCTACAGCTGCTTCATTCACAAAGCAACATGAGAAAGTCCTGCAGAGCAGTTGCATGAGGGAACATGAGGTTCTTCAGGAAACCTTAGTAATTTCAGTTGGAATACTCAGCGTGTAGCTCTCAAAACACTTAACAAAGCCAGTCGTCCAAGAGTCTGGTAAAGAAATTGTATTATCAACAGTATTTTATGGGTAAATAAGTGGAAATTATGGAAGAATAAAGGAAATATTTTTCAGAAATAGACCTTCTTTTTGGCCCAGGGCTTTTGAAGACCTCGTTTGTACTTTGAGTCAGCATTCCCACTGATTTTGAATGTAAGACAAATCAGGGAAAATCTTTTAGGCCTAAGATACTTCACTATGCTTAAAGACTGAAGCTAGGCTCTGCCCTTTGTGCTGGGCTGTTAAAAATGCTGTGTAAAGCCTGTCATTGGGTCATGGGTTGTGAGACAGTGTACATCGAACAGCAGAGAACAGTGTTGACTTGAGCTAGACACTGGGGCTGGGACACGGGTGTAACCTAGTCATTTGCCCAGGTGCCGGGACATGGTTTCTCATGATAGATTTACCTCTTTCAGAAAGTGAATTTTAGCCTCTGGCTAGTAATAAAATATAATGCCATGCATCTATTTATTCTGTGCTCAATGCCTGCCTCTTTAAAATCTGCCTTTTTTTTTCTTCTTATAAAGTTGCAGTAGGATAGTGCTGTCCTGCAGGACACGATGAGGAAACAACATGGCTAAAGAACTGCATGGAATATCTGTGCATCAGTTACTAATCTGTTCTGGATGGATGGACTTAGAAGTTATCTTAGTGACTAACCACTGGAAAATCCTGTGATATGGGAGCTCATGCATTTTTTTGTAGCCACAGCTGCAGTCATTTCCCTTCAGAGACACATCATTTCCCCAAGACACATCCTGTCTCAGAGGGCTATGGTGTCTGCTGCTCCAAGCTTCTGTCCCCTTTCTCAGTAGCCAGCATATGGGTGGAGATTTCCTTCCTAGTTTCTTCTCCTGAAAAGCTTCATCTGAAGCTCCAGCTTGAGAAATGGATTGAATCTTGACCTCTTGCATAAACATTGTCTCTGCATGCCAAAGGGAGTCTTAGTGAGAACCACAGCCCCTGTCTAGACATGTTTCTTCATCATGTAACTCTGATAGGTATGTCTTCCATTGCTGGGTTAACTCTCTTTGTCTCCGAGTAGCAACAATGCCAGAGTTGAAGCAAATACTTAAGCATGTGTATCTGAATACTTTAACGTAGTTTGTTCAGTTCACCAGCAACGCAAACAATGCTCTAGTCTGATAATTTTCATAATCTGCAAAGGGAAATAAGGAATCTTGTACAAAGTGAAACTATCTATTCCTAGTTTTCCTTCCTGAAACGCAGAAGCACTTTATACATGACCTCAGTAGGGTTCGATCCTTCTGTACAGAAGAGCAGCAAGGGAAGGTAAGAGAAAGCCTCACAGAGGACAGAATTCCATTCAGGAACAGGACAAAAATGTGATGGATCCGCAATGAATTTAGGAAGTACTTTTGCTACAATAAGAAGTCATGATTGGATTAGAGAAGGATTAAAAGAAAAACCTGTGCCAAAGAGGCAGACTAGGAGAACGATGCCTGTTGCAAGCAAAGATGTTGATGGAGCAGGTCAAGGCTGCTAATCTAGTCTAATGACTACGTTTTACTGAGTAGTGTGTTGGCACATCAATTTAGATAAGGCCTACTTGTTGTTGGGCACTGTATTAACGCGATAAGAGAAAGTCCTTGCTTTGAAGACCCTTGCTGTTAATGGTGGAAATTGGCTTGGGACAGACAGACCGTGCTAGTGAAGAGTATAATACACTGGCTGGCAAACAGACTAAGGCTTCTTTAAAATGATGTTTTGCACGGCGATAAATAGGAATGCTTTGAAAGGGGATGAGTTAATCAGGCAAATTAAGAAAGAGGCAGGGAACGCTGGTGGTATAAATGTTCATCATTCTTCACAATTTCTTTTTTTTTTCATTTATCTTTTTTTTTGGCAGCATTAACAAAGCTTTACCAAAAAAAAAGAAAAATACTGATGTTATAAGAAAGGGAACAGACTTCTGTAAATATTTCAAATTTATTTCTTTTCAGATGAAAATGGGACCTGATAAATTTAAATCTTAATGGGGTTGCCTAGGTGTATACTGCTGTAATACTTTTCTTCTCAGAACTACACCATTAGGGGGCAAAAATAGGCATTTAGCATTAACAGTTGCACATACATCGGAAATATATCAGAGAGAAAAAGGAAATGGAGGTGTAATTCTCTTCTGATCAACTCTGTCGTTAACTCCATGATCTCCAGGGGTGGTGTCTATAATTCAACCACAACAGGCTCTGGGAAATTTAGTAAATGACAACTAGTAGAAAGAAATACAATCCAGATAATTTTAAATATCTTTAAAATAGTTTTAATGATAGGAAAATAGTCTTAACCTTTTAATTTACTCACAAAAGCTTAATAATAGGGGCAGGACTCTCTTGCTTTCTTGATACCATCACAGAAGCTGGGGAAGAATGTGATATAACACCAGCCAGCTCTCATTACTGCAGAAGGAATGTGGTGTGATTAAACCTCTATACAGAAAGAAATGGAATGTAATTCTTACATGTTGATTTGCTTTGAACACATACCACATGCTGAGGAGTGAGTTTCCAGTGTACTCTTCCGTTTCTAAAGATGGAGAGGACCTCACCTTTTCCGTTTCTAAAGATGGAGAAGACCTCACCTCCAAAAAATTAACTACAACTATTCTCTTCTGAAAAAACATTATTTGGTTAAAGACATTTGTTCACATTTCCCAGTGTCCAAAACCACTAAATCCTTTGAGAAATATCTCTGAATGCAAAGCCTTCTTTTTCTTGCTATTGGGAAATTCAAGAAATCAAAGCCCTTTTTTGTGCAGCCATGGAACAAAAGAAGTTTTTGTATTTCTAAATACTTCTTCAGAAGTTTCACTAATGTGATACCAACTATTAAATTATTTTGTCCTTATGGGCTCCTCTACAGCCCTGTTCATGTCCCGAAGATGCCTGAACTTACCCCCTTTCTATACGTTTCCTCTAGCCCTTGAGACTCTGCCTCAGTTGCTAACTTCTGGCTGAAGAAGACTGGATGGGACTCCCTCCCGAGTCCAGCAGCGAGGCTGTCATCCAAGAAGTGAGCTGCGGGGTGATGCAAGGCACTCCCTTCCCTCTGGATCTGAGCTAGCTACCTCATCTTGAAAGGATTTGTTGCTCAATGATATCAGCCTAGAGTGAAACACGGATCACTTGTCAACAGTTAATGATGATATTTGCTTGCTTACCTCACAAGATCAGCACTATAAAGCATGAAACCTCTTCTCACCCTTGAAATGGAACTGTGTAAAGACAAAATTTACTGTAAACTGTTGGCTTCTAAAACCTAAAGCAGCATCAGCGCAATATCTGTTCTGTTAATCTGAGAATATTTTGGGAACTTGGGGGATAGCACTGGCACAAGAAACTCTGGATCATAACATTCGTGTGGAATTCTTTTGCTGGAAAAGTAGCACTTTCAATCATCAGGTACTGTCAGTATCTTTGGTCTCCTACATTCCCTGCAGTTCTTGGCGCTTTGCGAGGCTTCCTGACCTCTGCTCACTGCAGATCTTGCACAGATCCCTCGCGGAGCTGCTCCTCTTAAATTCTGCTTGGCAATTCGACTCAGTGAAGGGGAGCAATGAATAAAATCCTGATTTCCCTACAGAATTGGGAGATACGATGGGACAGAAACATCTGTAGGACATCTAAGGTGCAGTCATTGTAATGCTTATACAAAGCCAGAAGGGAAGAAGCGAGCAGTTTGCACCTGGTACATTTGTCTATCCAAGTGCAACCTGATCTAGGTCATTTCTACCTATGTTAGTCAAGAGAGGACGTAGTCCTGACCTAAATGGGACACGTACCATGCCTGCGGGTGCTAAGGAGAGCTAAAGCCCCTCTTCTCTCATGCTCTTAAATACATACATTCTGCATAGGACTTTCTTATGTGTCACTGATACGCTTTGGATGTATTAGTAAAAAAGCTCAAGTCATGTAGGTTATTTAAAAATAAATAAATACAATCAAGTATTGCACATATTAAAAAAAAAATATTGCACAGCAGTAGCAGCAATCTTGCAGCCAGTGCATTTTATATAGCGACCCAAATGCACAAACTGTCAATTAATGCTCTAACACTGGCAATATATCACAGTATTTTCACTGAAAGGTGAGCAGCCTGTCCAAAAATCTTAGAAAAATTTATAGTTCAGCAAGTTGCTTTCTGAAAAGCAGTATGAAACTAATTATACTTCATGACCTTTAAAAACCACTTTTAATGAAAGCATTAAAATGTTCATATACCTACTGAGCAATGAAATACTACATTTAATCCCAATAGGTTTTTTTTCTTTTTAAATATTGGCATTGCAATTAATGCCTGACGCACTAGTTATCCATTAGGAAAAGATCATGTAGCAAGAGTACTATATTTAACATAACCTTAAATACTTTTGTCAAATTATATCAGAATTATCAAATGCTGGGTCCAGAGTGCACTGCAAGACCCCAGAAACAAATAATCATCACATGTTAGGAAAAACCTAGAGTAACCGAGAAATATGTTAAGTATGTGAAAAGTGGCTTTATATTTTGTTTTTCTATTCGGTTCAGCAGTGGCCGGGTAATGTTGCAATATTTGCAAACCATCAGCCGTTTGCTTTATATAGTTAGTTTTAGAAAAGGATAATGACCTGGCTATGGGAATTTGCAACAGATTGAAACTTCAATAGTATGACCTTCAATTATTAAGGCTGATTTTTCTTCTTTTTTTTTTTTTTTTTTAATGCAGGAATCAGGACACCTGGAATGTCTTTGAGGTGTGCGTGAATTTATGTAACTATTATAAAGTAACTTTTTAACTGTTTCAGTGCAGCATATAAGCCATAAAATCAGCAGATATCTGTGTTTTGTAGTAAGTAGTAAATGAAGCTTAGACTTGTTTCCAATTCTCTTTGCTTGAAAGAGTGGCTAAGCAATGAATCAGCATTTTCCCTCGTGCTCTGGCTATGCTGTAAAGAAAGGTTCGTTTTTAATGCTTGCTAGCTTTGTGTTGAACGGGCAACAGAGACAGCCCTGTGCGAGGAAGGAACCCCAGGTCCTGATCCCAGGACTCCTCTGCTCCCAGGTGAAGTGACATTGGAACAGCGGTGCCACCGCAGCAGGAACCATTGAAAACTTCCACCTGGAAGAACCTGGTGCTTAAGACACACTTTGGGAGGAAGATGTGAGTCTGCACATACCCAGTGCGGGGAGGGGTCTCATTGTAAGGGAGGAAAGCTTTGAGAACCACATCCCGCTTCCAAGGCCTTCAGTGGGAAAAAATCAGTTCTTCATCCCAGATTTGATTTAAGGAGGCCCAAGCCCTGAGCTCTGTCAAGATGGGACCACTCTAGACGTGCTTATGGTTCAGTTCTGTGTATGTAACTTCACAAAGTAGAAGCTACATTATAAACTCTAAACTATAAAGCACAGGCCATCTTTTCATCCCACGTTTGGATCCTGATCCGTAGGCTGGATCCTAACCTGTGACTACCCATATGATAATACTTTACCGGTCACCTCAACAAGAAGCAGCCAGTGCGATGACGCGACCGAATGAGTACAGAGTATTAGTAAGGCTGTTAGTAAGAATAGGTGTGTGGTTTATTAGCTCAGTCTTCTAAGGTAAACTTTACTGTGGCAACCTTCGTAGCTTTTCTTGGAGCTTTTCCCACTCTCCGGAGGCCCCTTCGGCCCTGCAGGAAGCCGCCCCCGACTCCCGCTGCGGCGTGGAGCTCCCCTCACGGGAAGCGTGCTGCAGGGCTGGGAAAACTCTGGAAAGAGTCACCTTTCCTCCGGGATGGGAGTTAGATTGGGCCACGCGGCGTGGACGCAAAGCATTTTGATTTTTTTTTTTTTTTTTTAAATTATTTTGAGAACGGCAGTTCACAGAACCCGGCTGCCGATTCCTACAAAGGGCAGATAAGAAGCGAATGGGACCAAAGTTTAACAGTTTCCACGGCCCGTCTGTCACACCCTATCCGTGGAAATACTGCCCCTGATCAGAAGCACTCCCGGGTGTGACTATGCACGTTTCAGCCCGGCTTTGAATTCTCACCCGTATGGCCTTTTCCCGTTTGTACCTTTGATTCTCCTGTCCCGACCCCCCCCGCAACTTCACCGTCATCTTCCTCCCCGTCTCCCGCTCCCCTCCTCTCGGCCACGGCAATTCACCCCCGTCGTTCCCGACCCCCCCAGCTCTCCCGAGGAGGACCCCAAGCGTCGACGCCACCCGATGCCGTTCCCCCTTCAGCATCCCCGGGCAGACCCCGAGGCGGGGTGGGCTCCCCCTGCCCGGCGGGGTGCGCGGGGGGCGGGCGGGCGGCCTCCCCCGGGGGCAGGCCGGGCCTGGGCCGGGGGAGGGGAGCCGAGGCGAGGTGAGGCGGCCGCCTGTCCGCCCGCCGTGCGGCTCCGTCGCCGGCTTTGTTGTGCTCGCCGCCCCGGCTCCCGGCGAGGGGGCGGGGAAGCGGAGGGAAGGGAAGCGGGGAAGGCGGCCGCGTCTCCTCCTCCGCCTCCTCCTCGGCCCCGGCCCCGCTCATGGCGACGCTGGGCACATCCGGGCTTCTCCTCCTCCTCCGGCGGCCGCCGCTGCCCTGAGCGCCCAGCCCGACTCCATTAGCGCCTCCCCTCCCCCCGTCTCCCTTCCCGGACCCAGAGGCAGGGGGAGCCCCGGGCAAGGCAGCGCCGAGCCCGCGGAGCGGCCGGGGACATGTCCAACCAAGGGGCCCGGCGGAACGGGCCCGTCAAGCTGCGACTGACAGGTGAGGCTGAGCGGGCAGGCTCCGCCGGGGCCTGCCGCCGCCCGCCCGCCCGCCGCCGGCGGGGCTGGTCGGGCGCCGGCCGGGCAGGGGGGAGGGAAGGGACGGAGGAAGCGAAGGGCAGCGGGGTCTCGGAGGGCGCGAAGCCCGGCCTCCCGGGGGAGCGGGGCGAGGAGAGCCCAGCTGGAGGGGCGGGAGCGGGCTCCCTCCATGTGTCTTTGAGGTTGAACCTGGGGCCGCAGGAGCCCGTCGGGCCTCGGGAGGAGAGCGGGGGGAAGGAGGGAAGGAGACGGTGAGCTCTTCCCTCGCCTCCCTGCCCCGCCGCGGGGTCCGCGCCTCCGGAACAACATGTCTTTGCGGGCTGCGGGGCGGCGGTGCCGCCCGCCCGCCCTCCCCGCCTGGCCCGGCCCGGCCCGGCCCGGCCCGGCCCCGGCCCCCCGCGGCCCTCCGGGGGTCTCCAGGCGTGGGGGAGCCGGCGGGTGTAAGCCTCAGGCGCTGGGCACCTTCCCCTCTTTCTCAGCACTCCCCGCTTTTTTTTCCCCTTCGTCTTCTCAGTGTAAACTCGAAAGAAACTGTCACACTCTTTGTTTTGATCTCTTTGTTTGTTGTTTGTGTTTTGTTTTTTTTTTAAACCAACTTCCTCAGTTGAGATTGTACACAGTTCGTTTGGTGAAGTGCCTTATGCTGCCCTCTCTCAGAAGACCACTTGACCTCTAGTACTTTAAAATATCATAAAAACTGTTCACCTGCATGCTGGGAGGGAAAATAATTTGCTTTTAATACTTAAAAGTATGTTCTTTTCTGTATAAGAACCCAGGTAAATAGGCTTAGAGAAAAAATCTTGGAAGTTCTGCTAGAGCTTTCTTAAAAAAAAATACAGGAGACTTTAAAGAAAAGAGCTAGTTCAAAGTATTGTAAGTCCCCCAGCAGATAAAACGATGTTTTGTATTTTAAAGTGTCAGTGCGTGAAGGTAAGCGATTAGAAAATAATAGATAACACTGTAAATACTCTGCATATAGTGTATTTAACCAGCTTGCAAAACAAATGTGTTTAAAAAATACTAAAAGGCTTGATATATTTACTTTAGGTGCATGTAAAATATTTCCAGTTTAATGCCTAATGAAGAGAGGTGCTTTCATACTTACTTTTCAAACTATGTTATTTTTATAGGGAAAGTAAAATGTATCTGCTTATGTTTTACTTTGGAAATGCTAGGACTAAATTTGTAATTCAGTTTTCATGGAGATTTGTGAGTGTCTGTATATTGCACTTAGAAATAAAACTCTTAAAATAAGCATAGCTGGGACTGATGCATGGAACAGTACTGCCTTGTTTTTACAGAGTGTTTTGTAGCTTTCTCTTCAGGTTATCGCTTTATTGATGCAGTGCTTTAATACTTTTTTTCCTGAGCAGTGAGTGCTCAGGCTTGCTTATCTTTGAAGCATTAAAAATGGTCTGTAGCCTTATGTAAAAGCATGGAAAGTACTGTTTAGGGAGTTGTCTCTTTCACCTTTGGATTGTGTGTTCTATTTTGTTTCATATTTATTTTATTTTTATTAAGGTTTAAGCATGTAATGAAATCATGTCTGTGACGATATGAGTATGTTATGGGGAGTGTGACTGTGAGCAAGAAATAGGCAGTAGTTTTACGCACTGAGTTTTAGTTGTGCGGTCAGTCCCCAGAAGAAGCAGGTACAATCTTAAGGAACGTTTCTGAGGTTTTTGTCACCTTACGTTTTAGGAAGGGAATATGCAGAGCACGGGACGCTGGCAAAATTGTCTTTCTAGGGACTATTCCAGGGTTAGCAGCTCTTGCTAGTTCTGTTACTTGGAAGTTTATATGAAACATCGGCCTATTTCTCGAATTAAAAAAGGCTCGAGGTATTTTATGCTTTAGCTAGTTGTGTGTTGTTTCACATAAGGTCATTTGTTGTAAGGAAGCTTTACATGTTTAAGAAAAACATTGAATTTTATAATTCAGCTGACATGTTGTCAGTTCTTGCCTAGGAATAGTTTTAAATGTTCTGCATGGTTTTGATTACCCTTTTTGATTGGAAAAGCAGTTTGAGGGCTCTTGAATTCTAAAACTGTTTGGTATTAAAAGAATCTGTATATCCAGTGTTTTTAAAAGTTTATTCTTGAAGTGACAAATGCTATTTAATCTTAATTTTCTTTGGCTGTATGAAACTAGCAGTCTTCTGTTTTGGCTTGAATATTTATAGGATTAATTCTGCAATCATTGTATAATACTTATCTTTTCTGTTCGTTATCTCTAAATTAGATGGTATAGATTAAAAAATGAGTTTCAAGAACTGGATTCAATTAGCAGTTTTTCAGGACATAAACATTAAAGGTTTAGATGGAAAACATTGTTTTGACTGACTGGATAAATGACAGGGTAATGTTTGATGTGAGTCCAAGAACTGATCTGGAGCTAGTGCCCAACTTCTCAGTCCATCTTGAGGAGCCAAATAAAATATTTAACCTAGGCCTCATTTTGCAAAAAAGGTTGATTCTTTGTTGGGACCTTAAGAAAGTTCTGAGAAATGTTTGGCATACCTTTACACTAAGTGTTTAACAGTTTATTTAGGTCTGGGTTCCATAACAGAGAAAAACCACAGCGGTGGCATACTTCTAGTAAGTTTTTATTTAGTTTACAGTGTATCTGTGTTATATGTTTCTTATAAAAGGTTATTCTTTTGCTCCAAGGTTTAGTTGTCTGTCGTAAATATCACTTGAATCTTCAGTGATACGTATGTCGATGCATTTTGCACAATCTTGAGCTAAAGAATCGCTGGATAGTTGTTAAAACCCAAAGATTATGTCTTCTGATGATACTTCACTTCTAGTATGAAGTGTAAATGCTTGTTTCTGATTAAAATATAGGTAATGTAATTTAAGTTAGCTAAAGTCTAGAATTGTACTAGTCTTCTCCAAAATTTATCTTAGCAGCTTGTAATAACATTATCCAAGGAAGCTGTAATGTAAGGAAAGTTCCTTCAACTCTGATATTGTTACCACCATTTTATCTAGTCCTACCCTGAGTACATCCGAGTTCTACAAAAGCTGCAAGTGCAGTCATCCCCTTCTGTTCTTACTGTGATTTTTCTCAGTGTTGTCTCGAATTTGTGGATTTGTAAATATACTATACGCTCAGACAGAATGTGCTATTCTTTCTTCCACCCCCCATGTTGAATTGCATTGATCTTATATCCTTCAAAAAACTGAGAAATGACCATTGCTTTCAGTTGCTCAGTAAATATTTTATGTCCAAATCTGTGAGTTGTCTAATGTTAAAATAGTTACATTTGACTGCTTTCACTTACTATACCACTGACAGTTATCTGAATGAAGTCCATAGGGCTGTTTTTATCAAGTAGGAAGATATATTTTAAAATCAGTTTGAAGTCTGAAAAACTACACGGGCACTACAATATATTGAGTTGAATAAAGGTTAGTGCATGAATTTATTTAGTTCATGTGTTACAGCTAGCATTTGTGTCAGAACAGTTAATGAGTAAAGATACTTTGATAGCCACAAAGCACAGTTACACTGTATTGTAAAAAGTGGTAATGAATATCCCATGGATGAAACTGGAATGAGCTGGAAGAGTTTTGTGGGTGAAGAATCGGAGGTAGGCCTGAAGAGTTGTTAGATCTGGTTTTCTTCCTCTTTACTGTAAGCTTTCAGGTTTCCTGGCAGAGTTTGCTAATTAGGGAAATAAAAGCATTGGATCTTGTGTTGTAGAAAATGGACAGCTTCTCATCTTCTGTCCTACTCTCTCTCTCGTTGATTTTACTGTCTATTCAGTCCTTACAGCACAAAGGTGGTACTGTACTATAGGGTTATAGTGTTGAAGGAAGAAAGTGCTACTTTTTTTTTTGCCAGTTCATAGAAGCTCTTGTTGTGATGCTAATAATATTTCTTGAGAAAGATATGTGTTATTTAGAAAAAGCCAAAATGTTCTTGAGTTTTGCAAAATAACGTGGAATCTCCAAACCTAGTTTTTGCAGTGGATAAATCTAACAGTTATATTAATACAACTGAAAACAGTGGTTAATCTAAATTCTCATTAGTGCTGTTGGAAGCAGGACTGAAGTTTATGGATAGCAGAGCCTCACTGTAGGAACAGCATTACTGATTGATTGATAAAGTAGCTACCTATATTTTTAAGTAGCAAGGCTATGGCTTCATAGTTGACTTAAATGGTAGTACAATTTTAGGTCAGTTTAAAATCTGCGTGCTGGTTTTTTTTTTTTCTTCTCTTTGTAGTCCCTGGCTTCACTTTTCTGGGCCCTCCCTTGTGTTGACTCCAGCAACTGTGTGGCCATGCGATGAGCTGAAAGCTAATCCCACCAAGGAAAAAATATTTCTTTGCATTGAAGGAGAGGGATGCACACAAGAAGCTGAGAAGAGGGCAGGACTGCCTCTTTTACCAGCAGCCTGTAGTTAGATAGGCTTTGGTCAACAACAAAACAATGGGTTTCCTTCATGTAGGGTGTATTTGACTTAATGACACATGACTTACTAAAAACTAGTACTTAAGAAATCAGAATCAATAAATTATATAGTAGGTGGATTAAACTGGTGCGGTCATAACAAAGTCAACAGGCATGTGTCTAATCAGATTGTATAGGGATTGATGGATGCTTGGCCCTCAATATTTTCATCAAAGTATGAAGTGTGTGTGTATATATGTGCTTTTTATACATACAGTATATAGTTATAGATATTTATATACATATAAATCAGTTGTGGATCACACAGAGGCCAAAGAATAGTAATGAACAACTGAGCGGCTGTATGGAGCAGTCTCAACTGTTTGTTTCAATGGGGTCAGCTTATACAACAAAGTTTTATTCATCTAGGTATAAAATTGGGTATCTGTGTTCAAGGAGACATAATGGGGTATCGTGGCAAGGAAAACAAAGATCAAAAAGCTTTTGGGGGAGGAAATCATAGTAGGAAAACAGTTCTACAGGAGCTCCAATGAAAAGAGCAAAAAGGCCCAATATTCATCTTTGGTTGTAGAATCAGGTAAGCATTGAGTAGAAGGTAGTAGAAGATTTACGTGTGTAGGTAACATATGGGACGTGTAGGAGATGTCTGGGGAATCTGCAGACAGTCCTAAAGTTAAAGTTTAAAAAAATAAAGCTGTTGGGAGGAGAAATAATAAAATAGAAATCCTGGGGGTGGAAAAATAGCGAGTAATTTTTAGAATTGTACTTTTCAGTTACATTTAAAGAGTTTAAGCTGTCCCGTAATGTCTGTCTGCGTAGCTGAACTTAGCTGAGTAACTCAACTAGTGGTGACAAATTATTTTCTATTTTCTTTTTTGTTTGTTAATCACACTGAAAATCTGATCAGGCCCCAGATGAAGACATTTTGTCTTTGTGTCCTTAAGGTGAATGGGTTGATCCCTGAAAGAAGACAGCTTTTAATGTTTTGTTCTGTTTTATCTCACGGCCTTTGAAGTGTGTCCTTGCTTTGCCATCTGACTTAAAATGACATCTCACCATTGGGCCAGACCTTTCTTGCAGGTGTTTAAAAAGCTGGATGATTTCTTTGGGTGTCTTCCCTCCTCTCATCACAATAATGAGATGGCCTGACTTCTGACTTGCCTTAATGGCACGAGTACATTACTACGCAGGCTATTACGTGCGTGCTTTAATATATGAAGAGTAAATGCTCATGACATGTGCAATGTCTGAGATCATTCTGCTGACTTCTGAGATGCTGGTAAAGATTAATCTCAATAATATTAGACAATGCATATAAAAGTAGCTACTGTGCGTGTCTGCTATTAGCAGAGCATGTTTCCTACTTGGGAAAGAGGATCAAAATCTTGAGGGACATTTGGCAATAGCACATTCAAGGAAGCAAACTGTTGACTTTTTCTTGCTACTTAAACTTTAAATACTTTCAATGAAAGCATAGATAAGAATGCTTGTAACTTTAAAGAAATCTTCATCTGTAGATAACAAAGCTCAGGACAAAATTGGCTAAGCATTATCATCTGAGTTTAAGTGGGGAGACTGATACAGAATGGAGAATAGACATGCTCAAGATCATAAAAAGGATAAACCAGGTAAAGCTGGGATTTAGAGTCACTATCTTTTGACTTTCTGCCCATGAACACTGTTTCTCTTGAGTTTAAATCCACAGAAAACATGGTTCTGTTTTGGGCCTTCTGAGACTATACATTTGGGGTGATTTGGGTTCAATTCTCTCGTGTATGCCATATTTGTGTTACGCTATCAGCTGTATTTTAGCATCCTGCATATTCTTGGCAATTACTTTTTTTCTACTTCAAAATACTTTTTTTGCTGTTGCTCAGGCAAATTAGACTAGGAGGACTGATACCCCCAAAAGTGAGTAAAAAGTATCGCTTAGATGAAGTGTTATTCACATTTTCAAAATTCTGAAAGTGAAAGAAAAAGTAGCAGCGTGTGAGTTTGTCTGGCTGTATCCTGTTAATTTTCTGGAGTGACTCTTGGCCAGTATGTATTTAACACAACTTACAAGGATTGTTTTCTTGCAGAAAGGGAGAGTCACTCCAACCATGGCTTTGGTATTGTCAGTGTAAACTGGTTCAGTGTGTCCTTTCTATAATGAATTCATTTAAGTTGTTTCAAATATGCGGAGCATGTACAGACTATGTAATTTACAGGTCACAGTAAAAATATGTATCCAGATTCTACCATTCGTGCTTAAATTAGCATGTGTGATGCCAGCTTGCCGCAAACATTAGAGTGACAATGCCATAGTAAAGCTTTCCAACCCGCAGCACCGTTTTTCGGGATGCACGCGTCCCTCTGCTCCATCCCGTGCTGTCAGATGGGGTGGACTGAGGAATATATCCAAGTCGAAATCAGCCTCTTCCTCTCACCCCCCCTTTTTCTTTTTAACTGGGTGTGGAGGAGGACTGTTGTGGGTTGGTGCGTGCGTGTGTGTGAGTGGTGGCTTAAGTCAGCCAGGTGTTTGCAGAACAGCAGGCTGTTTGTGGGATTGGGGGTGTAACTTGGCTGATCACGTGGAAGAGTCTTAAACAAGTGACATACACTCATGTTCGTTCTGCCTTGACCCAGATTTTAATATTACCGATGGAGTTAAATGGAGTCATAACTAATTATATCTGTAATGATACTTCTTTTTAACATAACTATTTGATTTGGAGTTTATATATAGATACATACATAAATTCAATTATAGATGCAGTTGTGCTTGTATTTAATTGAAGGTGGGAATCCGCACTGGTAATACTAGAGGCATTTTCTGAAAACTTGAGCCAGCTCGGTGCTTTCTTTATAATACAAATAAAGACCAGGCTGTGCGCTTCCAAAACTGCATATGGTAAAACTGCTGCTTTGTGCGTATCATAGGACGTGAGGAAAGTAGATGGAGCGTACTCAGTAAAAGTTTACTGTTTCATTTTAGTAAAAGGTAGTCTACTACCTGCAGGTATTTTTCATGGAAAACAGGTAAATGTACTAAAATTAATCCTCTTTTATTCTTGGTGGGGGAGGAAGGATGTATCTGGGTTAGGGTACTTATAAACATGGCTGTTTAAAAAAAAAAAAAAAAAAAAATTCTTAAACGTGCAAAGGAACTAAACATGTCCGGATAAAATGCGTAGAATTACATTCATGCTTAACTGCCTGGGATTAGAAATTCATAGCATTAATTGTGCCAAGCATTTAGGTATCCTTATGACAAATAATTCTTGAATTCAACTCTTAACAGAAAATTTTCACCTTATGTTGTTCTGAAATGATTAATTTATGATGTGTATAAATATTTCTTTTCAGAGGAAAAGCTCTCACCCACTGTTTTCCCTGATGGATTTATTAAAGTAATGGTTTATAGCTCTGTATAGAAGACTGTATGCAGGACTAAATGAGTGGTAGCATTGTGCTTAGGTGTAGTAATATTAAGGTATCCTCTTTTTTGTTTAGCAGCAAGGTAAGTACTTCTGTCTTAATTTATAAAAGGTGGTATCAGATGTGATATAAGAAACTTTGTAAGATGGAGCTGGTGTAGGTAGGTGTTGTCGTTCAGAGGCAAAAGGGGTCATTTGTAAAGGTGAAGTAGGACAGAGTGGGGCAAAAGTGTTCAAGAGCTGACACAGGGATGTGAAGGGACTATAAATATACCAGGTTTTGTCACTTTATAGCGGAAGCAGAAAACAAACGTAGGTTCCTGTACTTGGGCTAAAACATACAGAAATCTCTCTCCTGCGTTTCATGCTTCTGACTACTACTTGGCTAAGAGCAAGTAATTGTAATGATTGCGTTTTCAATGTGAAAATCTGAAGATACTGAGCATTTCTCTTCCTCACGCTAATATTAATACATATATTTTGAGAGACAAAATATGTGTTGCTAAGTACTCCATTTAAATGGACATGAAGGACCTCGTCCTCATATGTGCCGGAGAGCACTTGCTCAGCTTTGCTAGTTATAAAACTAAAAATGACTGGCTGCTTTAAGCCTGGGTTCACAGTGTATGACACATTAATTGACTAAACTTTTAAAGAAGAGGATAATGCATGTTAAAGCAGAAATTTTCTAGGACTTTTATTTAGAGGATTCTAGTAGAAGGTTCAAAAATGTTTTATACCGCTATTGCGGAAGCTTCTTGGTAATTGAAGCCTGTGAACAACCATAAAAATTTTAAGTGCCATCTTTCATAATTTCAAATGGGTCGTATACGTGGCATTTCTAAATGTCTAACTAGCAATTCTGGGTGTTTGGTAAAGCACAAGGTGTCGGTGAACAGTATCTTCAAATGTGTATATCACAATATTATAATAAACTGTTGATCAAGTATGGATGTGTGGAATGGGGAAAAGTTGCTGTTGACCTCTGTTCAAGCTAATTAATGCTGCTGCACAGGGGAAATGCCCCTGTGTTCTTATAGAAGCAAATGCTATCTGTAAATTCAAGATGCCATGCAATAATTCCAGTTTGCCTTAAATAGTTGGATGTGTGCTTTTTGTCAAAAAGTTAAAGGGTTTAAATCTTTGTGATTGTACTAATGCAGGAGTGGCCAAGATTTATCCTGAAGTTGTGATGTCATGTAACGTTGTATCCCTTTTGTGAACATCTTTCATGTTTGGGATTTCTGCTGAAGAACTGGGTCGAAGGATGGTTTAAAATGTTGTTGGTTTCTGCTTTCTCCTGCAACAGGAAAAGAGAAGGCCATTAAGGAAAAAGTGACTTACAGTAATTTTCAGTAGTACACGTGTCGTGCCTGGCTTGTCATAAAATAAAATACTTGTATAGTCTTCTTTCCCTTCCTTACGCAGTTCCCACAGTTCATAGTGTTCTCTCAATACCTGTCTTACGAGGGGGTGGTAAAAGGAGGTTAAAATTTCTGTAGTCCCGTCTACAAGGATAGATAATAAAGTTTTTGGTTCCCCTCCCTAATGGCAAACGGTTGTTCTGCCTGGGGAGGTACTATATGTTTATATTTATCTATGTCTCACTTGCTTCTGCGGCCAAGAGATCCTAAAGACATTTCTGTTCATTTGTGAAATCTGAATGTGGCATTGTGAATATGTGCCTCGGATTTCCTCATTACAATATTTATCATTTTTCCTGAAAGTTCCTTTCCTCTGGTGAATTGTTCATCCTGTAGAATAAGTCAGCTATTTCCTGTGTATCAGCATAATGTAACTTAATCTATGCTGGGTAGACCTTTGGACCCATTCAAAAGCTTCATATTTTTTGTAAGTTTATTGAAATTTAGAAACTTCGCTGTCTACATTTAAACGGTTCTTCCTAGTGCGGCCCAAGACCGGAGATGCGCTTGTTCTGCACCCACCCTGCGTCACTGTGATGGAGTAGCAGTAAATGAAAAGAAAAATTGTCCCTGGTCAACCTGACCCTTTTGAATGTCACGTTCGCACTTCAGCAGCATGGCGAGTAGGAGCACTGGTTCCTGCCGTTGCTTCTACCTCATGTAATTTGAACACAATTTTGAATTGCTTTCTCTGACTGAACATCTTTGCTTTTTATTCGCTGTCAGTGGAATTTATTACTATAGTTGAGCTTGTAATACCAAGCTGGAGCTCGTAACGTCAACTATAGTTAGCGCTTCCCATTGTAAGACTGTCTTTTCAGTTGCTGTTAAGCAGCCTGCTAACACCGAAGTTTTTCGTGCTGCGTAGCTAGATCGGGCTGAATTTATTTTGGGAAGATTCTCTTAAAATTCAACCAATTTCAAGAAGGAGATTAAAATTTTGTTGCACGTCTCTTAAAAATCCTTCGTTCTTGTGAATCCTTTATTCTTGGGCAGGAACGCTCTCAAACAGGGACGTGGTAATAGGCATATGTCTCTGTATCAGCCAAGTAAGAATTAGTGCACGGTTTAACAAATGGCTGGGGACAGGAGTTGATCTCATCCTGTTAATGCTAAACTCAGTGGCGCGCTCCCGGTGTGAAGAGAGGCATTAACTAGAGTGCAGAGGGTTCAAAAGTTGGATGAGGGTGGAGAAGAAGGGAGTGACCTGGAACAAGGAACTGTCCAGGACAAATGGGCAGGTGCTGGAGACCGATTTTTGGCAGGTCAAGGCGCTGGGAATCTTTTGGTGCCCGGGCTCTAGTGTTGTGGCAATGAACGTGACACAGGGTCGCAGGGGCAGCCCTGATTCTCGTGTTTCCAAACTTTTTAACACTTGGCTTTGTAACCGGGGAATGCTGTTGCTGCATGTGCTATGTTATTGTTAGTGATTTGAATATATTACTTGGAAGAAGTTGTCATCTACAGCAGAGGTGCTTTATAAGAACTTAAGTTGTATAACAAATGCGAAGAATGTAAGCGGTTACAGTTGGATAGAGGACAGAAGTTTAAAAACAAACAGGAAAAAACACCCACCCCCAAATTTCTCCCATCTGTTCCTTTGCTCCGCATGTTCATCACCTTGATCCTATATGGAAGAAATAGGGAATTAAGGGCTGGCTTCTAAGTGGCCATGATTCATAACATAATTCTAAGAAAAGCTTGCAGATAAGATCAGGATTACTCCTTACATGTAGAACAAAAGGAATTCTTCAGCTTTTAGCAAACTTGAGAATTTAAAAAAAATCCTTGATTCTAAGAAATGATGTGATGTCTTGGTCACTTCATTAATGCTAATATTTTCTTGCTTTAAAAGAGTCAGAAGACTTTCTGTTAAGTAATATGTGATGATAATTGAATTATGTAATTTTTAATGTTTCCTTGGCTAATTTACATGCCATCTATTCATAAAGGTCTTGGAGTTACAGTGAATATTTTTTCAGATAAGTGTTACCTGCTACTGATGAGTTAGTTGCATGAAAGATTTGACCTTTTTTAAAGTCAATACAAATATGTTAAATATAAAATGGACAGAGAAAGCTATGGCAGTCATCATTTGTGTACTCTGATGGATCTTGTATGTAAATCTTTACATTGTATGTAAAGATTTCTCTATAGAAGAGGGGAGTCCTCTAATTTTACACAGTTTGTCGCTGCCGGATTTGTACAGGAGCAGCTTATTGTGTTGGTGGATTGATACAATATACTGTGCTTTGTTTACACTGAGTTGCCTGTGCTGTGAAAAATTTTGATCTTCACTCTATGTATTAAACACACACGCATATGAGTCTGCAAAAGAGTTTAAACAGTGAAGAATCAAATCAGAAATTACATGTAGTGGGAAGGTGTATCTCCAGCAAGAGAAAGGCATCCTGGTCCATTTGAAGTTTCCTGTAGAGGCCTGTTCAGAAAATGGCTATATATAGGCAAAGTGAGGAGAAGTTATGAGAGTGCTATCAGATGTATGATTTTTTTTTTTAGTCAACTAAAAATCAATGAACTGATACAATGTGAAACTGCAAGGTTTCATTTTAAGTAAACTTACACCTAATATTGCCTAACCATGAAGAAAAGTGAGCTTTTTAAACTGTTTTTGTATTTGATAGTGTTACTCATTGATGCTTAACAGGGCTTCTCTTTTTCCCCCCAATGTTTGATACAAGCTGAAACAAAGTCTGCTGCTATGAAGACTTCTTTTCTAAAAAGCTGCTCATTTTCACACCTTCTTGAGCTTTGGGCAATTATAAAGCTATTAAATGCTTGGTTTTTTTCAGCTGATCCCCTTTTTTTTTCATGATTTAAGGTCTGTGAAAGCCCTAACTACTTCCCAGGGAGTTGTTTAGGAGTCCCTGTGATGTTACTGTCTTGAACTTTCCAGAACTAGTGGGCTGTTTCTTTTTCAGATATATGCTACATGCATCACCTTTGCTGAAATAAATATCTGTTTATCAGCTTAATAGTGAGTTGTCAGAGTTTGAGAGGTGAGGTGTATCTGTGTTGTTTTAGGACTATTAAATAGCTAAAGAATAGAGTACAATTTCCATTAGATATGGTGGTAACTGTATTTCATGGAATTACCTTTTTCTAACAATATTTTTTGTTATTTGCACACATACGCATGTTTGGTATTTTTTTAAGGGCATGCTTTCTTCATTGTATTTGGCTTTTTTTAACTTTTTAATTGAAGTATTTACAATATAGTTATTTTTGTTATAGTGAACCATTTTATTGTTTCAGAAGCGAATGAATCATATATTCTGGGTTATTTTTTCCTGGCAAATATTTTTCTTTAATGATTACTCAGGGCTAGCTTAAATTGTACAGATGAATAATACTTGAAATACAGTATCTGATTCATCATTTCAAATGTTACAATTAAAAACCTTGTGAAAATTTATATGTATATAGGTCTTTTTCCTTTTAGTTGCAAGAACAATGCCTTTACAGGGGACTAGACTGGCTATGTAGCTGTTGTAGGGCAATGAAATCACACTGCTTCTCAATTCTGTTATTTGTTCTGACCGCACCTCCGTTTCCTAAAATCCCAAGATCTTGTTCTGTTTCCCAGGTTCCTTTCCTCCGCCCCCCCTGGAAGAACAGGTACTGGCTCTGCAGCTGAGGTTGCAGCAGGCGGTTCCAGATTCCTGCCCCCTTTGCAAGGGCAGGGTGGTTGCAGTAGATGAGCTGGGGTGGGGAGAGGATGTTCCGCAAATCCCCCGAGTTCCTCTGATTGCAACTAGGTGCATAGATAGGTGCACCCTCTATGTAACTGCATCGTAGCAACCTTCTCGCCTCGGTTTGCTACATCACTATCAACTGCTCTGAATTGTTTTCCCTGCACCCATAAATTTCTTGCATTTCGCTTCCTCTTGTGTTAGGAACTTGCTACAACTTTTCTCATTCATACCATGTGTTAGCAGTACTGTTTGTGCCCTTTCATGCAGTCCTCCTTGTTTCTGTATTCTAGGAGGAATCTGTGCTACCTCTAGCATAAACGATCTCCAACTCTTTCCTATGCGGAGTTTGTGCTCTTGATTTCTCTTATTTATTTTACAATTATTTTTTCCTGCCTGAAACCAGTCAAGGCATCAGCCTGTTTCGAATGCTGGATGGATATTGTCATGAAGAAAGACAGTAGCGGGGATCCTCTGCTAGTTTACAAGTAGCCGAGTACAGTGAAATTTAATTTTGGCAACAAATACAGCAGAAGATAACCGTAGGGTGGCGTGGAACCTGCTCACAGTAAATGGCCTCTGCATGTTGAATCGCAGTTTCTGACTGGCTTTCCAAGTCGGTCCCAGGCGGAAGAGTTCAGGTGTGCTTCCTCGACTGCTCAGCATGAATTGACAAGGCCAGATTTGAATGCTAGAGATGAGCATGCAGCTCCACAAGCCCCCCGAAAATGGAAAAGAGGAGAGGAATGTAAATACTCCATATGTTTTGTTAGTGGACTGGATGCTTTCTCATACTTTTGTTGATTATACTGATTTCTAAAATATTTGGAAGGGTAGAAGTATCAAAAGAGCATCTAATGTGTGGGTATGTTTCTGTGAACACAGTGAGCTTTTTGAAGCGCAGTAGGAATTCTGGGCGGTGTATAAAATCTGAAAAGAGTGAGTCTACTTTTTTGCATCTGTATAACTGATTTATGTAATCTAGAATGTAAAGACTTAAGTTCTGGTAGATTTTGTTTAGGAGTAAAAATGTCATACACGAATTGTTTTTTTTGTCTGTTTCCCAGATTCTCTGTTGGTAGGTTTAAAACAAACAAAAAAACCCCACATATTTTCTCTGTTGCCCCTACCCTTTTAAGCTGCTGTCCAGAAAAATATTTATAAACAGAAAGTAATGCAGTTTCTCTTGCATGCACAAAGCCCTGGGGAAAATGAGGAAATGTTGTAGTGTGTGTGAGGCGTTTAATACTTTGTTTCACTCTGATTTATCTTTCAAAGAGCTGTGGAGGCCTGCCTAAAAAACTAGATTAAACTCCTTGTGAGCTTATATTACCTTTGTTTAAAATAGTCAAACCTCTGCTGCTGAAACTCAGGAATTCATGGACAGAATGACTAGAACAGCAAATATGACTTTAAAAAAATGTGGTTATTGGATAAACTGGTATGAGCCCAGCTGCTGTGGATAAATTGATTTTGCTGTTGCTTTAAATCTATGATGTGTTGGTATTTTGGCAGAGTAAGAAAAACAAGGATATTAGAAAGTAATTTACTGCACTGGGATTAGTAAAGAGTGTTCTGTTTCTATGACTGGGGCAGAACAGGATGGTTTAGATGTGTCTGATAAACAGGACGAGGTCTAGTCTGACAGCTGGCAACAATAGCTTTTGCTCAAAGTCAGGTGTACTAAATTAGCAAATCTATTACAAGGATACAGGAGAAATCTCACAGAAGACAGCCTTGTAGGCAGAAGTGTTGCCAAATGGGAAATGATTCATCGTCTCTGAATGGGATGAGCACTGAGCAGAAGCAGTTTAGACCTCAGACTGCTTTGGCTCATAAACCACCAAATATGCGATTAACACTTTATCTTCTCCAATCCTGTGTTTTTTATTGTCTCCTGAACAGCAGTCGATATTTAGGATCAAAAATCTACGAGGCTGGCTTGTTGGTTCTAATTTCTCTTTTGTAAGTTTCAGTGCGTTTAGGTACTTTTTTGACTTTTAGCTAAATCACAAAATGTTTGCATGCATCCTAAAAGCACTCCCATCTTGTGACCCTTTGGCAATATCACCTTTTAGTGAGGACTGCTATGTGTCTGGAATGCAAGCATGACACGAGCAACGCTGACGGAACTTGGTGAGCTGACTTAGTATAGTTTATTTGCTTATATTTAGTGAAAATACATGACTAGCTGGAGATGTAGTTTCACGTAACGTGCCAGTTCCAAGGCGGTCACTGCATTTTGATTTTTAGTATGTTAAAAACTTGTATCTATTTAACATTGACAATGCCATTTGTAGTCTACAATGCACAAAGATAACAGGAAATATATTTGTGAATTCTTAAATTTAGTTAATAATCAATGCAGAAAGGAGGTACGGTTTACAAAGCTAGTTGAAGGAATGTAAAGGGGGAAAAGGCTTGCGCCCTCTTCCTTCCTTGTTCATATAGCTGATCAGAGTTTTAGTATCTCTCTGGTCTTGTTTTATTTAATATAAATTGTCATATTGGCTCTAAGATATGTAGATGATAGAGAAACAAAGGAATTAGGTCACTGGAAGGTGTTTAGTATTAAATAATTGAGATGTAAGAAGATAGTTGTGAGAGGGAAAAATTATTTTACTTGGTAATTAATATATTGTTTAGCAAATACTTGTATTTGGGGGGAGGCCTGGGATTAGCGCTCAGTTAGCAGTTGAGATGTCCAAGGAGCAGTGTGCCTAGGAAACGAATATAAAGATTCCTCTGGAAAACTGGGTCTGTCATCCTTGCTCTTACCTTGCATGTGGAACCATGCAAGAAATGGTAGAAATCAGGAGAAGTGATATTTAGTATAATGCTTTGTGAGTGGAACTGCAAGAGACTGAGGGTTTCTAGAGTGAAAGGCACCAGAGTAAATGAGGGTTTTCCATTTCTGTGTCCCCTCAAAATCCCTTTCGTGTCCACTCAGACTTTCTGAAGCTCATAACTGGTGTTTGAGATCAATGGAAATACTTGCATGCTCATTACGCTTGAAAGCTGTTCTGCCTTTGTAGATGCCTAGTAATAAAATAACCTCTTAACTTCTTGGAAATACCTTCCTGGATTTTTATTCATTTGCTATGCTGCTAGGAGTGTTGATTCACAGTGTTACACTTTTTACATTAATGTAATCGGCCTTATACTGCTTTCAGTCTCACCTGCTTCCCATTATCTTTCTTAGTCTTCATTCTCTACTGCTTGTTATCTTCTACCATGTGCTCCTCTTTCTCAAAAAAAATTCTCGTCTTTTCACTGCTTCAACATTGCATCTTCCCAAAAGACTTCTGAAGTTGTAGTTTAAATGGCATGGTAAGCTTTTTTGGGCAAGAGTCTTTATTTTCACATATTGGCGAGCTATTTCATCTGAATAGCTTGGTGGTCTGTTTCTTTAAAATCCCTTTTATATTCTTCCTTACAGTAGTATATAAATTGTACTGATTTGGCAACTTGTGTAAAAACAAAGCAAAACAAGAAAAACAGGGCTTTAATATAAGTTGCTTTATTTCTGTTGAAATAAATAGGATTGCTCAGCCAATTAGCTCATCTTTGTTTAACAGCAGCAGCTTCTTAAACTGTTTGGATTTGATCTGTAGAACACATCTGTTTACACAGAGAAACTAAACTGAATCATCTGTTGATATTAAAGGACTGCAATAATTTAACTAAATCAGTTTATAAATTGTACAGTCTATTGATATAGTTATCTCCTGGAGATGAGGCTTCATGGTTATCTGATGGGGGAAAAAGACTGGAATGAGGTACATGATAATTTTAATGTATGAATGGTGGTGATGTCTTGGTTTTCTGTATGTACTTTCTTTAAGCAGCTGGCGTTTTCCCCACTGACGTGGTATTACACTTCTGCAGGTAGAGAGAATTATGTAATCAGAGGCATAAGCTTAGTAACCAGGTAAAGGTGCACATAGAGCCCACACGTCTTTCTGCTGACCCTATTTTTTTTTTTGGCAGAAGCCAAACTGTCAAGTTCCAGAGAGAGGCAGTTTCCGGAGTTGAAAGCACTCCACTAAACCCAATTTTCCCCGCAAAAGTAAATATAGGGACATTGTGCTTAAATATTTCAACTGCATTAAAGGAGGAAGAGGCAGGATCCACATATTATCAGGGAGACAGAATCCATGTCTGAAGTTGTGGATAATGACGATAATGCAGGAGGATGCAAAGAGTGCATCACTCATCTGTATTCCCCTGTATAATAGGATTTCAGTACATCAGGTGTAGTATTAAAACAAAATTGTGCTGAAGTAGGAGTTTAGATTAAGGGCGGATGCTTAATTAGTGATTTTTGCTAGTGATAGTATTGAAATAACTCATGAACTCTTTAATATTAAGTTTTGTTTATTAGGGAATGATACAAAAAAAAAAATCACTCAACTATTTCAAGTTGTATATTTGAAATGCTAGAATTTACTTTTTTTTTTCCCCCCTAACGAAAATTGTCATCTTAGCTGTTGTCATGTTTTAGGAATTATTTCCTATAAAGCAGCTGACAATCCTTTTGTTAGTGTTGTTAAAATTAATATTTACAGCATTTTTGCTGAAGAGTGGCATGAGAATTACCCATGAAGGGTAAATGATGTGCGTGCTTTTGGTGTCTTCCTTTTTTCTTTTTTTTTTTCTTTTTTTTTTTTTTTTTTTTTCCCCCTCCTTGCTGGTTCTTTTCCTTTCGCCTCTTCCCAGAAAAGCCCCAGCGGTAGCAGTGTCCCCCTAGGATCATGTCTGTAGCGGAGACAGAATTTTGAGACTTCCTGTTTAAATCAAATGTGTGACTGTGTCCCGACAGAGATGGCAGCGGTCCTGCAGTCTGGAAAGCTGCTGGTATCTACAATTCCTGATACCCAGGAGTCTGGGTTAGTGGCAGGTGCTTCTTGTCTGGAGCCCTTTTTAAAATTCAGGGCATTTTTGTCTGGTTGGTAATTAGATCATGAATTTCTTTTGTTGTTGCCTCTACTATAGATCATTCAGAGGGTGGAGAGTTTGACTGCAGTGAAACAAATCCGAGGGCTCTGCTTCTTGTTAGCATGTTTTTCCCCCAGCACGTTTTCAGAGGTGCATGAAATACATCAGAGAGAACAGAGCTATAATTTGTTTCTCATGTTAGCTTTTTCCCCCCACCCCTGTTCCTATCAAAAAAACCTGAGAAATATATGGGTAAATGTCCATGTTACCTTTTTTATTTACCCATCCTCAGAGGAAGAATCCTGTGTTCCCTAAGAATTTTGCTAGTTGATAATTTTGGACTAATCACGTCTTCTGTCTAAACTGGGTCTTGGTTAAAAAATAGCTGCTGGGATTTCAAACAAGTCTTTAAGGATTGAGGTAAGATTTTAGCACAATGATTCTTAAGAGTTTGAGGTAAGAGTATCCCCTTTCCTTTGCCTGAGCTCTTAAATACTGTTTTATTTCTGTATTCCTAGAATAATTGAGTTAATGCTCGTAATAGTTTACTTCACTCACACTTGCATATAATAACCACCTCTGCAGGTTTGAGATTAGTTAATCTTGGTAATGTTACTTTAAATTAAAAGTTTTTTTAATGGGAATTATGTTTTTAATACTGCAGGAAGATAAAATAATAAAAAAGAGAGGATCATACAGCAAATATAACAGCAAAGCTGGTGGGCTCATTTATCTTTAATGGATTTCTGTTTCCCACCCTGATTTTGTTTACTGGAATACAATTTTATACTTAACTACAAATGTGAGAAACAGAGAACTTCGAAATTGGTCTGAAAATAGAACTTTGACTGCTGACTTTTTAAGTATTCTAATAGCTGTTAATTTAAAGCTATGTTGTTTCCCCCCTCTCCCCCAGGCCCCAACGGACCAGCATAGTATTCAGTCTTTGTAAGCGGTGTGTTTATGATGACTTCGTGGTACAGTAGTGGTTTCTCAGATGTTGAAAAATGGACAAGATGTGAGGGTTAGGCCATTTTGGAGTAGGGTGGAGAAGCGAAGTGGAATTTCTAGTGTATGAAAGTTATGCGTTAGAAACATCCTGGCTGGTCTGAGAGGCTCCATCCACACTAAACCAGGAAATGCAAATATTCGCAATAGCCTTTGTTTTCTTAAAGTTTCCCACGTGTTACTTGTGCTTCTTTCTCACTGTTTGAGGCTGTGACTGAAGCCCTAGCTTACACAGAGCCCTGATGGGGATGGTTTAATCCTGTATCATTCACATTTAGTTTGCATATGTGGTATATAGCTAAAAAAAGGCAAAACAAAAACAACTTAAGGTTTTGCATCTACATATTCAGTTTCACTGGTTCAAACATGAATCTCCGTGAAAGAGGCTTGTAAACCTTCATGGTAAGATTTGAAATGCTTGGGGAGGGTTGCTACCTTCACTGCAGAAGTGGCAGCATAATTTCTTTCCTTTACCTCTTGACAGGCGTATCAAATAAACTGGACACATGAATAGAGTTGGTGACGTGTGTGGCAGTAAGCCCATCACTGAATGAATCTAGGAGATGTGAATGCATTAGTTGCTTGAAAGAAGAATTCAATGGTGTGTGGGGGGCTGTGTTTTGTTTTACTTTTGGCTTGGAGTGGAATAAGGGAGGAGAAGTGGAAAAGGAAGCCTTTTGTTTACAGTAAAACAATACTGTGAAGTAGACATCATAATGTTAAAACAGGAGTCTAAACATGGCAAATCTAGGCAGGCTCCATCTGGCCGTGTCCACAAGTCATTCAGACATCCCCGGCACAGACTGCTGGAGTCTTGAGTCGCTGTCGTGTCATCCTCCCCTTATGGGGATTCAAAATAGTCTGGGAGACTCTGTCCCAGAATTTTATTATTGCACGAGATGAATGATTTATTGGCTTAACTGTTTATATTCGGTGATGCAATGCATCTTTATTAACGTTTCTTCCGTGATAAATGCGTGATGTTTTCAGTTTGAATTTTCATCTCCGTGAGTTATATTACATGCAAGTAATATGGGTCTAGAATTCTAAATCCAGTCAAAGCGCAACCTACTCTTATAGGCAGAATTTAATACGGTGAATCTGCTGGAAAGAAAAATGTACTGTTACTATGTTAGTTTCTGGCATATTTTGCAGTGATTTAAAGTATATTGCATTATTAGGACATTTTTCACTTCTGGGTAATCCATATTGCTGTTTGGTGTTTGAGTGCACGTTATTGTGGTTTTGTTTGTTTAGTCCCAGAGGAATAATTCTGATTTGTTGCGAGACAGATTTCTAATTGACAATGCTTATAAGCAGGTGCGTGTGATCCTTTGAAATGGGTTTCATTTTACATGCAGTATATTAAGGATTTAGCATCTGGCTTGTGTTGAAGTTGAACTTGCAGAAATGTGTTTATGGAACAATATAAGATGTTAACAATTATTAAAGGAAATTCTTGTTAAAAGTGCTTTTCTAGTACTAAGGTTATCCTAATACGTATTTTAAAAGTTTATTTTAAAGCTGTCTACCTTGTGTTTGGCTATCAGCCTAGCAATAATGCTTTTATATGTCACTTAGAACTAGTGAATTTTTTTTCAACCTGACAGGTTAGTATTTAATAGCACTTTAAAAATTCATTAGTACTTCTGAATCGTTCTAACTCATATTGCTAGTAAGACAGATAGAATTGGCACATGGTTCTAAATTTGCATTAGATTTAAACCAGTTTTATAATTCTGAAAGAGAATTGGAAATTAGTTTCCTACCAGTATGAACTGTAAGTGTACCTGGTAAGAGTATGGGCAGATAGCTGTGCCCGTTGAAGAAGTTACCATCCCTTCCAAGTTACCCTGGCTCCCTTAGCTCTGGGGGCAGAAGGGATCATGTTATGTATTTCCTAATTCACATCAGAAAAAGATATCTAGATGAAACAGCTAGCGATGGTGGCTTGAGGTTTACCTGGCTGCTCCAGAAGGCAGTGCTCACACCGTGCTTTCCTGCTGCAGAACCATGGATCTAGTGGATGGTGAAGTGTTGGCATTTAATCTAATCCAGCAGAGTATATGTCTGAAATGAGCATCGGTTTGTCCGGTGTCCTTGGGTGAACTGGGCTTCCCTGTGCGTGTCATATGGCACCTTCGTCTCAGCGTCTGCTGCCTCTATACTGGTCCCAGAAAAAGAAGAGGCATTGGGGTGACTAGTGACCCTTTCAGCTCACTCGCGTCTTCGGGGGGTGGTATTTAGAGATTTAATTTGGGTAGCACTGAATTTCAGATAAGGTATTGGGAAAATAAACCTTTTTAAGAAGGGCGTGCCAGCCTCCGTGTTTGTACATGTTTTGTACTAACTCTAGAGCTCGTTAGGTTACTCTGAATTTCTAGTGCTTTGTGAGATCTGGAAAGAGCAGCTGTCAGTAAGTAGAATAGAGCAGCCTGAAAGCAGTTGTGTGTATACTTGCAGGAGAAACGCTTTTTTCAATGTTTTGATTCTGTGCTTCTGAGTGTGCTTTGGGAAATAGAAAATAACACTCCATCCAAATGTTTAAGGTTAAGATTGTGTCCCTGAAAACCTGAAGGGTGTTACGTTTTTATTTTGGTATCCTGATGGGAAAAATCTGCTTTTTAAAAAAATTATTTTAATTTTTTTCTTTTTTTTTTTAAATAAATGTCTAGAACTGCAAAACAGAGACAGGAAGAAAAACTAGCAGTTTGCATTAAAATGAAAATACCGGGGGGTGTATTTTGTTTTTAGAGCTGAAAGACCCACTGGTATGGAGTGCACTTTTACAGTGCAACTGCAGGTTGTCCTCAGAAAGGTAGCCTGGCTAATCCTCCCTCCTTTGCAGCCATGTGCTTCTGCCACTTCTGTTCCATTCGATCTACGGATGGCGTGACTGCAGGGTAAGTCAACGCAGCTCTTGCAGCCAATAGCAAACTAATCCGTCTCCCCAGAAGGCTAATTTTCTGTTAAGCCAGTTCAGCTTCCTGATCTACCTTGCACCCGTGTGATTTCTAGACCTGATCTGAGAGGGGAACAGCTGCAGCCCTCTTTATTGTTAGGTGCAACATGAAACCCTCGTGTTGATCAGTGATCATGGTTAGAATAATGGTCAGCTGCTGCATTCTTACCCATTTCATGTTCAATACCTTCTTTATTCAAAACCCCTGCGCACCTGTAAAACATGTATTTGTTAGGTTTACCTGTCTTTGTGTGTCCCTTCTTGATGATAATCGATTGCAATCTTCTAAAATGCATGAGTTTCATTAACTGAAAGTAAATTCTTAATTTATGATCATGTTCTGTCACTTAGTTTGTTCATTTGCAGAAAAAAACACCTTTCAAAGGAAATGAAAATTGAAAGGAAATTAAAACTATAAAAACCAAAATCCTCGGAGAGATTAATTGTAAAATAAAATTTAATGTGGGTAGTTGGGATAAACAATTTTATTTCAAAACCTTAATTGAGAAAGTTATTACCTCAACAGCTGGATTTGCAAATGTATATGGTGTTATTTACAGCCCTTTGTTCGATGAATAGTTGAAGACCTCCTGTTTTATGTCTTCCCATGTGGGAATTTAGGCAGGTCCAAGGAGGGAATGCAAGCAGAAAAATATAAGTTTCTCGGTAGCGTGCCAACAATGGAAGAAAACAGTAGGAATTTGTTAGAAATGTTTAAAGTATTGAGCTATCGTGCTGGAACCTGTGCACGGTGTGCTGTTTGCCCGTCATTTTCCTAAAGTAAACAAATAAATTTGCAAAGAGTTTTATACAACGTGGAGAAAGTACGTCGTGTCGGCCGTAGGTTCAAACACCCCAAACAATTTCTGGGTCCCATGGGCAGCCATCCGAAGGCGAGGAGGGGTGTGTGCGCACGCGTTCATTTGTCTCCCTCCCTCTCCCTCCCCCAAGCAGGCTCATTCCAATCAGCAGTGTAATTGGAATGCAACCACAGTCTGGAGGAGGAAGAGGAATTTTTGGCAAGGAGAGGCAGAGCAGTTGGGAGCTTTATTCAGATTAAAGCATAGACGACCATTCATTATCAGTACAACACACATTAGCAACAGCATAGCATTGTGGTTCTACAGCTGGGACTTATTTTAGTGATTGTATTGCACTGCGTATTACATGCAAACAACTGGGATCTGATCACAAAAAGCAATGCTAATGGCTTTCATTAAAAGATGGTGTTTCTGCAGGGGGAAGAAGACTTGTCTTCAAAATGAACTATTGTGGTAAAAATGGATAGGCAGCCTGTCCTTCTCCTCGCTATCCCATGTGCTACATATGTTCTGGAACAAGCACTTTTTCTGGGAGAAAAACCCTTGGGAAAGAAAAAAAACAACAGGAATTACAATGTTAGAACTGCTGGTTGGATTCAGAAGGCTGAACTAGTTTTTCTATGGTGATGACACGTGAAAAGCCAGAAGATTAGTAAACATAATCTTAGCTTTGGACCCAGTCCTTCTCTTCCCCCTCTAAACTCGGGGCTGTCTGTTGACACAGTTTTGGTTGCTCATGGATGTCTGACATGAGATGGGGGGTTGTTTTCTTACTAAGTCACCTACTGAGTTTTAAATGTGTTGATTACATGTTTCCTTTTGCTTCTTCAGCTGCTATGCTTGCTTCCATGGATTTGTGATTACTTTTTATTTTCTTACCTGTCTTCCTGTCTCTTTCACCGATAGTATCGATGTCTTTCCAATATACACATTTAAAAATTATTTACTTAAGGTAGCTTGAGAAAGATTAATTTTTAATACAGAAATTTTAAAACCAATATATTTCTATTGTGATCATCTACAACTGTAGCCCTGAGGTACTAGTACCTCATGTTGCTGGGTACAAACACGTTTAAACCTTGTAATTTGTTATAAATCGAGAGACATATTATAACAGATAGATGAGGGTGTACAAACATACAGGTAACATAACACTACAATGTACCTGAGAGGTAAAGCAGTAGTATTCCCATTTTGCAGGTGTGAAGGAATGTGATGAACAAATTGGCTATAAACGGTTTGATATAGGTCGGAAATACCTGCTGAGGGTTGAATACAAGATCACTACCCTTAAATGTCCGAGTTCTTTAAATTCAGATAACATTTTCTTTCTTAATGTTGCCTTCCTCAACACTCATTCTAGGTCTGTTATCCAACCATTGAAGGTGAATAGGATCATTGAAGACTTTTAGGTCATATCTAAGATGTGGTGATTCTGTGAAATCTCGTAGATCTTTATCACTTTTTACTTGTTTTCATTGCAAGCTTCCTACAGTGTCACTCTCCATGTTCTTCATGTTCTTCTCTTTAAGTATGGAGACCTTGTGTTATATATATATACTTACTAGTCTGAAATAAACATGCTTTTAAATACTTATATAAAATAGTGGTAATGTATAACATAGGATACCTTCCATAACAACAGTTTGATGTCATAAAAAGTTTGATTTTTCTGTAAAAATGAGTCCAAAGTAAAAAGCAGTTGTAACGAGTTCTTCAGTAGCTAGCAAAAAGAGTAAGAAGAGTTCAGAAAATGAGAAAAATACTTATCTTTCTATGAAATTAACATCTTCAATAATCATATTCCTTTCAGTTTTTTTGTGGGTTCCACCAATGACTTCATCCCCCTCTATAATTGCATGTAAATTTTAATAGCTAACACATAAATTAGATTACAGGAGTTTGGGGATATTAAATATTTTGTATTTACTTGCAATAGTTAAATTATTTTTCCGTAAACCATTCTTTGTCAGTCACTGGAGTAATAAATCAGAAAAAGGAAATTGGCAAACGTGATTCATTTAATTCCTATTTTTGAGTATTTGAGAACTATGCGTGGCAGAGCAGTCATGGAAGGAGACTAGGTAGCTTATAATATTATGCTCTTTTCATGTTTCTGTGAACTGACCTGAGTAGCATATGTTAGAATGAGATCATAAGGCACAATAAAAAGATATTTAATGAACGTATAGTATGTAAAACTGATGTGCATGTTTGTCTTGGCACGTATATATTGTTCCTTCATGTTGGAATATTAATGTTCTCTTTTCTGTAGACTACCCAGGAAGTCTGTAATAAATACAAAACATAGCTATCCACTGACTCATTGATAACTTTCTAATAAATACTTTATCTACGTATGTGTACTAGAAGCCGTTAATGTCTTGATGATGCACTTATGGTGCAATGCAGTGCTCCCCCCCCCCTTTTTTTTTTTCAAACCAATGTCAATATATACAGGCATTGGTTTGTGTTCTAGTTTCTGAAAACCTTCAGTGCAGGTTTAAATAGCTTAACTTTTTTTTTGTTTAAAAATAATTTTAATAAAAAATGTTTTAAAACAAGCACATACAAATAACAAATAACCTTCTTCAGTGGCCTTGTGCCACCTCTAGAGGATCTGTTAATGGTGCAACTGCGTAGATCTGATAACGATGTGGGTTTGGGTCCAGAACCATCAGCATTTTAGCTTGGCTTTGTCATGAAAAATAAATCTCGCTGTGGTTCTTTCTGTTTTTTGAATCTTTGGCTCAAATTTGACATAGGATAGAGGGCTCAAAGATAATTAAGTCCCATGAGTTTTATGAGAATCATTGCCTGGATAAAGAGGAGACCCTAGCAGTGACCTGAAATGAGAGGAAAAAGCTGCAGCGAGAGATCCCGTGTTGCGAGACCACTGGAGAGTTGCGTGGGAGACTCTCTGTCTAAATGCCCTACCGGTGGGAAAAGCCTCAGCTATGGCTTTCAGTCAACCATAAAACATAAATCCATAGGAAACCAAACTTCCTTAGTTTTTATTCTCAAGGAACTATTAATCAGTTGGTTATCAGAATATTCAGAATAGGTTTTAATACAGTGTTGAAACTGTTAGAAAAGTGGAGCATAAACTCTGGTACTTTTCCCACCAGTGGGAAAAGTTTTGTCCAAAAAAAAATCCTGAGATAGATTAGAGCTCTGTGCGTGGAAGAAGATTGTTTCACTTAGAATTGAGCTGATGCTCCTGGGACCTGGGCTTTTTCACTTAGAAATACCTGGCAGAGAGGGTGTTGTTAATGGAAGATTTCTCAGCGTGTCTCCTGTTTTGTTAACCTGACAAAGCCAGAATGGGTTGACATCTGACTTTCCTTAAATGTGGTTACTAGAGAGGGAAATCTTGAGCCAAAAATATTAGTTTGTTCACTCATGGCTAATTGTTGGGGAAACAGTTACTAGTCTGTATGTTGTGCATGTGCCCAATTTTAGAAAAATGAGACTTTTGGTTAAATTGCATTGGCAGGCCTGATTAATATTTTGAAAAGAAGTGTTTATAATTAGTTAAGCTTGCGACTTCTCTCTCAAAAGATTAGTCAAACCTCTTTTATTTTGGACATTATACAATTTCAGGAACATATTGTATGGCTCGCTGTGCTATAGATGAACTTTGACTTAACTATTGGATTTAAAGCCTTCAGCTTCACTTGGCACTTCCTGTTTCTCGTAATGGGTGAAATTGTGCAAATAACTCTTATCTTTTTGAGATATTTAAAAAAGTCGCCATCTATGTAAACATCTATTTTACTTGAGGTTTTTCACCACTAGATGAAAGATGGCTGGTGAGCAGTAACCTCTTTCAATTCTTGGAGGAGTGGTGTCTGTTGACAACTCAGGCCGAGTATGTTCTTGGTGTAATAAAATCTTAAGGAACTGCAGAAGCATATTTTCTAAGTTTGTCTTATTATCTGTTTCTTTAAATGTCTTTTGAGTTGCTATCAATTGTATGGATAGAGTAGACTTTAAATTGCTGGGCACATGGAAGTCTGTAGTAACTGTGGATTTTTATTAGGCCATCCTAAGGACTTTATTTGAATGCTTTGTGGAGCAGACAGTGATGTGACAGTGTGTTTCCTATACATGCTTGAACTCCAGGTATCAGAAATACCTAAAACGTTTGGCACTCTATTAGTATTTTACTACTGTTGACTGTTTACGGTGGGATTATTGGGTGAAAATCCCTTAAATAGAGCTCTGCTTTAGGAGTACCGTTATGTCTTTGAATGGAGAGAAGTAATTTTTTTACCTTTATCATCTTTTAAAAAGAACAGCTAATAACAACCTGGAATCAGGCAAATTTTTTTCAGGTTAACAATATTGTTATTAGCACCCCCTTGCATCAAACTAGTATACTGAAACTTTCCTGGGAGCTTATATATACCTTTCCTGTGGTATGTGTCAATGTGCAGGGGATTGTTTTATGACTACCGGTAGTCATTAAAAGATGCCTCCTTTGTTTTATGGAGGACCAAAACTTGTTAGTTGAGTAGAGTTTTAGCTAGATTTTGCAGTACTGAATTCCCATGGAAAGCAGTTTCACTAAAAATCAACATCTTTATGAACGTAAAAAGTGGGAAAACATTAATTCTATTGATTTAGAATAATATGTAACTTTGACTCTGCTAGCATGCAGAACTATTCAGGGTGGTGCTTCTCTGCCCTGACCGTGGAAATCTCTGTGGGAGTGCTCATGGGCTACCTCCGCTTACTTTTATTTGGGCAGATACTGTAAAAGAAATTGGAGAATCAGTAGCCCTGCAGGATCAGTTTGATGGGGGGGGGGGGAAGCATGACCCATTTTGTTTGGTTTTAGGTGATGTCTGTGGGATGCGATTATTGGATGCACTGTTCTGTCTTTGCATTTCCTGGTAGTAGTAAATGTTGGCAATCTCATAGAAAAAACATCCAAGGGATGCTGAGGAGTCTTCTGCAGCATTGATTCCAACCAAATACCTCTTTCCCCTTCCCCTTTTTTACTTTTTTGTACTAGCTGTGGGAGTTCATGCTTTCACTCCGTACCCAAGAATCCTTTTGTGTTATCAGTAAATATTTTAATGTTTCACAGGGGAATCTAATATTTCCTGCTTACTAAACCTGTGATAATAGATAAGCCATATGTAGTTGAACAGTGGTGCATTTTGTGAGGAGAAGTCTTCCGTGTGTACTTTGGCATCTTTATATGACAGTTGTGCCCTTTGCCCTTTATTTATTTATTTTATTTACTCTATTCTCATACGAGCTTGTTTTCCCCTTGGTATTTTTAGTTGACAAATGCAAATGTTCCTCCCTTTTAATTTAAACCAAAAAGCCTAAAACAATTGTCAGCTTCTACAAATAAAACATATCTTTGGAGCCATCAAAACTCTGGCATCAGAAGTTAGTCTACTCCACCCAAATGTTTTTCAGGTAAAAACTTTTATTTAGTTTCCACGCAGGATAGCAGAAAAGCCTAGACTGCCTAGTGCACTATTTCTATGGTCAGGGAAGCTTTTGCTGGTCTGTAGAACTGAACATAAGACCCTGCTTGTGAAATACCACTCATTTTACTGGCATAATTGTTTGTGCCACCACATGGTGAGCTAGTTAGAAATGGTCCAGTTCCCTCACTAGGTAAACACAGAGTTGGCAAAACCATTGAGAGGGAAAAAAAAATGCATGTAAAATTATGGCCTGGGGAAACCACTACCATATCACTTTCGCTATAATCCACCTAAAGGTAAATTGCCAAAAGATGACACTTCTGGCTCAGCTTTCAGGAATTATTTTACATGACAATATAAATGATGTAGGAGCACAATTCGTTTATGTTCTTTCATTTTATTTTGAGCAGGATTTTCTGGAATACTGGACAAGTAAAGTAACTTTTTTTTTTAAAGTTGGAAATCACTAACTTAATTTTGTATTTCTGTTTTTCTTACAGTACTGTGTGCAAAAAACTTGGTGAAAAAGGATTTTTTCCGTAAGTAGCTGTTAAAGTTTTATACGTTTATAGATGGGATAAATATTATGCAGGTTCGTTCTGTACATCAGTGTTTGCACGTGATCATTGTATTAAGATATTTGCGTTAAGGGGGGTGGGGGCTTTGATGTTTTCACATCGTTTTATTTCAGGGCTTCTAATTTTTTCTTTGGTGACACTCGTCACAGACTCATAATAATAATTAAAACACTGACACGCTCTCTCTGTTTTTGGTGGGAGTGGGGAACAAATTTACTCTCTCAGGCAAATTACATGTTTTTCAATTAGTGCCACGTATTTATTGAAATGTTTTTCATATAAGAGCTTTTTGTTCAGCAGACAGGTGTACATCTTAATTATTAATAATCATGTCATAATACTTACCTATGCTGAAATTATATTTTAATTAGTTTTAATAATGTTTTGAAAGAAGTGCTAGGAAGTGGATGAAGGAGGCAGAAAGGAATGTTACTGGCTGTGAAGGTATGCACGCACAGATCACCTGTCTGCCGCCTCCCAGTTGGGAGTAGGAAGAATTCGAAAGATCGGACCTGAACTTTGAAAAGAACTTGAAGGAATGATACAGAATTATATTGTAGTTTGTGATACTTCTAAAACGTGCTTTATATCTGGATTTTTTTATTGATTGCAAGCTTTCAGGTGTTTAAGAGTTTAATATGCTTAAAAAGACCCCTCAAGATTTGAAATCTGTGATACGCTTCTGTACTGAAGCACAGATCTCACAAGGTTCTGTTCCTCCCCTTCCCCGTGTGCTTTGCCTTTATCCCCACGTGCTTTGCCTGACACTTGTCTCGAACCACGCTGCTGCTTGACTGGCTCTGTCGTGAGTCACCTGAGGAAGCGGAACTGGTACAAAACTTGCGCTACAGAAAATGTGAATAATGTTTCACCGCCTTAGTTCCTTCAGCTGACTCACTGGGCGCTCAGATGGGGGGAGGAATTAGTATGAGGGGAAAAAGGGATAGGACCGCATGACTTAGGGGCATTAGTGGTGGGACCATCCCTTTTGGTGTCAGTTAATAGGTTGGTTAGAATAGCAGTTGCAGTAGGGCTAATTGTAGGCTGCTCTGGTCCTGCTTCTTTCCCGTCCTCAGCTGTGTAGCCTGGCACCATCTTTGCACTGATTTTTGTTGATCAGCTGTACCTGTGTTCAGTGTCGCCAGGGTACTAAGCTGGCCAAAAGTGAAGTAGGAGGCTAGCAGAAAGCAAAGTGGACCTCAAAGGCAAGAATAACCTGTTAGAGGTGATTTCCTGTAATACCAATAACAACCAAAATTGTGATTGTAATTAATCTTAAAAATAGGAAGAACGTAAATCTGTTTTCTCTGCCTTTTGCTGAATTCTTTGTATACTGAGAATTTACTCAATCCTGAATTAGGAAGATTAAGGTGTTCAGATCTTTTTTTTTTTCCCCAAAGTGTTTGACTTATACAGCCCAAGAAAAAGTTGTGTCAGTGAAATAAATTGCTAATTTAGCCATTTCCTGTGCTTAATGTGTCATGTTATTCCGATTCGTTAAATATGGCTCCCATTTATGAATAAAAGGCAACTTCAAATAAAATTAAAAAAAAAAAAAAAAAAAAGCTGCAATGACACAGGACTTTAAAGCATCCTGATCCATTTGCCAGTTTTTTTCTTTTCCTCCTCTTAGGACTTCCTGATCCATTTGCTAAGGTTGTGGTGGACGGATCTGGCCAATGCCATTCTACAGATACTGTGAAGAATACACTTGATCCAAAATGGAATCAGCATTATGACCTGTAGGTGGTAACAGTGATAACCAAAGGTTTGAAGTGAAATCCTCTAAAGTACACAGAAATTGTCAGATGTTCTTAATACTGTCCTATTTACAGCTTGGAAAATATCCCAGAGTTTATTAGTTTGAGTAAAAAATATGTGTCAAAATACCACTTTCTCATTTCCCTCAAAATCTAAACACTACACTTGGTTTTCTAGTGTTGTCTGCAGCATGCTTTACGTGTACTATAGCGTTATTTTATTGTAATATTTCCATGTTAACACTTCTGTAAAATGAAGCAAATAATTGACAGTATTTCCCTCAAACTGCTCTTCTCTTCATGCTATTTTTGTCTGTTGCAGTGCTACAGTGTCTTTTCTTCTGTGTGCCTCTTGTTCAGTTTTCTCTCCTTCATGTCATTTTCTGTCCCAAATGTTCTTCTCACTATAAATTATTATGTTGTTATCATCAATTGAGCATTTTTCAGTGCTTTTGAGCAATATAATCGGTATGGTATGTATATGTCATGGTTTTCCTCTGTCTTTCTAAAGCACAGAATATTCTGTATAATATGTTATTAAAGTTTTTCTTTTATTCTTTATCTTTTTCCTTGGGATGGAAGATGAGGAAGAGAAGTGAACAATTTTGCCTCATTGTATTCTCCTTTCTTTCTAAGGCATTGTTCTGATCTCTAACTTTTTTTCCCATGGCTCCATTCCCTATCTATATTATCAGAAATTGTTTGAGCATATTTACGTTAGCTTTGGACATCACCAAACCTAGAGCAAATCAAGTATTAGTACACAGAGAATTTCTTGTCCCCCTTTGTCCCAGTGAAGAAAAGCAGCTTGATAGGTCTTTCAGCAGAATGTGGAAGGCCTGGTTTAAAGCGATGTCTTGACCTACTTTGTATTTGAATATCCAAGACTAAATATGTGAGGTCATTGTTCATAATGTTTTAGTGCAGTATACAAAACACTTGCATTACTGCTTAACAAAATATCATTGGCAGTTTAGTGAAATAATAGCACTTTCACTGAGGAATGCTATAGTATTATAGTTTTATTATTCAAACTCGGTCCAAGCTTAGATTCTGCATGTGAGACTGTAATTCATATTCATTAGAAAAATGGATATAAAACAAATTTAAGTTCATGTAGAAGGAATGGCTCTTTTTCATATTTAAAGAATTCTAAGTTAATTTGATTTTTTTGTTATTAAACCTATCAAAATGTTGATTCGTATAGAATACAGATTTCAGACCTCTGCCCTTCCACGCCCTCTCCAAGATTGACCATCTGTTTGTGAAGATCTAGCTTGGACAGGTTTTTTTTTTTCAACAGCAATTAACACTCCATGCAGTGTCCTAACGGTGAAATTCAAGAGTAGATTGCACTGATCTTGCAGCTTGCAGCCACCAAAAATGGAAGGCCTCCTTTCTTCCCTGTTTCAACCCCTTTCCCAATGTACTGAATGCGTTCATGCTGCCCCCCTTGCACTGGCTCCATCTGGCTTCTGGGTAGACGGATTCAATTCACTTAACCCACAGGAAGGTAGCTGGATAGGGGAAAAAACCGTGTGTAATTCTCTGCTGATTAAATGGGTTGCGTTGGGTCGGTAGCAGTGTGCCTGCATTAGCATGTTAGCTTGCATCAAGAGTGAGCTTTTGTAGTGAGTCTCTCGATCATCCCCGCTTGCTGTGTTTTGGCTCCTTCGGGACGAGTACACGAACCTGCCTGCTTTGGATGAAGCTGAACCGCAAGGTGCATCCCCTGAGTACCACCGATGTTCTCCTGCTGCTAACAGGAACTGAAGTTGACAGGATCAGACTAGAGCTAAAGAAAAATCTCTGAAATGCGAGCACGGACTTTTATTTTTGTTTAGTTAGGTGGGCCCATTAATGATCATTAATGCGTAGCTTTACAGGGATAAAAGGAGAGTAAGGTGGAAGGGAAAGTGCCGCCAACATGACTTGAGTGTAAAGCCTTCCTATAACCTTTGTACAGCTAGGGAAGGGATACTTTTGAAAGAGGAATGGTGGGCCCTCATTTGGCCGTTATCTGCTGCTAAATTCTGTGCTGAGAATGTTAACAGTTCCCTGCGTCTTCCCCAGTGGGTATCTGCCAGTCGTGTCTTGGTGTTTGAAGTGCTGTGGTGACAATGCGCGTAAGCAGTTGACAGGAATGGGTTATAAGGGATGCAAAGTGCTCCGTGGGCTAATGACTTGGAGACTTGGCTCCCTTCTGGAGAAGAGAAGGAGCAGAGGACATTGGAAATGAGAGAGGATGTTAATATGCAATGACAGTAATGGAAAAAAAATAGTAAAATCTTTAGAAAAAGTTCCCTTTTGGTTATAATTTTCAAGGAAGGATGAAGAGAAGGTATTTTTATCTTGTTTTATAGAACAAGTCATGCTTGTATCTGGATACTGTAGTTGTCTGAGCTTTGAAGCAAGATTGTGATTGCAGAAACATCATATTATAAAAAGCAGAGATAGAAATGGGTTTCTGGCAGAATATTTTGCTCAGGCGGATTTGGGGCATCTCTTGTTGGATTGTCCCAAGGAATTTAGACCTGCATGAAACATTTTTTGTGTGTGGTTTGTTTTTTTTTCTTTTTTGGAAAGATGATGCCTAAAAAAACTAGGTTTTGTTTAGTTCGGATATTATTTTCAATATAAATTGCTTGTCCTGTAGGCAATACTACTTTGCTTGATTCTGGCAGTTGAATTTGCTGATGACAGAAGTATACGCAGCATTTCTAATCCAAAGTAAAATGTAGCGTTATGTCAGGCCTTGTAATTTGAAAATAATCCTCTCTCTCTCTCTCAAAATCTTCTTCATAATCATTTAACCCCTTTTATTGTCTTACCTTATTCCTTACTCTATGGAAATTTATTTCCATTTATAAATATCAGTCACCTAGTCTTCAGTTCCTATTTAAAACAGCAGTAAAAGATTAGATCTCTTTGATACAACAACTCACTGCCTGGCTTTTATCTTAAGGTAACTCTTAACTCTAATATACCTGGTGCCAGGTCTCAGCTTTTCATCTGCACCAGATATTAAGATAATTAATTCTTACTTTTGAAGGAAAAAAAAAAAAAAGAGAAATAATAGGAATAGTAACCATCCTACTGCTAAGCACCTGATGGCAAACCTCATTGATTACAGGACTTAATCTTTCTTCTCATCCTTTGAAAATAATAGGTTTTTTAAACTTCCTAATGTTTACCCTAACAACACACCATTGCATGGGAACGCTAGACTCTGCCTTATGACGCTTCCACTGTTACAGGAAATGCTTTGCACACCAAGCATAACAGATGGAGTCTCGGTGGCAGCTTGCCTGCTCCTGCCACCACGCAGCGTAGGAAACCAACCACAGGAAGGTGCAGTTATGTAGAATTTTTTAAAAAGAAGAATCCTGCTTTTTTTCTTACTGTGAAGATTTCTGTTGGTTTTTTTAAATGACTGTAATAGGCTTATGTGCAGTAAAACTGTCACTTGGCTGTGTTGGGTTGATTGAAATGTCCCCAGCCTGGAATTTGTATAGCAGGTTAACACTGCTGCTAATTCAGTCTCGTGTATCATGTGGTGGCATATGCAAATGGCACAGTAAGATGGATCTGTTGTGATGTATTTATGCAATAGTGTCTGAATTAAGTTGCTAATTCCAAGGGAATTTTGTGGCTTACTAACCTGATTCAGCATATGTCGTGGTTTAACCCCAGCCAGTAACTAAGCCCCACACAGCTGCTCGCTCACTCCCCCCTGGTGGGACGGGGAGAGAATCAGAAGGGTAAAAGTGAGAAAACTCGTGGGTTGAGATAAAGACAGTTTAATAGGTAAAGCAAAAGCCGCGCAGGCAAGCAAAGCAAAACCAGGAATTCATTCACTCCTTCCCATGGGCAGGCAGGTGTTCAGCCATCTCCAGGAAAGCAGGGCTCCATCACGCGTAACGGTGACTTGGGAAGACAAACGCCATCACTCCAAACGTCCCCCCCTTCCTCCTCCTTCCCCCAGCTTTATATGCTGAGCATGACGCCATATGGTGTGGGATATCCCTTGGGTCAGTTGGGGTCAGCTGTCCCAGCTGTGTCCCCTCCCAGCTCCTTGTGCACCCCCAGCCTCCTCGCTGGTGGGGTGGGGTGAGAGGCAGAAAAGGCCTTGACTCAGTGTCAGCACTGCTCAGCAGTAACGAAAACATGCCTGTGTTATCGACACTGTTTCCAGCACAAATCCAAACCACAGCCCTGTACTAGCTACTATGGAGAAAATTAACTCTATCAGCCAAAACCAGCACAGCATAATAGATATTCTGTTGTATAAGATTTTTTTTAAAAGACTTCTGCAGTGTTATAAAGAACAAAAAAGGTTTTGCTTTTGCCTTACATGGTTCTTAATTCAGATCTTAATGTGAAAGGAAGCAGTTGAATTAGTTAGTTGCTTAGACTCTTCAGCCTAGATGGGTGTGTGTGTGTGGGGGGCAATCTGGGAAGCTTTCCGGAAAGAAATTGCCAAATAGTTGCTGTCTTGATGCAGTTTCATGTCAGTAAAATACCATGCTTGCCCTGGATGTATTCCCCTTCCTTATTTTCAGTCTTGTTTGTGTTTTCCCTATTGTTCAAGTCTTTTCTCAAAGCTTTGAATAACCAGACTTAACACATTTACAGACCTTCAAAGCATTTAAATACTACCTAAACCAGCAGTTCTGAAACTTAACAAATCCCCTTTTTCTCTTCCTTCCCCTTTCTTCTGTTCTGTGATAGCCTAGATCTCTCCTACAGCTTTCCCACGCTCACCTGTGCTCTCTAGCCTACTCCAGCCTTCCCCACCAGCCTCTGCCCTTAAGGCATAGCAAGTCGTATGGCCTATTTATCTCTAAAAGATATTTGTACCTTGATCTCCACCAAAACCTAGTCCTGGTCCCATCTTTACTCTGTGCTCTTCAAATCTGCACCCCCAGGCTCTAGGATGGACTCGTTGCTCTCCTTCTTTGTTATACCTCTGCAATGTAACCTCGCACAACTTCTGCAACTCTTCCTCTGCCCAAAATCTCCTCACTGCAGGTTCTCGTGCTGTTTGGTGCCTTCACATTCCCAAGCCCCTGCGCTGCCCTGGAAGAATCGCCTTTCTCCCCCAAGCCTCCAACTCCACTTTGCCTAGTTATTGCTAATGATCCTGGATTTTTCTCAGGGAGAGAGGGCAACAGCTGTGCTTAATGCTGGTTTAGACAATCCCATCCTAGATTAGACTCCTAAAGAGCCATCAAACAGCTCCTTGCAACAGCTTTGCCTTCTTGACATGGTTGTTTAGACCAGTTTGATGCAGCTGATGCCCTTTGCATTTAGGGTGAAAGCATTTCTGGGTCGTGTTTGGCCTGAATCAGCAGATCTGGCCATTCCAGCTCAAGCGCATCAGGCATACAAGTTTTTGCTGAACTTCTTAGGTGGGTCTGTTAGGAACATCTGGAGTAGAAGCCCACTTTGCTGGCTGTTTGCTTGGTGCGGCTGCTTTTACAGTGTCTTGTGGGTTCCAGCTCAACACTGGGCTGGGGAGGAGAAAGGAGCAGCTGGTCAGTGCCACGTCTGTGCTGTGTTCCCGTCTAAGCCACAGCCTCTGGCTGGTTCTCTTCTGACCATCCCAGAGGCTCAAACACCCTTCAGTTGCTACCAGAGATGAGAGCAATGTCAGGGTGAAGGAAGAGAGAAGAGAAAAAATTGGGATTATTTTTCATTATGTCTCTTTGCACCCTCTTCTCCCCCAATCTGAAAACAGCTGATATCTCAAAGCATAATACTACCATTATATTAGAAAAAATTCAGAAATGGGAAAATGGAGAAACAAACTAAGTAATTTGTCCAGGTCGTAAAAAGAGTCTGTGTGACAGCATGGATTAGAAATAGGGAATTCCTGGCTTCCAAGCCGGAGTTCATACCTCTTGATGTTGCATTTTTCTCTCTTTCTGGAGGGAGTACATCTGGCTTGTGATCAGGAAGAGGTGTGTTTTTTCAGGAATATTTTTTTCCACTTTCTTCATTCTGCTTTTCTTCATTCTGCTTTTCTCTACCAAGCTGAACTCTTCAGGGAAAGTGTATATAATGCCATGGGGATGAAAAGTCACTTGATACCAAACCTTCCTGAGTGGTGTATTGGCTCAGAAGGAGATACCACCTTGGCAAAGATAATTTTATTTGGACAAAGTAACAATTGTCCCTGTGTTTTAAAATTTGATTAAAATGTTTAAGAGGTTTCCAGTATGGCATGTACTTGATTTTTGTTTAGAAGTGAAAGTGCTAAGAGTAGGCATTTTTCTTAAAATTTCCAAACACGCAATTCTTATCCAGAGCCCTAATTTTACAGATTCAGGAAATATGGGAGTTAATAAAATGCATATGGAAATTGAATTTCCAGGTTTCCACTTCATTAATACTAATCCTGTAATCTCTGTTGAAGTACTGAAGCTGTGAAATCAATATTGCTGATTGGGTAGAGTGTAAAAAAAAAAAAAAAAAAAAAAAAAAAAACCACAACAAAAAACACAAAACCCAAAAAAAATCCCCCCCCAAAAACCCTCCAAGAACTTTAATTATGAGGAGGAAGAGAGAGGCATCCAACAAAATGTTTTTTCTTGTGTTTTTTGTTTCTTTTTTTTTTATTTAAACTTATTCACTTTATTTTTTGGAACATTCTTTTTTAATAACAAATAAAATTCCTAGCTCAGGCTTTTATGTTGGAACTTTATTGCCAGATGTTGTAAAACAAATGTAACTTATCCACCAAATGAATTGGAAATGTCAGCTTGTCCTACTGTCACTCTCTAAACGCAACCATGTATTTTCATGCCTGAAATTATGCAGAAATATAGATGAAACATTTTACTATAGAGCCAACTAGCAGTTATGGAACTATTTCTTTTATTCTTTTGGAAAAAAAAAAAGACGGCATTTTCATTTGGAAAACGCAGCTTGTCTTGCTTATTTCCTTTAGATGTGTGAATCAGCCAGGTTTTCTGGTGCAAAAATCAGAGTAGGTTATAGTAGTAATGTAGAAGTCCTCACCTGTTTGGTATGGATGGCTTACTGTCTGCATCTCAACCATGAGAACCTCACCCTCAAACCTTACAGTAATTCTTGGAAACTGTGTTGTATATTCAGCTGTTCTACATATTATTCAAACTGTTCTGTTATGAAATTGTGTTTAACCATATACCTTTGACTTTTTTAAAGCAACAAGGAAAACTGGAAAATTCAAGACAGGTCATGATAAATCTTTATTTTTAAGTGCACCTAACTTGTTCTCATAAGAATTTATTTTAAGTACATGAAACATTGTAGACTGCAACTGTGCACGTGAATACCCATCTTCATCTCTCGTTTCTTTATGCAAAATTGGCATTGTCAAGGTTGTAAGGCCAAAAATCTGACCTATATTATGCAATCAGTTTACTATTCAAAAAACTTTGGGGCTTTTTTGTGTGAAGTTTGTGTTGTGTTTTGTTTGTTTGTGTTTTTTTAAAATGTGCACTGGTTATTTTAAACCATGCTCATGGGTATGTGCCTACAGTTAGGCTTTTCTGTCTTCTACTTCTTGGGTCAGTCCCTGTCTGCAGGTGGGAAAAAGAAGTTGTCAAAGTTCTGCTTTTTGGAAAAGGAAAAATGGGAGAAGTGTTAATTGAGAACTTACCTGATCACAGCTGCAGTTTTAAGCCATGACAGTTAGTTCAATTGTTTGGTTTGCCAACCTTGACAGTATCATTTCTATCTTTATGAAAATATTAAGATGTTTTAAAGTTGATAAAGTCTCAGTCAATGGGGGAGATGTATTTAGACATTGGTTGAGTTTGTTTGATCAGTTTTCCTTCAAAAACAAACAAAAAAGCACTTGGAAATAAACTGCAGAAGGCCAGAATTTGTGGTCTGGGAAGGGAGAACTACAAGCAGTTCTTGGGATCTAAGCCATAGTTACAAATTCATTTTCCTCAACTTTGAAATAGCTGTAATAAATCAGCTATTGCCAATACTGAATTACCTTAGGTGTTTTGAAATTGTCCTCTGAAAGTTTTGAAAACAAAAACTAGCTCACAAAGTAATTGTTTCTGAAGAACAAAGCTTCAAATAAAAAAGCAGAAATAAAATAGCCTACAGTGTCCAGGTTTCCCAAGTCGGTGAAATGCAGATCTAGGTTTTGCAAAGCATTTCCGTAGTAATGCTGCAAGAGGCAGTCCACGTGTGAGCAGGGGGCAGGAGGAGGATGTGGCACATCTCACCTAAATTACTGCATGAACTTTTTGTGATGGGTCACTTTCGTAATAGGTAATGTATGTTATAAACAGGGCCTTTCTGAAGCTTTCTTAATAGTAAATTAGCTTGCCAAAGACTTGTTAACTGCAGATGTGTAACTAGGTTTGCCTTAGATTTTCCCTGAGTGCTCAGAAGAGCTCTAAGTGAGGGTGACTTGCATTGCCGGTGGTTGGAAGAGTAGCCTGAAAAGCAGTGGCAGATGAAGTGCTGCAAAAGGATGCTAAACTGATAGTTTCTGTCCTGGCATTTGAACCGCTCTGCCTGCTAGCGCTGCTCACAAACACGTGCTGCCACGAGCATTGCCATTCTTTTCGGCTAGGCTGAGCATAGGCATGAATCTAAGCATGTTCGTAGCTGCTTGAAGAGATGTGGTCACCGGGCCAGCCCACAGCCTGTTCATGTTACTGGTTTAAACAGATTTTGGTAGCCCTTGGATTCACATGAATGCCTTCCTCCAGAATCAGGATTTTAGATTAGTTTATATTCAAGTAAACTCCTTCATAAGACATGCTTTCATTAAAGTATAATGTGTACATCTTCTCTGAAGATGACTTACTCTCCCTTGGCGATACAGTATGTGTTAGATTTTTAATGTCATGGTTGATAGTCTTTTTTTTCCCCAAGGTGATTTCTGGAGCATCTGCAAAGTATTCAGTAAGTGCCATTCACAGTACTGTTTTTCCACATTTTTCAGATATATCGGGAAGTCAGATTCAATAACAATCAGTGTGTGGAATCACAAGAAAATTCATAAAAAGCAGGGAGCTGGTTTTCTGGGTTGTGTGAGACTTCTTTCAAACGCAATCAACCGCCTTAAAGACACTGGTTGTAAGTAAGCTCAAGACTAGAGTTTCTTCTCTTTCAGGCCAAACTTTCATGCACAGACTTTTGAAAAGTGACAATTAATTGGGTTTTCGGGGGTTTTTTATAAAGCTTCTATATTCCAATTGGTTTGGTAGTTTGTAATGTTGTTTTGTGGCTGAGAATAGCATGAGTAGGTTAGAGAATGTAACTTACCTTTGGCTTTTCAACTTCTTTTGCCCCGTTACCATAGACAGTGGTAACTTCAGTGCCGCAGTCTGGTTGTGGATTGTCAAGACTGAACTTACTGTGTTGGAATTCCAAAGGAAGACAGATTGTAATTACCTTCAAATTATCTTTTTATTACCTTCAAAAATGCAAGTCTTAAGGGGTAAACAAAAGGGTAGATCTATCTTGAAGCCAAATTTGTAGTTTAAAAATTAATGGGCATTCAAAATTAATTAGTAAATTTTGTCATAAGATATTAAGTGCTTTATAACACTTTGAGCACTTTGTATTTACTTTTTCAAAAGTTAATTAACATGTAAGATGCTGTTTTCTCATTATCCTAATAGGTGCCATTTACTTCTGAACAAAATTTGGCACACTGTTTGTGATGGAATAGTGGTGCTTGGTTTTACAGATAATTTAAAAAAAAAAAGAAAGAAAGAAAAAAGTGACATGCTGGTAGAGAAGCATTGTGATTTTTACCTTCAATAACAGGTTCCTTGGTGATAAAGGCATAACCGAAGTTCTCACTTTCAAATATTTGTCAGTAGATCAGTGCTTCAGTGCATTGTGCTTTGCTCAATTTTATTAAGTTCTACCTATTTAGTGCAGAACATGTGGATTGATGCTGCAGGTCAGCTCAGTGCTGTACTAATATGAGTGTTGAACTGGAAGTGCATTATGGCAATGGCTGGTCTTCACAAGGGAAGAGAGTTCAAAATACTTCTTATAATCACTTCAGACATCCAGTCTAGGATAATGTCCTTTCCTATTCATCAAAAGAGCTTTGTGAATGATGTTAAAGCAAAAGTACTCTAGTCCTGTTTTCTGATTTAAAATTATGAAAGAGGAAGTCTTGGCTGAAGATTTTTAGTTTTGCTTCCCTTCCCGCATCTCTTGAAGTCTTAACTATCTTACACTAGGCTGAATTTTGTTCTGATGGTACTCCAATGTGCCTTTCAAAGGCAGCAAAATATTGTATGACTTACGCTTTGTGTCCTTGTTTCGTAGATCAGAGATTGGATCTGTGCAAGCTTGGGCCAAACGACAATGATACTGTTAGAGGACAGATAGTCGGTAAGTAAGGGGTTTTATCTTTTTGTTCTCTTGGAGCTTAGTAGTAGCTATAGAAATACTCTTCCTAGATGTCAGTTTTCTGTATTGAATTTTTTTTTTTTCAAGTTCAGTGTCTAGTGCCAGAGCCATTTGGACCTCAAGCTAGAAGTGTGTATGTAGAGAATTAAAAAAACAAAACAAAACACCCAAACCACCCCAAAAAAACCCAAAACAAAACACCCCAAATATTATCGTACGTGTTGGGACAGATAAGACCATAGATAATATGACATTTATTTAGAAAGTTTTTAATTTCACTGTAAAGAATGGTGACAGTTTGAGCCTGAAGTCCCTGTGAAAAACTGACTACGAATTTCTTGGCTACTGAGAGTTCCAGCAAAGCTGTGCTTCCTGTAGGCTTTGCAAAAGGGTAAAACATCTTGCTGTAACAGGAGTGAGTTGCTGTCTGGAATGACTGAGTCAATTCAGTTTGTGTTTTCACGGGTTATTAACAAGTCTGTCACCAATCTCAGTAACTGTGCTTTGTCATTCTGCTAACTCATAAACCTTAAATAACTTAAGAATTAAAAAGAAGCTGGCAAATTGAAAAGCGAGTATCCACAAACAACTTCATAAACACTCTCTTTTTAGTGCTTTGTAAGTTGTTTCAGAAGGCAGCGTTTCTAGTAGGTCACTTAAGTCAAAAAGTTGGTCTTTATTTTTATGGCAAGATGTTAATGAGAATATTTGGACATGGGGGAAGGAAAAGTGAATTTGCACACTCAGTTTTGTGTTCAGATAATATCCAAGCAGCATTCTTGTTTTGTCAGCCAGGGAAAACTATTGAAATATCAGTCGGCAAATAAGGGCTTCAGTGCATTTGTTTGCTTTCCTCAAAGTGCTCCGTTGAATAATACGTATGACTTTACCTCTTTATGTTGCTTTAACCATTTGTCTAGCATCTGATCTGCAAGTGTTTGCACAGTATTAAGATAAGAGTGAGGTGGCACAGGAGAGTCAAAGGATGGTAGAAATGTGGAGTCCTAAGTGCATTGCTGATACTTCAGACCACTCTTGAATATTAAGTTTTCCATGTGAGCTTGCACAGAAGAGTAAAGGATAAAACGGTCATTTTTCTAGGGTGCGTTATGTTGTCAGCTTGATTTGCTTTTTGGTTTTCCTCCAGTATACTGGTCCCCGATCATCTGTGCTGTATGCACGCGATTTTGTTTGTGGGGTTTCTTTTAAGAGGAAACTGAGCTCAGCTGAGAGGAGAGCTTGTTCAGGGTCTGCTCCAGGCAGCAGAGATCCACTCTGCCCACAGCAGTCCTTCAGGCATGACACTAGCAGGGACTGTACCCTCACACCGTGCCGTGCTCTCATGCTGCCCTCCAGAGTATGCTCCTTGTCATCAATACTTGAGAATGCTAGCATTAATTAAACAAGCCAAAAAACCCACCTCAAAGCAGAAAGGTCTCAAGGCTATTGGGATGCCAGATGGGAAGCCTGAGGCAAATACCGTGCAGTGTGGGCATGGCAAATACACTTCAGAGATAACTAGTCAGCAGTGTGGGCATAAACTAGACTGACCAGTTGGCTTAACCTGATATGATCATGAACAGTGGTATAGCCAAAGCGGCATTAACTCTTTTGGCATGCTGCTGGGGCTGTCCCTCATTAGCAGGAGCTGCTGGGTGGTGCATTGAACCTAGAACATAGAACCTATGTTCTGCTTTGCGCTGCTATCGTCAGAAAGGTCAGGTTTCCTCAGTCATGGCTGTGTTTTAATGCATCCTTGGTAAGATTCCAGAGACTCCTGTATTTTTTTCTTTTTTGGTGAAATTGTTGTTATTAATCTCCTTATATTTTAATCTTTCTTCACTAATGCAATTTTGTTGAATGCGTGAATGAGCCTGAGTAAAACTAGATAATTCCACTGCAGTAGTTACATGGTGGAGATATCTTGGTTAAAAATAAGTAAGAAGATAGAATAAGTTATAAATACACTCTCAGTCCTTCTAATGATAAACTGGCTTAAACTAAGAGGCTATGCAAGATTGGAAAACAATATTAAAATGTAATTGATACTTCAGCAGATGATAACCTAATGAATCAAGTGCACAGTGGGTATGCCTTTATAATTTGGGACAGGGAGCAAGGGGATCTTTATCTTAAATACCTGGGGTTATCTTCAAAGGGGGGAAGAAAAGGGGACACTTGTGAGTAGTGGATGCAAAGGGCACCTGAACTGTGTCTTAATCTTGCAGCTCTCTTCTGTGCCACCATTTTATTTCTGATGTGGCGGTGCAGAAAAAATGAGTCCTTACTCATTACAAAATGAAGCCGTGCACAAATTTTGGTCCTCACATAGGCAAAGAGGAGGTAATTGCCTTTGTTTAGTTTCATTTTTGTCTGTGTGTATTGCTTGCCAAACCTTGCCTACATGCAACAACGTGAACTTGTAATGTGTGGGTTTGTTGCAGAATAAATAGATCATCTATGATTTTGTTTTGGTTGAAATTAAATTTAAAGTGTCTTTCACTGTAAGAAGTTGCTTTGGTAACGTTTAGTGTTTGTGGAAGACTAGGAGTTAATATTGATTAGGAATAAAGCAAGCAGGTACTGCAGGGCTCTCTGGGTTGGTCTGTTGAAGGCCCCAAATCCTAAGCTTCAAAACATGTTGTTGAAAACTTGAACTCTCTAGCAAAATTTGCTAGTAGTACTGCATCTTTTTGTAACTTTGTGATGTTGACAAAAGTTTGGTTGTGTCTAGATTAAGGTCTGTAAGTTTATTCACTTCATAGGACTTGAAGACAATTTTCTAGAGGTACAGTAGTGCCACCTCAAGAAATGTGTGCCACAGCACGTATCTAGCTTTTTAAGTAATCGTTTTATTGTTAAAGGCAAAACAAAACATCAAAAAAACCCCAACCCCACAGGAACACAAGTGTCGTAAATTATCAGATTGGACACTTGCAAATTATGATACTGGGAACAAAAGCTGCCCAAAAAAATCTTTGTTTTCATAATTGTAGTACAAAAGCTTCAGGCATAAATATCCATTACAATGAACCATGTAAAAAATAAAAATTAAAAAAGAAGTAATACAGTTTTGCTGAGGGCTGTAAGGGCTTTCAGGGTGCTGAGCGCTGCTTTGTGTGGGAGTTGCATTTAACTTCTTACCACTGGTGTTTGAAAGTAGCCAATAAACCAAACGTGTAGTGCTGCTAGCAGTTAAGTTCCGCCTGGTTTTGTCTGTGCGTGTACGTGTGTGTGTTGAATCCCACGCGCACACAAAATACATAAGAAGGTGTCGAAAACATGCAGGAATTTCTTATTTTAGGTCTTTCTATTAGCAGTTCTCCCGTTAGCAGCGCAAGCCTGGCGCTAGCACTCTCCCGCTTGCTCTCCCAGCCGTGTGTGAGGTTAGCCACCCTGCTGCTGCCAGACGAGCCACGCAGCTCCGCTGTGTCACAGTCTGTCTCATACGGAGAAAAATTAATGACAGCTTCAGACTTAACTTCTTTTTCTGCCTTAACTTGCATTCCTATTCTTCAAGCTAACTTTTTTGAAGTAGTATGTAGAGAATTATATGTATGAAAACATACACTGTTTCTGTATAACTTTGATTTGTGGGAAGGGAAAAAAATATCCAGAACATGCAGCTTAGTCCTCTAAGTTGTACCATTTCTCTTTCAAATATAACTGTAATTTGCATTCAGATGTCGTATCTTTAATAATTCTTTTATTATCTTAATAGTAAGTCTTCAGTCCAGAGACCGAATAGGCACAGGAGGACAAGTGGTGGATTGCAGTCGGTTATTTGATAATGATTTACCAGACGGGTAAGCTGACATCACTGCGGTGTAAATACAAATACAGCTCATACAACAGACTTTTGCAGTAATGTGAATTCAGTGTACAAATAGGCTAATTTATTTTTATTCTCACACTCTAGAGTTCTACAGTTTTGAATTTAGGAGCAGCAGATAAGCCAGCCAGGCTACACAGAATAGTTAATAGTTTGACTCTTGTCTTGTCTCTTCTTGGAAAACGGGAGGTGGCATAGATGAGTAAATGCGTTAAAAAATACACTCATCTAAGAAGACGTCTTTCAAATTATAGAACTGATAAACTAATATAATGTTAAATCAGCCAGCAAACTGACTTCATCCACATAGTAGTTTTGTAGCAAGGTAGTGGACACACAGGCCTGGCTGTCTTCTGCAGTGCGGTGCAGAGGTATACGCTGTTATGAAAAATGGGTCACTTTTTCTTCTATGTAAATCATAGTGAAGAAAACGTGATTGGAAAAGGTAACGGAGCCTGAGTTCTTGCTGTATTTACCTGCCAAAGGCTGGGTTTAGGATTTTGATTTGTCCCTGTGAGAGTTAATGACATCATTAACACCTAAAACAGTTTTGCGAATACAGAAAAATGCTCTGTTTTAGGTTCTGGTGCTGTCATCAGCTTTTTCAGAGCAAACACAGACCTTCTGAATGTGATTCTTGGCAGGTAAAGACAGGAGAAACTGATTTTTTCAGATGATGAATTTTAAAACATAAATTATCATCTAAGTCCTAAACGGCATTCTTTTGTTAATTTGGAGTCTAGAGAAGTCAAAAACACTTTTGAAAATGCTTTTAAATTTTCACTTCAAAATGTTCCTTGTATAAATATTGCTTACTTAATTGTGTAACTGCAAAGCTATCTGTATAGCCTCATGTATTTTGGAGTGCAAAAGTAATAATAATTAAAAAGTCACGTTATTTGAAGGTGACTTTTTAATGAAAGCAAGTAGTGCGCGAAGATACTATGAAAGCACTTACTAGGATCGGTGGTCAAAAAAGTTAAATGCGTTATTAAACATGATGTTTTCAAGAAGTTTCTTTATATGGCTATTTGGATTTAATTAGAATTCAAATAGTTATTGAACATGAAGGTGTGATGATATGCCTGGTTCCAAGGGAAGGATATGTGAAATCAATTTTGAGTTGAACTCTCAGTTGTTTCCTGTTACCTTGTTCAGCTAAAATGATTCATAATAGTGTAAGTCTTCCTGAGTTGGCATTTATGGTGGAAACATTTTGTGCCCTGGTTTCCTGGAAATACCACTCATTGCCTTATCTCTCAATGTCTGAATTCTAGGTGGGAGGAGCGGAGGACTGCTTCTGGAAGGATCCAGTATTTAAATCATATTACACGAACAACTCAGTGGGAGCGACCAACACGGTAAGAAATGACTGAGGAGACTGTGCATATGATGAAGTTTGCTTGCTGACCAGCGGTGCTGAGCACAAGCGATTCTAAGTGACTCTAACGGGGGATATCCAGCATTCTTCTGAGTCACTCTAGAAACGCTGTATGCTTTTCTTCTCTAACATCCTACTCCTTCAGTCTGTCTAATATTTAACTCAGAAGAATCATTCTGACTAGATTTTTTTCCTCCCCTAATACTAGCATCTTTGTTTTCTTGTAGAGCTGCTATGGTAGAACTCTGTAAATACAGACATTACAATGTGCAGACATCGTAAGGGATGAAGAAAAAAGATCATGAATAGCTGACGGACATTGTCTATGTACATGCTATGACCATGTAATGCAGAAATTTTAAAGCTGATTGTTACAGAGCGTGTTTTGAAATCATTACGATCACCTTTTCTAATAACCATAGATGCGTGTTGCGAAGCTGTTCCTCAAACCAGTTTTGCTGTTACCTGAACTGTAGACAGTGTCAGTGCATATTTTTCAGACTCTTCTGCAGACCGTCTGTGCCTGCAGACTGTCTCTTCCATCCTCAATAAATATTATTCCAGTCTCTGTATGGATATATTTGACTTAAAATAATCTGTACTGTTAACGCTGCCAACTGTGATACATATTTGCGGTGTTCGAGTGAGTGAAGGTACTGAACAGCTTTTTAATTTATCTATCTGTATTTTTCTTGGTATGTTAAAATACCTATTCTAAGCTCTAGACACATTTACAGTAGAAAAACACATGCAAAACGTATAACTTGTTTCGGGGATTTCCTGCATCCTTATCAATCCCCCTTTAACCCATTTTAAGTCCTTTGGAAAGCAGCATTGATATACAAAACCACATAATTCAATGTTTCATCTTGCAGTCAAGCTCTCAAGAGCAACTGTTTTTTATCTTAGCCCTTTTTCACCATCCTCGCCTAATAACCTTCCTTAAAAATTAAAAGGAATGACAAGGCCTGATCGCTTCCTTAGCCGTATGAAGACAAGGTGAGAAAGTCTGGGCTGTATGCTGCTTGTTTAAAAAAGTAAGAAAAAATTTTGCTCTCAGCACTCTGTTTAAGGTGGGAACTGCTCATGTGAGCATTTGATATGGTCTTGATCCTGCAGCATCATATACAAAGTGTCAGGTCAGACCCTAAGATAGGTGAGGAAGTTTACTAATTACTCTGGGATGAACCCAGTGAGCGCAGAACAGAAGCTTTCTGCCCATCATCGAGGTATCCTGCCCAACAAGTTAACTGCTCAGTTCTGCTGTCCACAAAGATTTCCTGAGAGCCCCTAGCTGAAGCTTCCGTAAAACGCGTTGTGTAGCCCTGCGTCCAGTCAGCTGTGCAATTTTCATGTTTTTCCCCACAGGCCAGCATCTGAATACTCCAGTCCAGGCAGACCGCTGAGCTGTTTTGTGGACGAGAACACTCCAATTACAGGAACGAACGGTGCGACCTGCGGGCAGTCGTCGGATCCCCGGCTGGCGGAGAGGAGAGTCAGGTCGCAGAGGCACAGAAATTACATGAGCAGGACACACTTGCACACTCCTCCCGATTTACCTGAAGGATATGGTATGCAAATTAAAAATTTTTAATTGTAGGTCTCCCAAGAAACTGGGAAAATGGGTTGTGTCTTCTCATATGTAAGATCCTTTTGATTCCTTAGTTTGGGGAAATCAGTCTTTGTGAGTGTTTTTTAACTGCATTTTTTATTCTTACAGTTATTAATTAATCTTGATTTCACAGAGCAAAGGACGACTCAGCAAGGTCAGGTCTATTTTCTGCATACTCAGACTGGTGTTAGCACGTGGCACGATCCAAGAGTACCTAGGTAAGAAAATGACGAAAGTATCCTTAAGGTGTCAAATCAAAATAGCTTAACCAGTACTGTCCTCAGAGTTCTCTGTCTGGTATTATATTTCTGACTCTTGGTCCCTAATATATCACTTTAACAAGTAATTAATCAAAATAAGTTAGTCTCTCTTCCTCAGTTCTTCAAATCGTTATTTTAATGCAAAGATTGAGAATCAAGAAATAAATTACGGTGGTGTTTTGAAAACAGGTCTAGTTAACTGATTCTAGATCTTGCATATGAATTATAGCCAAGTCCAGGTTTTAATACTCTGCAAAATAATGAAACAAAAAGAGGGTTCTGAGCACGTGCAAAAATCTAGATTTATTGAGATACTTCAGTGAAAACTGGGTTGGTTTTGTCTTTTAATTCAGGCTCTGGAAGTTAACAAGACCTGAGAAATTGGCAACATATATTTATGAAGAACAAACTTTGTGACAAATAGTCTAGAGAAATGTGATCATTTTTGATGGAGGAGCAGACAAAGGGGAAAACCTGAAAAATCTAGTGGATGCCCCTTGTATGTTTAGACACGCTATTTGTAGTGAACTACATTCTCATCATCAAATTAGCTTAAATTTACTTGTCTGTGGGAATTATTGTCCCATGTTCAGACTACCAAATGTAATTTACTCAAGGAATGGGAAACTTGGTACATTTTGAAGAAACTAATCGGAGACACTGGGTCATCAAAAGCCTGGAAGCTGAAATGGTGAGCTGTGTTTGAAGTGTGAAAGTGCCAGGATGTTGGGCCTTTTTAAAAAAAGGAAGGGAAAAAAAAAAAAGTATTTTTTTCCATTTGAGTGTAGTAGCAAACATCTAAAAATGCACAAGCTTTTTTACGGCAGGCTTCCTGTTGCAGAGCAGAAATGAATGCTTATTTTCTTTATAATGCTCTAACACGGATATTCCTAGAGCAATCATATATGCTTTCAAGCATCTCATTAGCAGTATATAAATGGGAAAGAATTTGGGGGAGAGGGGCAAACAGGTAGAGAAGCTGAGAGAGACTGACCTGTGATTAAAGTACTCAAACTGCTATTTCTGTTGCGGCTATCTCAACACCTAGGAGAAAATAAATCTGAAGTGTCCTTTTAGTTTAGTGTCTTTATTTACACGACACACACGTGTACATATTGCACGCGTGATTATTTCTGATGTGTTTGAAAGGAAAGAAGGATAACAGGGAAATTATTGTTAGCTTCTGATTGTTCTTTCGAAAACCAAGAAATCCTGTTGAAAATGATTGCCTCCTAGAGTCTCTGGATGGTGTTGTAAAATAGTGTGTGTAGTTTGAAATTGGCAGCCAGCATTGGCATTTATGAGAATTGTAGCAACTTTGTCAGTTGCTGCTGGTGTTCATTCCCATGGAAATGGACTTTGGATATCCCGGGAAGGATGAAGTGCCTCATGGCCCTAAGTTCACTGCGTTTTCGAATGATTCTTTTGTTTTTATTACTACTCTTGTGTTACAAGAATATACTTTGCTTTGATGCATTATCTGTATACTTGAGAGTGGGATACAGCTGGCAGTTGTGCGTTAGGAAGTCTGCTCCCACGACTTGTGTATTATACAGAACTAGAAACTAGACTTCTTTAACATATTAAGATCTAATCCTTAAGTTTGCAGTGTAATAGTTTTGTACAAAGTCTAAGTTAGCACTGCTCTTAGGTGTGGCAACAGAAACGGCACGAGTGTCTCTGAGAACAGAATTTGGCTGTTTGCATGAGGATAGAGTTTATGTCATTTCTAAGGAATATTGTATTTTTACGCTAATATGCCACAGTCATTTAGTTAATAAAAATAAGCCCTACAGTTCAGCTGCAGTGTGTATATGGGTAATATCAGCAGAAGTTCAATCCCAGAGCCTTGTATTTCCATTAGTGGCTTCTCAGCCTTTTGAGTCCCTGCAGACGGCATCTTTAGCCATTCTGCCCCTCGGCTCTTTCCTTCCCTCAACTCACATTGTACCAGGAGATCTGAAGACTTACCTCACACTGTCAAGTGCAGCTCTTTTTAAAGGTGTATCTGAGGTGTGAATTATATACATGAAAAATCAGTAAGTGTACATTTTTGAAGAGTAGTATTTGTTTTCAGTGAACCACCGGAATGAATCTACGTCTTCCTAATTTCAGCAGAATTTTCTTGAGACCCATTAAGATATCCCTGCATTGCTCAGTGCAGAGCTGAGTCATCGTTCATATAATATTTTATTTGAAATAGTTTCTTAGAGAGCTGTTTGCTTCCCGCTAGCACTTGGGGTTTTGGGGCAAAACTGCCTGTGGCATACACGCATATCCCATGCGTAATTCTTCATGGAAAGTATAACTCTTCAGAAATATAGTTTTGTTTTGTAGGAGTTTTTAAAGTGTGATTCAGAGTTCCTTACATGACTAATGTTTTAAAAATGTTTTCTGTCAGAATTGGTGTAGAACTGCAATTCCATTTTGGCAAATATGGCGATGGTCTTTATTTTTGTTATAAGCCTGTATTAATTTAACATCTGAAGTTAGTTTGTAAAAATGAAGGTTATTTGATAAGAATTTTTTTCCCCACGGCATGTGTTCTGGGTGTGTGTTTTTTCTTTGGTGGGCTTGCACCTTGGGAGTAGAGATTCCAGCTGAAGAGATCAAATTTCTGAAACAATACATTTTCTCAGACTTGATGGAATTGTTCTGTTACATTTACGCTTGTTTGGCTCGGAGGCCAAATGCTGAGGTATTTTTCATTTTATATTTGTTTTCACAGGGATCTTAGCAACATCAATTGTGAAGAGCTTGGTCCACTGCCTCCTGGATGGGAGATCCGAAATACAGCAACAGGCAGAGTTTATTTTGTTGACCATAACAACAGGACAACACAGTTTACAGATCCACGGCTATCTGCTAACTTGCATTTAGTCTTAAAGTAAGTCTAAAGTCTCCGGCACATGTTGAGTCTAATAGAGGAAAGAAAGTGACTCTTGAGGGGTGCTAGATTTTATATCAAGATGTATTCTGCCATTCAGTAGTATTTAAAGTATAGTAACTGTGTTCTTTAACACACTACCAACTTACTCTGTTACATAACAGAGAAGACAGGTTTGATGGTTCTTGGAAAAAAAAAAACCTCTAGCAGCATTTAGGCAGGAATGTGGCTATTGTGATGCTGGGAGTTGGGGGCAGCAGCGGGGGAAGCAAGTGCTGTCTGGTGGAAAAGATTGGCCCATAAAATTTTTTCTAACAGCAAGAGAGACACTTTCTTTCCTTTTCTTTATACATCATACTACTTTCAGTTATGCACTACTTGTTTTAAATTATGACGTTGCATTCAATAGCCAGGGGTATGAAATACTGATGATATAAGCAAGCGCACAAGTGCCCAGCTATTCTCTTGGAATAAAGGAGAAATAATTCAGCTCCTGTCTTCAGTTTTAAAGTAAGACTAGTTCAGATGTTCTCAAAATAAGACCCCAGTAGTTTAACTCAGATTTTTTACCAAAAGAATAAAATAAAATAGGAACTGTATTTTTTCTGCCTTAGTGTTCTGATATCGCATTTTCATATTACACTTTTAAAAAGAGAAGGGGAAACTCAAAAGGAGTTGTTCTTATTAAACAACTTTTATTAAAGACTCTTGTTTTTATTCCCTAAGTGCTCATTTCACACTGGAGGATTTTCTACTAAAAATGGAAACCAAAAAGGAAGCAAACACTTTTTTTTTTTTTGTGTAGACATGGCTATCAGTTTGTCCGAGCTATTTGAGAGTCTGACTCTATTGTTTCTCCTCCTAACACCTTTAATACTCTTGGGAAACACCTGTAAAGTATTGAGTAGGTGTTAAGTGGAAGAAACAATGAAGAGTTGGTTAGATAGAAAGCCACACAGCCCTGGGCAAGGAGTAGGTAGGAGGAATAGTCCTTTTAAGGAAGTGAATCATTGGGAAGAAAAGCTGAAGGAAAGAATAATGGGAACAAGCACTGAAAAGACAAAATCGAGGAATGGAAAGTAATATCCAGGAGGTCAACATATATTTTGTGTAATACATAAAAGCTGGCTAGCCTTTGCCCAATACACATTTCAACTTAACACTCCAAGAGGGAGAAGAGTCTAAATATTGACAGATATGTATTTTGTTTAGAGAAATCATTGGTTATATACGTGTATATTACAGAACTTCAGTAAGCTCCCATCATCCAGACACTCTTGGTTCTTTTTTTTAATTTAAAACAAAGAAATCACTACTAATTTTAGCTGAATTTACATTGGTAGTTTCAAGTGAACATGATCTTAAAAAAAAAAAAAAACCACTTACTAGTGTGGAGGAACATGTTCATGTTCGGTACACCAAAAGGTTCATTAAATTAATTCAGATTTAGATATTTTGCCCGAAGGAAAACTTCAGACCCTCTTAGCTACAACAGTGCAATTCTTAAACTGTAGAAAATTCAGTTAACTGGACTATATTTGAAAAACTGTCCTTCACAGGTAGGTTTATTTTTAAATGGCAGCAGGGTCATAGTGGCTAGTTCTACATGTATTGTGGAGGGCAGATACATAGCTAGCTTTTTATCTGGAGAATCCAATTTGACTTTCAAGTCCCAGAATCACAGAACCATTCTGCATTTCTTTAAACTTAAGTACTACTACAGCGTGCTTAAGTTTTTCATTTGTACATCTGTCTTTCATTAGGGAAGGATTTCAGAAATTCAACCAACAGTGTCATCAGTAAAGTCTGCTGCCTGATAAATCTTTTCTGGTGTTTATTCTTTTATTGCACCAAACAGGATATGTGAAAGCTTCCCCCCCACCCCCCGTAACCCATCTCCTTACTTATTCTTCAAAAAAAAACCCAAAACCAAAAAAAGTAGTTTGCCTTAGGCCTGTCATTTTGTAAATTATCTGAGAAATAAGTTTAGTATTTGGGTGGGATGGGTGTGATAGTGTTTTAGGTTCAAAGGCATAATAAAAAGTATCACTTTACTCTCAGTGATACTGACTTTTCTATCGAGCTGAGTAAAGCAGTTTGTTCTTCTAGTGATGACATTATAAGTTATGAAAATAATCAAAGTTGTTTCCCAGTTCTGTTTTAAAATATTGGCCAAGAGTTCATGATAGCTTTTGATAGTTATGGCACCTGAAAAGTGCTTAGCTATATCCTTAAAGCACTGTACAGAATCAAGCATAGTCATTCAGCTGTGAAAACAAACTAAGAAATTAGATTTAATCACTTTAAGCACTGCAGATTTTTTAGCTAATACTGCACTGATTATTTTTAGTCTAACATGGAGGATGGCATTTTATTTTTCTCCTCCTAGTACTGCCCTATTTTAGATTGGTTTAATTTGATGCGTAGATCTTAAGTTTATGCTCATTTCAGAGATTACATTTTCTTTACGACCGACGTTGACTAGCTTTGTGTTTAGGGGACTGCGTCTCTTTTACTCTCAAAGGTAGTATGAACACATGCTCACTTTAGTACATAATTATGACCTTCTCTGGTAGGCATATACAAGGAATATTTTCACATGCTCGTCCTTATGGAATTAGAAAGTTCAGAAGATAGAACAATGGTTGTCCTTTAATTTGTATATCAAATAAATACAGTTAAGTGAGATTCATACTTAAAACTAATCGCAAGTGGAAAGAAAGTGCCATGCATGTAGCACAAATGACGTAAAGCCCTAGTCTGGAACCACATGGAGTGTGTGTCTAAATTATTGTAATGACTTGCTTTCTCAGGAATGACTTAAAATAACTGTAGTTTATTGTAAGACTGATGTGATCAGCTTGAGAATAAAGTTAAGGTAGCTTCACTTAAACAAACAGCAGAAGCAAACAACAAAACACTGCGAAACTAACAAAAGCGATGAAGCTAACTTCTGAAGTTCTGCATCCTGGGGCACAGTAACAAAGTAGGATTTCTGTGCGTCATTCCCTCCTTAGAGCCCAGGAGTAAAGAGGTATTATTATTAATATTAAGCTTTGAGTTATTGCTGAAGGGATCTACAATGTGTGCCGTTGCAGGGGTTTCTAAATGTTACGCTTGTAAGAGTACTGATAAAGATTTCCTGGTCACCTGGTGTTAGTTTCCCTTGAGGGTGGTCTGTGCAAAATTGCTTTAAATAGAAGGTTTGCAAATGACAGAATAGCTGTCAGAACCACAAGGCAAACTGGGAACACCCCCACCCCTTTTTTAGTTGCCAATTCTGAATGTTCCTGTGGTAAAAGCCTGCTGGAGGTGAATTTTGGTTGGCTGGGACAGCCTTTTAGTAAACCTCATTTCAAAACAGACAACAGGCTGAAATTTTAAAATATATTAAAACTATCGAATATTTTTGGTCTTTGATGTTGAAAAAACCCAATTTATTAATATTCCACTGGAAAACATTCTGAATTGTAACCTTTCTTATTTATCCAGTAAATTTAGGGTATTCCTATGTGTTCCACACAGAGATATTCTTCTCACGGTTTAGGTAAAATACCACTTTTATCCTGTGTTGATTGGAAATGCCATACTAAAAAGCTACAAAAATAGCCACTTACTGCGTACAAGAAGCGACATCTCTGCAACACGATTAATTTAGCTTTCCTAGTAAGAAGTTAGATTTGCAAAGTCTCTTAGAATTGCTAGTAAAAATACTTGTTTATCTGTGCCAATTAGTTACATGTGAACTCCCACATTCCTGTGGTCCAGACTAGGCCAGGTACAAGGGACAAGGTCCTTGCCAAGCTGCCAGTACAAACATCTTTTTGTAAGCTTACTCTTTTTCAGACAAGCCATTTAAAACAGACTATGGTATTGACTGTAGATTAGAGGCATAGTGTTTGGCAGATCCCTGAATTTTAAAATGGAGGAAGGCAAAACACGCAAAGGAAATATGGAAATGGTATCTGAGAAATTCAGTGTCAGCAGCTTAGTAGTAAAATTGCATGGATAATACCTTATTATATAGTGCTATAACCTTTTACATACTTTGTAGAGTAGTACTAATAGAAATAACAAACCCTAAAAACAACTGGTAGTTGCCAAGAAAGACAGAAGCATATGTCTTTAGTCAGGATAAAATCTCTCTGAATTTATTTTTTACTGGACCTGGACATTTTTAGCATAATCACAGTAATAATCATAGTAAATTGAAAGTAGTTGAGTTACAAAGACTTAACCTTTAAGAAACATCTGAAGAAAATAGGGGACGTATGACTTGAATATCTGCAAACAGCTGTGTTTGTTTCTAGCCGCCAGAATCAACTCAAAGATCAGCAACACCAGCAGCAGCAGCAGGTAGTGTCCCTGTGTCAGCTTCCAGATGAGGCAGAGTGTCTGACTGTGCCAAGGTACAAGCGAGACCTAGTGCAGAAACTCAAGATCCTGAGGCAAGAGCTGTCACAGCAGCAACCTCAAGCTGGCCATTGTCGTATTGAGGTCTCCAGGGAAGAGATTTTTGAGGTAATTTGAGAATTTGTCCCATTTCTTAACACTGAGGGAAGGGGAGGAGGGTTGTTCATAACTGTCTAAAGAAGTCATTCAGTTAGATGAAATCTTGAAGTCTGGAGTTCAAGCTGGAATGTTACGGGTGGCGAATGGAAGAGGAAGCATTTCAAGGGGATGTTAAGAACAGTTGTGTACTTAAAGTAGGTGTATTTACCCTGTAGAGACGAAGAAAAACGAGGAAAGCTTTCCCTGTGGCTGGAGATGTACAGACTGTGTCAGGGGCTGAGGAAGGAGTCCAAGCACTTCAAGATACTGTCTCACTTCTTCCTTGAATAGAAGAACGCTAATGTCTGTTCCAGAGGGAATGTTGCAAATTGAAAACCAAACAATTATTACTGATCTTTGGTCTGTTGTAACTTAAGTAAAATTACCATTGAATAGCATTCATCTTTGGAGCCTGGATAACTTAGCATCTGTCTCAATTCTGGTTGATCCCCCCCGCAGTCAGACCAATTTTATGAATTGTCTAGGCTTCTGAATGACCAGAGATGCGCACAGTGGGATGTCTGCATTTTATTTTGTGACATTATTCAGCAGAGTAATTCTGCTGAATTGATTAAACGCAGTTATAATTCACTGGCTTTTTCTGCAGAATAGTCTGTCTTCTTGAGAACTTTACCACCCATCCCTGTTGCATTTTTACCCCACCCACAAAGTTGATAGCCCCAGTGTGTTGTCACATTTTTTTCCAGCCAAGAAAGATCTGTGTTGGTCTTCCCTTTGGAGGCAGTCAAATCGCTTCATAATCAACTGAAAAAGAAAGGGAGGAAAGGCTGCTGTACAGCGGTGAAAATCATTATGTTCTTGTTCTGAAAACTAAGTTGAGTATGTTGGGTCCCAGACACACCTACCTCTTCTGTTCTGCAAAGCCAAAGATTGGGGCACCGATACTGGACATAAATAAAAACTAGACTTTTTTTGTTTAATTCCTTTTTAAAAAATAGCATTTGTTTTGCCTCTTCCAGCTTTCTTTTTGTGTTTTCTTGGTGAAGTCTTTCTGATAGAGGAATAATTCTGTAGATTTGCTGGGATGGCATTGGTGCTTCTGTTCTTAAGATGCTTCCTGCAGGTTGGCACGTGTGTTATATCCAGAGTAGAAGCTCCGCTGTTGGCTTTTCAGACTGCAAAAATTGTGAGCCTTTATGCAAACCAAAAGGAGTTTAATGACACAGATGTTAATTTTTTGTAAGTTATGTGAGAATGAGAGAGAGAATATTCTGATCACTGTACACCTCTAGAAGTGTAACGGAAGGTGGTTCTTCTCACCTATCTGTTTTATTTGAAAAGTGCTATCACATTTGTAGGAAACTAAGTAACAGTCTGTGATTTGAGAAACAGAGGTTAATATCCAGGACAACAGTATCCCCTTTGGCCGTGGAGTCTGAGACTCCATTTCTAATAAACAGCAGTAGCTTCTTTGTCTGTAAATAGCAGTTAATAAAAGTGTTATGTGTTTACAGGAATCCTACAGGCAAGTCATGAAGATGAGGCCAAAAGACCTGTGGAAACGATTAATGATAAAATTTCGTGGGGAGGAAGGCCTCGATTACGGAGGTGTTGCCAGGTAAACAGTCCGTCCTCTGTCTCTTCCCCTGCGCCCCAACCCCACCAGCTACACCCGTGCTTTGAATCCTGAGCCAGCCTTGTATCAGCCTTCTTTCTTTTTCCATTATTCTTATTTATATTTATCTCGGTAACAGATTGTATGTCAGGAGAATATATTTTCAGTCAGTCTTTTAAAAGAAAAACTGCATCAAAAAAGAACTAATTTATTGCAAATAAATCAAAATGCTTGTTACAGATTGCATCAGATGTCTATCATATACGCGTGACAGGCTTTTGGTATCTATTGAAATTACCGTATTTTTCTTCAGTTAGTCAAGCTTGGGTATCTGAGAATTTATATCACTAAATACTCAGCTTTGTGGCAGAAGTTTGATAAAAAAATATGCTTTATTGCAAATTATCACTACTGTTTGAAGCAAAATGTTAAAAACTAGCAGTTCGTAGGCAACTAAAGTCTGTCAGTGGTCTGAGGTTATTTTTCACTTGCCTATAAAAAGTGACATTTGTTGATTGAGTGAAGATACTCTTCGCATTTTAAAACACTGTTAGGAATTGCGGGCCAATTGCACGGGTGCTGGTCCACTTCACTGAAAATATTCCCTACCTCTGGCAGGTGGATCGGCTTTCTCTAGATGAGTGCCGACTCATTTAGGAGTATTCACTGTTTGCATTGCGCTGCATTTTTTTACCATTAGTATTCATTTCGAAGTACAGACGATGCTCCCAAACAGCCCATCTTCTGCGTCTGTAGTTGGTGTATGGCGAGTAACCTCTGGGACCGCGGCTGTTACGTTGCACGTGTCTTCATGAGTTTGCACACGGCCAACAGAGTTTTCACTTCATCCATTCCTAAATATTTGAACATGCTGATTAGCCATAACTAGTAAAACAGTCTCGTTGAATCAATTACTATTAATTGTTTGATGATAATAGTAGTGTTTAAAATAAAGACGTTACAGACGTTATCGTGCGCTATTTTCCAAAGCATCTGCTAGTATTTTTCGGCATGGGTTTTGTTTCTAGTCTGCGTGCTGTGGAGCCTTTGTCATCTTCCATACGTGAATACAGGTAGACCACGCTAGGAAGCGTTAGGCTTTTCCCAATTTAAGAATTTTATTTATCCCATTTTTTACATCCAAAAATTTTACGTACATCTCTTATATCCAAAAAATCCCATTATGTACTGATTTGTGAACAATTAATTAAAACTTTAACTAAACATATCCATTACCTGAAGATGGTTTATATCAAAAACTTTGACTCAAACATCTCTGTAGTATAGTCGATAGAATACATAGTGTCTTGGCCTAGTGTGTAACGGATGAAGGAGAATCATAGTCAGAAAGTCTCTTGGAAATAAGTAACCTGGAGAAAAATCTTGGAAAGCTGGGAAATATGTCAGTTGTCAGGTGCCGTGGAGTTACTGAGCCAGTAAAAATAATTCTGCTTTCAGCATGTTCAGAGATCACTTTCTTCACATTTATGTTTAACAGCAAGATTAAAAAAATCACACTATTTTGAAAAGATTCTCAGTGTAGGAATGCATTTGTCTAAAGTACACAATGAATTATTTTATTTTCTTCAGGGAGTGGCTCTACCTGTTGTCACATGAAATGTTGAATCCATATTACGGTCTCTTCCAATATTCCCGAGATGATATCTATACACTGCAAATCAACCCAGACTCTGCAGTCAACCCGGTATGACTGGTAACATGAGTTCTGTAAATGATTGTTTTGTGACTAGAAATTAAATACATCTGGAGAGTGTTCTGGACTTGGGAACCTAATTCTCACATTAGTATTGCTAGAGAATGAATTTGTGCAATAATATAATTTATTTTTAGTACTGATCAAAGAAACTTCTCAAATGTGCTCTTAAGTTTCTGTAAGATGTCGATTTATGTTTCCTTTGGGAGAAATTAAGTTTATTTTGATTCTTAGTAGTAAGACTTCTGGACTGGAAGCAATATATTCAATGTGCTGTGTGTAAAAACAAACAAAGCAAAACAAAAAGCTCTGGATATGTTGGTGTGGTTTTTTTTTTCTTTTCTTTGTATTGAAATTGTATTTCATATTCAGCAGATATAACCTGGAGGGCTTATTTAGCTGAATGGCTCAGTCTCTTCTTTCAATTCTAGGAACACTTATCATATTTCCATTTTGTTGGACGGATAATGGGGATGGCTGTGTTTCACGGACACTATATTGATGGGGGCTTCACGTTGCCTTTCTATAAGCAGTTGCTAGGGAAGCCAATTACTTTGGATGATATGGAATTGGTTGACCCTGATCTTCATAACAGCTTAGTCTGGATACTGTATGTACTGCGTATTGTATCTTACAATGTTAGAATTCTGTCTCGGTTAACATGTGATAATGTTCCTAAATCCAGTTGAAAGAAATGAAGTGTATTTTGATCTCCTGCTCAGGCAGATTTAAGAAACATCTTTCTTGCACAATTCAGCTTCTTTAAAGGCTTAACATGCTCAAGGTATTCAAATTTGGGGGGTGGGGGTGGATGGATAAATGATTACTGAGATGAAAAGTACTCTGCTCATAAATTTTAATTTATTAATTTTGCCTATTAGCAGTAACATGTTATTTAAAATATAACATTGAAACTTTGATAATGGTTTTAAAATACAACATAGTAAAAATGCGTGTTCGCCTTTTGCTTCCAAGCAGTAATTTGAAATGCTCTTGAAAAACTAAATTGTGATGTCTGTCAGATATATTATGGCTGTAATACACTTACATGTTTTCACTGAGTCACTTGCTTATTTCTTTCCACCAGTGAGAACGATATCACAGGAGTCTTGGACCATACGTTTTGTGTAGAACACAATGCATACGGGGAAATTATTCAACACGAACTGAAACCCAACGGCAAAAGCATCCCCGTGACAGAGGAAAACAAAAAGGAGTATGTCAGGTACCTCAATATCTATTCCAAAGTTTTTTTGTATTTCCTATGGTGGGGAGGAACTTCTACTTATTTGAAGTAATTGACAGTGTATGTTGTTGGGTTTTTTTCTAAGTGGTAGTGCGATGCTGGTGGTGTGTGTATTCCTGTCAGTAAGGCCATTTTTTTGGCTGGGTAGATTGCAGGTTTATTGTATTTGAATACATCTCTCACAAAACCAATTTGCACTTGCTTGCAGACTTTATGTAAACTGGCGATTTTTACGAGGAATTGAAGCTCAGTTTCTGGCTCTACAGAAGGGATTTAATGAAGTAATCCCACAACATCTGCTGAAGACATTTGATGAGAAAGAGTTAGAGGTCAGTCCACTAATGTTACGTTATGTCATCAAGTGTAACAATGAAAGCCTGAGGCATTCTTCTGAGACTGAGTAACATGCGGAGTTGTATCCCCAGTGCTTTAGGGGTTTGCAGGTGCGCTGTTACAAGAAATACAGTTAGCGTAAGAGGTTACCAGGTCACACAGTCACTGAGACTGCGTGTGCCTTCCACTGAGAGCTATGAGAGTGATCTCAAGGCGACATTTCGTAGCAACTGCAGAAGTGGTAGCAGAGGAGACGCTCTCCTATACCTGAAAACGCAGCTGAACCTACTGAGAAGTAACTGCGGTGACCTCAGATGGTTTCAGTGTGCTACTCCAGCAGAGGTGGTGGTGCGTGTTTCTGACGGTGCAGTTTCACAATATTAAATTCGGTGCTGCCAGGAAAATAGTCTGTCACTCCCTCCCACCTCCCACCACTTGCTCCCAGCCCTTCCAGCGCGCTGCACCGACTTTGGTGTCGGGCAGCTATGTGGTTTTGCAGAGCCGAGTTGCGCCAGACTAAATTGGCCCTGTAAATACAGCATAAGGAAGGGTGCTGTCTGGTGCTGTCACCGACAAATGTGCTACAAAACGTCAAGATCGGCATCCAAACAATATCCTCTCAAGGCAAATCCCATAGATCCCAAGCTTGTTTTAAAACTGAAATCTAATACACAGCCTGTTAGCTGTGGAGCTGAGGTTTTTGCCATATAAAATGGCCACAAGGTAAATTATTCATGCTTTCTTCTGTTCACTGTACTAGAATGTCAGTGATGGCTCTTCTTTTATCCTGAATATTCTCATTCAACAGCAGTGAGCCAGCCGTACTGTTAACCCAGAATCATTTTGCAGATGCAGAATAAGAAAGGGGAAGGTCCAATGTTCTTAGTCGCTAGAAAATGCCTTCATAATCATACCCCTGTTGAGCGTAAACTGATCCATCGTGGATCTCCATTTTAGAAGCGCTGAAAGCTCTTCATCAGGAGGGAAGTCTGATATGTATTACATGTGTGGCGTGACAACAAGAAGATTACTTTTGAGGGTCCAGAGTTGGACCGGCCAAACTACACCCTCAGCTACGCTCCAGAAAGAAATACTGAGTTCAGATGTGAATTATGCATGCACTTGCACACATGGGTAGAATCTGTGCTTCTGTTATTTAACTGACAGGTCAAGACACTTCCATATAAGCTTATGAAATGGTTGATTGTTGTTTTTTTTTAATTTGAATGGAGGCCGTGTAAAAAATGGATTGTGTACAAAGGTAAGACAAAAAAAGAAAAGTTATATTTCTGCATTGCTTAAGATTAGTGAGAGGTTATAATTTGCCTTTGGTATAAAATCTGTCGATTTTTCAATATCAGTTATTCATCATTTGGCTAGCTCCAAAACCATTTTTATATTGATCAATGATAAAATACTTAATTGTATTTTAAACTTACAGCTCATCATTTGTGGACTGGGAAAAATTGATGTTAATGACTGGAAGGCAAATACTAGGTTAAAACACTGTACACCAGACAGCAACATCGTGAAATGGTTCTGGAAAGCTGTGGAGTTTTTTGACGAAGAGAGGAGAGCGAGACTTCTCCAGTTTGTGACTGGCTCATCCAGAGTGCCTCTGCAGGGCTTCAAGGCATTACAAGGTAACGTTCTCCAGAAGTAACTGCAAATGCCTGTACTTGGAGGAAGCAATAGGACACATCACAGAAACATTAGCTGAAAATGAGGCTGGTTGGCTGTAATGTGACTTTTTAAGAGCGATTTTTAATGGTCTGATGAATAACAATCACAAATAGTCTTTTCTGTGTGTTTGTTTATTACCTTGTTATTCAGCTGTAAATAGCTCTTTTGTTTAAATTACGCACTTCCTTCTCTAGCGAGAAGTTCCGATCAGCGGAGATGTTGGTGGGGTTCTCCTTATGTTTTTTTTCTGGAAGCCTGCTTTTTAATTTCTGTCTTTCACAAGGCCTCATCACCTGTACAGCTCTGGGACCAGGAAACACCAACATGCAGTGTTCTTGCGGTTCTGACAGCAGAGGCACTTCGTAACGCCGACTACTTTCATTGTTTTCTTTTTCCTCTGTTCTTGAGCTCTGAAATGTTCAGGCGTGTTAGAAGCTCAGGAATATTGAGGTTTTTAAGACCCCAGTTACTTTAAGCAGCGCTGCTTGAAGTGATAAGCGTTTAAGTGACATTGCAGAGGGTGGAGGGACTTGTTTAGGCAAATTGTGTAACTGTTAACCACCTCAGAATAGCTACGAGTAGTTATTAACCCTACTGTTGATGTGCATATTGTCAGTGCAGTGGAGTGAGCTGTTTGGAGAACGGTAATGGAAGTAATACCAGTTTAACTTCATCTGTGCTGCAAGTTTTAGTATGATCGTACAAGTAAATCAAGTATTTCTGTGAGCAAATGAAGCCTGCTTTCCTACAGATTTGAACGTGAAGGTTGTCAGGTTTTAGACCGCGTTGTACTAACAAGGCACAAGCTCACGTTCTTACTTGACCGCAGAGTCTCCAAGAGAAAGACTGACCCTGTAGGTTATATTCTTTAATGTCTGTCTACTCAGGCAAGAATTCCAGTTTTACTAAGGTTAGGGCATTTGTAACCTCTTCTGTCCTTTGTGAAATCTTCAACGTATACTAAGTCTGAAAGATTGATGTGCTGCAGCCTTTTCTTTAGCAGAGAGATTAAGGGGATCTCTGTATAGTCAGACTCACTTAACAAAATTACAAGAAGTTGGTATTGTGACTCTTCTACCTAATTTGAATGGAACTGGCCGCTACTCAAGACCTGTTATAAAATGGGGACAGATACAGCTGCGTAAGTTTTGTTCTCTAGGAAGGGTGAGAGAAGTTAAATTAAAAACTGTGAGAATTATATAGTGCCCTGTGTAAAACAGGTATTTTATTCTTCCTTATCAGTGCTTTGTTCTTGTTTATCTTTCAATGGTTTAAATAACAGCATGGTTATCGTGTGTGGGTGGAGGGGAGGAATCTGTCTGATAGGCACTGTGGGTTTGTTTTAATTTTTTTCCTGCCTGTTTATGATTTCAGCTTTCTTTGTGCATAGCTTCTCTCTCTCTGTGGTTTTAGTGACTTTTTTTTGTTGTTGCACTGCAAGGAAGAAATTTCCTATTATGCAATACAGTAGTAGTAGAGATCTCTTCTGGATTTTCAGGTGCTGCAGGCCCACGACTATTTACAATACACCAGATTGATGCCAGCACTAATAATTTGCCGAAAGCTCATACCTGGTAAGACTTTTTCAGGTCCCTATTGCGATATATAGATTAAGACCAATTTGCCATCTCTGTATTTTGAGCAGTCTTCCCCCCCGCCTCTCTGGCTTAATAAATGCTCTCCGTTGCAGAGTAGTAAAGGTGTGAAAACTAGAGATTGCTTTTAATTATATGAAGTTCTGTTGGCCTTGTTCAGTGTTGCTTTGTCATGGTTTCAGGTACGTTAAATGCAGCCTAACAGAACTTTGCTAGGTGATGCCTGAAGTTCCAGATAGCTGAAACTCTTCTGCCTTCTTCCCACAGCTTTAACCGAATAGACATTCCTCCTTACGAAAGCTATGACAAGCTATACGAGAAGCTGCTAACTGCCATTGAAGAAACATGTGGGTTTGCTGTGGAATGACCCTTCACAGGCTTACCTGAGACTCTATTTATACTCCTGTCAGCCAGAAAGCCCTTCCCTCAGCCAAGACTCAAGAAATGCTTGAAATACAGGAAACTTTCCCTTTTCTACACTAGGACACTGGGAGGGAAAGGACAACTTTGGAATTTTTTTTTTTTTTAATTTTATTTTATTTCAAGAAAATAGGTTCTGTGGTTCCTGCCATAGGATCATTCAGCTGCTATTAAAAACTAATATCTTGAACATACAGAATGCTGACTTTTCCTACATTTCAACAGTTAAGCAGTGTTCTATACTTAAAGACTACTACTATTTTTGTAAAAGGTAATCTATTATATTTGCCTACCTGATTTCTATTCTCAGATACCAAGACACAACTTCAGCAGTCGGTACAAGTCACGTTTCAGCCTGTTTTAAATGTATGATACTGAACAGCATCTATACCTGCTATTTTTGGAAAAAATATTTTGGATTATTCTAACTTCGCATAAAATTGGCTGAAAGAATCATTAATCTTTTTAATTAAAGCCACTTACATGTTAACTGCATTTTCTTATAGTAAAACATTATATTCTGCAATGTAAATTCAACTTAAATGTTACCACAGGGGGCTTTTTTATATTTTTCAAGCATGAATTGCAAATACGATGTTTTGGGGTCCTATTTATATCACTTGTCAGATTCCTTAAACAAAATTTCTAGTGTGAGTGACACATGCTGTATTTGGTACAGTACTTGTGTTAACATGTGGAATAGACCTTTTTTAATGAACAGTAGAAGTTTTGATTTTTTTAAAACAGCATTTTTCTAACAAGTCTGTCAAGAGTACTTTTTGTTGCTTTTGACTTTAAATTTAAACACTGCATTTTTCAACTTTTTTAAGCGTGCTGATGAGGTGATATTTGACAGCAGAAGCCTGTCAGCAGTTCGTTTCAGAACCCATCCTGTCCAGTCAACCAAAGCTTGTTTGAATGCAGCCAAATCACATTATGTATTTGTTGATGCTAAAGATTTATCAGGTAAAACACGTTGTAATCTTTGTCTAGCTGCTCATGACATGTGGGTTTAAGTTACAACTAAGGAAAAATGGTGTATTAACTGAAATATGTGTAATGTGCTTTGAAAATGAGGTTTTAGAAGCACATAATTTATTGATTGTAGGGATGGAAGTAAGGTATATATATGAATTATAACATGGGTTGATCTCTTCAAAGGGGAATAAAATGCACTACCAGTAGAGGGAACTGAACTTTGAAGTTAGTTTGGGAATTCTCAGTTAAGATCCGTATGATCTGCTCATGGTGTGTAGCTAAATCAGTCTGCTTAAGAGATGGTGGCATTCTCCTCTCAGCGATGAGAATATTTGGAATAAGTAGCGGTTTTTTTCCAATCAGTGTTGTGGTTTTTTAACTTACATTACAGTTAATCATCAAATCTGCACTATTTTTACACTGCCAATGAGAAGAAAGTCAAGAGTATTGAAAATGCTAAAAGAATGGGATGTAAACAGCTGTTCCTTTTTTGCTGTGTAAGTCACCCAGCGAACTAGCTAACTTTGTCTGTTCTATGGAGCTTGAACTTAATTTTGTCCTGCCAAATCTGACTGCCACAGTGAGTAAACTACTACTGGATGCTGTGTATTAGAATAGTGGGCAATGGACTACTTTTGTAGAATTTGTGGTAAGAATCCGGTGAGCCAAATCCACATGTTCGTTTGATTAATTTTTTTTTTACAGCTGTTGCTGGAAGGTTTGTTCTAAGAGACTTGCTTCCCATTCTGGGCTGGCTGCAGAGATGAGGCTACTTAGGGATGTAAACAAAGCCAAGAAACTTGCTTTGACAGCCAGGTTTGAAATATATCAGACCCTTTTTTCCTTCATTTCAAGGGACTATTGCACTCATGTAAAATGGCTGGTACCTTTGCATCTCCAGCTGGGACCCCTAATGCACAGCTTTCGGGTAATACTGTTACCGGGGAAGCTACCGCTACATCTGTCCAGGTTGCCTGGGGGAGCAAAGGAGGCTGTTGCCCGGTGTGTTTCTTACTCAGTACTGCTGCCTGTGGTTGGGGACCACTGCTTTAGACACTCCCAAAGGCCTCTTCTCACCCCTTCAAGTTTTGAGGTATGATGTGAATTACTATTTACAGAGACTTTACAGAAGCAGGTTCTTTTGACCACTGTACACAGGATAGATACTCCAGTGTTGTATCAGTGATTTTTTTTTAAACCCACCCCCCACCCCCCCCCCGGCTCTTGCTCAGGCTATGGCTGCAGCCTCCCTGGTCATGAAACATGAAAAATGTAAAATCCAGTTTGATCCAGCTTTTGGGAGAAGCCAGGACTCCGTTAGGTGATTCAAGGGGGAGGGTATGCTGCTGTTCCCTTTGCGCCAGACAGCTCACCTCAGCACTATTGAAAGACTGTCTCTGTAGTGTCTCCTGACCACGTCATCTATACCCGCCTCCCAGGAACCTTCTCCCTGTCAGCCTACTTAGGCTGGTAAATTTATTGAACGTGTAGTTATGGCCACCCTTATGTCATAAAAGCGTTTCTGAAGAGGGAGGAGATGAGCTCTGCAGAATATAGACTCTAGATCAGCTGATAAATACCATTCATTTTCACAGCAGCCTTAGCAGTGTATCCGTCTGTTCTACCAAACATTTCGGTATGGCATAGAGAATTTAACTGCCACAGATAAATATTGTAAATTTAATATATTACAGGCAAAACTAGACAAATCTGCATTTGACTTTCCATAGGTGGCAGATGAGGATGAATACACCAAGTATTTTGAGTGCCTTTCTACCTTTGTAATGACTGAGAGCTTTAACTAAAGCACCTCATCACCTAGTCAGATGTTTATCTGAAAATGTCAAAGGGTTGATTCCTTTGCAAAATTTTGTTTCGAGATCATGTCAGCTACTTTCCCCTCAAAAAGGTGCTAAGCCTAATATTGCATTTTAACCTTGGACTTTCACCCCATGATTAATGTGAATATTTATTTCAATGTGTCCCTCTTACTGGGTTTTACGTTATCCAGTCTTTAGTTGTTTTCGAGAGATGTCACATCATGGTTTTATGCTGTTGCTTTTCATTATGAATGTTTAATTATGAACAGTGACTTTTGTAGATTTCAAATATACAGTACACAGTTGAGTTTCAGAGGATTTAATTTCTCGGTGTAAAGAGTTTTGTAATGGTGCTTTGTACAGTATGTATTCTAATTTTTTTTTGCACATAGTTTCAGTTTCCCTAAACTGATTTATTTGTACCAAATTTTTGTGTTGTACTAAAGTCCAGAGCACACAAGCCGTTTTTAAATTCTTGTTCTACAACACTACATCTGTATTGAACTTCTGGTGCGTTTAAACTGGCTGCATTGATGGAAGTAAAAGCTTTGCTTCTATATCATAAGTATGCATCATACAGCTTAATGTAGCATGCTCCAATTGCTTCAGATTTTAAACAGCACCATATAGTTAACAGGTGCCATTTGTTGTACTTTACACTATGTAGTAGGTTTCTGGCTCTACCACATCCTCAGAGCTTTGTCTGTAGTTGTAATTAGTTTATACAAGTGTAATTACTCCTCCACAAACTGACAGTTCTTAGTTTATCATTTCCATTGTATTTATTACAGAGTGTTTTAGCATTGATATCATTGTATTTTCACCCAGCTGTTACATGAGCTTTAACAAAAAAAAATCTGTATAAAATGGTTTTTAAGTACTTAATGTATGTACCCATGCAGAAGTTGAGCAATAAATTGTATGCTGTTTGCACTGTCACAGCATCAATGGTTTTAAAAGTTTTAAGTTTTTCTTAATTAAATGTTTACTTTAAAATGTAACTATCATTTTTAAGTAACTCAGTTTTGTTTCAGAGAAAATACTTAAAACTTGGTGTCTTTTCTACATGCTGTCACCTCCAGTAAGGATTGTGCTAAATGTTCTAGTCAAACAAAAAAGGTCTTACTTTTGGCTTTCATGTAATGGTGTACGTGTGTCTCGGCAAGGACTTTATCTCGGCATTGGTGAACGGATGTCTCCTCTCAAAATTAAGCAAAGCTAAACCATCTTCCTTAAGGGAAGAAAAAAGGTAAATAAATTTGGTAAAGAGTTGTTAAATTTGATCAACTTAGCTGGTAAATATTGTCCCTTAGATAAAGACTTCAAATCAGCCTGGCTTACAGCAACTCCCTGGAAAGGGTTGTTAAGAAAGGTGGTGTGTGGGCTTCTGGTTTTGTGGAGGTTTTTTGTTGTGTGGTTTTTTTAAGTGAGGTATACATGCTCTAACTGCCAGCTGTTTTGTTTAATCTGTAAAGGAAGTGTCTCCAGCTGCTGGTGGCTTTTGTTTCTCCTTAGCTCTTTTTTTTTCTTTTTTCTCTTCCCAATGCATGAGTCTTAATTCACTGTGGTGTCAATTCCATAAGAGACACCATCTCATGGCAAGCTTTAAATACTGTATATCCAATGCAATTAATTCCAGTATGTTTATATCACTTCTCGCACATGCAATTTTAAGCAAGAACTCTTCTACTAGAGCCTGTTTAAAATTACACTTTAGTTCATCCTCATTACCAAGACAAGCTATTTAAAAATTGCGATTTTGTCAAGCCCATTATATCAGTAATGGGCTTCATGTAATTTGTTCTCAGTTTAAGTACTCATCCCTCTGTGTTTGCATCTCATAGGGTCCATAATGCATGGCTGCTGAAACTTGAATTTTCTACTAAACAATGTACTGTTTATAGCACATGATGATTCTACAAAGATAGGTGGAGTGCCTGTCTAGAAGCAGACCTTACATCCTGAAGTAAGGTAAAAGCTAAATGTTGGAATTTTTAATCACTGTTTACTCCAGCTTCACACTGACAGAACTAGAACCAATCTGCTTCTCCCTAAAAAAACTAGACAGGGTACTAAACGCAAGTACCCTTGCAAAACTTTTGTCCAAATAATCTGCTTCTAAGAGCACACATGGTAAACTACTTAGGTTGTTATTGCTTGCCCATTTGTATATAGCATTACTGTGACTCCCTTTTGGAATAGATCAACTGAAACAAAACTTTGCTTGTTTACGTGTAGTTTTGAAAACCCTGTGTGAAATCCAACAATTGCAATACCTGCAGAAACACCTACAGAGCATACACCTATCCGTATACCCCTGCTGAAAATAATTAGGAATGCTGTCCACAGGTCCTTCCCAGGTTTCAGTTCTTGCAGAAGCTTGTATTTTACTGCTTTAGAATAATTTTCATTGTTTTCTATTTCAAACTACTTCTTCCAATACAGTTGTAGCATAGGAAGTAGTACTCTATATGCTTTGCCATTAACAAGCCAGCAACATAGTATTGTGTAGAATAAGTAGCCCTCCCTTGCTTAATATATTAAAATTACTGATTTTTATGTCAGGTTTATTGCAGGTACTCTCTAACTTGTCCTTCCAAAGGAAACTTGAACCACTGATGTTCTTTTAAAGATCTACTTTTCTTTGTGAGCTTTCCACTCCAGTAATTTCTGGCTAATGGTAGTAGTGTGGCTTTTCAACTCCAGCAATAAGAACCAGCACAGGTGTAGACGAGGCTTAGCATTCAACTGTTTTACTAAGATAACTTCACTAAAGCACACTGACTTCATCCCATGTCCTTTGTGTGGAGCTCAACGTTATCTCAGTCTTGCCAAGAAGGTAGAAAGTAGTTTAAAAACTTTATTGGTGATCATAAAAGTGCTGTAGAGATCCCAGATACCAGCAGCTACACCTCTGATGTGTCAAAATGACAGACCAGATATTTTAGAGAAAAACAGCCACACACCATCTTCCTGTTACAGCAGGATTCTCATCATGTTAGCCAGCGAACTGCAGTGATATTTACCGTAAGTCTTACAAGAAACGGCTTTTGCTATACTGAAAAGAAGCCATCTGAAGTCTAGATTTCAGTCTGTCTGCTTCCAGTTCTTGAAAAAAGGTGTCATCATCACTTTGCATTATTGCTGCTTGCAGTTGCTGTATTTCCTTTTCCATCCTTGATCTCAATTCTCTTTTTGTTTTCTGTAGCATCTAAAGAAAACACAGACATTAGCCACAACACGTAAAAAGAAAAGACACTTACACAAAATTAAAAATACTTACTTGTGCTTGTGCTTTTTCTCTGGTTTGGATTTCTTGGTGTTCTTGAGATAAAGCTTCTGCTAGCATGGAAAACTAAGCATAACACGTGTTTGAGTTGAACCAATTAAAGAAAGGAAAGACTTCTAGTGTAAAAAAAATATTAACTGTCTTCACAGATTAAGCTTTACCTGATCTTTGTAATAGTTCTCCATAGACTCCAACTCATTTTGATGCTCTCTCCTTTGTTCAGCACGCTTCTCTCGAGCATATGCTCTCAGGTCCTTCAGTCTTTGCTTCTGAATTTCTAAGCCTTCTTCAAATAAGTTTTTAAATATCTGCCGGCAATTAAAAAAACCAAACCTAAAACTTTCCCAGAAACTTTTAAGTATATATTTACATTTTTCAGCTGCTTTATCTCCTGATGGCAGGGTGATCACATGAAGATAGGTCATTGAAGATAGGCCCATGAAAAAGCACAGAGTTATGTATCCAGTCATGGTGGTACAGATACAGCTGAGCTGTATTTGTATTACTCATTTAGCTGAAATTCTGATATATAAAATAAGTTTTTCATGTCAGTTTAGTCACATGACTAAGAAAGGGGCTAGAACAGCAAATGCACATTGCATTTTTAAAATCGCTTCAGACAACCCAACAATGCAAGCCAGTCTTTGAACATGCACTGTGATCTACAGCCCACCCTCCATTCTGTTGTCTAACTTCAGGACCTTCATCCAGATTTGCGATAGCAGGAAATCCAGCCTGTACTCAGGCTTTCCATTCATACAAAAGAACACTTACCAGCTACAGTGCTGTGCAGCTCGAGGCAAACAGTTCTCAGATCGCTAATAGTGGATTATGCGCTAAACTGCTAGTCTTTCATTTTAAAAGGTGAGAACTGTGTATCTACTCTTGCAAAGTGTAGTAACTCTACGTGCTTGCCTTAGCTCCGATGTCCAGCCCTAATTAGAGATCATATCTGTCAAAAAGTCCACTTTGTTCAACAAACATAACCGAATAAAAAAGCTGTCTTTTTGATCAATTTGCTTAACTGCAGATTTAGATTGTTTTCTTTGGATAGTAACTATAGGAACAACTTCTTAATCCTACTGTTTCTGAAAACTCATTTCCCCAATTTCTCATATTACCAGCCCTGTTTTTCCATACTGATACTTCACTCTTTCTCTCTTTCTCTTAACCCCATAAAGCATCCTTTCTTGTTTTACAGTGGTTTGCCCTGAACTGTATCAGTGTTTCCAAAGAAGGAACCTTTTCATCTATGGCCTTGACTGACCAACCATTTAATCCTGGCTCCTATGCTCTGTTCACTTAATTTGCTCTCTGTCTACTTGCCCCATTACCGGACTATGGGTCCTCAGCACTGGGGTCCAAACAAAAAAGAATTCCACGCTTGCAGAGCAAGACATCTTGTACTTACCCTTTCTTCCCGTGTCCTAGCCCGCATCATCTTGGCACGCAACTGAACCCGGTAATCTTCATAATATTTCCTGGCTCGAGCAATTTGCTGGCGTTTCTCTCTCACTTTATTCTGAGCCCACTTCTGTCGGCAGATACGTTGCTTAAATTCTTGCTAAATGGAGAACAGTAGCTGTAAGACCACCAAGCTTCCAATAGATATTGCTGCAGGCAAAGCTTTGTTAATCGTTGCTAAATAAATAGGGTCCTTTACTAAGGACCTTCTCCCTACCCCAATTTTACACTGCATTTATGGTTTAAAGCTTCCACTGATTGAGCTAAGCGGCGCCATCAAGAACACTATATAATTAAGGAGTCAGCATTGCCACGGTAGCTGGTGTTTTTACCAGCAACACCAGGAGCCTGAAGTTTCTTCTCCTTGCACATTCTTAGAATTTGTTTGCACTTTTAAAGCAACAGTGCAGTGTAATAATAATATTCCATTCCCACGACCTCAGTAGCCACACAGCAAGCAGATTACATAGAGACCACAGCTACTCAAAAGGCATAAAATTTTTGTAAGATAAAAAGCCACTTTCATGGACCAGGGAATATGCATTCTAGCTAGCTCAACATGAAATCTTTGTATTATGTAACAAATATCCTTCAAAGAACCTACCAGTCTCTTGTTATGGTCTTGATCTTTTTTAATAATTGCAACAAGAAGCTCATGCTTCTTCAGGGCTTGTTGAACCTGGAGGTTTAAAAAAAGCTAATTACTTACATCATTCTGCAGGACAGGCAGTTGTGTGTAGGAGTTTTAAACATTGCCCCTCTGCTATGTTTTGTTGTTTTATGTTGAGAATTACCATGCATAAGTTAATCAACTTTTGTAACTCATAACTTTTAATCTAAAAGACTGTTTAGAACTAGCACTTGAAACTACAAAATGCTTTTAAAAAAGCAACAGCAATCCTAGGCAGTACTAGATAAACTAGTATAAAAAAATGAACATTATATTCAAATGGCTGATGAAGTTGAACCCACGTGTCTAGATACGTACATCCCTATTTAACTAACCGAGCTCAGATAGACATCCTTTCATATTGTGCTTTGGATGTGCATGTACCCTATCTATGCTGCATACAAAGAGTCAGGATGATTTTATTATGCAATACAAACTGATGACTGCTAACTGTTCTGTCAGACGTACTATCCTTGCTGATACTTAGAAGGCAAGAACAAGAATGCTCACTTCATTTTGGAGTTTTGGTCTAGTTCTGCCAGAAGCTGCCTTAAGTTGTTCAGTATGTGCAAGCTGCTGCTGCCACATCTTATTCATAGTATGGTGGGAAATATGCAGGTGGGGAAACTCTTCCAGTAGCTGAAATAGGAGGTCATCATCTCTTACTTTCACTACAAGGTAAAGACAGATGTAAGCAATAAATTTCTGGAGAATACATTTGGTGGTAAATTCTTCCAGACAGTGTCAGCCTAGGTTATGAAATATTTTAGATTGAACACTATATACAGCTACCATACTGTTGTTATGATGTCAAGCTAAACCCAGCAGGACATAACATCACTCTGTCAGTACAGCAGCGGAGAAAGTAATCCCAAGTTTTTGTTGTTTTGATTTTTTTTTTCCTGATGAAAAATTGCTTTTATAGCTCAGGCATTATTTCCCTCCCACCACCACATCCAATTAAGACAGGTGTCCCCTTCCTTCTTCAAATGGTTCTGACCATCACTAATTTCTTTATCCGTCTCTCTCTCTCTCACTGGCTGCAGCGACTTAAAATAATGCTAATACAGCAGTAGTAGTGACAGATCCAGGTCAAGTAAACAGGTGGAAAATAAACTGGTTTGCAACCAGCTCATTCCCATTACATCTTTGATCTTTCCGGCAGGAAAAGACGATGGTGAGATGAAACAAATGGGTATTAACCAAGTATATGCCCTTTAAACATTGGAAGAAAAAAAAAAAAAAAGGCAGTGTACCTGAGCAACATTCAGATACGTAGGGGATTATACCATGATCTCATACATAAGCATGCACAATGCTGTTTACCAAAACTGAGCCTGTGATTTGCATGCTGGCTGTTCTTGGAGCACCACTTGCTCAGCAAAACCAGTGGTAATGTTACCACCACCATGGCAGGGTCTTGAAAGGAGGATGACAGCAATTGACAAATTCTGCTCTATTACCTGGACATGGCTCAGCACCAGCCCACTCAAGCTAACAGCCCAATTTTAAATCTGATACATGCTCAGAAAAAAGAAAAGGGGGGGAAAAAAAAAAAAAAGACTGAGCTCAGACTATAGTGGAGCAAGCATAGGAGTAGCAGTAATGGAAACAAGCCTTGAAAATAATCCAAGGGATTTTAAGGCGGTAGCAAATGGGTCAGAGTTGTGATTGTGCATTGGTGGTTTACATTTACTTAAAGCATTATCTTCCCTAACAAAAATCCAGACATATAGAGGTCATAAGAAGGGGAAAATGCTACAGCTGACTGGTATATGTTGGACCGATGCCTTTATTCTTGGAGTTCAACACATGCTTTCAAAAGATGCCAGTTTTCCACCAAGTATAGTTTTGCAGTTCTTACTTGGAGCTGCTTTCTTTGGCTTCACAGTCCCTCGTTTTGGAATCCACTGGCTGTATTTGGGATTCCGAGGTGTGGTTTTTCTAGAATAAACTTTCACTGGCTGAGGCATTTTTGGAGGTTCTTTAAAGATGTTTTCTTTGTATTCTTGTTCCTTAGGAGCAGATGTAAAACAGATGGAGAACAGGTATGAGAAGGGAAAGACTGATAGATCACATAGTTTGGATATCAGAACTTAAATGTCTTTGAAACTTTAGAATGAGAATTTGGACATATTGAACTGGATTCTCCAGAAAGCCAGAATTTACCAAATGCAGGTCAGGGTTCAAATAAAGGTTAAATCTCCCTATTGCATAACCTCAGCCCTGTTGCAGCACTTAACACTACTGCAGCAGCCTATGGGCTGCTTCTGCGAAGGCAGCGAAAAGGGCCCGTGCAGCCTACATTGTTATGACATTGATATGACAGAGCTTTTCAGCTTAGGTTCTTTGCTGTTTCAGTAGTATCTAAGAAAGTAGCAAAAACCCCCTTTGCCATATTCATAACATTAGAGAATCATCCTTGCACAAACCCAACTTTTAGAGTAGTTAAAAGAGACTATGACAATATTAAGCAGATTGTGTACAGTGTACAGGGGCTCAAACCTTATTAACCCGGCTGTTGGGGATGTGTGTGTGTGTGTGGAGAAGGCCAGCCTATGGAAGCTATCTACTTGCTCGCTTAGCTTTAATTCTTTAAATCTGAGTGTCTTGAAGTTACCACTTCATGTGAAAAGCATGATTGTTAAGTTACCCATAAGAACAGGTATTATTCTTAATACACGGAAGTGCTGAAACTTTCTAAAACTACTTGTCCCTTGGTTCTACCTATCTCAGGAAAAGCTGTCCTTCTGTTTACTACTTTAGTAGTATACAGTGTTGTAACTATGACACTGGAAGTCAAGGTTTTGTACTCAAAAGACATATCCAGCATCTGAACAGATCATCTAGACAAATTAAAAACAAAAACCAAAACACAACCAACAATCACCGTACTGCATCACATACCATTTCCTTGATGACTTCTCTAAGCTTGGAAAGTCTAAGTCTCTCCCTAGCTTCATAAATTCTTAGTTCATCTTTGTAAGCTTTAGCAACCATCTAGAAAATAAAAATAAGAGGACTTTTCAGAGAAAATAATCAGTCCATATGACCACCTCATTAACTCATTTGGTGTATGGGTCAAAGTAGCTTCTTCCACTTTAAACTCTCTTTTTTGCAAAATTTAAGTCTTTTCTTTAAGTTAAGATACAACAGTACAAAATTACTAAAGTAGGCCAGAATGCCCCCATTAAGTAAGAGCATTCAGTTTTCATGCTTTTAGTATAACTGTTGGTAAGAATGACCGATAGAAATTACCTTTGCTTTTTTTGTTCTTTCATCCCTTTCTTCTTGCAACTGGTTGCGTATTTTCCTTATATGTCCTGTTCCATTACTGCAAAGTTTATCTTCCAACTCAGAAAAGAGTTGACGCTGAGATGAGGGTGAAGACGGAGAAAGGGATCGTGGCCTGCTTGGGTACCTTAGATGTGATGTGTCTGTAAGAAAAGGCGATTCATTGAGTATCTAACTTGAAACACAAAAAAACCCTCCAGCCAAACATAAGGAAAAAAAGCCCCCCAAACCCCATACAGCATAAGAGTCAAAAAGTTTAGCACAAATTAAGTCATAAAAATCTAAAGCCTTTGCCTTTAGAATTATCCCTGCCCCAAATCACAAATTTTGGGGTCTATATAATAGCAAAGGTGCCAGGAGATATTAAAGCTGGGAAAGGAAAAAGCAGCAACGACAACTGAAGGTAGCTCAAGGTGAGAGACTGTCTATATGCCAGGGTCATTCCATCTTGCAATATAATGTTGTGCATATGGATTAGATCAAGCTATATGATAGTTTTATAGCCTGGTGTACATATAGGGTGGTTATTTAATCATATCACCACCAACACACACACTGCGCAATATAAGATACCTAGATGTACATGCTGTGTTCAGCACAGAAGAACCTGCAGTGAAGTGTATTGCGCATAGGCCCTCATTTTAGAATCACAGTCCTATCAATGAGCTTGTATTCTGTCTCTCCCCCCACTTTTCTGTATGCTTTTTACTGCAGCTGCGTTTGCCTTGTATTTTTAGTAACGTTTTACCATAGCTAGCTATGTGTTAAATGGGAACTGAATTGTAATTGTTACTGTTGCTCAGGTTTGGATCTAAGACAAAATATAAGTGAACTAACAATATAAAACTTAGTAACTATGAGTAGTTCAGTGTATCAGCTTTACAGGAGAAGGATTTTTTTTATATTCCTTTCCATCCTAATACCTAAGTGGCATAAGAATTGTTACCTCGTTCAGCTTTCCTTTGGCGATAATCCATGACACTGTCACTGTGCTGAGACAGGTTGTCCTCATCTGTCAACTCTTCTTCTCTGGTCTGCCCACCCAAAGTTCTCTTTAACATCTATTGGATAAATTTTTTGGGGGGGTCAGGTTCAGTAGTTCATTCAAAATTTAGAACTGTCTAAAGACAGATGTTAGTTGCAGATTTCCTTTTTGTCAATATTAAGTTTATATTCGGGTTCTCTCTACTATCATTACTATGGCTAGCTAGCTCAGAGACAACAAAGAATAGATTGCACTTACTAAATCTAGTTCATTTAACCTGCGAGAGAGTTTTTCTGACACTTTATGAAGCTCTTGCTCAGACAGCTTTTCCTTTGTTGTTCTGTGGGAAAGAGACTCTTCAAGTGAATCTGTGGTAGAATTTTCGTATCTGCTAAAACAGAAAACAGACATATTTCATTTCTGTTCTAAAAACTTGAAGATAAGCATTACCTTGTGCAATTCCAGTTCACTTTTTGCGTGAGCACATTTTTATAGGATTAAGTAGAAGCTGAATGTGTAAATTGCCTGTAACTATATTTAAGAAAATGCATATATGTCAGGAGAAACAGGGAATCTTTCTGTTAAAATTAATCCTTCACTGTCGTGCAGCCAAGGAGGAAGAGATCTTATTTTAAAGAGGGGGGTGGGGCTGGGGGGCCATGTATATGAAAGTGCTAGCTTGGCTCAGTACCAAAAACCTGAACTTGCCTTTTCTTTCTAGGCAGATATCTAGATTCAGGTCTTGGAGTTTGTATTACTTGTTCAGCACGTAGAGAGAGTTTTTGATGTAAAGAGGAAGCAGATGAAGTCCCATATACCCAGGGAACCTAGGAAAATGAGTAAGAGTAAATTTTTTTATTAAGATCTTCACAATAAAGCTCAGAAATACCATAGATCGTGTGAGTAGAGAGCTCCTACAACAGCTTTTATAGGAGAACCATCTCAAACCCTATCATTATTTGTATTTTTTTATATATATATATAAAAAAGTAGTTATATGTCCAGGTCCCTGACTGAAGATAGTGTGCTTTAGAGAATTAGATGTTTAAAGAAACAGACCAGCAAAAATATGTATCAGTTCAAGAATCATCTACAGCTAAACCACTGAATCGGAAGAACAAGGTGTAGGTTAAGTTATATGAGTATCCCTACATACTACCTCATTAGCCTGGGACTAATGCCAAGTAATGCAAGTAAGCTGAACCTCACTGACTATAGACTAAGCTGCAATTCACAGCAAACTAAAAGAAAACACTTAGGTCCTTACGCCATTTAGTTACACTGGTTTAGTACTGCCTGGTAAGTTATCTGTTCGAACTGGAGTAATTCGGGGCTGGCATGCATATACTCGCAAATACACCAATGAAAAGTGAGTTTTAAACAGAGACAATGTTTTAAACAGACAATGTAGAAGCAAAGGCTGTTGAAACTATTGGAACAAATGAAGTCTGTGAGTACCTCTTGTGGTTGCAGAAGGCAAGAAAAGTGTTTTCCAGAGCAAGGAACTTCCTATACAGACATGTTTCTACAAGCACAGAATGGCACCTGCTGATCGATTTGTGGGTTTTGCATTATTCAGTTTTTCAAAAGAAAAGGACAATGCAAGGAAATAAAATGAAAGAATATAGCCAGGTAGTTCAGTCATCTTTAGGAAGGGAGCAAAATCTGAATTTTATTGGAGTCTGAACAACCCCAGAAAACCAAAATTCTTACTAATTTAGAATACTGGTACACTTCAGAGAAAGGATATGACTGTACTCTTGTATTTTATACATCTTTGATTAAAACCAAGATAACTGGTAACTGGTTGGTTGTGATACATTAGAACTCTATAGGTACTGGCACTTATACTTCTTGGAGCAAACACCTCCAGAAAGAACTGACATGACTTATAAACTATACATAGTCATAGTCTAACAACATTGCATCACTGATTGTATATTGAAGAAAGCAAGCCAAAAGCAGGTTTGAAGAAAGCCCAGAAGTGCCACAAGATAACAGGAGAATTAAGCAGAAATCCAAAAATATTGACTGAACTTCCACAAATAAGGTAAAGATGCAACATCTACCTTTGCCACATTGTCCTCAGCATCATTTGATACCACCTTGTCTCCCACTGCAGAAGCAGATGACAGATAAGTGTTAGTTGATGGTATAGACTGCACTGCACCTACTAATGTGGGGAATAAGTAAAAAAAGATGTGATCCGTGGCCTTTGGAACCAAATTATTCAAAGAGAACAGAATGACAAAGCAACTGTGGTTACACAGTTGTGACATTCATTTTGGCAATTTCTCAAGTTTTGAATGTTCAGTGTCATGGGAATGCTATGGAAACTAGAAAGGTAAGTAGTGTTTCCCAGGCAACAGAGAAAGTAAGTACTGAAAATCAGCTTCTAAACCTTTTCTACAATAGCAGTTAATGGCTTTTTCCTAGAGTCGAAACTGGCTTGTTTGGTCCATCCTTCTCCGCTCAGAGTAAGTTCAGCCATGGGAGTTACCTGCTAGAAGAGATTTCTGTAGTACAGGCACATCTTAACTGGATTAACTAAGAAAGGAGTTGAACTGGGGACACAGATTATTTTTCTCCAGCACAGTAAAAAGCTTAAAAGTAACCTATTTTTGTTTCTCTATAAAATAGAGAGAAATATGAACTTGTGGCTGAATTAAGAAAAATGCACTAGTAGTTTCAAAACCCATGTTTCTTGTAGTGCCAATAAAAATAAATGCAACATTTGACACTTAAGAGTTACCCTATAGGAAGCAAAATTCTCTCTCACCAGGAATTTTCCTTGATAGAGGGAGACTACCAGAAACATCTTCAGATTTTTGTGTAAGTGACTTTTCAAGCTGAAATAAAAAGCAACATGTTTTCTATAAATTCACAGGAGAGTAGTGACAGGAAGGTCATACATTAGGTCTGTCTGCATATGGAAATAAATGCTGATTTATATATATATATAAAAAATAAAAATACGCTATAATTATTTTGTTTACTAAATTGTAAACTGTGCAGTTACATTGATTATGGAGATGTGTATGTATATGTGTATAAAATAAACACACCCCTCAAATTAACTTCTTCTCTGGACACTCAGTGAAGAACGAATCCACAATCCAAAATTCTTTGAACTGAAGATAATATCTGACACATTCAGAAGTGTTCTTCAGAGACCAACTACTCCCATTCTGCAAGTATACTAGAAGGTTTTAAAATGAAAGCAGTACTGATTACTAAAAAAAAAAAAAAAAATAAAAATCGAAGGATAGGTTTTTACTTTTACAGTAGGGATTTTCACTCTTTGACTGTTAGCCAAAGTTGCTGACTGGCTGGCTGAGCTCTGATAATCTCTCCATCCAGGATAATGAGGTCTGGCTTCCGAAGCCTGAAATGGTGGTAGCAAAGGAATAGCTTGCTGTATAGGCTCCCCAAGTTTTGTAGCGCTGGCACTCAAACTCTCTTTTTGAGGTTCAGTAGTATGAACAGACTCCATTGATCCTTAAGAGACAAATATGAAGAACTTGACATTTAAGTGTTATCTGTGAAAGCAGGATGTTAATTTTGTATATTCTCCATACATATTAGATGGAAGTATCTAAATATCTAATATTAGCTACCATCTTTGTTGGATTGCATAGAACAGTACTGTAACATTTTTATGCCTTACGATGTTACTTTTATTCTGTTTACAGAGATAGATACTGCAGCCCCTCCCTGTCTCACTACTTTTCCAAGAGCACCAAGTTTTTCATGACTGTATATATGTATGTATATGAATATACTGCTCTCATACTGCATGGCTGTAGCTATGTGCATACACAGTAAATAGCTTTTGATTTGCTGTTATTTTCCCCACAGTCATTTTAGATACATGCTGGGGAATGCTTGCTCATGTGGAGGAATTCTAAGCAATGACAGAACCATAGTCAGCAGAGGCCAGGGACAACTGGAGAAAATGGCTGCCACCTGTCAGAATGATTAACCTAATACACAATCTACCCATAACTGTCCTTAAGAACAGCATGAAAGCCCCCTTGAGAACATGATTTTGGATGCTAGGATCTTCCACGGGGACATTTTACTTTTAGTATTTTGCTTATTGAACCACAAAAGGAAAAAAACCTAGCTGAAGCTGAATCCTAGCTAAGCAGAAATACCCCAGATAATGGAGTTTGCATATTCTGGGACACTAAAATATAAAATTTATGAAAAAGATCTATTTATTTCAAAATATAGCTAAAGTGTTTCCATCCATGACTAAGGTTGTCCTCTACACCCCTTAGTCAAAATCAGATAGATTAGATATCAGGAGAATGAATACTCACCATCTTCCTTTTCCTTTACAATGGCCCTTTCAATTTCAGAGAACTGTCTAGGTAATGTTGCAATAGCCCCTGAGTTTTTAGACTCTTCCGCCCCCTTGTCCATTTCTGCTGGTAACAATTCAGGCAACTGGAATTCTAGAAGTGGTGCTTGAAAAAGATCAAATTAAGAACTATAAAGCATCTTGCTATAAACTGTTTAGATGGACAATTTTCATGTTTGGTATGTTAATAACTTGGTGTTAGCAATCCATACTAGGAACAAAATAGGTCTGTTAAATTCCTACTTGTAATTCTATTCAATAAAAAGCAATCGTAATTCATAATATTTCTTTATGCCTCTACTTGGAGAGCTTAATCACCAATAAGAATACGAATATTCTTATAGGAAAATAGGAAATAGGAACGGACTCCACTTAAGTAGTCTGCACATTATTTGTTCCAGCGCCACCCATGATGTTTTTAGGGGTCTGTGCCACTTAACACGTCTTCTTTAAGAATGGACTTACTAGTCTTTTTACAACCTTAAATAATACATTTTACACTGCAATAAATGAAATAAATTAAAGGCTTCAGAAATCTCTTATTCTATTGAACAAAATAAAATGCCTTTGTAGGGAGAACTGAATTAGAAGTCAAACAACAAACCTTTATTCAAATAATGTAGCTCAGGAGTCATGAAAAAGTGTCTGAAATACTTTAAGAAATCTACATTTTAACTTCAGCAAGATCAACTACAGGTACGTTTGCTTATTTTGGGTTGGGTTTTTTTTGGGGGGGGCAGGGAGTTGTAAAATAAGAGTTTAAAACAAAGTATTTGTCTGAAAGAAGTCACTTTAAAAAAAAGAAACAACAAAAAAAGCCTAGAAATGTTACTACAGAGTAGTTTTAAAGATTTTTTTCACCCAAACTCACCTTCCTCTCTCTTGGAAAATGAATGAGCAGTATCTCCAAGTCTAATTAATTCACTGGTAGATTCTGATCCATCTACATCACAAGATGGAACAAAAAATTCTGACTGGGACCTAAGAAGAACATAAAGCCATAAAATATTTACTCTAGAAGTCTTTGCCCCTTCAGTCCACAAGATGGAGCTGCAGAAGAGTGGCAACCCCACTTCAGGTAGCTGCTATTACAGTGTATGACATAAGAGACCAGCTTCTACAAAACAGACCAATGTAGAAGTCACAAAGACAAATCGAATGCAGTTTAACTAAAATACAATCATTTAAAACTGAAACAAAGTTTTCAACTTGTTTCGTTCCACATGTAAAGTAAACTTAAGGGAAACAAAATGCCACCAGCACTCTTCAAGAGCAAAAAAGTTCTGGATCTAACTTTAGCCCTCTTGCTGCCCAACTAAAGGAGAAAGTTACCTCACATTCAGTTTGACATATGTAAACAGTATGTTTCCTACTTGCATACTATTAAAAACCTACTAGTTTCTCTACAGATACACAAAAAGATAGTCAATCACTATGTCAATGCAAATGTTCTTACCCTTCAACTGATGAGAATATTGAAGGTTGCGTAAGTTGACCAGCATTGCTTTCCAACTGCTCTTGAGAGGCAATTTGAATTTCATTATTGGACAGCACATTTGCGTCATCTGTTAATAAAGAGGCGGCAATTATTTTCAGGAAAACTACTTCTACCCATTAACTAACAGGTATTATTGCCAATATCACCAAAACAGTTTAAGTGTAATAAAACATTATAATGACAGTATCTAAAATGATGACATGTAACTTTTATGTAAGAAAAGTTTTGAAAAGCAATACAACTATCATATACCCTATTGTTTCAATTATAAATAACCCCTTTCTTCTTCCTCAAAAGAATTAAATCCTGCACTTATAACTAGAAAATTGGAGCCACTGACACCTATTGGGTAGCAGCACTGGCAGTCTGAGAGAAGGGAAAAGCAGAAGTACAGGCACTGAAAATTGCTACTGCCCTTTTTTTGCCATTCACAGTGAAACAGGACAGGAGGCAACTGTCTCAGCCACCAAGTGCTCTCCCCTTTACCCACAGGGTGCAACAGCCAGTAATGACAGTTCTTATCAGCTTTAAGATAGGAAGACCAGTACTCAGTCTGCAGTAATGATGATGCCTCTGAAGGGCTGAGTAGCTACTCTTCCCTGTTTAGCATTTTCCTCAAAACAGCCCCTGCTATGGATCTGCTCCCAAGACTCACTTCACAGGAAAGCTTAAGTCAACCCCCTGTTTGTCTCCTAGTAAGTAAAAGGGACATTTGCTTATTGTTCCAATTAAAGTCAACATTTCCCTCCCTGAATCCTAACCATAAATCATTTGACTTACAAGTTGAAAAGCAACATGCTAACAGAGGATGAATTGTCTGGAGTAGGTTTCTGCCACAAGAATGAAGCAGAAAGATTATGTTCTCCAATTCTTGCCTTTTAACAAGTTCTGGGGAAAATAAATTCTCTATTTTATCATTACTGTTTATGAAAGTAAGGAATATAAATACTCAGTCTGGCCACTGAAGTTTCCTCCCCCCATGGTCAGTTTCAGTCTTTCTCTTCCGCATTGTCAAGGTTATAAATAAGGCAAAACCACCAAATAAATCTTTGCTACATTGGAAACACCTTGGGTATCCCAAAACAAGGTTTCACAAAGCTTACATCTTCCAATGGATATCATTCCCTATAGCTACTCATACGGAGAACAGCAAAGAAACAGTTTTTACCTATTATGGGAGCTGTATTCATGAACACCAAGAACTATGGTCATGAGAAGCTAAGCCCTCAGCAAGCTAACTTGATAGCAGACAAACAGGAAAAGTAAGCTGTCCATAATGTAGTAGTGGCTGAACATAAAACCTTAATCTAGGACATCTGTCTACTCACCTCCATTCTGAGAAGAAGATTCACTGACTTCTTCTGTAAGATACTCTAACAAACCATCAAATATTTCGAGGAGGTTTCTGATAGATTCCTTTTCTCCTTTCACAATGTTCTCACCTTAAGAGAAGGTACTGCCACGTATTAATAATTAGTACTTCAGAGAAAAAAAAAATTTGCAAAAGCAGGAGTTTTCTGGAGAAGAGTGCTTGGAAATTCTTCTGAAGGTGTCAGCTCAGAAGACAACTGGTCACTCATTTCTGGCTACGTATGTAAGCTTAAGGTATCTTACAAGTTTCCTAAAGTTGCATATTTTCAGTTCTAATAAGTGAAAGTTTATTAACGCTATACCAGCTTCCACAAAAAAAAAAAAATCAGGGATATTTTCAGGGGTAGTTGGTATTTAATATTTTCTTATGCATACTAGCTACAGCATGAGCCAAGTCTATGGACTGGCAGGCAGGATTACAAATACCAGCCATACTGTACAGGTACCAAATTAGAAGGAGATACCTCATATCAAGCAAGCAGTTTTCATCCTTTGCAGGCTATGTTATACAAGACTATACATACGAATACTCAATGAAAGCTATTCTGTGTACAAAGGACAGACACAACATGGTTCAAGTCTTTACTTACCAACTTTTTAAAATTCAGTAACAAGTTTGAAATTCAAGGCTCATTTTAAAACCCAATCTCCAAGCTTTAACTGTATACAGAAAAATACTGAGCCAGTAACAGACTTCAGGTAACACTTTAGCAGACAAGTGAAGTATGATTGATTATTAACATTAACATTTCTTACAGGTCTGCGTCACAAAAGACAACTCTTATTTATTCTCTGCTTGCTGTTTAAATTTATAACCTGATGTCCAAGGCAAGGGTTCAGTGTTTTGATGACATTCACTACAAGAAAAAGACCTTTCATGTAAGTATGAAAGTATGCTTTATAACATATGGTTCTTATAAAATGTTCAAATTAAACCACACAGATATTCAACTGGTGTTTGTCTACATTAAAATGAGTACTTACCACTGATGTGCGACAAGCTGACCTGCAAGTAGTCCAATGCCAAGGAATCTATTACTGCTTGTACATTATGTGCATCATCCTCTTGGCTTCTAGGAGTAGCTATGAAATCTGTTTAAAATAGATAACAGATTTTAGGCTATCTAAATGGATAGCTTATTGCAGATGTTTTGACTAAACTACTTCAACTTTCCATTACAAGTTAGTATTTTTTCAATACCTTGTGTACTTGGTGAAAAGCCCAAGTATCATATGGTCGTATGAAATCTTTTATAAATAGTGAGCACAAACTTATAACACCCCCTGAAAGATGTGAGGATTTTATCAGCTGAAGTATTAAATTCAAGAATAGAGACTACTAAAGTATTTTTCCTCCTTCACTCCCAGCACACACATCTAGTTCAGATCGTCAAACTGGAATTGCAGTTTGTGTCAAGGTCTCTTCTTCTCCCGTCAGAGACTGGAGAAGTTGGACTGCAATGTATTCTACTTAATGGGGAGCAACATTATTTTTAGTTCAGGGCTTATATTTAACAGGACTTCTACCTCCAATAGCTGCCAGTTACCTCAGTGCTATTAAAATCTTCTGCAGGTAGGAGTCTCGACACTTCCCAAACGCAACAGTTTACCATAAAGCAAACAAATACATAGTTGTATAGCTTAATTGTTGTCACTGAAGTCAAATGGAGTTAGGTTAAACCAGAGTTAAATCACAGCTTAGCTCTTAGCAGACTATAAGAATCAAGCATTTTATGAGAACAGGCTTCAGTATTAACACTTCTTTAAGAGAAATGAGCCAATTCACACCCTTCAAAGGTATCGTGCCTATGTATGGCTTTCAAGGCCTAATTTACAATAGAAAAATAAAAAAAATTGGCCAATATTACTTAAATCTTCTTAAAGAATGACAATCTTATGTGTTTGTCTTTGGAAGGACACAAATACTTTAAAAACCCTACATCTGTAGTAAGTTTTGCAAACTTGAATTTGTTCATTACAAAATATAGAGACAAAAAACGAAAAGCAGGTTTAGAAATTATCGTTCCCACCTGGTACTTTTTCTCCTAAGACTGACTCATAAAGACGAACAAACACATCAGCACCACATTCTGAGAGATGCTTTATGTGCTGGTTTACATTGCAGCTCCTTAAAAGATCGTTGGCAACATCAACCCAATCTATTAAGAAGCAAAACATATTAGCGTCAGAACTGAAAGACACAGAAATAAAGACATGGTTAGTTACTGTGAAAGATGAAACCTGTTTAAGTGTCTTTGACTCCACCATACGCGGTCGATCCCAGTCATGCTATCCCAATCATCCAAAATATTGGACATGTTTGTATGCTTTCTGCTCCGTGCCCTGTTTACTTCAGCTGGAAACATGGACAGAGAGTGAGGAATGATACACGCCACTATCTTGTTCAAGTACACAGTCATAGCACAACTGGCCTTGAGAGCTGAAGGGTACTAAGTACCGCAGGCTGGGCAGATTACTTTTTTTCTTCCACATAATGGAAAGCAAATTTTGGTCTGGCTGCATAGCCAGGAATTCCAAGCCTTGAAGGACCTAGCAAAATAACCTTTGATACGTCTTTTATCACGAATCAGAAATGACACATACTTTTTTGAAAAACATGAGCTTCTCTCTTACAAACTCAGTTTCTCTAATGCTCTTAGGCAACAACACCACTGCTAATATAAGTATTCTTCATGAAAGCTAAATTCAAGGACTACTTTTACTAGTTTGCTGTTTAGGGATTACAAGAATATGGAGCTGGTCCCACCAACTTCCTGCTATGTTGAGCACAATGAGATGTGTGCATAAACAGACTGATTTTCCCAAAACTTTGAGTCCTGAATTCAAAGTGCTTTGAAGTACATGTATCCTCTACAGTCTTGTCGCCCAATTCGAGTATCAACTTGGAAGAACAAAAGTCTTTATCTCTCTTAGTCTGTGATCTCTTAAGGTTGGATTTTCCCCCCCTACATGTTGCTTTTGCAAACAAAACAGTTATTTTTAACAAGTATTATCAAGGACTTTAAATTACTAGAGAAGGGGTAAGTCATCTTTGGAAGGAAAAGAAGTATACAATTACTACAACAGAACTAATTTGTACAGTTTTTATTCTTCTGTACATAGGAAATATTACTTTTCCATCACTCTACTCTTCACTCAGTTCCAGCAATAATTTTACCCTAACATTTTAATAATTTCAGGTGCATGAAAGGTTAGAGTAGCACCTCCTACATTTCAGACTGATATTTCTTAGAAAACTTCAGTTACTGTTCATTTCCAGCTTTATCAAATTATAAGTGTCGCCGGAGGGGGGTGTGTGTGTGCAAAGACAAGAGGGGAAAGGGAGGTTGACATAGAGAGCTTAAAAAGCCACGACACAAGGAGCAGGCAGCTTTAAGGAAAAGCACGTCTGAATAAAATGGACGGTGCTAGCGATGCGAGCAGCTGCTGGATGACAAGGTAGAGGGGAGAGAAAAGGCAGCTCTCCCCCCCTGCCTCCCCCACCCCTGCAGGGCACGAAGGCTGGCTGCTCCTCCGGGACTCGCACCCGCCCCACCGCGAGGCCCCGCAGGACGGCGGGGACAGGCCGCGATCCAGCCCCGGCGGCGGGCAGGGCAGGGCAGGGCACGGCACGGCGAGGCGTGGGGGGAGGCCAACGAATTGACGCTGGAGAGGCGCCCGCGGTTCGGCGAGGGGCGATCTCCTCACGAGCCCCCGGCCGCCCCTACCTCTCTCCTCAGCGCTGCCCATGGCGCGGCGCCTCACGCACCAACGGACGGCGGGGACAGCCCCGCCCCGCGGAATTTAAATAGCCCCTCTCGGCGTCCTCCGCGCTGATTGGGCAGGCTGCGCCGGAAGGGGCGGGGCTGTCCCGCCTGCCCGCGCCGCGGGAGAGCGCGCCCCCGGCCCCGCCCGCCGGGCGTTGTTGTCTTCGCTCATCCGCCGTAACGCGCTGTCGTGGGCTGTGGGCGAGCCGGTCGTCATGGAAACGGGGGGGGGGGGGGGGGGGGAGAGGAGAGAGCCTGTGCCTCAAAGCCGCGCCGCAGCGCGGGTCACGTGGCCTTCCCCTCCCCCGCTTCCTGGTGCAGGCACCGCGCGGCTGTCACGTGACGGGCGCCCCTGGGCGTGGGCGCCGCAGCCCCCCTCCCTTCTGCCCCCCTCCCCCCCTCGCCTGGGCCGCGCCGCGAAGGCCCCGCCGGCCTCCTCGGCCTCCCCGCGGGGCCGGGCCGCTCCCCTCCGCCCGGGCCTCCCTTCGCGGGTTCTGTGGCCTCCCTTTGCCCGCGACCCGTGGGCTGAGCTCCCCCGGGCAGGACCGGGGCCTGGCCGGGGGGCGTTGCGGCTGCTGAGGGCGGCCGGCGGCGTAAAATGGCGGCGTGCTGATAAACCCCGGGCTGTAAGGCGGCGGGGGTTTGCCCGGGGAGGTTCCGCCTTCGTTACCCTGAAAGGGAGTCGGTCGTTCGCGTTTTCACGAGCAAAACTAGACGGGGAGAGGGCTGGCCGCTGGCGGGCGGGTGGAGCGGCGGAAGGTTCTAGCGCTGGACCTTGCCGGCCTGGCCGGGGGGCGTTTGCCGCTGGGCGGAGACGGCGGTCAGAGGGAGGGGGGGGGGTGGTGCGGGTGGGGAGTCTGTTTTAAATCGGCAGGTGATGTAGGTTTGCTTGGGAAATGCGGGGTAAGGCGATGGCTTTTGTGCAGGATGGGAGTGTTACAACCTCTGTGAAAAGCAAGATCTAGAAGGTTTTGTCTAGTGAAACGTGACTACCAGCAGCTGCTAGCGTAGAGGTTTTTGGAGACGTTGGATGGTGAAAGTGTACTACCTTGCGTACTGAGCAACGGTATTCCATGCTCCTTAGGAACTCCGGAATTTCCGTGCTGTATCAAGTCACACAAAACTAGAAATAATGGTGCCCCTTAAACTCCTGGAGCGTGACAGAAGCAGCTGAGATCCCAATTATGACTGTAAGAAGAATGACTGGCAGCAAGTAAAGTTAGCTCTAACAGTCTATGGCCATAATTGGTACATACGTAATCCAAATGCATACATTGCTTTAATAAAAACGACCTTTTGTGCAGATAAGCAAATGTGTATCAGTATTGTCGAAATTGATACTAGAACATGGATTTCAGTTTGATACATACGCAGCTCTGCAAAGCTGTGTTGGTTTGCCTCGCATATGTTGGCTCAAGAAAACACAGGAAAATCAATGATGTTTAACTTAAAGGGGTGGAACACAAAAATCAGGAAGTTTTTTTCAAAGAGGAAATCAAAAGGACTTACTGGCGGACTAAATGCGTGTGGGCGAGACAGAGACGAGGTTTTGTGTTTGTTTAGTCTTCAATTCTTTAAAACCTTAGCAAGGTTAAACAGCGCAGTGACAGGAACAAAAAAAAAATCAAAATAATCTTTGTTAAGCTAAATGTAATAGGGAAGAACAGGAAAAGATCGGACAACTTGCTATTAATTTTCACAGCTTTTGCAAAAACCTTTTTCAGACTCATCAGAAGCAGGACGTCTATGGGGTCAGTAGCTATAGAGCGTTAAAAGAGTATTTTGGGAGAAAAATCTTTAACAAGCTATATTAAATCAGTAATCCCATACTGAAAAAAATTGGGGAGGCTCCCCTATTAGAAATTTGCAGGGGATAGTATTAAGGAACCGAGTCAAATTGAAGTGCTACTAAAAGAACAAATTGATAACAAGAAAAAGTGATTGATCGAGGTGGTATTCCAGATTGTTGAGGGGGGAACAGCTGTGGCTATTCATAAACAAAGATAAGCCTAACTTAGGCGTTACTTTTGAGGAAGAGATTGTGGAAACATCTAGTACTATTCTTTGAAAACCTTGCTCCATTCTTAGCAACAATTTTTAAAAAAAAAGGAAAAAAATCATTAGGAAATAATACACAGCAGATCAAAAACATTTTTATGACTTCATTGAGTAAATCTGTATGGGGCCCAGATCTCGAATACTGTGTGCATTTCTTCTCAATAAAGAGAAAATGGCAAGGATAATTGGAAGTGTGGAATTGCTTTTAAAGGAGAAAGAATTAGACGGCAGCTTTGGTTTACAGAGGAGGTGACTTAGATTAATGTCCACAAAGGGCATAAATAAATAGAAAATTATTACTCACCATTCTAGTAACTCATTTTGTTTCGTGCCCCTTGTTCTTACCAGGCAATGCGTTGAAAATGAAAGGAAGTGTTTTTCAGGTGGTGAACAATTAAACTGTGAAACACATTGTCATGGTGTCTTAGAAGCAAAGAGCATAAATAGAACAAAAATGGGAAGAAATGGCCATCAAATACAGTTACGTTATTTTCGTCTCAGAAAAGCCTTAAAGTGCAGATGCTAGAAGGTGGGAGGATGTAAACGGAGAATGTTGTTATGACACTTCTCCTTCCTTATGCTGTTTTCATTTGCATTGGCCACTGCTTGAAACAGGTGGTCTGGCAATATGGCTGCTTATGTTTTTGCTCCAAGCTTCACCTTTTCTTTCGTGTGCTTAAAGCCTCAGGTAGCAAGACATTCAAGTTATTCTTTAAGCTGGCAAAGCGGGGCAGATAAACACCACAGTACCTGCTTCAGGTATTTGATGTTTATTATGTGTGTGCTTTCTGAACAGACCTGTCCTTCGGTGCGCTGCTGCACTTCTTGTAACCTTTGCTTTACTAGCCCTGCTGTGGAATTTGAAAAGATAAAAATGGTAACTGTTTCTCATCAGGTGTATTTAATATTTATAAAAGTGCCCGGGCGATGGGTAACAGTCTAAAAGCACTCTTCGATGTAGCATTTAACAATCTATCTGCTATGATGGATTATTTGTGCGCCCAGCCTGCTAACATCGTGAGGCTCTGCACATCTAACTCCTTCAGTCCCCCGGCAATCCCAGGCAGCCCTGTGGCTCAATCTACCGTTCCAAGCCACCGGTTTTTAGTCAAAACGCGGCAGATCCGCTTGAGCCTGGTTTTTCTCTGTCGGAGCGCTTCCAGGAGGTTTTTCACCAACAGTTCGTGCGACCGTACGTTATCTGTGAGGCTTTGAGCTCGGGGCACTTCACTGCGAGCGGCTGAGCTCCCTGGCTGCTCCGCCAGCTGCCGCCCAGCCCCAGCTCGCACCGAGCTGAAGCACGCTGCCTCACCGCTGCTCCTGCGCGCCAACTCGGAGCCGAGCGGCTCTCCGGGCAAACCGGGAGGCCGAGAGGCGTCGGGCTGCCCTTATCAAAGGCTGGCTGGGGGGAAATCCCCGTTCCCGCCTGGCCGAGGCCGGTTCGCGGCCCCCGGGCGCGCTGAGGGAGAGGCCTCAGCCAGGGGACGAGTCGGCGCCGCTAGGCCGCGGCCTGCCGCCTGTCGGGGGCTCTGCGCAGGCGCAGCCGCTCGCGCCCTTCCTTGCGTGGGCGGGGGGGGGGGAAGAGAGCACGGGCCCCTCCGGGCGGGGCGCTGCGGGCAGTGACGGCAGCGGAGGCCACGCCCCAAGGAGGAGGGGAACTTCCGCCCGCGAGCGCAGAAGCCGGTCAGTCGGCCGAGCCGCGGTCACGCCCACACGGGAGGGGGCGGGGATTCCGGCCAGCTCGGGCCGCTTGCATAACAGAGGGGGCGGGTTCTGCGCCTGCGTCACTAGCCGGTTCCCAGCAGCCCCCGCGGGCCCCCTTATATAGCCGGCACCCGGGCGGCGGGGCGCTCTACATTCGGTGGCCCCCGTCAGCGGCGCCGGATCCTGTCCTACCTTTCGCCAGCGCTTTAAGTGACCGGGATCGTCTCGCCCACCGCCACCATCGCCATGCCCGGGTATTCCAGCGACAGGGAGAGAGGGTGAGTCCGGGGGCCCGGCCGGCGCTAGCCGCCGCCAGCGTCCGGACTCTCAGACCGACTGTGGGGTTCTGGTGGTTGTTTTTCCGCCGTTTAAAATGGCGGCCAGTCGTGGGGGTTGGGCCCTGGAGCCCTTACCCTCAGCTCTTGCCGTCTCGAGGTCTCCGGATATTCGCGAGGGGAGGCCGGGGGAGGGGAACTGACTTTAGGAGCTCTTCGCGCCGGCGAGGGCGGCCGCTGGGCGTGGGTGGCTGTGCGGTCAGGGTCGGGGCTAGGTCCGTCCGCCTCAGCGCGGTCCCCGCCTGTGTGTGGCCGCTTACGAGGGGCGCGGGTGGGGTTTTCTTTTTTTTTTTTTTTTGGGGGGGGGGGGGGAAGTCGCCCCCCACCCCTCCGGGGACGTACCCCCGAGTCTGAACGGTCCACGCAGAGCTCGATTCCTCCCGCCCCCGCCAGTGGGGGTGGGCTGGGGAGCGGCGGGCTGGCTGGAGGTTTGTGGGTCAGTGGGTTGGCCGGGCGCTTCGTCGATGCCGAAGCCTCGGGGAGCTCTCGGTAGGGCGGTTCCCTTTTCCTCCCTTCCCCCTCGCTGGGGCCGGCGGCTCTAGCTGTCGCTGGCAGAAGCCGGCCGGCTCCCGCTTTGTGTTGTGTAAGCGGATGTTAATGGCCGGCCCCGCCATGCGGTGACTGAGGGGAAATCAAAATGCCGGCTGCTGCTGCCGCCTTTGTTCCTCCTCCTCCTCCTCCCCCCGCCCAGCTCAGACTCTAAAATGGCAGCGGCTGGAAAATGTGGCGTAGACAGAAATGAGAGACAAAGGAAACAGCGCTGGCAGGAAGCAGCGGCCGCTCAGCCCGGTCCCCTCTGGGAGCGCTGTGTTGTGCTGGGAAGGATCGCTCCCGGCGCCTGCCCGGCCAGAACGGGGAGCAGTCGGGGCGGGGGAGGGAGCCCCACGCTCGCATCCAGTTTAGCGGCCCTCGGCGCACGGCTCGGCGTTGCTTCGAGCTGCGCCTCGGGGCTGCCAGGACAGGCTTTCGAGATGAGCCTTTTCTGAACGGAGGGACCTAGCTTAAAACGCTAACGTAAAACGTGTGGCCTCACAAAACATCGTTATTGAGAGAAGCCTATCTTTTGGGATACAAGAAAACGGTTTACGGGAAAGCGATCCCAAGGTTTTGTAACTGCCCTTGCCCACTTTCTGCAGGCTGACACAATGGGAGTGTCACTTGGGTGGGAAACCATTTTGATTGTGGGGTAATACAAAGGTTTTAATGTCCTTACTTTGCCTATGTTGTAACTTGCTAATAGGCCTTTAAATTTCATTTTATGGAAACTGCAGAGAGATGTGTTACCTTAGCTTCTGAGTATGAGTTGTAGCTAGGCAGATTGTGGCATCTGCAACTTAAGTATGTTTTTTTGAGTTTCAGTATCCTGTAGGTGGGGTTTATAAATCTGAATTGTAAAGTTACAGGGTGGACCGCAGGGATAGTGGTTAAGTTGTATAAGAAGAGAACC